>NC_133171.1:33270187-33875743 GCF_040802235.1 Manis javanica | reverse complement strand
TTTTCAAGCAAGTTTTTATTTGATTTGATTGTTCATACTGTTTGACTCTTTTTTTTTTAAAGCAGAATTAGGAAAATTCTAGTCTAGAATCAGAACTGGCCCTTGATGTGGTTTACTCTGACCCTTAGAGAATTATTCTTTTGGTATTAATGCTTTATACAAGAGGAAATTGCAGTATGCTCTGCTTTTCCAGAATGGCATACGAAAACTGTAGTATTCATGTCATTACTTGGTGAAATTATCTTGTGAGCTGTGGATTACACTGTGATGCTTACAGGCTATGTGAGTAGCAAGCTGTGGGCTCCTCTGCACTTACCCCGTTTCTCTAAACTTTCAGTTTTCTTCCACTGGTTCTTGCACCTTCTAAGTTGTTCCTTTTGACTCCTCAATATTGCTTCCTCTTATGCGTTTCCACCTCTGTGTAGTTGGAGTTTTCCTTGTCTGTTCTATTTCTGACCCTCGTTCTGACCCGTCCCTGCCTCCCAGCCTGGGCAGCTATCCTCTAAGAAGGGCAAAGACCAGTTTGTGAGTATGGAGGGCTGGCCCTTCAGAATCTGTCTGGCAAAACAAAAACTGTCAAGAAGTATTGTTGCCTAACTATATCTTCATTCTGGTTTCTCTACAGAATTTTGTTCTTTAAAAAATTTTAGTGTCTTATTCAACATATGATTTGAACACACACACAAAAATATCTAAAGCATATATGTGAACAAGCACACTATGAACTAACTCCTTGTGCACCCCACCTCCTCACACAACAAAAAGCATAATTGTAGAAAACAGACAAGAAGGAGGTTAGGTAGGTAAGTTCAAAATTAACACATTATAACTTATTACTACATCCATTATTTTTTTTCATTCTTGAGAAAACATCAAAGAAAGATTTCAGATTCAAAGAAAAGCACACCACTTTTGGTCAAACCCTAACGTATTTCTTAGGTTCACAGTAGTCTGGCTGTAAGTCCAGCATTATTTGTCCACTGGCCTAGGACATGGATTTCTCTGTTAAAACTTAACACTTTTGAGAGAGATTACTTGAATTATGATGACCCACAAATTTAAATTCCAAATAAGCCCAAGTATGGCTAAGACCCTGAATTTCAGGAAGTAAGGATGGCTTAGCAATCATAATCAACGTGCATGTGAACCATCCCTGGAGAACCATCCCTGTTCATCCTTACTGAGTTAGCAGTGAGCATTCTTAGCATCTCCACATTAGCAAAAAAGTGGTTCATCTTGGGAAAAGCAGGGATTTGTGAAACAGATTGGGAGACTTAGCTTTTGACCCCAAGTTCTGTTTAGAGTCTCCTGCAGGCATGTGTCCTTGAATTTTGGTGGGTTTTTTTTCCTGCCAGGTTTCTATTTTTGTGCCTAGTTCACAAACTGAATTCTAGTGTTGTTGCTCAAATCTCAATTCTCTTTCCCCTTCCCTTGATTTTTTAGCTTTCTATTTTTTGCCTTGGTGTTACCTAGCCCACAGGCAGATTATACCAGCACCATCCTCAAAGTGGACAGTCCTGTAGACTATTTTAATATGACATTTGCTAGTGATGTTTATTTCAGAAAAAAGTCTCAAGCTGCACTTCATATACAAATGATGGCACATCAGAATCGCTTGTGAAAATTTTGAAGTCAGTAGAGGGGGTGTGCGTCAAAGATGCTGCCGTCACTGGGAGGTTTTAGGTGTCATACTCAGGTACCTGCATAAAAAGCATCTATTTGCTAATCGTACTGTTTGGTGACTAGTAAGTGGCAGTTTCGGAATTCCATACTCACTTTACACAATACTTTGTTACTTACATATTGCATTTTACTGAGTTTTAAAACTAGTTAGTTTTATTTAGGAGATCAGTTGGACGAGGGAATGGTTGAGTAATAGATAATGCAGTACTCTAAAACACTGGAGAACAGGTTTCTGTTGACCATTTTCATGTAGAATAGCTGTTTTCAAAAATAGTATATTGCCCATTAAGTGGGAAATGCATCTCTCTTCAAATTTGAGCACTTCTCACTATTACTCTTACTACCCTGGCCTAATCTTCCATCATTTTTCCTGGATTCTTGTAATGAGCTCCCAGTTTCTATGCTGGCTGCCTCTAGACTGTTTGCTACATAGCAGGCAGAATAACTCCATGTCACTGTAATAACTCCCCATTTTACTCAGGGAAAAAGCCCAACTTCATTCATTGATGCAGAAGGTCCTTTTTTCTCTTTTTTCCTGTATTCTTACAATGTAGATCAGAACATGAAATTAAAGTATGTGTGTTTTTATTAGTTGGATTTTTTTAGTAATATTTAACATTTTCTATCTTAATTTTGAAAGTGTACATTTTTTATATTTGCTTAAGGAAAACAAGATCATAAATGAGTTTTTTGTTATTTCCACAGTAAAGGGCCCTCATTAAACAGATAGACATACCTATTTTAATAGAAGATATATATATATATTTATTAAAGTATCATTGATATACAATCTTATGATGGTTTCACATAACAACACAGTGGTTTCAACGTTCACCCATATTATAAAGTCCTCACCCCCTCTATTGCGGTCACTATCTTAATCAGCATAGTAAGATGTTATAGAGTAATTAATAGTCTTCTCCATGCTGTACTGCCTTCCCTGTGATGTACCTATGTTGTCATTGCTAATTATAGTGCCCCTTAATCCCCTTCTCCCTCTCTCCTCACCCACCCTCCTCAATCCCTCCCCTTTGGTAACTGCTAGTCCCTTCTCGAGTCTGTGATTCTGCTGCTGTTCTGTTCCTTCAGTTTTGCTTTGTTCTTATACTCCACAAATGAGTGAAATCATTTGGTACTTGTCTTTCTCTACCTGGCTTATTTCACTGAGCATAATACCCTCTAGCTCCATCCATGTTGTTGCAAATGGGAGGATTTGTTTTCTTTTTATGGCCGAATAATATTCCATTGTGTATGTGTATCACCTCTTCTTTATCCATTCACCTCCTGATGGACACTTAGGTTGCTTCCATTTCTTGGCTACTGTAAATAGTGCTGCGATAAACATAGGGGTGCATGTCTTTTGGAATCAGTGATCTTGTTTTCTTTGGATCAATTCCTAAGAGTGGAATTCCTGGGTCAAATGGTATTTCTATTTTTAGTTTTTTGAGGAACCTCCATACTGCTTTCCACAATGGCTGAACCAATTTACATTCCCACCAACAGTGTAGGAGGGTTCCCCTTTCACCGCATCCTTGCTGGAATTTTTTGTTTGTTGTTTTTGGGTGTTGGGCATCCTAACTGGTCTGAGGTGATATATCACTGTGGTTTTAATTTGGATGTCCCTGATAATTAGCAATGTGGCGCATCTTTTCATGTACCTGTTAGCCATCCATATTTCTTCTTTGGAGCAGTGTCTGTTCAAATCCTCTGGCCACTTTTTAATTGGGTTATTTGTTTTTTGGGTGTTGAGGCATGTGAGTTCCTTATATATTTTTAGATGTTAACCCCTTATCAGATAAATCATTTATGAATATATTCTTCCATACTGTAGGGTATCTTTTTATTCTGGTGATAGTGTGCTTTGCTATACAGGAACTTTTTAGTTTAATATAGTCCCACTTATTCATTTTTTATTTTGTTTCCCTTTCCTGAGGAGATGTGTTCAGGAAAAAGTTGCTCATTATATTCAAGAGATTTTTGCTTATGTTTTCTTCTATGAGTTTTATGGTTCCATGATTTATATTCAAGTCTTTGATCCATTTTGACTTTAGTTTTGTGTATGGAGTTAGACAATAATGCAGTTTAATTCTCTTACATGTAGCTGTTCAGTTTTCCCAGAACCAGTTGAAGAGGCTGTCTTTTCCCCATTGTATATTCAGGGCTCCTTTATCGTACATTAATTGGCCATATACCTGTGGGTTTCTATTTTGGCTCTCAATTCTGTTCCATTGATCTATGGGTCTGTTCTTGTGCCAGTACCATATTGTTTTGATTACTGTGGCTTTGTAGTAGAGCTTGAAGCTAGGGAGTGTAATTCCCCAAGCTGTGTTCTTCTTTCTCAGGATTGCTTTGTCTATTTAGGTCTTTTGTGGTTCCATATGAATTTTAGAAGTATTTGGTCTAGTTTGTTGAAGAATGCTGTTGGTATTTTGATAGGGATTGCATTGAATCTGTAGATTATTTAGGCAGGATGGCCATTTTGACAATATTAATTCTTTCTATCCATGAGCACAGGATGTATTTCCATTCATTGGTGTCTTCTTTAATTTCTCTCATGAGTGTCTTGTAGTTTTCAGAGTATAGGTCTTTCACCTCCTTGGTTAGGTTTATTCCTAGGTATTTTATTCTTTTTGATGCCAACTGTGAATGGAATTATTTTCCTGAGTTTCTGCTAGTAGTTCTTCCTATCCATGAGGACAGAAGAGATTTCCATTTATTGGTGTCTTCTTTAATTTTTCTTATGAGTGTCATGTAGTTTTTAGAGGAAAGATCTTTACCTCCTTGGTTAGGTTTATTCCTAAGTACTTTATTCTTTTGATGCAGTTCTAAATAGAGCTGTTTTCTCGATTTCTCTTTCTCCTAATTCATTGTTAGTATATAAGAATGTGACAGATTTCTGTGTATTAATTTTGTATCCTGCAACTCTGCTGAATCTGTTTATTCTAATATTTTTTTTTGGTGGAGTCTTTAGGGTTTTCTGTGTATATCATGTCACCTGCAAACAGTGACAGTTTAACTTCTCCCTTACAGATTTGGATGCCTTTTATCTCTTTGTGTTGTCTGATTGCCACGACTAGGACATCCAGTACTATGTTGAATAAAAGTGGTGAGAGTGGGCATCCTTGTCTTATTCCTGATTGTAGAGGAAAAACTTTCAGCTTTTTACCATTAAGTATGATGTTAGCTCTGGGTTTGTACTCTCTATACCCATTTTGTTGAGAGTTTTGTTATGAATGGATGTTGAACTCTGTCAAATGCTTTTTCAGCATCTGTTGAGATTATCATGTGGTTTTATCCTTTTTTGTTAATGTCGTATATCACATTGATTTATGAATGTTGTTCAATCCTTGCATCCCTAGTATACATCCACTTGGTTGTGATGGATGATACTTTTGATGTAGTTTTTAAATTTTTTGTGTATTTATTAGAGGCTTTGGGTTTATGGTTACCATAAGGTTCATGGATAGCTTCCTAACTATATTAAATTAAATTAAATTATTACTAAATAAACTATATCAATTTAATATACACAATCTGAAGTACATTTTATTTTATTCTTCTTCCTCCTCCACACTTTTGTCTATTAGATGTCAAAATCTGCATTTTTTATATATCCCTTGACTGATTTTGTGTATAGTCGATTTTACTTCTTTTGTTTTAATTTCATACTTGGTTGGTAAATAATTGGTCTACTATCTTTACAGAGGGTTTATTTTCACTGATGAAAGCTATTTAGCCTCAGTAACATTTCCATATACAGAAGTCCCTTTAACATACTTTGTAATGCTGGTTTAGTGGTTATACTGCCTTTGTTGATCTGGGAAATTTTTGATATCTTTCAAATTTGAATGGTAATCTTGGTGTGTAGAGGATTCTTGGTTGAAGGTCCTTCTGTTTCAATACATTTAATATTTCATGCCACTCCCTTCTGGCATGTCAAGTTTCTGCTAAGAAGTCTGCTAATAGCCTGATGGGGTTTCCTTTATAAGTAATCTTTTTTCACTCTCTGGCTGCTTTCAGTACGCTTTCCTTATTTTTAATCTTGGGGCTGTCTTCCTGGGGTTCCATTTGTTAGGGACTCTCTGTGCTTCCATGTATCTATTCTATCCCCAATTTGGAGAAGTTTTCAGCAATTATTTCTTCAAAGAGACTTTCTACCCCTTTGTCTCTCTTTTTCTCATACCCCTATTATATGAGTATTGTTTCGTTTGGAATGGTCCTACAGCTCTGTTAGCATCCTCTCATTTCTAGATTCTTTTTTCTCTGCGAGAACAGGAAAACAATGAAGCTGAGGAACTAATTTCCATCTCATTGATTGTCTCCACTTGCAGCCATCTATTATTTTCTCCATTGTATATTTCGTTTCATTTACTGTATTCTTCAGCTCTGACTGGCTCTTTTTCAGCTCTTCTATCTCTTTAATGACGTCCTCCCTGAAATCAATACTTTTCTGCACATCAGTGAGCATATTTATGATTGTTACTTTGAAGTCCTTATCAAGAAGATTGGTAATCTCTGTTTCATTTAGCCCTCTTTCTGGTGTCTTATCCCGTAGTTTTGTTTGGAACATATTTCTCTGCCTCCTCTTTTTTTTAATGGTTTCTGTGTTTCTTCCTTTGTATTACATGGATCTGCTATGCTTCGTGGTCTAGAGAGTAATGGTTTCATGGAGAAGGTGCCCTGAGGCTCACGACTCTTCTGTCCAGTGCCCGGTCTCCTTTGCAGTGGAGCCCTGGTTTCTATGGTGGACTGTGGGCAGGGTTCACTTTTCTGTCTGCTGACAGTGGTCTAGCTCAGTCAGCTGTGGATGGCAGCTCGCCTCAGCTGTCCCTTTGTGATCAGAGCAGGGGTGCCTCTGCCTGAATTATTGTGGGCAGGGCCACCCTCTGCCTCCCCTGCAGCTGTGGTGGTGCTGTTGGAGGTAGGGGGACAGTTGAAGCTCGGGGGCCTGTGACACCAGCTGCACCATCTAAAAGGAATGAAGGAGCATTTGTAGCTGACTCCTGCAGACACTGTCCCAGTTGGGCTGAGAGAATGCACAGGAAGCTGGAAGAGCCTCCCCTCTGCCTGCCAGACAGCAAAGTTTGATGCTGCTGGGCCAAGGGGGACAGGCTGCCAGTGAGGGGAGGGAGATTTTGGGGCTCTCATGAGCAACCTACCACTTTCTCTGAGGAGAAAGCTCAGTGAAAATCCCACCCTTCTGACACCTTTCCTGTTGCTTGTAAATCCTTCAAACTGCTGCCTCTGTTTTGGGTCTCAGTGGCACCAAAGGACTGCCTGTCCTCCAGGCTGGGTGTGCAGAGTTCCTGAGCACTGTCCTCTCCCTGCTCCTTTCCTCTTCCTTTGGATTGTGGGCTGGGCTGGGAGAAGGGCTTGGGTCCCACCTGATCGTGGCTCTGACCCTTCACCCTTCCCTGTGTGGCCTTCTCCTCACCAGGTGCAGGTGGTCGGTTCTGCAGGGTTCCGGTTGTTTTCAGGGTGAGTTGTATTTGCTGTGGTTGCTTCCTAGCTGTGTATGGGAGGAGGTTTCTGCCTTCCCTTCCTATTCTGCCATCTTTTTTCCCCTCTCCATAAATCTGTTTTCCTATTTTCCTTAACAGGTGTTTCTTAAAAGGATTTCTTTATAACATGTTTCTCAAACATACATCTATTAGGTTGTATGTATATAATGTTATATATTTACTTTGCAAGGAAGAGAAATGTTTTTTATATACATATCTATGAATATACATATATACATGCATGTATATAGAATATGATGTTGGATTCATTGTTTTACATAAAAAGAACCTTTACCACACAGTTTTTTATTTCTGTGAATTCATTTTCTCTTCAGATAGTTTATGGCAACATTTAAATTTGTTTGAAGTCTTTTATTCTCCAGAATTGTAATTCACAGGTACTCAATAATCAAGTTCATCTCAATAGGAGTATCTGTGTAAAAACATTGGAGAATATGACCTCCGAGTGTTAGTTACTTGGAAAGCTTTGTGACTTTATTCATTTTTGTTGTAGTAATTCAAGAAAAATGGACAGATCGAACAGGCAGGATCCTGGGTGCTGTGACTGGCTGGCATTACATAGGTCTTTCATATAGGATTTAATGGAAGGTGACCAGAGTGTATAAGACAATCAGAGAAAACCAATTATTTTAAGGACAATATTGTCAGTATTGTATGGTGTCCATTCTTGCAACTGTAATAATTTTGTATATCTGTCAAAAGATATAAGCTATATTTAGTAATGAATGTAGCAGGGATTTGAGGCTTCATGTACTTTTCTTTCTGTCATAGGAAGGAGGTCAGCCTTTTGAAAGGGATAGAAATTAACATTTCTCTAGAATTATTTTTCCCTTCATTTGAGTCTATCTCTTGATTCCAGGATTTTACTGTGTTTGATAAACATGCCAAATATACATTTTATTTATTTGGCAGAGAAGGTGATGAAACTTTACAAATTTCAACTGGCATTGCAGTCTGCTGATAAGAATGGGCGTTTGCACCTGTTCTTATCAGACAAATTGTATTTACAAAAGATAGGATAATGTTCCTAATAGGTGTTCAGAATAGACTATTCACTCTCCTATTCTGCTGAGCTTTAGCAGAAATAACTTCATTTCAAAAAAGAACAAATCTGATTGAAGGGGGGAGCATTCCCTCTCACAGACACTTATTCAAAGAGTTTACATTAAATTTTCCTGATGGGCACACAGCTCTATTTTATGCTGTATCTATATAAACTAGTAATGTGAAAAATAAAAATCTAAATAGTATACTTGATTGCTTCATGCACCAGCCATTTACATTACTAGATTTATATCTACGATTTTGGAAGAGATGTTCCAATATGATTTTCTGACAATAACTGTCAAAGTCATAATACTAGGATCTATTTTCATCTTGTTGTCAAGGTAAAGTTACTGAAATTTCATAGTTGGTAAGTCAGAAAGATCACTTACTATCTCATCATCTGTGATTTAATGCTGACCTAAACAGCTACTATATAATGTCACAATCATCGCAGTGTCCAGGCCGCAGAAGTACAACATGCTACATGATTTAATGCATTTCCTGTTTGGAATGAAGATTTTGAAAAGGCCAACAACCCTGAGCAACAGTGATTTTAGAAGAAATTTATTATTCTCTGTTTTCTTGTTCATTTTAGATTCTGGCTTTAGTAAAAGAGACACATTACCAGGTAGCCTGTCAGAAGTATTTCGAGATGATACATAATGTAAGTAACTTTTTAAACTTTATAGCCTAATTCTTTGTCTTCTGTTATTCTGTTTCATTCAGGGCTTTTAGCTGTATCAATAGAAGCTACTCCAGGTATTTTAAGCAGAAAGAAATATATTACACAATATTAGGTAGTTTATAAAGTCTATAGAAGGGCCAGAGAATAAAGCTTAGATGTTACATAACTAGGAGAAGCCACACCATGAGAGAGCCTGCCTTTTACTAGAGCTGCCACCCACCACTCCCCATCTAGGGTTGAAGTAAGTTTGCAAAAACTTTAGGTCTCTGTCACAGCTGCTCAGTTCTCCTGTTGTAGTTCAAAAAGTAGACACAGACGATGTGTAAATGATGTTCTAGTAGGACTTCATTTACAAAAACCAGTGGTGGGCCATTTTTGACCCACAGGCCTTCATGCAGAAAATCCGACTTCTTTTGCTTGTGGCTGCCACGCTGTGTTACTTCACTCCTCAAGTCTGATGTTTATCTGTATGGAAGAACTTAGTTTACCGGGTATACCCTTAAAGGTGAAGGAGTCAGTGAAACGTGTGTGATTTTTATCTTGGCAGCCTCTTCAGTACGAAAAGGCCTGCTAATAGGTTCTGAAAAGTGTAACGCAAGAGTCACAAACTCGGAGACTACAGAGGTCAGGCAAATAAGCCAAAAAAGTGAACTCGGCTGAAATTAATACTAGATAGTATGGTAAGAAGTGTAGCCCACTGAAGAATTCCCACCCTGTTAGGGGCAAGCACAGTGACGAGTTTCACGACCCTGTGTGGGCCAACGGAACACGTCTGTAGGTCCAGCCCAGCCCACTGACTCCCAGTCTTCAACCACTGATCATGGTTTCCTAACCTAGGACAAATCTTGCAACATTTTTTTCGGAGTCTGGTATGTATCAGGTTTCAAAAGGATCTACGATCCTCCCAAAAAAGATGTTGCGCTTATTGAGTTCGTCATCAGCTGTTTTGCTGTCCTTTCTATGTAGTTTTCATGAAATAATTTTCCTATTGTAGTTACTTTTATCAAGTAAATTCTGCAGTTATTTATTTCCTAACAATATCATCTGTAACCCTTAACACATGCCAGGCACAGCCCCACGCACTTTACCACATTAACCCTTTTGATCCACACTATAGGACTGCAGCCAGGTACTGTTCTTACCCCCATTTATGAATAAGGCTTAGGCACGCTGAGCAACCAGTGTAATACTGTGTATAAGGGGTGGAACTTGGCTTCTAACCAGGCTGTTGGGTGGCCCGTCCGAAGCTTACAGGCTATTCGACAGAATCTCATACTATATCTGTAATAATAGCTGTTGAGGTCAGTAGCATTTTTCTGTCTAGATTCATAATCTGATCTTCATAACTTACATTAAAAGAAAAAAAAGAACAACAACTCTGAGGCCTAGCAGTTCTACATGACCAAGGTACCACAACTGGTTAATGGGAGACCTGGAGCTAGAACCAGTCTGCTGTGGGTCTAGTCCTCTACTAGGCCTGTTTTAAATATTATTTGAAGACATTTAAAAAGTTATTTTTACAAAATTTAAAGGAATAAACACAAATTCTCATTCATTTTCTCAGAAAGAAAACTCACCAGATAAGCCAGCTATGCCTAGTAACTTCAGCCCAGTTTTGCATGATTCTTTCCCTTGAAGATTGTATTCCTTAATTTACTTGCTCAGCTTGAGAGTTCTAATTTTATGTATATTCTTAATTATTTGTGGACCCTTCTAATTAAGAGGCCTCAGAACTTCACAAATTGAGGTCTATTATTCAACCTCTCTTTCTAAAAAAAAAAAAGATATGAAAATTAGATTTAAACATTGAGTTGTAGTGACATAAAAGTAAGGAGTTTTTTTTTCTCCAATCTGCTTTTGTAGCATCTGTCCTATTGATTATTCAAGAGTATTTCTATTGTCAATTGTTAAAACTTGCCTTAGATTAATGAAGATATTGAAAAGATGTGTGTCTGAATCCTCCCACATACAGAAAGGCCAACTTAAACCACGTATAAATCAATAGAATAAAAAGGCTGTTGTATTCACGAGATGTCTCATTATAGATTTTTAATTGTGAATGACTCTCTATTTTAATTAGGAAAATATTTACTATTTGTTACTCTATTGTCAGGTTTCTGCCATTCTGCCCTCCCCCAACAAAAAACCCTATGTTTATTTTCCTGAGACGTCTGTGATCAAACTCACTTTAGTGAAAGTTCTGAAAATGAACCACTTAATTGATCCCATTTACAGCAGCATTATAATAGTTCCATATGGCTTTCTGGTGATACCAGCTGCCTCATTATAAGCTGTCATTGCAAAACCTCTTGATTAAAACCCAAACATCCCATAGGTAAAACAATATTGCTTCCATTTCTTCAAAATCTACATTTGCAGTGCCAGAAATATGAGACCTGTGTTTTGTGAAGGCCATTGTGCGCAAAACATGTTGATTGCAAGCAGATGCTTGAGAATCGCTGTGTAGATGTCAAAAACTGCCCTGCCTAAAACCTTTTTTCCTCAGTATTTTTAGAAAGCAGTGTTTTATACTTTATTTTTTTTTCTTATGCCATAGTCCACGTGAAAATGAAAAACTAGGCCTCTGTAGATTATTCCTGAGTATCCAGAATGACTCAGTGCCAAAAAGCTGAGTGTATTTTTTCCCACTGTATCAATCATTACAGAGATCTTGTTCACACATTTTCCTGGAGTCTTAAACAGAACATACCAAATATTTAAAATAATAACTCAGGATCTTTATTATGGATATCAGAACGCTGGGCTGGAAGCCACTATCCTCTCTTACGTGCATCACTGCAGTAGCTTTGTAAATCAGTTCCTAGCATCTACAGCACAGGCACCATTCCAATGCTCTCTCTTCCACACAACTGCTAGAGTGCTCTTTCTTTAAAATAGGAGAATCTGATTAAAACAAAAACTTTAAAAGTTTTCTTTTCTAGATCCTTTATAGTCCAAGAGAATGTGGCAAAATGAAAATGGATCACAGAATTTCCCTATCCCAATACTTAACGGACTGCACAAAGCACAATAAAAAACCATCAATCGAATAAGAAAAAAGGCATGAAAATTGTTTCCAAATCTAGAATGAAGCAGTGTTCCTTTTTAAAAAAAGAATAAACAGCCACTGACTCATTTCTTTGGTTTTCCCCATAGCAACCCTGTGATGTAGCCACTATTATCTCCATTTCATTGATGAAGAAACGGAGGCTTATAAAGAAGACTCTATTTCATTTTGTCCACATTGAAGTCTGATAATTTAGTTTAATCCAGAATGAAATGTTTTTTTATAATCTTTACAGCTAAATTTAGCTTTAGAAATAATGATTGTTAAGTTTGATTTTTCATAAAACCTCTTAGAACAGATTTCAGAGCAACTAAGTGATCTAATCAAAATGCTTGAATTCTAATTCACACAAAATTGATTACTAGTTCTGTAACTTTATATAAACCAAGTTATCTCTTTTAGCCTCATTTTCCTAGATTGTACATGGAGGATATTCAACTGGAAGAGTCCTCAAGTCTTTCTAGTCTCTAATGTTCTCTTTATAAAACAAAGCCTTCTGATTGAAATGTGGCAGGGCATTATGCTTACTTTTCATTGGAATCCTTGTAAAATGCACACTTTATATTAGATCTTCCAGTTCTTAATGAATGGGTGAAAAATCAAATATAGTAAGTTCACAAATGAGTCCATTATTAATAATAAATACAGATGTAACATAAATCATTCAGGAAACATTTTGAAATTAAGCAGCAAAATAGATAAAAATTTGTTCTTAGTGATTGGGTGATAACTCTTAGTCTGCTATACATTAAAGTTACTATAAATTATTGTCCCAATGTGGATTACCAGAAAAGACCTTGTTTCTGTTTATTGGTTTACTTGTGAGGAGGGTTAGTTCTGGACCATAACAGCACCTCTTTTAACCCCCTACTAACTCATTTTAATCTACCATAAGGTTACACATAGCCCTAATCACTTCACTCCCCTTCTTAAGGATTTTTAGTGACTCTCTGATGCCTACAAAATTAGGTCTAGACTACTTATCCTGCAGTAGCTTATTCTGGTTTTCAAGGCTTTCTGAGGTCTGGCCTGTCTCCCAACTCATTTCCTATTATTCTCCTTTATGTGCCTTTCACACAAGGCCATCCGAAGCACCTGCTTTCCCAAGGCATTCCCTCTCGCGGTGCTCCTGTGCTGCTGCTGTTCGTTTCGCCCTTCACCTCACTGTCCTAGGTTTTCACTCTCAGCTGCTGTAGCCTTTCCCTCACTAAGCCTCCCTTGATCTCTGTAGCCAGAATCTCTCTCTAATGTTAAGTATATAAACCTTGTCTGTGACCCTTAAGTTTATGACTTACTAGGCTGGAAATTTCTTCACAGTTAGACTTAGTCAAATGCTTTCTCCTATGAAAAACTACTAGCTTATAACATGGCCTTGTACATAGTCTTCAGTGTGAAATATAAAACTGGTGTACACTGGTTTGTTGTGGGCTAACCTCACCAAATATTTATTAGCTCTGTACTGTGTACAAGTCACTTCAGGACAGAGTGAGACATAAGAAGGTTGATAAATACAGGACAGATGAGCAAAGGAAGTGTAATGGCTTCTCAGTTTATAAAAATATGTGAGGTAAAAATAACCCCTAACAGAAAAGCCCAACAAGGAATGCAAGAAACGGGGTGTTCTGTTTGTCGTCAGCTGCGACTGTGAAAGGCAGGGATCTGAGTTAGGTTTAGGGTTACATGTGATCAGTTCAGTCTGACTGTGACTGTGGTTGAATGTGAAGAAAGTGATCATGCAAGAAGCTCACACTTAAAGGGCTCTCTTGCCCATACATCCCACCCCAGTAGAAAGCACCAAGAGTTAGTGAAGAGTTACACATTTTAAGGAATGAATATAAAATTACTGACCTTAGCATAAAGCCGCAGCATCAGAGCACCCTGGCTGCAATCATGGACCCTGCTAATTCGTAGCCTAGCTCCAGCCCTGCCCGTGAGTCATCTTGAGCAGTTACTTAACCTTTCTCAGATACCTCATTGTAAAAAACTGAAAATACTGACATTCTACCTTCAGAAGGCTCTTATGGAGCTAACTGAATATATGCATGTGTAAGTGTGTATATTTGCCACTTAGAACAATATCTGCCACATAATAGGCATTAAGTAAGCACTTGATAACTATTAAGGAATATAGTTTTCTTCACCATTGATATTGGAATCAAATGTAGAAAAAGTTGTGTTTGCTGAATCTCAAATACAGCATGTATTCAAATCCTCATAGAGGCTCATTGAGTATGAAAGGCACAGAGGAATGGCTGATTTGAAATGATAATCAAAATACAATTTTAAGTTTAGTGGTAGTATTTGAGAAAAGAAATAACATAAAACTGTGAACCTGCTTGTGTTTGCATTAAGTCACAGTGAAAATTACAAAAAGATTTGCAATAAAAAGACCAGGGAAAGCCCAAGATTGGAATGAAAAAAATTGTATTAGGTTTTTTTTTTCTTCAGAGTTTGTATTATACTAAATGGGATTACTTATGCCAGACTTATAAGCTCCAAAATATGAGTGGTATCAGGGAGGGATCAGTTGATCAAAGTGGTGTCTGTGTTAGTCATTCCCTGTTTGAAGATTCCGTCTTTTTTTCAATAAATATTGACCAACAATATGTCAGACGTTTACCTTGGAACTGCTTTGGAGCCATCTGAGATGCTGAGTTGCAGAGAAAACTGGAGCTAAGTGCAGAGATCTGGACTGTAGATAGAGGTGCAGGAGCCATTAATGTTTAGGTAGGCATTGATGCTCCTTCTGAATGCAGTCATGTAGGTAGTGGAGTGAGTGGAATGAACAGGAACTGCTAGGAAACATGTTTCAGGTATTAAATACGTTTCAAATGAGGTCTGGGACAGTTTTTGAAGCCCCATATACCTTTGCTAAGTATTAATGTGAAACACCTTTTCTTCCCTGTACAGGTGAATGATTGTGGCTTTTCTTTGAATCACCCTAATCAATTCTTTGTTGAGAGCCAGCGGATCCTAAATGGTGGTAAAGACGTCAAGAAGGAGCCTGTCCCACCTGAGACTCCACAACCCAAACCCAGTGTCCAGAAAGCCAAGGAAGCGTCCCCTGCCCTGGCCTCTCTAAATCCCTCCCCGGACATGGCTGTGGAGGGACTAGAGGATTACTTCAGTGACTGATTCTTGGCATTTAGTAATCTCCTCCCTAGCTTTCATTTCCTACTTTTAAGATTTTCCCCCCTTTTTCCCCCTGCTGTCAAGCTTCTCCCTCCACATGTACACATGCTTCTTAGGAAAACAGGCTTGCAGGTAAAAACAAAGACCTCCACTATATTTTGCTTTGACATAAGGGTAGAGGAACAATTTCTCTTGAAGTCTGACTCTTGGGTAGTGTGATGTAAGTCCTGTGTTAGGAGATAAAACGGCTTTCTAGACTGGTTACAGCCCCCCAGAAAGAATGCAACTCGAAACTTTTAACCCAGTCCTTTTCTGGACCACTTTGGTTAATAAATATCAAAATGGGCATGAGTGTGTCTGTCAAGTGGTGTTTTGGAGCATCGAGCGCACTGCCAGTCACCAATGATTTTAGACGTTTTTTGTGGGCTGTGTGTGGCCATTCCACATCAGCAAGGAGCACTTCGCCTTGACTGGCAGCAGAGTTTGCTGAAATGCCTTGTGACGAGAATTAGGAGAATGAGTCAGCATTTGTATAGTCAGTTGTATTATTAAAACACGGAAGTGTGTTACGATGTAAAATGATGGTACCGCTTAGCTGCTGTCATTTTCCATTATTTTGGGGGCAGGTGCACAAAGAATAGACAGTCACTAAAACCCTTCAGACTTTCTTTGCAACCTTCTTGCATCTTCATTCCACCCTCCAACTTCCGCACCTTATTGCTTCTGCAGCTGCTGCGAACTGTCAGATTGGCTTGGCAAACTCATTCACAGAATGTGCTGCTGTTGAGAGCAGCCCCCTCCTCTCAGTGCCAGCAAAGGGCTTTGGTACATGCTGCGGCTGTGTAAGTGTGTACAAACTGGAGTGATGCCCGCTCCCTCTACCTGCCTCTAGCAGGCGTGGTGCCCTGTATGCCTTGTGGAGCGGTGTCCCCGTGGAGCCCTCATCTAACTAACGTAGTTCCTCCCTGTGGTCTCTACTCACTCCCGCAGAGTAGTTGGGGCTCTTCGAAGGGAGAGGTGACCCAGGTTGACGTGTAACCCTTTCTCAACTATTACTTTGGATTATGTAAAAATACTCTCTTTCAGTCCTCTTTTCCTGGTAAAGAGGAAAGTACTTTATCTTCTTGAATCAGATCACAGACTAACAAAATTGAGAAGAGGACATTGTATTCAGAAAACTGAACCGTCAGAAGCATCACATTTTAAATCCTGTGAAAAAGCACAGCAATATGAAAAGGATTTAAGCAGGATCAGATCATTAGAACCTAAAAATGTCATCTGACTGGGTTTTTACATTAAGCTGCTGAGCAGATTTCTGGGAATACTTAACATATCATTAAATGAGATACTATCTGAACCTTCACTTGTCTTTTTGAATTATTATTACCTCGTTTAGAAGATGGTATTATTCCACTACAGATCACCATCTAAATCTCTCCCTTCTGAAACCCTCTGCTATTCCTTCTATCATTTTGTGGTTCTCAACAGGAATCTGATTACTGCCTACCACTTTATTCCTGAACTGCAAAACCACAACCTTTTTTTCTTTATGTTAAGAACAAGTGCTACATGGAGCTATTTTAACCAAAGAATTAAGTTAGCTTTAGAAAGCCAAGCGTAGAAATGTACACCTCTGTTGTATTAAACAAAGAGAGCTATTAGAAGCAGTCTCACTACTGTATTTCAATGAGAAATCGTGACAGGATATTTCATATTTGGTGCCATTTTGCAAGGCTTTTTCTACTGCCGCATCTTCTTTCTTTATGAAGCCTGTGCTCAGCCCAGCTCAAAGGACAGAGCCACTAACAGCAGACTGGAGGTGTCTTAGCTATTTTATACTAGCAGCTCCAAAAATTTGTCATCCTATTTAAATGTTTTATATATGTCTAGTCAAACTCCAAAATAACACTAGTTTAACTATTAGTTGTATTATAAGTCCAGTTTCTTTGTAATAAGGTTTGATCTCCTGTCATCTAATATACAGCAGAATATATATTTTGTAAAGTCTACAGATTAGAGGATAGGAGTTAGAGGTTTATATAAGGAGACAGAAATTAATGCCTTTCCGATGCTTTTTGGAGTTGGAAAAAGCTATTTATTTTTCATGCTTCACAGATCTTGACAATTTTGATTTGCTTTCTTTGAAAGCAGACCTGTTTGAATCCAGTGATACAGGAAGAACTCCGAAGACAAATCAAAAGCCAGCAGGCTCTTTTCAAAACAGGAGCCAATGAAGAAGAATATGTCTCAGTTCTTTAAACTTCTGGTCTTTTATTACCTCTTCAAGGAGGAGAGGCTGTATGATTATCAGAGGCAAAAAAAGCAACAGAAGAAAGAGACTAGTTGGAACTGTGTAGCTGGTAGGAGCAGTGACATCGTCAGTGGAGCTTCTATCGTATTTCTTTCATGTCGGTCGGCTTCTCTCTCTGCCCGTACCGTACAAAACTCCTAATTGCAACGTGCATAAAAGAACACTATGAAGATTTTAAACTTTTTAGGACTGCTTATAATAGTATAGAGTCATAAAAGTGAATACTTACAGATTTTGAATGAGAGGGAGCAAAATAAAGCAATGGGAAAGATCTTTAATTCACACAGAATTTTAATAAGCTGAGGGATTTCTTCTCTCTCTAGAAGCATTCAGTGTGTTTGTTTGTTACACTTTATTGTCTTACTGATACTCAGAATCTTTGCAAGCAAACTTCTGCGATTCTTTGCAAAGAAGAAAAGAAAACTTCTGGGATTTAAGCTTGAAAGATAAAATAGACAACTCGAAAGTTCTGGTTTGGTTAGAATCTACTGTTTGCAAATTTAATCAAGGTCTTCACTGGCATCAGCTTGACATTAAATTTAAGTGCCCATTAAAGTGAGAGTTTGACAGTAGTTCTGAATGTGAAGTTCAGTCTAAGGACATCTTTACAGCTGGAAGGGAAAAAAAAGGTTGAGAAGCCTCAAACCACTGTGGTAATTAGATCCATTTGTTAACTTCTTTTCTAAAGTTGCAAAGGGAGGGGGAGAGAAGGCTGTTGGAAGGGCTGGGACTGGAAGGGCAGTCCAGTGCTCCCAATAAAAACTGAGCAAGCAGGGCTCTTCTTGCAAAGAAAAATAGCAGACATCCCCTCTGACAAATGAGTGAGATGGGGAGGTTATTTCCAGAACTCTGGTTTGTCTCCCTTTCAACACAGACCCCCAGTGTGTGGAGAGTTTCAGCCTGAAGGGCGTGCTCGTGTGGGTGTCTGGCCCCCCAGGAAGACGCGCAGCATTATTTGCGAGTGGGCCTCCCAAACACATCGCTGGCCCGAAGAGTTGCTGTTGCTCACAAGGGTATCTGACTTACACTCAGGTAATCACTTATTTACCCAAGGTGTCTGGCCGCCTTTTCAATATTGAGTTCCTTTTTGACAAGCAGCTATTGCCCTACTCTAAGGCTTTTCATCATAACTGGCATTGTAGGCAATTAGCTTTGTGACTCTATGGAAATCTTGTCATCTCTAGGAAATTATCTGCCCACTTCATCTGACTTTCCTACCAAAAGTGATACTATTTCCTCTTACTACATTTGCTTTCTATCCCATAAGCTCTTTTTGTCCATTGCTTCATGACATTTTATTTTTTCCAAGAATTATCACTGTAGAAGCTTACCAAAATCTATTGAATATGTTTGTATATAAAGCTTCCTCATTTCCCGTGAGCCTTCAGTTGTGGTACTATTTTTGAACACTGATGACAAGGTAGTGAAACCACATTGCTAATAAATGCATGATGGATTTTTCAGTTCAGCCCTGTTTCTAGGTATTCTTTCACCATTATAGAACTATGAGGCTCTTTAAGGGGTTGGGGGGTTGTTTGGCATGAAAAGCACAGAAAGAAAATAAATTTAGCAGATGAGGTATTCAAGACTGTGTAATAAGAACTCTCACCATCTCGTGCAATTTCCCTAACCTCCTTAAAAAATTTTAGCTTCTGCTTAGGACACAGAGGATGCTAAGATCTTCTCTTTAAACTGTCCTTCCATTGGAGAATTAAAATGGTAATTTAGTAATTCTCTATCACCCATAACTGTCAGTTCTCTCTAGATTTCCTGCCTGGTACTATTTTCACTCCATGAGTCTTCCTGCGTGATCTTGTCCACTTTATGCAGATATTCCTAAATCTATGTCTCCAACTGAGATCTCTCCTCTGAGCGCAGATCCTTCCACTCAGCTGCCTCTTGGGCCTCTCCAAGAGGATATCCCACAAATATCTTGAATGTGTCCAAAGTCAAATCTGACCTCTTTCTGCCCAGAAGTTTGTCATTGTAGAAACTCTGAACTTAACCTTGATTATTCTCTCCCTCACTTTACCCATGCACTCAGGTCCAGTTGATTCTGTGTTAATATCAGCATGTCTAAACCAGTGGATTCCAAGTGGCGATCACTTGGCTGCACAGTCAGTTGCTCGCAGGAGACATCTGGTAACTTCTGGAGACATTTTGGTTGTTGCAGCTGGATGGGCCTGCTGCTTGCGTCTTGTGGGTGGTGGCCGAGGATGCTGCCGAACGGTTTACAAAGCACAGGACAGCCCCTCACCACAAAAATATCTGGCCCCAAATGTCAGTAGTGCCGAGGCTGAGAGTCTCCACTCCTCACGTCCCTGCTTGTGCTGTTGGGTCACTCTTACCGCTGCAAGCTCTTTGTGCCATGGTGACCTTGTAACTTCCATCCTAGTCTCCATTTGCCCACCCTGTACCTACTCCCACGTCCTTTTTCAGAATGTGACCTGAGTACTTTTTTCCTCTAGTGTTTGTCTTCTTAAACCTGCTGTCCCTTCACCTGTATCATGAAGTCCAACTGCCCATGATTTTATGTACGAGGCAGGCCCCCCATGCTCTGACCCCTGCCTGCCTGTCCAGCCCCATCTATTGCATTTAACCCACGATCCTGTGAATGAGCCGTTCCAGACAAGCTTGCCCTGTACACTCACTGCTCTCTCATCCCTCTCATCTTCATCACTCTTCTTGCCCGGTACACCCTTCCATTCCTTCTACCTCTTCTAAGGTTCAAATCAGGTGCACATTCTTTCAGCATTCTCTGATGACCACAGCATAACAGGCTCATTGTCCCTTTTAGGCCATCTAACATTTCTGTCAAAGTACTTGCCCCATTTACTTATGCTCCCCTTCACTGGACTGTAAAGTCCTTGAGGTAGGAACTATATTACGTTCATGTTGGAATTCCTAATAATTAGCATTGTCTCCAGTTTTTAGTATGATGCATGACAATGTAGGACACTCAGTAAATGTGTGTATTGTGAATGAATGATTATTTTCATCTTACTGGAACCTTAACCTTAGTGTTTCCCAAACCTATAAATTAGGGATAGAACGGACTCACAGCTACAAAGTCCTCTTCCTATGTAACCTCGTGCAAGTTCCTTAATCTCCCTGTGTTTGCTCTGCTTCACCTGTGAAATGAAGATAGTAATTGCATCCACTCTAAGAGTTACTCTCCTAGAATGGACTATCTGCCAGAAGGCTGCCTTCACTTCTGCACCACTCAGAACACTGCGCGGCTCATGGTAACACTCAGTAAGTGCGATGGTGCTATTTGACAGTCAGCCCTTCCAACAGATGTGTGTGGGTCCTCCCTGTTTGAAGGGCATCCATTCTGAAGAGCCTTTAGCAAGAGTGAGCCTGCTGTGAGCACTAGACACAGGTAGGTGTTGGTGGTGGCAGCGGGGCGGGAGGTGGGCTGTGGGAAGCATCAGTCAAATCCTTTTTAGTAAAAGGCCCTGATGTGAGCGGCTCCACCCTGTGACTGCCTCACCTTTGACACCTTGGTGGCCGGGCAGGCTAACCGGGAACTGGGAGGCAGGAGGCCTTGCTGCACGTTTCCTGCGTGTGGCAGACGCTGCGGCATGAAAAGCTGCTAAGTGGTGTCACTGAAAACTGCTTGTCCTTTCAAAGGGCAGAACTGCAGCCTGGACTTCAATATACAGAAAATACCCTTCAGTGTCCTGCTAGGGTTCTGATATTTCAGTGGGCCTCCATGTGATTTCCAATGACAATGGTGCCTGTGTTCCCTGGTCCCCAGGCACTTCTGAAGTACTTTCATGCAGATCAGATCAGGTGCCACCATGTCACCTCTGGAAGTGCATTTAAAAAAAATGCAATCATCTTGTGTTTCCTCGAGAAAAGAAAATCACACATGGAGGAGTTAAATCGCCTGAGCTGAGCCAAGCTCCGTGGTGAAATGCGGCACTGTGACTCTGGCCTGCGCACTTCCTTCTCCATCATTGGCTTTCCTTGTGCATAAGCAGCCCAAACCGCAGGCCTTAACTAGACCAACTCTCTTCTACTGTGTTGGACAAATTAAATTAGCCCTCTTGCTTCAGTTTGTACAGTTGGAATAATAATATTCCCTACATTTTAGGATTGGTGTGAGATGGAGGTAACTTTTTGTCAAATGCTTTGTACATGGTCTGACACATGGTAAGCTTTAAATAATTGTTAACAATTATTATATAAGGGTTCTATTACATTTTGTTTGAAGAAAGCGTTTGCCCACAATAAATTTGAAAATGATACTAATAGAATATATTTTCTATATAAGGAAAATAATTATATCTTAATTTTGCTCTATGGAATAAAAATTCCAGAACACCGAGCTCTTCAGATAAAAGCAAACTACAGACTCAAAATTACAGAGTTTCTAACAATCAGGACTTTTCCTATCTGTGACTTCCTTAGTATCAGAGAATAATTCAGAAAAAGTAAAGCCAGAACTTGCACACAAAATTATGGGACATTTCATACACCTGGTGTTGTCGATCAGCTTCTCAAGAACAGACAGCCTGTCTTTGCAGGCCGTGGTCGAAGGACTACACTTTCATCCCTTTGTCTGTCCCACAGCACCTGCCCTGTCCGCTCAAGTCCCTCCCTGTACGTAACAACCTGTATCTCCTGTAAGAAGTGATCTGGGTTGTTCAACATAGAAATCAAAGAGAAGCTTTGGGATTTTCTCCTTGGGTGCTCCATCCAGGACTGTGTTACTGTGGGGGATGTACCCTGTCAATATTTCCAGTAAGAAGGTAAAAACTTCAGGGCACACCCAATTTCTTAGTACTAACCTTACCCCTTAAATCCATATAACTGGATCTGTACATCAAAATAAGCACCAGAATGACAGACTACTTCTACCCGTACTCAAATTGTAGGCTGTAAAAAAGCAACAAGGCAAAAAGGAAATACAGCCTCTGGGTTGCATTATTCTTACATTAAAAAAATATCCTACTTGTTGAAGGTGTTATCCATTGTTTAGGAGAACAAAGTCAATGAGAAAGCTTATCTACAGATTCTGCCATTTAAACTGGGAGAATACAGCTTGCCCCCAATCCACTTGCGTGTGTTCCTCCTTTTAAGCCTATATAACAAGCAGCCACTTTAGAGATATCCTAATTCAACCTCTAAGCCAATATAGTAAGTATTTTCAGCTGTGGTCGCTGTAGTCTGTTGAAATTACTCAACTCTGTTATTATAGTGCAAAAGCAACCGTAAACAATACATGAACTAGATTTGGCCTGAAATGGGCCAGATATGATCAGCAAGCCATGGTTTACTGACAACCCTTGACCTAGATGAATGGGGAAAAATCTTTGAAGGGTACAAATTATAAAAACTGACTCAGAAAGAAATGGAACACTGGAACCCTCTATCAACTAAAAATAAAATTAGTAACAGAATTGTTCCACAAAAAAATTCTAGACCCCAGATGGCTTCACTGATACATTCTATCAAGTATTGAGAAAAATAATACCAATCCTACATACATGTTTTCAGAAACTAAAGGAGGACAGAATATTTCCCAACTTCTGTTGAGGTTAGCACTACTGTGATACCCAAACCAGATCATCAGAACGAAGGTCCAAAGTGGTGGTGCAGAAAGAGCCCGAACCCACCTGCTCCACACAGGCACCGCATCTACACCTACATACAGACAGTTCCTCTGGAAAAGAACTGAGGGCTGAGTGAACAGCTTGTGCACATTTACACATAAAAAATGGCAGGAAAGATGGAGACACGGTAACAGCATAAATGCCACACCCAAAGTGGTGACCTACAGTAGGGAGGGATGTCACTGAGCGACCAGAATACATACTCATCACCCTGAGGCACAGAAAAACAGACAAACATAGTTTCAAGGGCAACTAGACTATAAAGAAAGCGGAGTTTCAGAACTCAAGCACCCACCAACAGCCGAGGAACAGCTGGAACTCACCAGGATCAGAGGTGCTAGTGAACTCCCTGCACAATGATAGCATGAACAGGAGCAGAGTGCAGGCACACGTACCAGCTCCAGACCTAACAGAGGCAACCTTCTGGGCCTTTACTGTGCCCAGACACACCCAGCAGTCTCTCTGAGGCAGCACCAGCACGGAGCTCACCCAGACCCCTCCCACCTGTGCATCCTCCAACCCCAGACATGCTACCACTGTGACCCTAGCCAGAGCAGACCCAGGAGCTACCTTGGCCATATCCCCTGGCTCCAAGCACCTGGCCAGCATGGCCCCAGCCAGCACTTCTCAGGAGACCCCCAGATAGCATCCATCTCCTGCCCCAGCCTGGGAGCCCTTCACACTGAGCTTGCCAGGCCATGCCCAGGAGCCTCAGCGTCAGGACACTCCCAGCCAATGCTCACTCAGCCCCCACCGGCCAGCAAAAACTGCCAGGCACGTGTAGTCTAACTGGGGGACCTTCCTACACAAGCCACTCCTTCAAGACTGCAAGAGAGAGCCCTTTTGCCTAATTCATAGAAACACAAAAAGTAAAACAAAATGCGGAGACAGAGAAATATGCTCTGTTTCAAGAAAAAAACTTCTGAAAAATACCTAAGAGATAGGCATCAAGGTAAGTATAAGGGAAACCCTTGTACATACCAGCTGATTTTTCAGCAGAAACTTTACAGGCCAGAAGGGAGTGGCATGATATATTCAAAGTTAAAGGAGTTCACCATCACTTAATCAGAATAACAAGACATGCTAAAGGAACTTCTTCGAGAGGAAAAGAAAAAAAGTCCAAAAATAGAAGAAAATTAGGAAAGGAAAAATTTCACTGGTAAAAGCAAACATTACAAAACATACTACATCTATCACCTAAAGCTAGCATGTAGGTTAAAAGACAAAAATAGTAAACTCAATTACATCTAAAAGTTAGCTAAGGGACTCACTAAATAAAAAGGTACAAAAGAAGTCATCATACACATAAAACGGAGGGAGGAGTTAAAAATGTACTGCTGTTAGAATGCATTCAAACGTAAGTGACCACATAGACTGCTTTATGTATATATAATGTCATATACATATATATATATATATATATATACACACATCAAATGTCACATATAAACCACATGGTAACCAAAAACCAAAATTAATAAATTTACAAAAAATAAAAATAAAAGAATCCAACCACAATAATAAAGAAAGTTATCACAAAGAGGGAAGAGAACAATAAAGGATCAAAAACGAATGACAAAAACAGCCAAAAAAATTTTTAACAAAATGGCAATAAGTACATGCCTATCAATAATTACTTTAAGTTAAAGGTACTAAATGCTCCAAGCAAAAGACATGAGGTGGATTAAAAAATGAGAACCATCTATATGTCGCCTACCAGAGACTCTTCAGACCTGAGCCACACGCAGACTGCAGCTAGGGATGGGATAAGACATTCATGCAAATGGAAATGAATAAAAAGTTGGAGTAGCAGTACTTAGATAAAAGAGACTTTAAAATAAACACTGTGACAAGAGACAAAAAAGGACATTACATAATGATGAAGGGCTCAATCTAGCAATAAGAAATAACATTTGGAAATATCTATGCACCCAGTTTAGACACATGCAAATATATAAAGCAAATACTAACAGACATAAGAGAGCAATTGACAGTAATGCAGTAATAGTTTTGGACTTGAATACACCATGGATGTCAGTGGATGGATCATACAGAAAGAAGATAACAGTGCCTGTGAATGACATATTAAAGCAAATGGACTTATATAGAGAACATTACATCCCAAAACTGCAGAATGCACATTATTTTCAAGTGAACATGTAACATGTCCAGGATAGATCACATGCTAGGCTGTATATAAAGTCTCAGTAAATCTAAGGAGACAGAAATCGTACCGTGCATCTTTTCTGACCACAGTGGTATGAAACTAGAAATGAGTTACAAGAAAAAAATTGGAAAAAACCCACAAACACATGGAGGCTAAGCAACATACTACTGGTCAATGAAGAAATCAAAGAGGAAATCAAAAAGTACTTGAAGAATAATGAAAACAGAAAAACAACACTTCAAAATCTTCAGACATAGGGAAAGAATGTCTAAGAAGTAAGTTTATACTTATACAGGCCTACCTGAAGAAACAAGAAATATCGCAAATAAACAATATAACCCTACCCCTAGAAGAACTAGAAAAAGAACAAAGCCCAAAGGTAATATAATGAAGGATACAATAAAAATCAGAGCAGAAATAAATGAAACAGATACTAAAAAAAAAACAAAAAAAAACCTATACAAAAGATCAATGAAACTAAGAGCTGGTTCTTTGAAAAGATACACAATATAGATGAACCTTTACCTAGGCTTGTCAAGAAAAAAAGAGAGGACTCATAAATAAGAAATGAAAGAAGTCACAACCAACACCATAGAAATACAGCTGATCATAAGAGATTGCTATGAAAACCTATATGCCAACAAATAGGACAATGTACAAGAAATGTATAAATTTCTAGAAACATGCAATCTTACAAGATTGAACCACGAAGAAATAGAAAATCTGAGCAGACTGATTACTAGTAAAGAAGTAGAATCAGTAATTTAAAACAAATTCCCCACAAAGAAAAGTCCAGAACTGGATGACTTCATGGGTGAATTCTATCAAACACTTAAAGAAGAGCTAATACCAACTCTTCTTAAAATATTCCAAAAAGTGAAAGAGAAGTAATATTTCCAAACTCATTTTATGGGGCCAGAATCACTCTAATATGAAAACAAAAGACACTACAGAGAAAGAAAATTACAGACCAACATATCTGATGAACATAGATGCTAAAATCCTGAATAGAATATTAGTAAATGAAATTCAAAAATGCATAAAAGAATCATTCACCAAAACCAATGGGATTTATTCTAGGGATGCAAAGATGGTTCAATATCTGCAAATCAATCATGGTGATATGCCACATAGCAAAAAGAAGAATAAAAGCAATATGATCCAATCATCTCAATAAATGCTGAAAATGCATCAGACAAAATTCAACATCCACTCATGATAACAACTCTCAAAAAATGGTAGAGAGGGAACATATCTCAACATAATAAAGGCTCTGACTGACAAACCCATAGCTGACATCACACTCAATGGCAAAAGCTGAAAGCTTTTCCTCTAAGATCAGGAACTAGACAAAGATGCCCACTCTCACCACTTTTATTCAGCATAGTTCTGGAAGTCCTAGCCAGAGCAATTAGGCAGGAAAAAGAAATAAAAGGTATCTAAATCATAAAGGAGGAAGTAAAATTGTCACTACTAACAGATGAAATATTATACATAGAAACCCTAAATACTACAGCAAAAACACTTAGAATAAACAAATTCAGTAAAGTTGCAGAATAAAAAATCTATATACAAAATTCAGTTTTGTTGCCATACAGTAATAATCAAGTATCAGAAACAGAATTTAAGAAAACAATTCATTTGCAATTGCATCAGAAAAATAAAATACCTAGAAATAAATTTAAGCAAGAAATTGAAAGACTTGTAAAATGAAAATAGTTAGACATGGATTAAATAAACTAAATAGAACACAAATAAATGGAAAGGTATTCTGTGCCTTTGGACATTTGGATTGTAAGAATTACTATTGCTAAAATGTACCTGCTAACCAAAGCAATCTACAGACTAAATGCCATCTCTATCTAAATCCCAATGTCATTTTTCACAGAAATAGAAAAATTCCAAAATTTGTATGAAACCACAAAAGACCCTGACTAGCCAAAGCTATCTTGAAAAAGAACAAAGCTGGAAGCATATCACAGCTCCTGATTTCAAACCATATTACATACTATGTTAATCAAAAAGCATGGCACTGATACAAAAACAGACATATATATCAAAGGAATGGAATAGGGAGCCCAGAAATAAATTCATAAATTTATCACCAGTTGATTCATGACAAGGTGGGCAATAATACACAATGAAAAAAGACAGATAAGTTTCTTCAATAAATGGTATTGTGAATATTGGACTACCACATGCAGAAGAATGAAAGAATGACACTGAAACCGCTATTTTACACCATTCACAAAAATCAGCTCAAAATGGATTACAGACTTGAATGTAAAATCTGAAACCATAAAACTCTTTGAAGAAAACAGGTGGTAAACTCCTTGACATTGATTGGTCTTTGAGATAATATTTTGGATTTGATACCAAAAGCAAAGGCAACAAAACCAATAATAAACAAAAATAAATAAACAAGGGACTACATCAAACTAAAATGCCTCTGTATAACAAAGGGAACCATTAACAAACTGAAAAGTCTACCAACCAAGTGGGAGAAAATATTTGTAAATCATTTATCTGGTAAGGGGTTAACAAGGAAAGTATGTAAAGAACTCATACAACTCAATAGCAAAAAAAAAAAAAAAAAATCCAATTAAACAAAATTGGAAAATGATCTCAATTGATATTTTACTAAAGAAGACATACAGATGGCCAACAGGAACATAAAAAGATATTCATATGACTAATCATCAGAAAAATGCAAATCGAAACCACAGTGAGATCTCACTTCACACCTTTTGAATGCCTATCATCAAAAAGATAAGAAATAACAAGTGCTTATAAGGATTTGGAGTAAGGAACCTGTGCACCGTTGGTAGGAATATAAATTGGTGCAGGCTTTGTGGAAACAGTATGGCGTTTCCTCAGAAATGAAAAAATGGACTGCCAGATGATCCAGCACTTCCATTTCTGGATATTTATCTGTGTGATGAGAAAACAACTATTTTGAGTTGTTGAGGCATTTGTAGTGTGACAGCCCCACTCACATCCAGAGTCCAGACATTTGGATAAAGACCTGACTTTAGGATTTCTACTACAAGTTGCTGCTTTGCTTTTCCCAGGGCACATTTTAAAATCACCACTTATAAGTGCAGCTCCACCCTCCTCATAAATAATAGGTGCTGCTACCCTGCTTTCAGTCTCTTGCTTGCTTATTATCTCATCTAAGCATAAGCATATATTCAGGGACATAAGCTTCTTAACAGCAGGGATTTTGTGCATCTGGTTTGCTTCCACATACGTAGTATCTAGAACATTTCCTGCAATTGGTAGTTCCCAGAGAAATACTTGTTGAATGAAGAAATGAATGAATGTCTCCTACTAAGTTGCATTTCCAGTCAAGATCTTACTGCAAGTTATGCCACAGTATATTACTCCCTACCTATTTGTGCCCCCTGCTCTCCAGTAGATTTAAATTTAGTCATTTAAGAGGGCTCACTTGGCCGATTGTTTTTTTTTGTAGTTAAGCCAACAAGCACATTGCAAGACCTAGAAACCATAACAGAATAATTTAAATTCTCTGTGAAATTTACAGTTCAACTCTCCGGGAACAACTTTGAATGTCCTTCAGAAAGTCATGCAGGAGCGGCTTTATGTTAATGACCAGTCTGTCAAAGCAAAATGCAAATGATTATGAGTCACTTTGTCAAGTGAGTGTACCAGGGCTGTGGACTGTTGATGAGCTCAAAGGAAGAGGCCGTGCACCAGGAAGCTCAGCTGTGGTGAAGATTCTCATTAGTGCTGCATCTCTGAGAGCTCTTCACAGCCAAAGAGGCTCTAAAGAAAAAATGAAAACCAGAATTGGAGTCTGGTTTTGGGAGAAGGATTATGCTACTATTGTATTTTTCCTTATTAAGTACATCCTTGACAGTAAATAATAAGATATGATTCCCCTAATACAATTTCCCTGGGATACATTTTTTTCAGTACAATGGCGAGTATCTTAGCCATAGATAAGGGGTCACAGGGGTCTGAAGGTAGGCAAAACATGTATCTATTATGTATCTATTGAGTACTTACAGAAACCAGGTTAAGAAAGTAAGGTATAAAAGTATAATTATATAAACATGATAATAATAGCTACTATTTGTTGGGTGAACCCAAATTCTTGAAGCCATTCAGATCCTTTCTCTTGTACTCTACACTCATGTCTTTTGAAAATCCTGTTTCTTCTGTCATCAAAATATATCCAGAATGTGACTGTTTCCCACTGCTACTGTTCCCAGTCTGTTTCAAGATCTTATCAAATCTTGCCTGAATTACTGCAGTAGACTTTAACTGGTATAACCTATTCCTAAATTTGTTGAACATTTAGTGACAGCTTTAGCAAAGACTATGTATTCTTATTTATAAATAAGTTGAAAAATAAAAAAACTATTTTTCTAAGCTTTTAAATGGTGAGGGGAAAAGCTATTAGTGGTAGGGACTGGGGAGAGGCAGACCATGGACAGCCAGCCAAATCTTTACTGCATGTTTTTGTAAATAAAGTTTTATTGGAACATAACCATGCCCATTAATGTTATAACGTGTATGTCTGCTTGCAGTACAATGGCGGAGTTCAGCAGAATAGTTCAAACAGAGAACATATGACCTGCAAAACTTAAAATGTTTATTTTGGGGAAAAAACCCACATACACACACACACCAAACTCAGGGAAGGGATCATATTTGTGGTTACCAGAGGTGGTTGGGGTATGTGGAGGGGGGATTGGAGGAAGGTGGTCAAAAGGTACAAACTTCTAGTTATAAGATAAATAAGTTCTAGGGAGGCAATGTACAACATGATGACTAGAGCTCACGCTTCAGTATAATACTTGTAGGAAAGTTAAGATTGTAGATCCTAAGAGCTCTCATTACAATAAATTTTTTTCTTATCTTTTGATTGTATCTCTATGAAATGTCAGATGTTATCTGAACCTATTATAGTAATCATTTCACAATATATGTAAATCAAACTGTCATGCCATGTACCATACACTTATACTGATGTGTGTCAATTATTTCACAATGCAACTGGAAAAATATTTACTATTTGACCTTTAATGAAAAAGCTTGCCAATTCCTGAGCTACAGGATAGATCTCATGCTCTTATAAAACCATTTTTAAAAAACATGTTTACTTTCCTTAAATCTAGCCAGTGAATTTCTACAAGCATTCTTAAACTTCCAGAATACCTATATAAAGACATTTCATCAAAAGCCAAACCCAGACAAAGGTGCCTCCCCTAACACAACCCTAGTGTTTCCAAGAAGCTCAGTCCCAGGGATGTGATGTCCATTGAAGTAATAAAAGTCCTCAGGCCACCACAAAATAAAATTAGTGCTCTGGTCAAAGTGAAACAAGTATTCTACACGGCTCTATTTTCTGTTGTATTTGTGAGTTGGATTAGATCCTTTTTTTCATGACAATGGACCAGTTTTTGGAAGAACATCATTCTATTCTAGAAACTTCTTGTAAGGCACATGTTCACTTATTGCAAGACTTCAGATGCTCTTATTAATGGGCTATCTACATTACTACTATTTTTCTATCCAGTCCCAAGGCTTTTCAATATCATATATAAACTATATGTTCTCATGGGCCTTTACACCACTCCATTCCACTCCCTTGACATTTCTTGGCATCTTATGTTTTTCCCAAAACTGAACTCTCAGCCACCCCCTCTCCCCACCCACCAAATCTGCTTCATTTCAGTGGCCCGAGCTAGTTATGGCAACTCCATTCTTCTAGTCCTTTAGGCTAAACAACTTGGACTCATCCTTGGACTCATCTTTCTCATATTCTACATCCAAACTAACAGACAGCCTATGCATAAGCTTCAAAGAATATCCAGAGTCATGCCCTTCTCACCCTCTCCGTCAGTCACCGCCCGAGCGCCGCCATCTCCTACCTAGATCACTGCAATAGCCTCCGGCCGGCTCCGGTTTCGGCTCCTGCCCCTCCAGTCTGTCCCAAACACAGCAGCCAGAGAGGTCGTGCTGAAGCTAAAGTCTGACCATGTCTTTTCCTCTGCTCAAAGCGCTCTGATGGCGTCCTGACTCGCTCAAATCGAAGTCCCTACAGTGGCCAGAAGGTCTAGGTCCCGGTGACCACTGTGGCCTCATCTTACTCCCCTCCTTGTCTGCTCTGCTGTGGCTGCAAGACCTCTTCGTTATTCTGGGCACACGGTAAGCACATTCCCCCTTTGAATGTTCTCTTCTCTGCCAAACAAGCTTTCCCCAGATATCCACATAGCTCGCTCCCTCACTTACCTCAGGTCTCTGCTCAAATATCACGTTATAAAAAAAAGGCCCGTACTGACCACCCTGTAAAGTAGCACCTAGGCCCCACCATCTCTCTACAGCGTCCTTGCCCTTGTTTCTATCGCCTACCGCTCCTTCATATATACTCTTACATTTCCTGGGTCTCAGAGTAGGGCCTTTGTTCACTGCTGTAAACCCAGTACCTAGAGCAGTGCTTAGTACACAGGAGTACATAGTTTTTGAATGAATGAATTGACACTTACCTGTGATCCAGATTCTGTGTTAAATTCTTTATATACATTGTCTTACTGAATTCTCACAGCAAAAAATTACTTCATGTTGTTACGGTATTTTAGTGCTGACAGTGACTTTCCTGAAGTCACACAGTGTACATAACATGTGATGGCTTCCCATGACTAAGCTTTAGCATCACTTATACTGCTTATGAGAAATTTATAAAAAGACCACTAGTGCTGTAAGATGTTAAAATTGAACCAAGCTATTTCTAGGACTCAGAAATGGATTAGATTTGTGTTAATAATAAGAAGGGTTATATTTGCATCTCACATGTACCTGAGGATGTAGGACCATAGATAGTAAACTACTTCTATATTCCAAACTCTGCAGCAGTTGCAAATTTGATGTATAAAGTTAAGTTTTTGACTGTTAACTATTCTTTCACAGTGAGAGTATAAAAAGGCTGAGCTTTAATTGGCCAAGAGGTAAGAGATAGGTATTTTTAAAATGTTTATTGAAGTATAGTTGACATATAAAATTGTATTAGTTTTGGTGTAAAATGTACTGATTCAACATTTATATATGCTACTAAATGACCAACATGATAGATCTAGTTACCATGTGTCACCATGCAAAGCTATACAATATTTTGACTATATTCCCTATGCTGTACTTTTAGATCCACAACTTACTTTATAACCTGAAGTTTGTACCTCTTAATCCCCTTCTGGCAACCACCAGTTTGTTCTCTTATTAGTCTGTTTGTTTTAGTTTTTAGATTCCGCATGTAAGTGAAATCATATGGTATATGTCTTTCTCTATTTCACTTAGCATAATACCTTCTAGGAACACCTGTGTTGTGAGAAAAGCCAAGTTTCATTTTTACGGCTAAGTAATATTCCACGGTGTGTGTGTGTGGGTGTGAGTGTTCATGTGCGTATCTTCTTATCCATTTATCTATTGATAGGCACTTAGGTTGCTTTCATATCTCAGCTATTGTAAAGAATATTGCAATGCACATAGGAGTGCATTTTTTATACTAGTGTTTTCATTTTCTTCAGATAAATATACAGAAATGACTTTACTGGATCATTTGGTATTTTTATTTTTAATTTTTGAGGAACCTATGTACTGTTTTCCATAGGGGCTATACCGATTTACATTTCCAAAAATAATGCGCTAGTGTTCCCTTTTCTCCACATCCTCACCAGCACTTGTTATTCTCCTCTTTTTGATAATAGCCATTCTGACAGGTATCAGATATCTCATTGTGATTTTGATTTGCATGTCCCTGATGAATAGTGATGATGAGAATATTTCCATGGTCTGTTGGTCATCTTTATGCCTTCCTTGGAAAAACAGCTATTGAGTTCCTCTGCCCATTTTTTTTTATCAGATCATTTGGGTTTTTTTGGTTGTGAGTTGCATGTTCTTTATATATTTTGAATATTAACTCCTTATGGAAATGTCATTCACAAATATCTTTTCCTCTTCAGTAGGTTGTCTTTTTGTTTTATCAAATAAAATATCTGCATCTTTTTCTGCATCTATTGAGATGATATGACTTTTATCCTTAATTTTGTTATTGTATCACACTGACATTTTTTTGATGGTTTCCTTTGCTGTGAAAAAACCTGTATTTGCAATTATTTACGTTTGCTTTTGTTGCTCTTGCTGAGGAGACAGATCCAAAAGAATATTGCTAAGACTGATGTCTCAGTTTACTGTCTATGCTTTAAGAGTTTTATGGTTTCTGATTTTACATTTAGATCTTTATTACAGGTTATTTTTGTATAAGATGTAAGATAGTGGTTCAGTTTCATCCGTTTGCATGTTGCTACCCATTTTCCCTAGCAGTACTGAAAAGACTGTCTTTTCCAATTGTATATTCTTGCCTCTTTTGTCATAGATTAATATAAACATGGGTTTATTTTTGGGTTTTGTGTTCCATTGATCTATGTGCCTTTTTTTTTTACCACTACTATACTTTTTATTGTTTATTACTATAGCCTTACAGTTTGAAGTCAGGGACTGTGATACCTCCAGCTTTTTCTGCTTTTCTTAAGACTGCTTTGGCTATTGGGTGTCTTTTGTGGTTCCATACAGATTTTAGGATGATTTGTTCTATCTAGTTCCATGTAAAATGCCATTGATATTTTGATAGGGATTATATTGCATCTGTAGATTGCTTTGGATAGTGTGGACATTTTAAGAATATGAATTCTTCCAGTCCATGGGTACAGTATATCTTTCTATATATTTGTCTTCAATTTCTTCCATCAATGTTACAGTTTCAAGAGTACTTCTCTTTCACATAATTGGTTGAACTGATTCCTAGGTATCTTATTCTTTTTGACACAGTTGTAAATAGGATTATTTTCTTAATCCCACTTTCTGATAGTTCATTATTAGCATAGAATGCAACGGATTTCTGTGTATTAATTTTGTATCTTTAGTGGACAACTTTAATGAATTAATTAGTTCTCATAGTATTTTTGGTGGAATCTTTAGGGTTTTCTATATAGTATTATGCAAAAAGTTTTTTGTTTCCGTTTGCGTGGAATATCTTTCCCATCCCTTCACTTTTCAGTTTGTATGTGTCTTTAGGTCTGATGTGAGTCTTCTGTAGACAGCATATAGATGGGTCTTGTTTTTTTTACCCATTCAGTTATCCTATGTCTTTTAATTAGAGGATTTAGTCCATTTTAAGTCATTATTGATAGGTATGTACATATTTACATTTTGTTAACTGTTTTCTAGTAGTTTTTGTAGTTCTTTTCTGCTCATTTCTTCTCTTGCTCTTTTCCCTTGTGATTTGATGACTTTTTCTATAGTGATGTGCTTGGATTCCTTTCTGTTTATTTTTTGTGCTTCTAGTTTAGGTCTTTGTTATACTACCGTGAAGTTCATATACAACTATCTATATATTTATTTTAAGTTGCTGGTTGCTTAATTCAAACATGTTCTAAAAGCACCAAATTTTCACTCCACTCCACTTGCTTTATGGTTTTGACATCATATTTTACATCTTTTTATTTTGTTATCCCTTAACTAATTATTGTAGATATAGTTGGGTTTCTACTTTTGTCTTTTAGCCTTCATACTATCTTTTTAAGAGTGGTTGATCCATTACATTTACTGTATGTTTGCTTTTGCCAGTGAGATTGTTACTTCTAGTTATGACCTTTTCTCCTTAAATAAGTCCCTTGGCATTTCTTGTTAGGCCAGTTTAGTGGTGATGCATTCCTTTAACTTTTGTCTGTCTGGGAAACACTTTCTCTCTCCTTCAATCCTAAATGACAACCTTGTTATTTACAGTATTCTTGGCTATAGATTTTTCAACACTGAGACTGAATCATGCCACTCCCTCCCGGCCTGTATAGTTTGTGCTGAAAAATCACTGTATAATCATGGGGGTTCCCTTGTATGTAACTAGTTGCATTTTTTTTTTTCTGTTACTGTCTTGTTTTTTTATTTTCCCTTTTGTTATTTTTAAGGTTCTCTCTTTTCTTTTTTTTTTACATTTTCATTATTATGTGTCTTGGTTTGGACATGTTTGGGTATATCTTGTTTGGGGCTGTGATTCCTGGACCGGGATGTCTCTTTCCTCCCTCTTGTTAGGGAAGTTTTCAGTTCTTATTTCTTCAAATAAGTTTTCTGTCCTTTCTGTTGCTCTTGTCCCCCTATACTGCCTAGGTTGTATATTGTTGTCCCCCTATACTGCCTAGGTGCTTGATATTGTCCCAGAGGTCCCTTAAACTATCCTTAAATTTTTTTTTTCTTTTGTTGTTCAGCTTGGGTGCTTTTCTAGCCACCCTGTCTTCCTTATTGCTGATCCATTCTTCTGCATCTTATCATTGGCTGGTGATGCCCTCTAGTGTAGTTTTAAATTTACCTTTTTGTATTCTTGCTCTGATTGGTTCTTTTTATATTTTCTCTTTTTTGAAGTTCTGTGTTCCTCCATTCTTCTCCTAAGTTTGGTGACCATCTTTATGACCATTACTTTGAATGCTTTATTAAGTACATTGCTTATTTGTATTTTGTTTTGCTTTCTGAGGCTTTGTCTTATTCTTTTATTTGGAACATATTCCTCTGTCTCCTTATTTTACTTGATTCTCTGTTTATTTCTATGTGTAGGTAGATCAGCTATTTCTCCCAATCTTAAAAGAGTGGATCTATATAAAATGTCTCATGTGGGCCTAAAAGCACAACTTCCCTTCCTCACCAGAACCAGGCATTCCAGGGCTGTCCCCTCTGTGGGCTGCAAAGCCCCCTGTTCTGCCTGATCAAGACTGGGAGACACACCGGTGGGTAGCACTGGGCACCTGCCTGGGGCAGGAGCTGCCTGGTGGCAGTGCTGGCACCAGCCAAGGCTGCCTGCTCTTTGTGACAGAATGGGGACTGTTGTCTGGGTGGAGTGACAGAAGAACCCCCTCCCAGGTACCCTGTGTTCCCATTCACAGGGCTGAGGGCAGGATGTGGGGAGCAAGGAGCCCCAGCTGTTTGGGCGGCCTTGATCCATTCATTAAACGCAGACTAAGGGACCTTGACGGAACGCCCAGTACGAGGCCAGGTACAGTGCTACTTCCGCTAACCTTACCTTAGACAATAAATTCATGAGATGAATTGAGTTCAAATATGATAAGACTAGAAGATGACCAAAGTCAATTACCTACACATTAAAGACGAAAAGTTTTATAGTTACTTAGAGATGGTATGATGTATATATTTAAGAAGTTAAATTTTCTCTTTATTCAAATTCTATTAGGCTGTGAAACTATTTTGTACAGATGAAAAATATATGTATATCTATATGCGATAATTTTAGTTAAACTTCATTAAATTGTAAATTTTACTGGTCTATGTTAGTCATGTGTCATTCATCTTTCTACTTCGTCTTCTGGTTTGAAAAAGTAACCTCTAGCGTAGTTCTTAAAATTCTAAACCATTTTTCTTTTTCAGTCATGGAATAAATAGTTCCATAATATCATATTGCACCTATCCTAGTACATAAATTTTATGTATAGATCATTGTTACTTAAACATATTTTACTGTCTCTTCTTAGATTTCCAATTGTAAGGACATGTTTGCTAATTTGATGAAATTAGCTTTCCTTTCCAAAATGATTTCTTTATTATCTGAGCAATGCAACTATCATTTTTCAACATGACATTTATCTTAGATATACATTTTAAAGCACATATTTCATAATTATAGAATTGAAACTTTCAAAAATGTATACATACTTTTTTTCCCTTACAGAAAGTCAGTCTGCTATGACATTAAATCTCTTGTGTATTAAATATCATGAGGTGTATTATTGAATTCCATGCTGGATTTTCAGTGGGGTTACTTATAAATAGCCATCCTATTTTGTACTTTAAAGTTCATTATTTTGCATATACACAAAACATATATAATATATAATAATATACAGCTTATATAAATATGTGTATAACACATATTTATGCATAAATATAATACCTAAAATATGCAAGTATATTATCTATACATTAATATATATAAATATATGAAGACATCATATACATCATATATATTTATACACACATATATTATATATTACAAATCCATTTATTAGGATATATATATGTTATATATATACATACTTTAAACACACACATATTTATAACTTCATTTTCAGTTGTTGCATTTTCCCTCTAGTGCTCATTTTTTTATTAAAGTCCTCGCCCTCCCCACCTCACTTCTGTCTCAGGGGTAGGCATGCTTTATTTATGTGTTGACCCACTCAGATACCGTTTTGTAGGGCTGATGTGATCTGAAATGTGTCTATCTAGGTAGTAATTACACTGTATCCTTCCGGGGAACGTCAGTTGGTGCTCAGAAGAGAAGATACAAGTAATGCAAAAGCTGGCAGTAGCCCACATTCTCTTTTCTATTTTGAAATGCAATTTACTCTGGTTTTAGGTAAGTTACTTCAGCTTTACTTGAAAGTACAGAGCTGCTTAATAATCGTTGAGGGCACATATGGAGCTGTGTTTCTACTTTTGCCACTAGAATTGACCTTGGGCAGGCAACTGAAAAACATCTTTACTTTTCTTTGTCAGTATGAGAAATGAGAACAATAATGCTGCCCACTTTACAAGGGGAGTCTTAATGAATTTTGCTTTGGTGAAGCACTGTGGATCCTGAAGAAGGGCGCTGAGAGGTGATGGCCTGCTGCAGGAATCTAGATGTGCCACTACTTCTGCTATTTCAAAGGTATTCTCTCACCATCAGCTTTATGAATTATTGTTCAGAATAAGAAGTTGTACTTAGTAGGAAGAAACTAGGAATCTTGAGTTATATTTTCATATTTGCCCCAGTCCTGAGTTTTCTATGTATCCGTGTGATTCTGTGAAATTGATTAGCTGGTTATTTCCTGTAGAAACAGAAACACAATACCTGGAAATGTTATCTGTTGCATTTCCAACAAAGCATGTATCAGCACCGAGGCATCCACAGTTCAGACAAGGCTGGTAGTACAGGGAAGAGGGGGATGACGACAGGTAAGTCCATTCTGGGAACCTTCCTTATGGATGTGGGTCATAACAGGGGCAGTAACCTGTGAATTTCTACAATACACTGTGTAATAAATGTGTAATAAGATACATGATGGTCTTACTTCTGAAAAGGACTGTCACTGTTGGTCTAGACATGTGGCTTATTCTGATTATGACTGGCTGCACCTCTGTATCTACTGGTAACCAGTCAGAGCAGATGTGTAAATACAATTCAGACTCTATCCTGCAAACGGCAAGTGATGTGAGCCAGGCTGGGCTTGCTCTCTGTTCTGCAGGAGCCCGCTTTCTGGTTTCCTCTCCTTAGCCTCCTTGATTCTCCATGCTGCTGTCAGCACATTTTCCTTCTAGAAACAAATCTGAGTCTATCTCTTGCTTGAAAACCTCTCAACTTCCAGATGTTTCCCACAGGAATAACTCCAAATTCCTTTGACAGGCATACCAGGTTATTTACAATTTGTCCTCACCCTAATTTCCTGCTTTCTTTCTGGCCACTGTAATCCCATGCCCTGCATCCTAGCTTCAGTACATTTTCAGCATTTCTTTAAACAGCAATGCCCTTCATTCAGCTTTTATCCAAACTATTTGTGTGTGTGTGTGTGTGTGTGTGTGTGTGTGAAAATGCTCTTTGCCCACTACTATCTTTCAAGTGCTCATATTTGTACACCCTGTTTAAAGGCTGTGAGGCCTTCCTTGGAACGTCGCTCCCTCCTTGCTGAGCTCATCACTGCCTCTGGCCTCCTCAACCCTCTGGGTACCATCTTCCGTCATTTACACAGTAAAAGTCATCTCTTCCCAGGGTCAGGACTATGCCTTTCATCTTCCTACCCCCAGTTGCAACCCTAGAGGCATTCGTACTTACTGGCTGAATGAACTGTATCTCAGGTTTGCAGTTCACAGGCATACTGTTAAATCTTGTAGAAGGTGCAGCTTTGAAAACTGAGCCTGAGGGGTCCTTATTTTAGGTGATAGTTTTAGAGGAGAGACTGGGCTCTCAGGAGGTCCTTCTGCCACCCTCAGACGGGCCACTGGAGTCAAGTCCCCACTGAAGCCCGTCTAAAGCAGTTTATGCTAAGGCAAGGCTCTGGGTAGGGGAAGCTCAGCACTTGTACTCACAGGGTGTGAGAGCTAGATGGGATCTCGCAGAGGACAGCAGTCTCATCTCAATCAACCACATGAGGAAACGGAGGCTAGGACAATTTGGGCAGTGATCCAAGGGACACAACACGCTAGTATCAGCACTGAAATCTGGCCCCGCCTTTGGCCCTCCATGCCCAGTGCCCACCGCCCACTGCTCGGTATACCCAGCCCTAGTTCTTCCATGGCACTTTCTCTACTGCTCAGCAGGATGACCATGGCAGGCACAGGGGACAGATGTTCAAATTCTTGCTTCAAATGAGAGTAATTGGACACAGAAGGAAAACCGACTGCTATTTTTTCCAAGCTGAGGGCCTATGACAGAAGCCGGAGTCCTTTTCTGCCTCTCCGAGTGGCAAGATGCTCTGACACTCTACTTAGAACGAGGGCCTGTCCTTTCTCCTACACCTCCTTTGACTCTTGGTTCTCACAAGTGCCTTCAGTGGTTTTGTCTTTCCTCCATTCTACGCCACTCCTTGCTCCTTTAGCATTTAGGCATCTCACATTCAGGTGCTGAACGTGCTTTTTTTAATGCTTATTCAGGAAAGGTCATTTGCATTAGAGCTTTGAGGAAGAAAGATGCAAAGGAAATCACATAATCTATAAGAAGCACAGTCTTGTGTAACTTTCACATCGGAGAGTCATGTTTATATGCACAGGAATGTAAAAACAGAAGCATTTGTGTACACCAGCAAATGGGGAAATGGAGTTTGAAGTAAAACTAGGGAGGGGGCGGTGTTGACCCAGATGGTCACTGAAGACGTTTCCAGGGAAGAATACCGTGATTCTTTGAAGTGATGGAAACCAGTGCGAACAGCTCAAGAGTTTCCACTAGAGCTGTTTGATTGTATTTCCTTTTACCTGTGAAGAAAAAACAAACCAAGCCAATCACATTTAAGTTTTTTGAGTGCATGGGCTTTGGGTGCCCGTCAGTGCGTGCGGCACAGTGCCAAGGCCATGCCAGGCTCTCTCTCATCCCTCATAATTTCACCCTATGGTTATTTGTTAGCATGTTATAAAGTCCTTTAATGAGAATCTTTGATTTCTTCTCTGACCCAATGGTCATACAGTAGCATGCTGTTTGATCTCCATATATTTGTGAATTTTCCAGGTTTTTTCTTGTCATTGACTCCTAGTTTCATACCATTATGGTCATAAAAGATGCTTGAGATGATTTCAGTCTTCTTAAATGTATTAAGATTTGTTGTGTGACCCAGTATATGATCTATCCTGAAGAATGTTCTATGTATGCTTGAGAAAAATGTGTACACTGCTCATGTTGGTTGAAATGTTCGGTGTATGTGCATTAAGTCCTTCTCATCTATTGTGTCATTTAAGGCCAATGTCTCCTAATTGGTTTTTTGTCTGGGTGATCTATCCTTTTTGAAAGTGGGGTATTGAAGACCCCTATACTGTCTTTTTCTCTCTTCAGGTCTATTAATATTTCTTTTATATCTTTACATGCATAAATATTTACAAACATTATATCACTTTGTTGGACTGACCCATTTATCATTATATAATGCCTTTCTTTGTCTCTTATTACAGTATTTGTCTTAAAGTGTAATTTGCCTGACATTAGTTTTGATTCCCCAGCTTTCTTTGGTTCCTGTATGTGTGGGATAGTTCTTCTCTCTCTTCACTTTCATTCTGTGTGTGTCCTTACGTCTCAAGTGAATCTCTGGTCAGCTGCATATAGATGGACCTCATTTTTTAAAACTCCATTCAGCTATTCTGTGACTTTTGTTTGGAGATTTAGTCCATTTACATTAAAGTAATCAATGATATGGGCTTACAATTGTCATTTTGTTCATTGTTTTCTGGCTGTTTTGTATTTCTTCATTCCTTCCTTTCTTCCTCTGTGATTTGATGATCTCTGTAATAGTCTGCTTAGACTCCTTTCTTTTTATCTCTTGTATATCTATTACAAGCTTGTGCTTTGTGGTTACCATGAGGCTCCCATACACTACTCTCCCAGCACCGCCATGTGCTCACTTAAACTTAAGACCTGAAACCATAGTAGCAAATGATAAATTCAGCTTCTAGTGTGTTAAAATTGAGGTACCTGTGGAATATCAGGTAATTTGATTTAATCAGAAATTTAATCAATAGTAGAATAAGTGGATCTGCGGACAGGTCTGACTGGACATACGGATTTGGGAGCCATGTGCCGATAGATGGTGATTAAGCTGTGGGCCTGCCTGAGAGAGTGTGCAGGAATGTGGGGCCCCAAAACCCAAGAGAATCGAGAGTTCTTAGGGTGGAGAAACTTGTCAACACTGCATCATATGCTGTCACATGGCCTTTAGATTTAATAACAAAGTCCACTGTTTACCATTGAGGGAGGAACATTTTCATGAATGAAAGCTGGGTTATAGTTTGAGGGTCAGAAGTAGAGAAGGCAACTGAAAACACAAAAGCTATTTCAAGCTGTTTGGCTGTGAAGGGGTAGGGAGAGGTCAGCACAATATCTGAGGAGTTCAAACTGGAGAGGTCTTTGTTTAAATGGTTTTTTGTTATTTTTTCATTTACACACAACATGATGGGCCACATGATGAATAAGATAGATGTATTCTCTACTCTTTAGGAGGAAACAAGTAGAAAGGAACTGACGACATAAAGTGAGAAAGAGAATAAGGCATAGTATCTGGTACCAGAAACTGAGGAAATGCATGAGAATTAGAGCGGTAGTTGTGTTAGGCAGAAAAACAGCCTTTCAAAGGTGTCCACATCCTAACCCGCGACCCTGTGAATGTGCTAGGTTAGTTATATTATGGCAAAAGGGCGTTAAAGTTGCAGGTGGAATTAAATTGCTAATCAGCTGAAATTGAGATGATACTATCCTGGCCTATCCCAGTGGGCCCAAGGCAATCAAAACAGCATTTGTAAGTGGAAGAGGGAGGCAGACAGAGAACAGAGAGATGACAGGGTGAGAGGCACCTGATCTGACATTGCTGCTTCGAACATGGAGCAACAAGGCGATGCCTTGAGGAATTTGGGTGGCTCTAGAGAGCTAGAAAAACTAGGAAGTGGATCTCTCCTAGATCCTCCATGGGGAAATAGCTCTGCCAACACCCTGCTTTAAACTCAGAGACCCACGTGAGAATTCTGACCTGGAGAACTAGATGAGACTAAATGTGTATTGTTTTAAGTCACTATAAGTTTGTGATAATTTGTCATAGTTGGAAAAAGGAAATGAATGTAGTGGTCTTCAAATATTTTTGCCCACATAATTCCTAAACAAGTTTTAAAGACTATGTAACCCTTCACATATTTTCATGCGTATATCTAAAATGTTTCAAGATAAGTTTAAGTTGGAAAAAATATTTCTGCTGCATGTAAATGTTTCATGTGAAAAAGAGCTATTATATCACTTTTAAATGTAAAGAAGGAAATCTGAATTTCACAATGATTTCATATTCATCATTGCCTATCTTTAAAATACATATATGAGCTCTTTAATGGAGGAAAAAGTTCCATCCATCATTACGCTTTCTCCTTATCTTCCTGGCAGCTCCCTTACAGAATATCTTAATGTAGTACAGTTTTATGCTTAAAAGTCTTATGTCTTACTCTATCAAACTTCTCTGAAATAAAAATACATATATAAATGAAAATTTTAATATTTTCCTCAAAGATAAAGTTGTTTATTTTAGTATGTTATATTTTAATACATGTTTATCAAATCAATACATATGTAATACATATAAGGATAATCATTAAATCTAGAAACTGTATTGCTTTGTGAAATGGATAGCTTTCTTTTTTTCTAATTAAGACATGTGTCCATAGATAAATACGACTTATTGCTAAAATGAGACAGGATTCAGCATCAACTATATTCCCATTTTATGTATGTTAAATGAGAAATATCACTTATGTAACAATTGGAAGAAAATAACTTGGATATCACTCAATTCTTACAATTCTTCCAAGTTATATACTCAAATTCACAGTAATACATCAAAAATTATATTTTAAAATTTAGCTGTTGACCACTGCTATAACTACTTCTAATTTTGATGAAGGGAAAACACAGAAAAGTGCCAAATCACCAAAATACATTTTACCTAGCCCTTAGAATGATTAACTTTCTCATTTTCTGGGAAATACACCTTGAAGCCTTTATCAAGGCTTATCAAAAGCCTCTTACTTATAGCTGCTATTCTGTCATCTTAGAGATTCCTTGTGTATGAAGCTGAGAATATATGCCAATTGAGCACAAATGAAACCCACAAAATTGAAAATCATGTATTTTAATACTTTTTCCCGTATCTGTGAATGGAGACCTATATATTCAACTACATTTTAATTTTCTACATCATCTCAAACTGCCTTAAACATATATGGGAGTCAGAGAGTCGCACATTTGAATATTATGATGTATACATTGGTGATTTCATTTTATAAATTGTTTATCTCAATACATTTGAGAAAATTAAACAGTATATGTACCTCTGAGATGGATATATTAATAATTAGAAAATTCTTCCAAATTTCAGAGCATCACCTCCTACATTGATTTGGGGAACATTTTATCCTTTTCCCATACACAAAGAAAGTTCTGCTTAAGGGAGATTAACCTGCTTTCTGGAAATTAATAGCAGAAAGAGAAGAAGGTACTGCACCACCAGTAAATTTGGGACTTGATGATTTTTTAACATTATTTACAAATCAATAACAAATTTCTAAGAAGTTAATGTAAACTTAATATACATATAATAATAGCAGTGAATAAATGAGCAGGGAAGTGATTGAAAAGGGGCAGAAAACAGACTTGCTTCTAAGAAAAAAGTGACTATGGATTCAGTAACAGTTTAGTACAAGTTAATAAACCTGTTGCTCCTACACATCTGAAAGAACGTCCAAGATACCATAAAATGCTGACTTACCTTTGCATATGTTCCTTTTGCTTGACACTGACTGGTTGAGGAACTTTCCCACTTTCTTCTCAAGAGCAAGAATATGGCGAGTGAGGCGTAGATCAAGACACAGCTGAACCGAGTTCTTACCAAATGCCTTTCCTTAAAAAAATGCAGAGCAGGTGGGCCTCATAGCAAACTGGATTTTCCAGCGTGCTTTCCACACATCCCAAATATGCTCATTCTAGGAGAGGGTCTCCAACGCCTTGTGTTGAGTTTGTCCCCTGGGTAAAATAAGGCCCTGCTACCATTGAAATGCTTTCTGTTTTCTCCCTTAGCACTCCCCCTAAGGGGACGTATCTTTTGCAGTAGCCCAGGAGTGGAAGAAGGGATGTTGTTAAATGAAGTTGTCATCACTCCTTCTGCCCCATCTTACAAAATATCCGACTTCAGAACATCCCACCTCTCTTAGCCTGGGTTCCCTCGAAAGCAGAGCCTGCGATCAAAGGCTTGCATGCAGGCAGCAGTGAGACAGGAGAGGGCAGGAGGAAGAGGGGAGCGGCCGGCGAAGGCAGCACTGTTTACTTGGCTGCTGCTACAGAAAACCAGCTGTGGGAAGCCACAGGATCCTCTGAGGAACCAAATAAAATGCGTCTCAGGACCGTCTCTGTGACTACAAGGAGAAGCTTTACCCCCCTGCATCGTGACTCCGGGCTTGCCCTGCAGGGAGTCCGCTTCCTCGTGCCGCAGGACTGCACCTGTGTGAGTTCCCACACTCACACAGCACAGGAGGCACTGAGGCCAGAAGCCTCTAGGTTGTACCTGCATAAGCCTGTGCAGAGCTGGACATGGGAACAGAGGGGAAATGGAGGTCAGCAGAGGTCACAAAAGGTGGACGCAGAACCCAAGATTCTAGAGCCACGCTGAGCCCTCAACAGAAATGTATTAAGATAGGGAAAGACTCAAGGCTTACAATGTGCTTCAGGTGCCTAATTGATTCAAGAAGGCTTTGCCAAGACTAAAATTTTGAATTGTTCCCTTGACCATTTGGAGGTTTTTATACCTTAGTGAAATATGTCCAAGTACAATTAAGAATGGGTGAGGAGAATGTCTTTCTTTTGTGAAGAGAAAAGAAAATGATTGTGTGGGGAAGTTGGGGTTCCTATGGCAGGATCCTCACTGAACTTCAACCACCCGGTGATGGAGTGCAGGAGGGACTGGCCTGTTGCTAGGCTACCGTCTCCACACGTTTAGGCAATAAGCCGTTATTGCGCTATACAGAGAGCTCGGCCCAGTGCCCTGGGTGGAGGCAGGGACATTAGTGCTCGACCCACCGCCGGAGAACAAGCCAGGTAATAAACCCTTTCACCCCAAAAAACGTTTTGCTGTCAATTTCTCTGGTCACATTGAATCCATAGCTAACATGAGCAGGGCTAAGACCCATTGACAAGATAGACTGTTACAGGGAAGGTGGGAAAGTGTATCCTCAGGCAGGTCAGTTTTGGAAGAGATCATAAGGAATTTGAGGATCTGGAATTGATCCCCTTAAAACTTTCTTGGCCACATTTTCACTGTTTTTCATGGGCTTACATATCCACTTTTGAAGCCATCTATAGTCCAGGTGGAGAAATCAGCCTTCAGGAGGAGGCAACTGTCAATCACTTCAGTACAGGGGCGGGCAGAGGGTTCGTGCTGACCCATTCAAGCTCTCGCTTAATGGCACAAAGTTGCCTGCCATAATCTCTGGATTCTTCCTCCACGTTGCCACCAATTTCTGTTGAGGCTTTTTCGTGGGATCCTTTTTCGGTGTCTCCCATTTGCTGTGCTGGCCCCAGAGTCCCCTCCTTGGTTCTCTTCTCACCTTGATCTCCAGTCTCCATGCTCTCCAGGCAGATCTCATTTGCCTCCATGGTTTTAATTGCCAAGTATACACGGATGAACACAAAATATTTATCTTTAGCTCTGCATTTTATGCCAGATGCAGATCTATTAACCCACCTGCTTCCTGGATATCCTCCCCAGTCATGTCTCACAGGCGGCTGGAATTCTTTGTCTTCCCTGTCCCTCTCGAATCTGCACACTGGCTCCCCAATTCCCTATCCTAGTGATAGTGATTATTAGCCACCCATTCCAACAAGCTAGACGTTGAAAGGCACCCTGGACTTACTTCTGCACTTTGCATATGAGTCCCGCTGATATTATTTCCTAAATACTTTTACATTCATTGCTTTTCTCCATCTCCATGCCACTATTTTAACTCAGGACCTCATTACTTTTTGCCTGGATAATTGCAAAAGCCTACCAACTGGTCTTACTACCTCCATCACTTCATTCCTCCATTCTGTTCCCCACATTGCTCCCCAGTAGTGATCTCCCTCAAATGTAAATCAAATCAGGTTACTCTCTTGCTTAAAATTCAATGAACTTCCTTTGCCAAAAGGATAAAATTCCAGCTGCTTGGCATGACTTATAAAATCTTTCATGATTTAACTCTGACTGCTTATATTACCAAAAATAAGCAGTTATACAAATACAGTTTTCTCCACCTGGAATGCCTTTGTATATATAATTGAGCTTCATTAATATCACACTGTGTTAAGAAGGCTGTTTAACTGGTTTTCCCTACTCTGGGGAACAGAATCTTTTCTATCACGAAATATTTAAAGCACATAGGAAAGCAGAGAAATACCAAAAAACAAAGTACTAAGCTTTTTCAAATCTTAAAACCTTGACACATTTCCTTGAGATATATTTTCTTAAGAAATAAGTCATTTTAGATACAGTTGAGACCCTCATCCCCTCCTGCCATTCCTCCCTGTTCAGCGTAGCCACCCCAATGCATTTGGTATTTATGATTTTATACTTTTACTATGTTGCTTATATCCCCATAAATTCTATACAGTATTGTATTGCACACTTTTAGGCTTTATGTATGTGGTATTGCATGATACGTATCATGCACCTTGCGTATTTGCTCAACAATGCTTTGAGATTTTTTCAGTTGATAAAAGAGGCTCTAATTCTGAAGGGCTATTTAGTATTCCACTGTATGAATATACCACAGTTTATTTATCCATTCTCTTACTGATGGATATTAGGTTGTTTCTAATTCTCCCCTATTACATATAATGCTGCAATAAATATTTTGCATACATCTCAGCTTATGTATATATGGGAGGGTTTTCATAGGTTATATACCTAGGATGAAATTCCTAGTAGAAGATTATGTACATCTTAAACTCACTTTCTTTCTTCAAAAAATTTTAGTGTCAATTTTTCTCCAAAGGCAATAGAACCTTGACTCTACTAGTCCAAGTGCAAAGCTAGTCCAAATACAAAAACCATACTTAAGATCAGACACTTGAACTAACAACTGTAAGTTTATAAGAAGACCTTATGGATCATTGCATCTGTATTCAGTTATGAAAATCTCAGTAGCTAATATATGTGTGCGTGTCCTGTTTGTGTAAGCAAGAAAGAAATTATATGGTCCTGGGATCAGCCTCTATCTCCTCTCTGGAGGAACTGGTATTTATGGTGTTCTAAAGAAATGGCTTTCTTCTGAGTGCTCAGGTACTAGGAACCATTTTTGTTCATTCATGCACTTGGTCAGTAAACTTTTACTGGGTGTCTGCTGTACACAGGTGGCACCAGTCTGAGAGCTGGAGGTGTACCGGCGAACATAGAAACAAAGACTTGGCCCTCACAGAACTTACATGCTGATGGGGATAGGCAGACAAATAAACACACACAAAAACATAGTATGTCAGCTGGTAATAAGTGTAATTTAGAAAAAGAGGAAAGGGAACTAAGAAATGCTGGATTAAGGGGGAAGAGTTGCTCTTTTATAAAAAGTGGTCATGAATGGCTTTGCTGCAAAGGTGATATTGAAATAGGTTTGAAATAGATATTGATACCGATTTCTCACTAAAGAAAGTGAGAAAGGGAGCCATGCAATTCCACGAGGGAAGAGCTTTAGAAGCAGAAGGAAGGGTGACTACAAAGGCTCAGAAGTGGGAGACCTCACTGCACATTCAAGGACCAGCAAGGAGGCCAGAGTGACTGAGATTAACCAAGTAGGGGGTGGGCCAAAGTGGTAAGGGTGAGGTCGGGGGGAGCAGTGTTGGGAGGGAACTGTCGCCTTTACTCTGACTTGGGAGAGAAGCCCTGGAGGGGTCGGAGCTGAGGAATGCTGTGATCTAAGGTTTTGAACGATCTCACTGATTAGAAGAATAGAAGCGAGGAGACCCATTGCTCCAATATTCTCAGTGAGAGATGACTGTGACTTGGACTAAGATTTTGGCTGTAGAGGTGCTGAGAAAGGGTCAGCTTTTGGATGTATTGTGAAAGAGATTGGCTGTTGGATTGGATGTCGGATGTCGGAGAAGCAGAAGAGTCATGGGTAAAGTCAAGGTTACCGGCATGAATGAAGAAAAATGGAGACAGAAATACATGGGCGGGTAAGAGTAGAGTAGGAACCAGTGGGAGAGGAGTAAGTCTCTTTTGGGATGTGCTAAGGCTGAGATTCCCGTGAGGCTTCAAGTATATATATTTAGTAGGCAATGAGATACATGAACTTGGAGTTCATGGCTGAGATCTAGGCCAGAGGTGTAAGTGTGGGAGTAATCAGTATGTAGATGCTCTTGAAAAATGTGACACCGGGTAAGATATCCTAGGAAGTCAGTTGAATAGAGCAAAGAAGATAGCTGAGGGCTGAGTCTTGGGGCTCTCTGGTATTTAGAGTGCCGGGATGAGGGAGGAACCGCAAAAACTCAACAGGAGGTCTTTGAGTAGGAGGGGAGCGGCGAGATTGGCGTCCGGAAGTCAAAGGAAGAAAATGTTTCCAGAAAGAGAATGTAGTACATTCTATTATATGTTGATCAGGTTTTTAAGGATTAAAAATTAACTTTGGATTCAGCAACATAAAGATTATTAGTGAGTTTCACAAAAGCTCTTTTAGCAGAGTAGGTTCAGGAGAAAACATGAAGAGAAGAACTGGGAAAAAAGAAAACAGCTCTGTCAAGGGAAGATTTTATTGGAAAGTCTCTGGTAATGCTTAGGGTCTACAGTTAAAATGGCACCTGCAGTTGGGACAGCAAGTTGACCCTCGCTGCACAATGCCTTTCACTGTCCCTTGGCAAGAGCAGTTCTGCATTTCCCCCAATGACGTTATGCTCAGTGTCAGGTGGATTAGGCCTTCTCTGCCCTACCTGCATGGTGACCTCAAACTCCCCTTCAACATCACGTTCGGGCATCTCTGCATGTGTGGATTCTTTAGATGGAACAAATCATTCTGGACTTGTATGTTTTTAGTATAACCACATTGAAGTGTTATAATTGATTCCTCACCAGGCAGTGACTTCATGAAAAAAAAGTGTTGTGGCTTGTAGGGTCCCCAGTGCTAAGTATAATACTCAGTAATGTTCCGTTGGTATCGGTTGAACTAAAATGAAATTTTTTGAAAAGAAAGGCAGGGTTCAAGCCTTCCCTTCTATTTCCGAGGGGTAACAGCATGCTGTATTATACCTGTAGGGGAGGAAGCACTGTTTATCCTCGGGAGCCCCAAATGGGATTCTTAGGGAGAGTTTGGCAAAGCCCTGTTTCTGACATTATCACAGGTACTTCAGCTGAATTCAGAGGGGGCCTCACCAGTGTACACTACCGAGGGGCCTGCCCAGCGTCTTCAGTGTGTTCCGTCACTTTGACTGGTGGTGGCGCTGAAGTGAGTGACCTCGGGAGGTGCCTTTTCCCCGGGCACCATTAAGCCAGACCGAGGACTCTGATAGTTTTTCACTCAAGCAAATGTATTTTCCTAATGTGCCTTCACCAAGCCCTGATGTCATTTCATTCCCAGAATCATTTCAATTGGATTCCACAGCCTTTTACTGCACTTTGGAAGTCTTTCAAGATGACAGATTATTTCTGTATTCGATCTGCATTCTTTTTTTTTTCTCTGCCACTTCATGGCTGGAAAACCCTGCGGGCTTTGTTTTGTGTGTTCTTTGGTCAAGAGGGAGTTGTCTGAAATACAAATCGACACTATTTGTAAAGAATATTATCCTTTTGCATTTATTATCTGTTTATTTTTTGGTTCCTACTATTAATTAGAAATTCGTTTTCTGATAGCTACAATGAGGTTAGAATAAATGTGCCAAGCTAGGTATCTAGCAAAGCCCAATGTATTAAGCATGGTAACAAGAGACCAATTCTATTCTGATAAACACCATTAAAAGGAAAGATAAATCAAATCTTATGGCCTTAGTCAGCAAGTTTTCTTCTACAAAAGGAAATCTAAGCTGAGCCACAGCTGTAATTTGGAGTATTAGCTCGAAGTGACTGCTTTGTATTTTTCTCAAGGGTGGGAAAATCAAATCTGCATTCTGCCAGCCAGGCACACCGTGAAGAGTGCCACCTTCACCGGGGCTGATTGGAAGGCCAATGCATCTTGGTCGCTTGGTGGATTTCGATGCACAGCCATGAGTTCCATAGACCATTAATTCTGCTCCATTGCTTGTCCATTTGAAATAAAAAGTGTCAGTGAATACATTATGCTTGGGGACCTCTAAATCCCACGTTAGTTCACGGTCATTGTCGAGGTCACTGATCTCCTTGCCATCATTATCTCAGTATCCAGAGCACATTTGAAGTTTACTGCTATTGTGTCCTTTTTCTTTTATCTTTGACAACTGCATCAGCTCTTACTCTTGAGGAAATTAACATTGCCTTTTGTTCACAAAACACGATGATTTGGAAAGGTCAAAGGATGTAGCAAGTCACTCTGGTATACTTCTACAGAGATACATGCCTGCTATATTTCAGTGATGCCCTGGGATAAAGCTCTAGCTTATTTATGGTGAAAAGCCATGTAGAATGATTATGAATTCATTTATTTGAAAGAAGCTAATTTAACTTTGAAGATTTTTATGAGTGGATCTAGTAGAGGGAATATAACCAAACCATTGCTCTGTGGGGACTGTGGAAGCTATTTCTATTTTCATCCAGTTGCCCTCAGGGAGTCCTTGAGTGGAAAACACACTGTTACCTACTTCCAGCATACATAGCTAAATATTCTTTTCACTTTTATTAGGTATTTCCACTTCAGCATTTGGGCTAAACCATGATAAATCTGTTGTATTCCCATGTATTTTTTCTAATAGTGGATATTATCTTATGTTATTGATACCACTAATGTTTAGGCCAGAAAACAGATCTTGAAGGATGGGATTTTTTAATGCGGTAAAGTGAAAAACATGTCAGTAACTCCCGAGGGTAAGTATGTAGCCTTTTCAGATCAGCTTCTTTTACTTAATAATATAGATTTAGGATTCCTCCATGTCAACTCTCCTACACTGCTGGTGGGAATGTAAAGTGGTCCAGCCACTATGGAAAGCAGATGGAGGTTCCTCAAAAAAACTAAAAAAGAAATACCATATGACCCAGTAATTCCATTTCTGGAAATTTACCTGAAAAAAACCAATACCACTCACTTGAAAAGATACATGCACCCCTAGGTTTATTGCTGCATTATTTATAATAGCAAAGATATGGAAGCACCAAAAGTGTCCATCAACAGATGAATGGATAAAAAAAAGATGTGATCCACATACATAATGGAATATTATTCATCCATAAAAAAGAAAGAAATCTTGCCATTTATAACAACGTGGAAGGATCTAGAGGGTATTATACTAAGTGAAATAAGCTGGGCAGAGAAAAACAACATGATTTCACTTTACATGGAATTTGAAAAGCAAAACAAATGAACAAAACAAATAGACTTGCAGACATAGAGAAGAGACTGGTGGTTACTAATGGGGAGGTGTTAGGGTGGGCAGGTGAAATAGGTGAAGGAGATAAAGCACAAAATCTCAATTATAATATAAATTAATCACAGAGATGAAAGTAGCATACAGAATATAGTCAGTAATACTGTAATATCTTCTTATGTTGATAGTAATGCTTACTAAGCTTTTAATAATGTAGACAACTGTCGAATATGTTGTATAGTTGAAACAAATATAATAGTGTATATCAAGTATACTTCAATTAAAAAAATTCTTCCATGTCTTCTCATGGCTTGATAGTTCATTTGTTTTTAGTGCTAAAGAATATTCTATTGTCTGGATGTACTACAGTTTATTTTTCCAGTCACATACTGAAGGACATCTTGGTTACTTCCAATTTGGGCAATTATGAATAAAGCTGCTACAAACACCCATATGCAAGTTTTTCTGTGAACATGTTTTTTACTCATATGGGTAAATACCAAGGAGTACAGTGTTGGGTAATATTTTATGACTATGTTCAGTTTTATAAACTGCCAAACTGACCCCCAGAGTGGGTGTACCATACCCTTTTGTATTCCTACCAGCAATGAATAAGAGTTCTTCTTGTTTCACATACTCATCAGCATTCTGTGTGGTGAATGTTTTGGATTTTGACCATTCTAACAGGTTAATAGTGTCCTATTTTTCTATTTCTTTTTTTTCTAGATTTTTAGAAACTCTACAAATTAGGGATATTAGCTTTGCTGTATAACATGAATTGCAAATATATTTTCCTGGTTTGTCACCATCACTTGTCTTTTGATTTCGCTTATAGTGTTACAGTTTTTGCTTTACAAAGCTGATTTTCAATTTTTCAAAATTATCCATTTTCTTTTTATTGCTTCTGGACACTGAGTCATGATTAGGAACTTCTTACTCTCTCCCAGGTAATAGAGGAATTTACTCATGTTTTATTATAGTACTTCTGTCATTTCCTTTCTTCCTTCTCTTTCTTCCTATCTACCTGTCTAACTGTCTGCAACTAATTCATTTGGAGTTTATCCTGGTGTATGTTGTGAAGTATAGACCCAGTGATACCTTCCAAATGACTACTCACTTTTCTCAGTACTGCTTAGTAATTTTTCATATATCCCCCACTGATTTGAGATACCATTTTTATCACATGAAAAATTCACATGTGCACTAAGGTCTATTTCTGGATAGTATCTTTTGTCTCATTATTTTCCTGATACTATACATTGCTTTTCTAGATGCCACACAATTTTAAACATAGACTTTTTATAATAATATTTTAATATCTATTTTAGTTAGCATCCTTCATTTTTTCTTCTTTTTCAGGTTTTGTTGGTGTTTTTTCCCTTGTTTATTCTATTTGGCAATGCCTATGTCGATATATCTATAACTCAATACATTTACAGGGAAAGTTGGAAATTACCTATAATTTATATTTATTGATCACTCACTATGTGCCAGGCATTTAACTAAGCACAAGAGCATCACACTTGAGGGAATGTACAGAAATTCAGCACAATCGGTATTTCTAGTTCACCAGATAGATATACTCTTTAAGAATAGCTTATCTGTAATGTTTGATAAGAATCCTTGAGAGGTGACCAGTATGGAGGGCTTGTCCCACACTTCTGGTAATTAAAAAGAATTATGATAAAAGACATAAAATTTATACAGTCTTAACAATTTATAAGTGTACAGTACAGTGGTGTTATTAATTATATTCACATTATGGTGCAATGGATCTCCAGAACTTATTCTGTCTTATTTTTCAATCTTAACTTTATAACCAACTTTTTTGTATCTGAGGAAAAATTTATTGGCATTTTCTGGGGGACTGAAGCAAACTTATAAATTTATAAATAGGGAGAACTGGTACTTTTATGTTATATTCAGTCTTCCTATCCTAAAATAGTTTGTCTTTTCATTCATTCACATGTGCTATTTTATATTTCAGAAATAATATAAAATTTTTCTCATATAAGTTTATATACATATCTCTTGTTGACCTTATAATCATTTTTGTTTTCACTGTTGTTTTATTGCTGTAAATTGAGTGTTTTCTCTCATTATATTTTTCAACTGGTTATTTTTGTGCATATGAAAGCTATTGATTTCTGTGTATTCATATTAGAGTTTCACTGCTAAATTTTCTTATTGTTTGTAGTGGTTTTTCCATTGATTCTCCTGGTTTTCTCAGATATTCAATTATGTCATCTGCAAATACAGATAGCTTCATTTCTTTTTTTGAATGCCTTATGCCTTTAATTGCTTTCTCTTACCTATTGCATCTTGTATCTAACTTTTGTCCAGTATTTTAGGACTATTGGTTAGATATTATTATCATTTTCTACCATACATTTATTTAATTTTTAATAACTATTTCAGAAGAATTCTTATTTCAGTGCGTTTTAAACATTGTTTTTAAAATGTAATCGTTTAACTTTAGAAATTCCTGTCTAAGAATTACTTCAGCAGCATTTTCCAAATTTGGATATATAGTATTTCCCTTATTATTTAGTTGACTATTTTCTGATTTCCATTAATATCCTATTGGAGTAACATTATGTAAAAGTTGGTTTTAAAATTACCAAATATAAGGGTTAAAATTTTTTTTTATTTCTAGTTCAATTTTATTTTGATAAAAGGACATCATTTACATGGTAACACATTTTTGTTATTTTTTTTTTTAGTGCTCACTTTGTTGTTTATTCCGTTCATTTGCATTAACTATACTACTCTCTAATGTCTTAATAATTTTATTAAAAAACAAGTCAAACCTGTGAAAATACATATTAACAGTTAACATGTATAATTTTTGCATTGTTCTGTGGATGCAAAGATATTTTTTGCATATTATGGGCAAAATAATAAAAATCAGTTCATTGTGCTTGTACTCAAAGTTTTGATGTGCTGATTTTGGTCCATCCTTAACATAAAATATATGTACTGTTGCAGAGTTAACACTAAAATTGCAAATTGATGACACTTCTGAGGCAAAGCAGAGAACTATCTGTTCCTTCAGTTTTTTTCAATGAATTCTGACTGTCAATGCTCCATCATACCATCTGGCTGAACTCCGACGTGTCATTGTTTATACCTGTAAAAACACCTACCTATATCAGTTTAAGAATTGATCTGCACAGAAGAAATAAAACACTTTATATACAACAAATTTGTTTCAAAAAATACAAAAATAGCATCTGTCATTTCTGTCATCCTGACAATTTGACATATATACACATGCAGAAAATTTCTGATTTAGTCATCTGGACAGCTGAAACTTGTATATTTTTAATATGCTGCACACACTGCCACTGAGTTTTTACACTAACCGAGAGATAGGTATTCAAAATATTTCACATTCTTAATACTGCAATAGTCTTTGTATGTATAAATGCCAGTTATAATAGTTTCTGTTCTACTTGATTAAAAGTATGTCCAAAACAAGCTAACATGGAATGAACTAAAAATTACAACAGTTCAAGAATCTATGACTCTCTATAAAGAAATCCAAAATGTACAAAATACAAGTATAAAAGCAAGAAACAATTAATGGTCATGCAAAATTTTAAGCTAAAAACTGCATAGAAGTGCAATTTAAAAACAACAACTCACTTATGTAACACTCAAGATGAAAAGATCAGCAAGGTCTACCAACACAATGCTTGCAAAGATTTAGGAAAGGAAATACATTCTCTTTGCTGGGATAATGGCATAAATCACTTCTTTAAATCTGTGGGAACTAGTCCCCTGTCTCCAGAAATTAGCTAACAGTTGTTTTTAAGGACATCTTTTCTTTCCATTAAATCATAAACAGGATAATTTTCATATAGCTTTTTGCAAATCTGCTTCATTGTGACTCCCTCCAACTTAGCATTGGCCAATAATTTCCTTTTTGTCTCCTTTAACTCTTCATCTGTCAGAGGTTTCTTCAATTTCTTAAATGTTCATCATATGAACTATTCTCAGATTTATTTTCCTTTCAGAACTGTTTTGATTCTTCTTGGTAGTCCTGCTATCTGCCTTCTTAACATCAGAACTTTTTATAGATTTTTTTTTTTACTTTTAGAAATAGCTTTCTGTTTAGGTTTTTAGCTTAGATGTCTTTTTTGATGGCTGCTTTTTTTCACTTTCTTCATCATCTAAAGACTATTCCTTGTTTTTTTCATCTTCATCACAGCTAGATTATCTGACAGAATTTCAGGAATTGGTTCTCTTAACTTTCCTTGCCATTTCAGAATTATTCTGTTCCTTTTGTGTTGTCTTTGCCAGAAGTTTTTAAAGATTTTTGTCAGTGGTTTACCAGAAGGCTTGGGATGCATTAGGAAATTCAAGATTCTCTTCACCAGTTCACTATTTACTCCTGATCTCTCCAAATCAAAACCTCCTAGGTGCTCTTGAACATGGCATTTCTAAACTCTTTCAACATTTCTTCCTTCTTTTTATATTGAATATTTCCTTTTTCAAATGGAAAGCTAAGCATCTGATCCACATTCTTCTTTAATGAGGACACTGTGCCTGCTCTGTTATAAAGCAGTTCGTGTAGATTTCTAAGTTCATCCATTTTCTTTTTACTCAGAAAGAAATGTATCCTGTCAGCTGCACACAGTTTCTGCCCCTTTCTTTGTGCAGCGGTAAATGGCTCTTTGCAAAGAGGAGACTTGCGTTTCCAACCTCTCCCCTTTCTCCGTTTCCCTCTTGCCTTCCGTGATGCCGCTCTTCTCTGCCTCCTGCCCCTTCCCGTCCTTAGCCTCGCCCTTCTCTTACTTTCCTCAGGTTGTGCATTTGGGGTTCCTTGCTGGACGTGCTGTGGACGGACGGGGGTGGATGTGGAGCCCCTCTGCCTTGACAGCAGGGTCCGAGGGGGACGTGCTGCCTGCCGCCGGGCCCAGCCTCCGTGCTCGGCTCGGGGAGGTACCGCGAGGCATCGGAGAGGACAGGACGTGTGGACCCCTCTCTGGGCCACTCCAGCAGGCTCTCCGCTCCCCAGGATCTGTTGTTTTGTTGACACCTGGTTTAAAGCCTACTAGATAATAAACTGTTGTAAGTATTTCATATGCGTTTTCTTTATGTAGTTGCTAATTATTGAGTACTGAGTTCTAGGTGTATCAGTAGTTCAAATTTTCCAAGAATTTTTCCCCCTCTAGTTTTTGTTCTACTTGAGCTCTTTTACAGGAAAAGTGTTCAAAAACTTATGCTATGAATATTTTTTCAAATATGTCATTTTTTTTGCTTTATTTTGATATGCTGACGATAGATATATCATTCTTGGCACATTGATTTAGGATTTTTATTTCTTCCTGGTGAAATATTTTTGTTAGTACCTGTTTATTAACATACTGTGAATCTCTTCATCCCTAAAAATACTTTTTGCCTTAAAGTAGAAGTTATTAATCCTTATTTCCATCATAATCACATAGGGAACTTTTAAAAACATCCATGCCTAGGATCAACCTCCAGAAATTCAGAGTTAATTCGTGTAGATGAGGCATACTAGTAATTTTTAAAGGTGTATATTATTCTTATGTGCAACTAGATTTAGGAGCTACTAACTTAAAGTCTTTCTTCCCCCTTTTCTGATATTAATAGTTGTATTTATTTTCATTTGGTTAATTTTCCATAAAACCTGGATAGTTTTTCCATGCATTAACTTTCTTTTTCTGTCCTTTTCACTTTAACATTGTTTTTGTAAATTGCAAAGAGCTGCTTTTTTTTATTACCATTTTGAAAATGTCTGCTTTTTTACACTGTCAAGTTTAGTCCAGTTTTATTGATATTGCTAATATTTCAGATTTATTTCTACTACCTTATTTAGTACTTTTACTGCACACACTGTTTTTCTATCTTCTGAATTTATTGCACTTTTTAAATTTAAATTTTAATCAGTTTATAATTTTTCCTAGCTTGAGTTATATTTTATAAATCAAAATTTTATATATTTATGGTATATAAGATATTGTTAATGTTAAATGTATTAACTATAATTACAGTATAGTTGTGAAGTGATTACCACAATCAAGCAAATTAACACATCCATAGCTCACATAGCTTTTTTTTTTGAAGTAAGAGCATTGAAGATCTACTCTCTTAGCAGACGCTCAGTGCACAATACAGTATTATAACAACAATCACCATGCTGTACATTAGATCTTCAGAACTCACTCCTCTGCATAACTGAAACTTTGTACCTTTTGACCAACATCTCCCCATTTCCCTCTTCCTTCAGCCCCTGGAAACCACCATTCTACTCTCTGCTTCTATGAGTTGACTTTTTGGGATTCCACATGTGAGAAGACAAATCATTTGTCTTTTTCTGTCTGACTTATTTAACTTAGCATAATGTCTTCCAGGTTCATCCATGTTGTTGCAAATTCTCCCAAGAAAAATGTCCTTCTTTTTGGGAGGCCGAATATATATATATATATATCTCACATTTTCTTTATCCATTCATCTGTCAATGGACACTTCGGTTGATTGCCTATTTTGGCTATTATGAATAATTTTACAATGAACATGGGAGTGCAGCTATCTCTTTTATTCTGATTTCATTTCCTTTGGATATATATGCAGAAATGGAATTATCGGAGCATATGGTAGTTCTATGTTTCATTTTTTGAGAGAACCTTCCATACTGCTTTCCATAATGGCTGCTCCAAGTTAACATTCCCACAATAGTGTACTGGGTTCCCTTTTCTCTGCAGCCTCACCAACACTTGTTTTCTTCTGTCTTTTTTGATAATAGCCATTCTAACAGATGGGAGGTGGCATTTCACTGTGGTTTTGATTTGTTCCTCCCTGATGATGGTGATGAGCACTTTCTCTACATACACCTGTTGGCCATTTGTATGTCTTCTTTTGAGAAGTAGCTATTCAGGCCCTTGCTCATTTTCTCATCAGTGACTTGTTTTATTGCTATTGATTTATTTGGGCTTCTTATATATTTTGGGTACTAACCCCTTATCACAGGTGTGGTCTGCAAACGTGTCCTCCCATTCTTTTGTCTCTCTCTTCTCTCTGTTGTTTGCTTTGCTGTACAGAAGCTTTAAAGTTGGATGGTGCTGTTTTGTTTTGTTTTGTTTTTTAATTCCACCTTTCCCTCCCACCTGGTGTGGAAGTCATGCTCTCTATTTCCATTCTTTGAGTAATTACACTTGGAATTATTATATAATCTACTTAAAAGCCTAAAGTTAATTGAAATCTAACCTCTTCCTGAACTATAAGAAAGCCTTAGAATACTTTAATTCCAATCATACTCTTGGACCTTACATCTAATTTTTGTACAATATTTTAGGCTTGTCTTATTTTGAACCCTAAAAATTAGATATTATTATTACTTTAGATTCATTATGTTATCAATATCCTGGCTCACCATTCTTGTATCTCAGGCTTTTTATTTTATTTTATTTTTTAAGTATTTCTTATAGAAGTTCATTAAGTGAAGATCTTTTGGTGGTCATTTCGTTCAGTTTTTGCTTGCCTGGAAAAAAATACTTTGCCTTTATTTTTTGTAGTGTACATAATTCTAGAATGATGGTTATTTTTAAAATACCTTGAAATATCCTAGTATCTTATGGCTTCCATTGTGTCTATTGAAATGTCTATTGTCAGCATAGTTATTATTTCTTTGAAGGCCAGCTGTCTTTTCTTTCTGGAGCTTTTAAGATCATCTCTTTATGTTTGCCACTATTATTGTTTTCTAGTTTTACTTAGGTAGTATTTTAGAAGTTGTTCTGACTGTATCTTTGAATTTATATTTTTTAACAATTCTGGGAAATTCTTAACTATTATTTCTATATGTATTACCATTCCTTCTTTATTATCTCCTCTTGGAAGAACAGATAAATATAAATTAAAACCATTATTTGTACATCACTTTTTTCCTTGTTGCACTCTTCAGACTCATTTTCCAGTTAACTAATTCTCTCTTCAGCTGTATCCAACTTCCCTTTCTACCATATCTGCTAAATTCATTATTTTGATGAGTATAGTTATAATTTCTTTATTAGCTGAAATTTTGATGTATAATTATTCTATTTGTTACTTCCTCTAACTTTTCCTGTAATTTTTTCCTTTTTTGGATGTGAGCCCATATTTACTAAAACTTTATCTGTGTAAATCCTGCATGCCCTGGATTGAGGATTTGCATTTGTTTCTTCCAGGCAGTCCAAAGATATTGTAGGTCTTAGGCAACTTTTATTTCTTATCTTAGGGTTTCCTAGATAAGACATTGTTGTAACTAAAAGACAATGTGAGGTCTCTCTGTGGTTATGGATTCTTTACCTTTTGGTTGGTCTCTAAGAATATTCTTTTTTTTTCCTTAGAACATCAGCTAGGTAATCATTAGAATATTCATTATGTTATATAGCATTTATATATGTTTTTCATCAGGAATTTTTCCTGGATATCTTACCATTTTGCCAGAAACTTCCAGATAAACAATTTCACATATTTAAAGTAGTATTATTCAGTGAGTGTGCAGAATTATTAAGTAAGACAAAGGCTGTAGCATGCTAAAATTTGAGAATCAGTGGTATAAATGATGAAAAGGAAGATATAGGTGGTGGAATCTCCATGACTATTATTATCTCCCAAGACTTAATTCTGCAACAGCAAGAAGACAGGGAAAGGGAGGAGTAAAAACTTACACATCAGTACAGATAAATAGAAATGTGGCAAATGAATTTGAATTCCAAAATAGAGTTATAAAATAGTTATATACCTTTTTTGAATAGGAAAGTCTGTGGTTATTACCCCAAAACAAAGAATTGTTATAGAATGTTTCTTGATGATATCAGATTAATGTATGGCTAAAAGTTAAAATACTTGGCATTCTATAAAGGAAATTAGAAACAAAACAGAAAGCATTCTATTGCTCTCTTATAGTATTTTCAGCTGAAATCTTGAAGACCATGGTCAATTCTAACGTGTCTTAATAAAGATATGGGAGATCAGGATCCAATGACCCAAGTTATATTGTTGGTTCTTGGTGGTAAAAACTACCATATAAAGGATTATTGGAAACCTCAAACTAGCAAGTTAAACCTGAAATTGGACATGACTAAATTTATAAATTAAACAATGGATAAGGTGATGTATAATCTTCATCAAACTGTGAAGGAATACTATGGCATTCTTTAAACTTTGAGTGAAGAAATTCATACAAATGAAAGTAGTTGTGGAAGATGTGTGGAACTTGTGGCAGTTGTAATGTAAATGAACTCAAGAATTATTTGAATGAATTATGAATGGCAGGGATACAGGGTACTAGAACAAGCTGGAATATGGATATGAGTATGTGAATATGCTCTCTGTCCCACAAGTTTCAGCTTGGAGCCAATTTTGTAATGGAATAATTGATCAGATTGTCTAGTTTGATAGTTTCCATGTTTTGATGATGAAATGAGAGGATAAAATAGTGTTTTGGAATAGGTGTCAAGAATAGCCATAATGTTGGGGCTCGAGTTAATTCTTAAAGAATCATTGAGAGGAAAGCTAGAGAGTGAAGGAGATAAGATATTTCAAGACAAATGGTAGACAGTGGGGAACAAGGCGGGGAAACTGAATTTAGAACAGCCAGTTTGAGTAATAGGTCCTTGTTTCTGCATAAGCTGGGATGAAAACTTTCCTGAGAGCTGTGGTAATGTAGTGGCTCAGCAGATAGGCCCTAGACCAGTGCTGGGCAGTGGAAGTATGAGTCCGTTAAGACATTTCTAATAGCCACATGAAAAAAAGCAAAAAGAAACAGGTGAAATTAATCATAATAATATATTTTTACTGAATGTAATACAGTAGTCTCCCCTTATGTGTGGTTTGTTTTCTGCCATTTCAGTTACCTATGGTCACCTGTGGTCTGGAAGCAGATAATCCTCCTCACATAGGATCAGAAGGTCAGTGGTAGCATAATGCTATGTCACAATGCCTACATCATTCCCTCTTTTCTTCTCATCATGTTAGATTTTATCATCTAACATCATCACAAGGAGAAGGTAAGTACAGTACAATAAGATATTTTGAGAGAGACCACATTCACATAGCTTTTATTAAGTATATTGTTATAATTGTTCTATTTTTAGTTATTGCTGTTAATCTCTTATTGTGTCCAATTCACAAATTAAACTTTATGATAAGTAAGTAAGTATAGGAAAAAAACAGTATATATAGGGTTTGGTACTGTCCATTGGCAGGGGGTGGGGGGGCTTGGAATGTATCCCTTGCAGGTAATAGGGGACTACTGTGTATCCAAAATACCATCTCAACATGTAGTCAATATAAAAAAGTGTCAATGATGTATTTTATACCCTTGTTTTCATACTAGGTTTTTCAGAATCTAATGTATAATTCACACTTACAGCACTTATCAACTTGGAAGCTAAATTTTCTTCAGAAGTACTTGATTTGTATTTAGATTTCATAAGATTACAGTTGAAAAATTAAATTCACATATCCAGTAACAGAATTAAGTATTAGTCTTCAAAATTTAATAAAATTAAAAATTTAGTTCTGCATCTGTGGATGTTTTAATGCCCTTGTCTAGCTTGGATTAACACATAGTCTACAGGCACACACCTGATCATCTACATTTGCTCTCTTACAGCACTAAATTATGTTTTCTACCTTTATCTTGCAGCTACCTACCACTTCAGCATTTTATTAAAAATAAAAATAATAATAATAATAAAGGGAGAAATGTGGGATCCACATATAAACAAGTATAAAAATCAAACAAATATTCGTATTTGACCTGATTGTTTATAGTTCATAATGCGTGATCAAAACCGAAAGTTTCTGTGATGACTGCCCTTGTACTGTTCACCATGTAAGAACTTATTCACTGTGTAAGAATCTGTTCACCATGTAAGAACTTGTTCGTTATGCTTCAGAAGATTGGAGACTGATGAGAATTAGGCTTGGGGTGGATTAATGATTGTGCATTGAGCATTGACTCCCCTATACAGAATTTTATTGTTGTTAACAACCATTTGATCAATAAATATGAGAGATGCCCTCTCAAAAAATTAAATAAAAAAAAAGATTTCAAAGAGGGAATTTAAGAGGGTTTCTGAAAAAAAAAAATAGACAGTGAGCTCTAGAGTAAGATTCTCAAAACCTGCCTACACTTATTACTTTCTAGTTATTTGAGCATGTTCCCTAAAATTTCTAAGTTTTGGTTTCCTTATTTTTAAAATAGACCAAAAATATAATCCAGTTCCTAAGAATATTTTGAAGGTTAAATCAATAACCCATTAAATCGGATAACTTTAGGGCAGTGCCTTATATATAGTGTGTGCTCATTGTTGGTTATTATTTTGACAGTTAGGGAACTGGGTGTTGCAACCAGGCTGGGGTTGGAAAGAATGACAAAATCTGTCTTGAACATCCTGACTTTGAGATAAAGATAGGAGAGCCCATGGATTAGAAGAAATAGATCAGGATTCCGGTGAAAGACTGGCCCAGAGAAAGCAAGGGGATGAAAGAAAAAAGCAAAGCTTTGTGGACATTCTGATGCCTACTACAGCACTTAACTTCTCTTCTCTTTCCTACCGGACTTGAACTATTTAATGTCTCCTAGATGTGGTTAGTGCAATTGAGAAACTGAATTTCTAATTTCATTTGATTTTAAGTGCTTGGAATTGTGCCTGCTCACAGTAGGTGTTTAAGAAATGCCTAGTAAATGAACAAATTGAACCCATCAAGAGACTGAATGTGCCAAAGGCATAGAGAATTAAATACTTAAATACTTTAGAGAATTTTGGCCAATTACTACCTGATCACATGCTTTTTAAATAATCAGTTCAAATGAATAATTTGGCATACTCGCAGATGTGCCTATTGAAATGGATAAAAACATCAATTTTGTTATAAAAGTTTGGTGCATTAGAGGCACTTTGAGATGTAAAAAATGAAATGATTCCCAAAAGGGCACTATGTTTTAATTCAAATTAAATATTTTTGTTTCCTCTCATTATTTGCATTTTTTAAGGCAATCTCTATGCTTGTGAGAGTTTGGAGACTGTGAAGGTCATATGAAAGTCATATGAAAGGTGGTAAAAAAAAGAAATTTCTACCATCTAGCAAATCTTTCTCCAGAGGCACACGTCAGAGAATCCTGTTAGCGGACGACAAGAAGGCTGTCTGGTCAGCACGACGTTGCTTCCCCATTTGGTGACACTTTTCTGTGGCATTCTTCAGGCTATCTCATTTGACACTTTCAAACAGCTGCCAAGTCCTCTCCTGCTGTCTGTAAACGAGGCTGTCACTCACAGAGCGTTCCCCTTACCTTAGGGAAGGAGGTCAATGACTTTGGAAATGGGAAATAGAACAACTGTAAAAAGGACTTTTAATATCGGGAGAATTATTGGAGAATAATTGAATCAAATAAAATAAGAATATAAGTAGACCATATCACAAGCCACGTTTCTTAAAAGGCTTGAAGTTTTGTGTTACCTGGGAAGAGTAATAAAAAGAAATAAAATAGATTGAACATGGTTACCCTTGAGAAGCTATTTCTGACTTTTTGGCAGGAATCCCCCGTGGCTGCTGATGCCCATATAGTGTGTTTCATTCCTAGTTTCTTTTCAACTTCAATTCTGCTTTACAAGTAAGACTTCTGATAGTTTTTTCCCCCTTCAGAGTATTTTTGATTTATCATTTAGTTTAGTGGTTAAAGAAATGAGACAAGCTGCGGCATCTGGGGAAATGCTGACATTTTTAGGCTTCTGATAGGTGGCCTTTTAAGGTCAAATTCTCTAGGAGGAATCAAGAGTATTTTTTTGGGGGGGGTCAGTTCCCCTTCAATCTGAATAAAAAGGTTGGAAACAGAAATTAGAAGCATAGAAAAGGACTTTTAAGAAAAAAACATAACCTCATATACATGTATACACAAATACACAGCTGGCAGAAATGAGAATGTAGTACTTTCTCATTATTGTAATTAATAAACTTCTTAAATGCAAGGCAAAATGATAACACATGGACCTTTTATAAAAGAATGGCCAATGTGTTTATAAAGGTCTTTTGATTTTATAGTTCTTAAACTGAATATTCTTTGATTCTATGAATCTCATACCATTATTATTATTAATTCAATAAATATTAATAAAGTCTTAGTATATTCAGAGCACTATCCTAGACATTAAGTTCAGAATGAAGAATGAGAAAGAGATGGTTTATTACAGTCTAGTAGGGGTAGGGATGTTATAGATAAGTGAGTACATTTATAGTTATAATCTGTAAAAAATTATAAAAAGAAGGAATAAGGGGGGATCTAGTCAGGAAATTGTATGATGTTTAATCTACAATACATAAGATAATTATAGAAACTAGTCAGGTAAAGAGTATGGTGGATGGGATGGGGGAAATTTGTTATGTACCAATAGGTTAACTGATATGCCATTATGCTCTTTCTACTTACAGTAAAAGCTGCCTCTTATCTGGAAGGGGTTAAATATTTACAATTTATAATGATAATTTTGGAGGTCCTAAGCAGGAAAGACCATGATTTGCACTGGAAAGTGAAAGATCCATGTGACTATAGTTCATGCGTGAGGAGAGTGGCACTAGATGAGGCTGAAGAAGTAGGTAAGGAGTTGTGAGTCTGTTACTGAGTTTCCTAAGTGTCATCTTCTTAGATGATTTTTCTGGATACCATGTGGGAGTATATTGGAGGGAAAAAATACTAAAAAAGTGAGGGTTGCAATATTACAGGTGAGAGAGGCAGCCTGTCCTAGGTTGGTGGTATTCAACCTGATGGATGTGGATTCAGGACACATCCTGGAGGTAGTCGCTAGAGGACTTGTTGGATTGAACATGGATAGAGGTTAAGGGAGAGGGAGAAATTGTGGATATACTCCAGGGAGAGTTTCAGGCTTCAGTATTTAGGTAGATGAGGATGACTGGGAGAGTCATTTGGGAATGAAGATTCTGCTTTCGACATGTTAAGTGGGGAAGTCTTGTCTGATTGATTGCTTCTATTTTCTTAGTGAGGTCACTGAAAATGATGATGTGAATAAAGGGGAGAAGACTGAGAGCCAGGTGCTGGGGTCTTCAGTAAATGAGGGGAAGAGCCCAGGAGGGCAGTGGATGTCAATAATAAATTTTATTGTGCATATACTTCTCTTCTTGTGTGTTTTGTTTCCACAGTGTAGAAGATAAAATAGGTTGATTTCTTTCTCCATAGTTTCCCACTTGTCTAGCTCTGTTAGCAACATTGGGGGGCTCCTGGAAAATGTGTTCAGAGTGGATTTAGAAACACGAGTGGAATTGTTTACAGGTAGCACAGACGGAGGGCAGGAGGTAGAATCCACAATACTGGTCTGTTCCAATGAACCTTTGGAGGCCCCACCAGAGGGAACATGCACCAGAAGGAATCTGATGTGATTAGACTTAAGTACCTTGGTAGCAAAGGCAAAAACAATTTACCTGGGAAGTTACCCTAATTTAAAATGTTATACCTTGTTCTCATCAGAGTAGCAAAAAACTGCTAATAAAATTTTTAAAAATTGCTGTGATATTTAATTTTCTTCTCTTTAAATGGAGAAATGTAAATCAAATTCTACCTAAACAGCATAATTACAATTTGAGTTTTAAGTTGTGCAGCTTGAGAAATCATTATAAATATTTAACAGTTCCCAGATAAGTAGCTTTTAGAGTAGAAGGGCATAAATGGTGTATTATTTATTTATTACTGTGTAGCAAACTTCTCCCTAATCTGGTGGCTTAAACAAGTGTATTATCTCACTATTTCTTTGGGGCAGGAGTTCAGCAGTGGCTTGGCTGAATGGTTGTGGCTAATGGTCTCTGATGGGGCTGCAGTCTCATCTGAAAGCTCATCTAGGGGAGGATCTGCTTCTTGGTTCACTCATGTGATTGTCAGCAGGCCTCAGTTCCTCGACAGATGGACCTCCCCAGAGATTGCCTGGAAGTCATCGTATCATACAGCTAGCTTTCCCCAGAATGAGTGGTGGGAAAGAGAGGGGGATGTAAATACCAGGAGGCAGGGATCATCGGGGGCCATCATGGAGGCTGACCATCTCAGATGGTGTGTTAGGTTTCCATAATATACAATACCTTCATCACTTGGCTGTGTGACCTTGGAAAAATTAGCTAACAGTTTTTACATGTAATTTTCTCATCTGGTAGGTCTCTATCAACCTATTCCTTCTCTAAAAAAATTATCAGTCTGTTCACTAAACCTTGTTTGCAAAGATGGTTAACAAATGAAATTTCAGTTTTCATCTACTTTCTTAATTACTGTATTTTTCACTGTTGCCGTCAACACCACCACTGGCAATATTATAGGAGATTTATACACACACACACACACACACACACACACACATATATGTATGTATATACTAGTCAATAAGCTACAGAGAGAAGTTTCCAAAGTTTGTGAAAATATTTTAAAATAGAACTTTCAAATAGATATTTGAGAATAGCTAGTATAGAATCAGTCATATTCAGGCTACTCATTACCTTTTTAAAAAATAACAGCTTTATATCTCAATAATTCACATGCCATGTGGTTTACCCATTGAAAATGTACAATTTAATTCTTTTTAGTATGTTCACAGAGTTGTGCAACTGTCATCACAATCAATTTTGAAACGTTTTCATCTTCCAAAAAGAAACCTCATAACCATTAGCAATCACACATCATCTATGACCCTCTAGTCATAGATTACCAATAATCTATTTTCTGTTTCTATAGATATGCCTATTCTGGACATTTCTAATAAATTGAATCATACAATAGATATTCTTTTGTAACAATTTTCTTTCAGTATGTTTTCAAGATTCATCCATATTGTAGTATCAATATTTAATTGTTTTTATTGCTGAATAATATTCCATTCCATAAATATACCACATTTTACTGATCCATTCAACAGCTGATGGACATGTGGGTTGTTTCCACTTTTTGGCTGTTGTGAATAATGCTACTATGAACATTCATGTTCAAATTTTTGTGTGGACATATGTTTTCATTTCTCCTGGGTATATACTTAGGAGTAAAATTGCTGGTTCATACGGTAGCTCTATGTTTAGTAATTTGAGGATCTGCCAAACTGTTTTCTAAAGCAGCTGCATCATTTTGCATCCTCCCAGCAATACGTGAGGGTTCCAGTTTCTCTGTATCCTGGCCAACTGTTTTTGTCTGTCATTTTCATTAGTTATTTTGGTGGATGTGAAGTGGTATCTCATTGCATTTTATTAATGCCTAATAATGTTGAGCATCTTTTCATGGGCTTATCATCATTTGTACGTTTTCTTTAGAAAAATGTCTATTGAAATCCTTTACCCACTTTTAGATTGGGTTATTTGTATTTTCATTATTCAGTTGTAAGAGTTATTTATATATCTTTGATTAAAGTCCCATATAAGATTTGATGTCTTATGGTGGAATAAGGCGTAAAATTAAGGTTCAATATTATGTGCTCCCTTGACATCTGGAAACCTTGGGAGGGCCCTGAATGACCTAATTTCTAGTTGCCCTCCCTGCTCTGTTTCCATGTGTGAGGTCCGGTAACCAAACAACTCTCCTCATCAAAGGGATCAAATGTAGTTCCTGCTTATTCTTGAGTAGCAGGTTTCAACCTCCTGCTAACTGATGGAATTATTTAAATAAGCCAACCACACCTTTTTTTTGCAACCAGGGAGCATCCTGCCCTCTTGATACTATGAAGTGGCCTCTGCAGCTCCTAGTGTTCTACTATGTTCCTGAGTGCAGCAGCCACACGGCCCTGCCTGTCATGGTATCCTCCTGGGCTGGGAGTTGATGGGACTAACAAACTGCTGTTGATTTCTTCTGCTTCATGTGGGTGTTCAGCCATCTCCATGACTTTAGGACAGAAATGCTTCCTTCACCAATGAGGTGAAGAGGAAGAAATCAAAGCATATATATGATGTGCAAATATTTCTTCCTTTCCTGTGATCATCCTTCACGTTCTTGATGGTATCATTTGGAGGACAAAGTTTTTAATTTGATGAATCCTATTTATTGCTTTGTTTTGTTTTGGTCACTTATGCTTTTGGTGCCATATCTAAGAAGGCTTTACTTAACCCAAAGATTTACTTCTATATTTTCTTATAAGAGTTTTCAGTTTTAGCTCTTATACTGAAATCTATGCTCCATTTGGAGTAAATTTTTGTATGTGGTATAAGGAAGGGTTCCAACTTCATTCTTTTGCATGTAGATATCTAGTTGTTCAGCACCATTTGCTGGAAAGTGTATTTTCCCCATTGAATGATCTCGGCATTACTGTCAAAATTTGCCTATTATCTAGTAGTTTTTCTTTGCTTAGAGAGGTTTCCATTTTTGAGTCCCACATCCTCAGTGCAGGGTCAAACTGCAGGTTGACAGCCTCTCTTGCAGCTATAATGTAGCATGTCTTAGGACTTAGCCATCAGATACACCCAGGAGAGACTGATAGAGAAGGGAGGGCTGTGATCAAGCAGGCCTGCCTGCAGCCTCCTGCTTGCAGGCGCAGTAGCAGCAGTGGGCCACATGGTTCCTCTGGCTCCAGAGGAGCCAGAGCAGTGGTGGCGGTTCTTTAGCAGGCCAGCTGCACCGTGGTTTTTGACTTTATACCCAAGCTCCATCTTTGGGCCTTGTGCTCTAGGCCAACTTGGCCAACACTTCTAAACATCTACAGATTATTATACGTTTTTATGCTTTATCAGCCAGTGTCAACTTTTGTTGCTTACAACCAGGAGCCTGACTGATACACATACTAAGGAGAAACAAAGTAGAATTCCAGTTCATTAGTTGCACTTTATTTTTGCATGGGACCTTTATCTGACAATTCCTACTCTCACACAGAGATGTGGAAGACTTCTTACAAATAGTCGTATCTGTTTTAGGCCAGTCAGATGCAACCCTGAGTGTTCTGTCCATTGCTAAATTAAACACAAACAGTAGACTGGTTCCTCAATCCAAAATTGCATAGATGCTCCATACTTTCTTCTCTAACCATCTCTGTTCCATTCTTTTCCTTCTCCTGATTCTTGGCTCTATTCCATAGTTACACCTGTATGATGTTCTACTGCCTGGTGACTTGCATCTCACCCATGAGGAAGGGGACCCAGAGAGATCTCTCTGACTCATCACACCTGAATTAGACTGCTGATTACCCCTTAGGACCTAATCCCTTGCTCCAGATAGCTTGACAGGTTAAAGGTTGGACCTGCCTAGCTCAGCTTAATCCATTTTACTCCATTTCTCTTGATTCACGAGGTATGCCAGTGGCTACACGGAGTAGTGACAAGTTGTATTTTTTAGGATATATGACCTGGAGGAGATAGAACACTTATATTTGAGGGGAGATAGCAGGCCTAATGAAAGGGGGTGGGAGAGAGCAGTAAGGCACCTGTCACTTACAGATCCCCTTTCCTCTATTCTCCTTGAGAAGGACCCCCCAGTTCTACTCCAACTCCTTTTTTCTAGAAAATGTATTCGGGAAACTAAACAAACAGCCTCATTACTTCACAGGGATGCAAATCCTTAAGCAGAGCTTACCATTTGGTAATGAAGTCACAGGTTTGACCCTTGTTATATTCTGTCTGTGAGGGGATTGGACTAAATATATGTCATCAGAATCCTCTGTTCTCTAGAAATTCCATAGTTCATATTTTGTATTTTTCTCTACTACAAAATTCTCATGTCAGGGCTCTGGAGCCACCTATCCTGGCAGTATTGATAGCTGATAGCTGCAAGGAATGGTCTGGGAATGAATGGGGGTGGGGTTGGGTGGAGGAGGAGAGAGATTTCTCCAGGGATCTCATGAAGCCTCCAGGACCATCCTCTTTTGCTGCCATAGTGGATTCTGGGTAATGCAATACTGATGGTTCCTAATATGGAGATGTATTGCACATTCCCTATCTATTCTGGAGAATTGAATTCTACTCTCATTTTCTTTTCACTTCATAGACAGTCAGCTTAAATCTTTGCCTATGTTGTTAAAAACTGAAATCAGTGTGAACAGTTTGTCATTGGGAAAAGTTAGACATTTTTGAGTGCATGAACCAAGAAAAATAGATTGGTAGAAGTAATGTGAAATGGTCTCTATCAAAGTCATTATGTTTGATGGGTTTTTCTAAGGCATTAACCTCAGAGGTGTCTTCGAGAGATGCTTTCAAGATACAGCACTCTTATGAAAGAAGACAGAAGCGTCAGTGGACTAACAGATAGACTAGGAACTGGAGGTATCTCATTTCAAATTCCATTTCCCTACTGAATCTCCGAGGTACAGTAGTAGGCACTTAGGACATCCCTGCTTCAGTTTTGCCATCTGTAAATGGGAACAATAGCCTCTTATATAGTTTTAATAGCTTATAGTTTCTTCATATTATAGAAGTACATATATTCAGGAAAAAAATGCAGATTGGCAAGGAGAATGCAAATACATCCTCAATCCTCCTTTCCCAGCCCAGAGGAAGTAATTACTTCTGTTTGGTGTGTGTCCTTTGAGATCTCTGGATTATCTTTTTTACATCCTAAGTTTCGAGAGCCACCCTTTAGCAATGACTGATGAACATTGAAAATTCCATCAAATTTCACTACATTTCAATCTAGTATCCCGCTCTTTCTTTTTGAAGTAAGATAAGTTCAATAAAACCAAAAGATCAGGAAAACTGGTATAAGAAATAGAGTTTATGTTATATGACAAAACTGTTCATTTGTTTCATATGAAGTAGGTTAAATGTCAAAACTTTGTGTATATAATTAGGGCAACCATAATGGCAAATACTGAACTTGTGGGACCTTGTGAGTGTCTGTAAAGGGCTCTCGATCAGCAGTGGACGGGAGAACACCACTTGCTAATGGGACAACCCAGGACGGAGTGGAGCAAGAGCCTCTGTTGATGGAAAAACCCTCGTAAGCTGGGTTCAAGGACTGGGAGAGACTGAGCTCTGTGTGGTGCTGCATAAGCCAGCCAGTGATGACCGTGGTGACCCAGTGGCCACTCGGGGTCGGTCAGTCCATTTAAGCCTGTATTGTCTTCATAGGGTACTGTTCCTCCTAGTGTGCCCAGGGACTTAAGAGGGCCCCTCTAGATCGCTTTGGTTGTAAGGGTCTTTGAAGAGAGAGAGGTGGGTCCTTCATTATCACTACCTAGGAGCGGGGAGGGAGAGACCGAGTCTGTGTTTGTGAGGTGGCCCCTCTCCCTTGCACTGACCGACTGCCCACCGATGGGGAGTTGCCTGGAGGAAGCATGGGAGGGAGATTTTACATAGAATACCTCCTTGTGCATTTGAGTTTTATGCCATGTACAAGGATCAGCTATTCCAAACACAAACATAATGTAACATTAAGAAAAATTTAAAAATACAAGTGGCAATAAAAGAAATAAAAATTTTAAAAAATGTGGCATTTCATGTGGAGGTTAAATTGCTATGTAGGATTTTTAAATCCTGTATGCAATTTAGTTCTCTTAGTTCTCAAAAGAATATGACAAAATATTTACATGTGGAAAATGCTACTTCCTATAATATCCCAGATTCATAAAGAAATTCCAGAGATGTCACTTTTATAGTAGGTTGTATTCCAGTATAGGTGCTGTGGCCACGGGACTCATCACTCTAACTAAATCCATCAAGGAGTACAGAAGGCTGTCTGCCAAGTCAGTTATGAACTAAGCCTTCGTCCTTTGAGTAAAGTATGTTCTGTGTCATTTTCACAACAGACAAGTTTTCTAATGGAACAATGTTTTGTTATTTTTAAAATGTCTAATGAGTTTTTGGGCTAATGGGCAATTTTTGAGACTCTTGAGAGATGGTGCTTGTCTCTTGATTCGTGAGGCTATGCACTCAATAACCTTTGGAATGTCACTTACTACACAAATACGTAATTTATGTAATCTTTTTGTATGATTTGAATGCATGCAACTAATAGTACTAGGTTGGAGTCTGTAGTTCTTTCACATAGTAGGTTACACTATTACTTAACAAGGCCTTAATGTGACTACAATAAATAGTCTGCATTCATCTGACAACCTATATTTATTTTCCAAATATTTTGCATTTTACTTTTAATTTGGGCAGGGAATGAGCTTGCTTTCTAGGAAACACATTTAACATAGACTATATTATTATAGACTATATTATATAGTTTGTATTATTATAATATTGTAACAGACTATTAACTTTTCTTTATTTAGAAACTTACTTTATAGCTCTGGGCAAGTAAACATTTTGAATTTTCTACCTCCCTATTAATTACTGAGATATCATGAAGATTATCCAGAAGTTCATAACTAAAAGAACATATCAGATAAAATGGTTTTCATATTAATATGAAAGCCCAGATGTAAGCGTACATTTGTTGCATAATCTTTTTGTATCCGCATGCCTTTCCAATACTAACAATAACTTGGTCTTGCGTGTTTCTGAAATCTTTTTTGATCTCTTTCTTCTCATTCTCACTGTGTCCCTCTTGCCCCAGCATTCGGGCTCTGTGTTCTTGCCTTTTGTTCTAGTCTCCTCTGGGCCAAAGACATTGACCAGAGGCTTATCAACACATATCCCTGGTTAAATCTCAGTACAATTAGAGGAAACCGTTTTCAATACTCGTGATTTCTGCTTTCCTCTCCAAACTGTGTGAGGCTGATTCAATTATTCACTTGACATCTATGTTCTTAAAACAATAGCACTTTCAGTTGGATGCAGAAATCAAAATTTTCCCCTTATTTTACTTTTTTTCTGAGCTATGTTTATGGTGGATAATGGCAACCATACAGTAACAATGCCTAAATAGACAGCTTAATAAAATATTATAAGGCAAAAGAGTATTTAACTATCACCCAGGTAAATAAATAGAACATTGCCAGGACCCCAGACTCCTCCTATGTGTTCTTTCCTAGTCACATCTCCCTCCCTTCCCAAAATTAACCACTCTCCTGACTTGTATGGTAATTACTTCCTTCCGTTTCTCTATTTTTTCCCACCTGTGTATACATTTTCTCAAACTGTAGTTTAGTTTATCTATTTCTAAACTTCATATGAATGTAGTTAGTAAGCCTCTTGGGTCTGGCTTTTTTATATTTTTTATTTAGGTATTACTGATACACACTCTTATGAAGGTTTCACATGAAAGAACAATGTGGTTACTACATTTACCCATATTATCAAGGCCCCCCCCATACCCCATTGCAGTCACTGCCATCAGTGCAGTAAGATGCCTTGTCTGTGCTACACTGTTTTCCCCGTGACCCCTCCCACACCATATGTACTAAACATAATATTGGGTCTGGCTTTGTATGGGTCAGGTTTCTGGCAGGAAACAAGTAGCATATTCAGAAGGAGAATTTTCAAGTTTCATAAAGAGACTATATATAAGTTGTGTGCAAGGTTGAAGGAAACTGACAAGGGATGTTGCAGTACCCCAGGGTTACTGTAAGTGGGGATGTAGGGATCCTTTGTACCCCAGGCCTGCAGGGGCAAGCAGTTACAGGGTCCCCGTGCTTCCTACTGCAGTAGGAGAGGGCTGCTCAACAGCAATGTGGCCTGCAGCAGAGGGTAGCTGCTGCCAGCTGTGCCCTGGCAGAGGTCCAAAGGAACAAACATGCTGACCTTTCTCCCCCTGCCTTCTCATTGGCCTCTGAGTGGTGCAATCTGAACAAAAACCTAAGTCATGTAGCTCACTTGAAGAAATCTGTACTGGCTGGGCTCTTAGACACAGAGATGGGCACAGAACAGCGAAGCAGGGCAAATGGAGTGTGTCCAGAACAGGCTTCTTTTCCTTAACTGTATTTTGAGACAGTTATTCAAATTGTTGTATATATCTGTATATTTTTTTATTGCTGTATAGTGCTCCATTATGGGGATATATTATTACTTATCCATTTTATTGTCAGTGGACATTTGGCTTATATCATGTCTTTGGCTATCCTAACATGTCTGTCTATTGAGGCATATAAGTATGTTTTGTATTGGGTGTATAATAAGGAGCAGATTGCTGGAAAATATGTATATATTCAGCTTCAGTAAACAATGCCAAAGTGCTTTCCAGAGTCGCTGCAATGATTTACACTCCCTCCAGTGCTTAATGGAGAGTTCTGTTGTTCCACAGAGTTGCAAATCTTAGGTATTGTCAATCTTTTTAATTTTAGCCATACTGGTGTATGATGTAGTGTTATTCAATTTGCATTTTTTACATTAGTAATGAGGCCACAATTTTATACCTTCACTGGCTATTTGGAAAGTCTTTATGTTTTAGCTTCTTGTCCAATTTTATTTTCTTCTCTACCAATAACTTTTTCTGTAAATCTTTCTCTTTGAAGATTAACATAAAGACATTTCTCCTGAAAGTTTCCTAATATGAATACTTCTACTCACTAATATGGAAACCCATTCAACATAATTTCTATATATATATATATATATATATATATGTTCAAAAAGCCCGTTCAGAGATTCATTTTCCTCTTAGCGGTACTGCAATATGTTTCGTTTATGTTTTAGCATCCTACAATTTGCTTTTAAAGTATTTTATGACTTCTTACTCTTGTTTTTGAGGTTTGGATCTTGCCCAATTTTCCACTGCATTGTCTGTTTTTCCTTATTTTTTTTATATGTAGGAAGGTTTTAGAGATTTTGAAGGCCTTCCTCCAAATATATTGATCTTCCTACTTTATGGTTTGTTCTTCCCTTGTCTGTTTTTTTTTTTTTCAGTTTTAAGAGGCAAAGGTTTATTAAGCAAAGCAAAAGTACACGCACTCTTCCCTTCCCTTGTCTTAATCATGTATTTTTTATGGCTAAAAGCATTAAGCCTAATTTATCCATGTTTTCTTTTATAGTTAGTGCTTACATGTTCTATATAAAAAATAATTCTCTCTTAATTTATTTAGTTTTTTTCTGATTTCTCTTAATAGTGTTTTATAGGTTTCTGTGTAGAAGACTCCCATGTCTTTTATTATTTTTTCCTAGGTATTTTATATTTCTGACACTATCACAAATAGTGTCTGTTTAAAAGTTCATTTTCTGTTTCTTGCTGTTATATAGAGAAACAAAATTAATTTTTATATATTGAATATAACAACTTGTTTTCCAACCAGGAAAACAAAAACTATTCTAAGTGTTTTTACAGAAGGAATTTAATAAAAGGGGTTGTGTAACACAAATGATAGATGAATTGAGAATCAAAAGAGGAGAAGTAATGGGGCAACCCAAATTATAAAAGAGCAGTAAGTTGCTTCCACTTCTAGGGGGCAGGAATACAAGGGGCAGCATTGCTGAAGCCCAGAGACCAGCATCGTTCAGCAGAAACACAACCACAGAAAGCTCAGGACGAAGCAGGGGCTAGAAAGAATCAGGAGTTACTTGAGATGCCGTAGGAGGGAGGGAGGGAGGGAGAGAGAGAAATAATACTTCCTAATATGAATACTTCTACTCACTAATATTTTTTTCCTGCCTCTACTAATATTCAGCCAGTGCCCTTTTTGGCTGAATTTATGCAGAAGCCAAGAGGGCGGAAGAGATTGCAAAATTTTGTTCCTTTCAATACTGTTCAGGTCAGGGGGCAAATGGGATAAATCTGAGATGAAGAGATAGCTGAACAGCTTATGTGTTACTTATTCTGATAATTTCTCCTTCTTTGAATATATACAACCATATCTCCCACTATTAATGACAGTTTTATTATTTCTTTTTCAATCCTTGCAACTTCCATTTTTCTCGCTTTACTGTACTGCTAGATGCAGGCTGATTTATAGGCTCCAGAGATGACCAGTGCATTCTGAGCTGCCCTGAAGTCTTCCTGGATCTATCTGCAGGCTCTTCGTGGCCAGTTCAAGCTTGTCTGAGAGGTCTTACTCTGCCTACCTCATTTTTAGAATTATAGACTCATAGAATTTTAGAGCTGGAAGGGATATGAGGACGTCTAGTCCAGGAGGTGGCAACTATAGCTCTTGGGCCAAATCTGGCCTGCTACTTGTTTTTGTATGTGAATTTTGATTGGGACGTAGGCACACTTCTTTGATTACATAATATCGGTGGTTGCTTTTATGCTACAATGCAATGAATGGCACAGTTGAGTAGCTGAACAAAGACCATGTGGCCCTCAAAGCCCAAAATATCTATTATTTGACTCTTACAGAGCAAGTTTGCCAACCTTGATCTAGTCCATCCTCTTCATTTGAAAGATGAGAAAACTGGTCACAGCCCAGTCACACAGCTATTGGTGGCAGAATGTGGGTTGGATCACAGACCTCCTAGTGTTTTTCTCACTGCACCATATAATTAAAAGCTTCTCCTTGATCCAACATGAAAGGCTGTGTCCTAAGATGAGACTTATCCTGGACAGGACCAAAGTCCTAAAATGGAGATGGCCAGGGGCCGGCCAGTCAGATGAGAGGCCCGCACAGACACGGGGAACATGACTCTCTCGTCTGTCATGGCCTTTCTGTCTATCATGGAATAGACCCTGACAATAATAGCTCTCTTTGTCCTTGAGCAATAAGGGGAAAGACAACAAAGAATGAGACTCCTCCCTTCTTATCCGTAGCCCTTTCCCCCACATGCAGTACCTAGCAGTATGATGTTAGATTATGTTTATTGAAAATACTAGACAATTTAAATTTGTCATTTTCAATTTGGAAGTATTGGGAGTGTTACTGTTTACCTGAAAGCTAGTATTTTCAAAGGACCTTGATTTATTGTTTACCATCCTGGTTGCCATTATTTACAACTCCCTAAGTATTGAAAACGTTCAATTAAATTTTCAAGCAGCAGTTTTTGGTAATAGATATAGGGAGAATTTCTATTGAAAAAAGAACAACCTCAAATACACTTTTCTCAGTATTGAGGCCTCAGCTTTCTTCTCTTTGAAAAGGAATAAGTAATTGCTAAAGAAAATGTTAAATTATTTTACAGCGTTTATTCCTCGCACTCCGTACTCTGCTGTGCTCTTACCGCTTCTCATAAAGCCTGGAGTCTTCAGATGGAAAGAGGACTTCTGGGCTTCAGGTTTGCCCTGGTCTTCTTGTCCACCAGCTTAACACCCACCTGCTTTGTTTTGGGTGTTAAGTGAGTATTATACTCAACTTGATAGTGCCACAAATGAGGACCTTTAGTAAGAGTGATAAAGAACTTAATTTGGTTTCTATTAACCTAACCTTGTTGTTATTCTTTTACTACTCTATAGGATAATTCTCTTTTTAAACTTCACTTTCAATATGTCCAGCTTTGATATCTTTAAAAGCTACGACTTCAGCTGGACAATTTTAGAGCCAAATTATTTTATTTTCAAATTATTTATTTATTCATTCAGTAGCAAGAACTTTTTTCCCTGAGTACTTCCTTTTAGTTTTGATCTTGTATCTTTCTTTCCCCTAGACAACCAGGAAGAGACATTTTAGTAATATGGAGGTAGGTACACATGGGGTGCCTGTATGGTTTTACAAACCTTGCGTTACATGGTTTCATCATCCTCTGAACCATTTCCCTCAGTTTACCCCTTGAGGAACCTGTAAGAAGAGGCAGTCTGGGTTGTTTGCCATGTTACCGTTTTCTAAACTGTAGAACTAGCAGTTCCACATTATGCAACCTCAGCATGATAAATTTCTTTCCGGATACATCTCTTTGGGCAAGGGAAATCAAAGCAAAAATAAACAAGTAGGACTACATCAAACTAAATATCTGCACAGCAAAGGAAACCCTCAACAAAACAAAAAGGCAACCTACTCTAAGACTATATTTAAAAATGATATATCTAAAAAGGGGCTAATATCCAAAATATATAAATAACTCATACAACTCAATACCCAAAAAATGAATAGTCCAATTAAAAAGTGGGCAGAAGACCTAAATAAACATTTTTCCAAAGAAGACATACAGATGGCCAACAGGCACATGAAAACATGCTCAACATCACTATTCATCAGGGAAATGCAATTCGAAACCACAATGAGATATCACCTCACATCAGTTAGAATGGCTAGTATCAAAAACACAAGGAATAACAAATGTTGGCAAAGATGCAGAGAAACTGTAACCCTCCTATGCTGTTGGTGAGAATGTAAATTGGTGCAGCCACTGTGGAAAGCAGTATGGAGGTTCCTCAAAAAACTAAAAATAGAAATGCCATGCAATTTGAGAATATATTTGTAAATGACATATCCAACAAAGGGTTAACATCCAAAATATATAAAGAACTCACATGTCTCAACACCCAAAAAACAAATAACCCAAATGAAAAATGGGCGGAGGATATGAACAGACAATTCTCTAAAGAAGAAATTCAGATGGATGACAGGCACATGAAAAGATGCTCCACATTACTAATCATCAGAGAAATGCAAATTAAAACCACAATGAGATATCACCTCACACCAGTTAGGATGGCCAACATCCAAAAGGCAAGCAACAACAAATGCTGGCGAGGATGTGGAGAAAGGGGAGCCCTCCTATACTGCTGGTGGGAATGTAAACTAGTTCAACCATTGTGGAAAGCAATATGGAGGTTCCTCAAAAAACTAAAAATAGAAATACCATTTGACGTGGGAATTCTACTCGTAGGAATTTACCCAAAGAATACAAGTTCTCAGATTCAAAAAGACAGATGTACCCCTATTTTTACAGCAGCACTATTTACAATAGCCAAGATATAAAAGCAAACTAAGTGTCCATCGATAGATGAGTGGATCAAGAAGATGTACATATACACAATGGAATATTACTCAGCCATAAGAAACAAACAAATCCTACCATTTGCAACAACATGGATGGAGCTAGAGGGTATTATGCTCAGTGAAATAAGTCAGGCAGAGAAAGACAAGTACCAAATGATTTCCCTCATTTGTGGAGTATAACAATGAAGAAAAACTGAAGGAACAAAATAGCAGCAGACTCACAGACTCCAAGAAGGGACTAATGGTTGCCAAGGGGTAGGGGTGGGGGAGGGCGGGTCGGGAGAGAGGGAGAAGGGGATTGAGGGGTATTATGATTAGTGCACATGGTGTGTGTGGGGTCACGGGAAAGACAGTTCAGCACAGAGAAGACAAGTAGGGACTCTGTGGCATCTTACTACACTGATGGACAGTGACTGCAATGGGGTATGGGGGGGACTCAATAGGGGTAAATGTAGTAAACACATTGGTTTTTTTGTGAAACCTTCATAAGAATGTATTTCAATGACACCTTAATAAAAATTAAAAAAAAGAAATACCATGCAATTTTACTTTTGGGAACTTACCTGAAGAAAGCGAAGTCACTAATTCAAAAAGACTTATTATCCTCTGTATGTTACAGCATTATTAGAACAGCCAAGCTATGGAAGGAACCCAAATGTTCATCAATAGATGAATGGGTAAAGAAGAGTTGGTATATATGCACAAGGGAATACTACTCAGCCATAAGAAAAGGAAATCTTGCCATTTGTGACTACACTGATAGACCTACAGGGTATCATGCCAAGTGAAATAAGCCAGGCAGAGAAAGACAAATACCATGATTTCACTTACATGTGGAATCTAAAAAATAAAACAAACAAAAAAATTAATAGACCCATAAATATTGACAACAGACTGTTGGTTATCATAGGTAGGAGGTTGAGGGAATGGGTGTAATAGGTGAAGGGGATAAAGAGTACAAATGCGAATTATGAAATAAGTTAGTCATAGGAATGGAAGTACAACATAGAGAATATAACCAATAATATTGTAATATCTTGGTATGGAAATGGGAAAACTACATTATCTAGTAATGTATGTAATTGTTGAGTCACTATGTTGTATATCTGAAACCAATATTGTATATCAACTTTATTGCAATTATAAAAATACCTTTGATTAACTTCTCTCCATATCTCAAAATCCTGTATTCCTATTGATTCCTTTCATGCTTTTTCATCACAGTCTTAAAAAAGGATTAACATCAACATGTTACCTTAAAAAGTGGTGTCACTTTCGGAGACTGTGCTTAAGAGCATCTGTTGTCCTTTATCTCCTACCCCAGTTATCTTCTGGACTGCTTTGCTGTATGCAAAACAAACTCCTATCTATTTATCAGATTTGGTGCTATGTGTGGCTTAGACCAAATTCCTTGCTTCTATATCACCAGAACTCTTAATTTTTTAGGCCCATGGACCTCTTCAGCAGTCTAAAGCCTGTGGACCTTTCCAAGAATAATGTATTTAAATGCATAATATAACGTACATAAGATTATGAAGGAGGCTAATTATAATGAACTATATAGTAAACCAGGTATTTTTTTAAAACTTGTGCTTCTCTATTTACACTTGGGCCCACTGGATTTGGAGTTCACGGATCCCTAGTTGACATGTAAGCTGTGTGAAGGGATCCTGTCATCCTTTCTGTAATTTAAGCTTGGTCAAGTTCACTGTAGTCCATGTGACATGCTGTGTTATTTTTGGCTTTGAAGGGAATCAGAGTTTCTGGCCCCGTAACTTAAGTAGAATCTTTAGCTACTTTGGAAATTAGAAGATACTAATAGATACATAGAAATGGGGTGCTGCCTGGCTGCAGCTCTGAGAAGAATCAACCCTTAAGGACAAATAGCGCTTGGAGTAGTGGGAGGAGGGTTGTCATCTACTCTCTGGCAACATCTTAACCCAGCTGGGTTCCGTCAGGATTTTTAGGACATTTGATGATTCTCTCAGGTCTATGGGGAGACAGAGAGCATTCCATTTTCCCTCACAAAACCCCTAAATCCCAACAAACCTGGATCTCTTGATGTTTCCTCACCTCTCTTTGTGCCTTCCCACCTCTCTGCCTTGGGGTGTGCTGGCTGGCTTTTCTCCCGAAGTGACCCCCTTTCTATCACTCTCTGTCAAAGAAGTTGGGTTCTGGGGGTGCTATGGGCTATTTATTTTCCTTCATTAAAATTGTACTCCCTAGAATAGCTACCATTTATGTTATGAGTAATGGAAAAAATATAATATTTATTTTAAACATTTACCAATCTTTTCATGCTCCATTCAAACACCTTCTTGAAGACTCCCCTGATGTTTTCAGTCCAAAGGGGGCTCCTGACCTGAATTTTCATTGCCGCCTCTTTGTTTACCACATTCTGTTTACCATTAGCATAGACACACTTATCAAATAAATTACTTATCTTCCATGTTGTAAATCTTCTGAGGAGAGTACTTGTTTATTTATTGTCATATTCTTCCCAGCACCCATCCTAGCCTCTTGCTCATAATATCCTACTTTATCATATTCTAATTAGCTAATTATTTAATATGTCACATGGTAAGCACTTAAGGAAAAAAATCACTTGTGGCAATATTTTGAGTACACAAGGTGATCGATAACACTTTGTTTGAATTAATATTGATTTGTTTTATAAAAAGCCACTCTTCACTGTAATAACTATTTATTAAGGCTGTAATCAATCTCTACTCTGGGGAGTCCACCATCCTAGATTGTGGAGGGGACAGGTGAGTGGTAGGTAGAGAAAGTGGGGGCCCTCTTGGGTCTTTAAGTCTAACCTGTGTTCTGCAATCCAGGTTTACCAGCGAGTCATTGTACTGGGGATATTGGATGTCTCCCCAGCTCTTAAGTTTTGATTGCCAGTCTTTTATTATATTTTGCATGTAACTCCCTCAGCCCAGGTTTTCTCAGGGTGTGTGTGTGAACATGGCAAGAACTGGTGACTTCTAAGTCTCTGTCCATTATACTATCAGAATTTTTCCAAAATCTTACCTCTAACTTAAACATCACAAGGAATTACAATGGGAAATTGACCTCATTCTGTTTATTACATAGGCCCTATGTTTTCTGTAATTATTCCAGATTTCAGAATATCATGAAAAATTACCCAATTTCATTAATGTTAATGTAGGAAGTACTGTTTACTGGCTCCAGAGCCTCAGGGCAGGTTTGGGCCACATTTTGAGATTCATACAGTGAAAGGACATTCCAATGACATAAACTTCTCATGGTGGCATTTCTTTCCATGTTCATTGCCAATGAAGGAGAGCAGATTGGGTTCACCAGGTGAATTTGCTCTACCCTGATGAGGTGAAGAGAAGGATCCTTGGGTGGAGTTACAAGTTCTGTGTCCAGCTCTTCAGTAGTGGAATCACTGTGCCATTTCCATGTGATGCTGCTCTTGTGTTACCTTGTTTATTTGCAATAAGCTCCATGTCATTTCTCACTTATGTGTCCTTTTGTTGGAACTGTAGCCTGGTTTCACAACTTATCCCACTGTGATATAAATGATATGGATAAAAATCCATCAGTGTCACAGAAAAATTCAAGTCCTGAGTATTCATTGCATGGATTTTTTAATATCTCAAAGGTTTAGAACTTAAACTTTTTACACATTAACCATGATTTGGGTTTCTTCCCTCTTTGGAACATTGTCCCTTCAGAAGTAGATAATAATCATAGGACTTGGGGACCAGGTTTAACCAGCTGGTAATACCTAGGGATTGACTCAGTAGTTTTTTGAATGAAAGTTTCTTAGAATTTCATAAATATTTTATAAGATTTTTTTTTTTTTGGTCTAACAATGCCTTGTAGGAATTAGGTAAAACAAAAAGGAGATCGTGGTCAGTTGAAAGTGAGACATTGATCTCCAAGGACATAATTTTCTTCACCTGCAGTAATTTAAAGTCAAAGAGCTTCTAAATAAGTTCACGGGCCTTAACCTTAACTACTCCAAGAGAAAAAATATTTTGATGAATCTATGTTCTTGTTCTTTTCTTCCAAAATGAAATTATGTGATTTTCAGAGTACTGGTGAAACTAAGGAACCAAATAGAGCGCTAGAAATAAATAGGCTTGGTCCTCAATCTACTACATGGTAAGGAAACATACTTGTCCATATTGGAAGTGGCTAAGAGGGAAAATAATGGACTTTTGCCCTAGGCTTTGTGAGAAATTAGCCAAAAAGCTCCAGACTTGTATATCCAATGCCTTCTGCACGTCTCCTGTTGGATTTCTCAAAGGCACCACAGCTCATCACTTCGGGAAACAGACTTGTGATCTCCTGCTTCAAACCTAATTATGTTCCTTCCTCGGTGAATGGTATCTCCCTTCATCCAGTAAGATGTGGCGGAATGATGTATGAAATGTTGGACTGTGCTTTTTCTCCCTGTTTTTCCTTTCCCATTCCTTTAAAAACAGTGTGACTTTCTCAAACAGTGAGAGTCTCTCAGTGTGACTTCCAGTCTTAAGGATTTGGCCCTGATGTAGAATGGCCTGCTGTCTGAGGCTGGTCTTTGGAAATGGCTTAGGCCAGTTGCAGAGCTGAGAAGGGGAAGGGTTTTGAAGACCAGGAGAGAGGAGGGAGGAGAGAAGTCTCTAGAGGGGACTTGTGTGGCATTTCTGTGGCTGTGTCCTAGGAGGTGTCTCTTAGGAGAATGACTGCATTCAGCCTCACCAAAGGTTTCTGTGACCTGGAACTAGTCATGCTGTGGAAGCTGAAAGGATGAAGGAGATCAGAACCACGGACAGCTCAATGTCCACCAGCGTAGACAGACAGCCACCGAACCAGGAGAAGGGCCGCTTGACACAGTGCTGGGGGAGAGCCAGTGGGGGGCAGCACATGGTAAACTGGAGGCGTGGTGAACGGGTCTGTCCTGAGAATCGCTCCACATACAGGCTGCTTGCAACAGGAATGCAGGTGGGCTTCACCTGTCATGCCCTCAGGAAGAACGTGAATGCCACAGGATCAGCTCAGCTACGTGTGTTCCCCCTTGCTCCCTCCCTCTTCCCTTCCTTTCCTTTCTTACTTCCATTTAATCAATTAGTCCCACACTGATATTTATTGTGGTCTGCCTGGGAAACAGTATTCTAAGGTTCTAGCACTTAAAAATTGTGTGACTTTGGGTAAATGACCTAATCTAAGCCCCATTTTACTCATTAATAAAGGGAATAACAGCTTCCCAAGAGGACTGTTGAGAGGAATACTGTCCACGAGGCACTTGTCACAGAATCTGGCTTGAAACATGGTAGTCATCACTGTGGTTTGTTGTGTTATCTGACAGGCAGTAACTCTGGGGATTCAGTGGTAAACAAGTCAAGATTTCTGATCTCATGAAAATTGTAAGCCTTTTGCTTCCACCTCAGCTTAGATTCCCTGGTCCCATGTGCCTGCTCGCTAGGCTCCAAGGCACTCATTTTTGAATGAGTGCATTCGTATACTCTTATAATAAAACTTCCAAAGACGAACAGTTGTTAAAGGCTTAAGTAAAAATGAATCTATCACAAGGAATTTCAGTAAAGCAGGAAAATACAGTGAATATTTTTTCAACTAATACTTTTTCAATTGAAAAAAATTCACTGTATTCCTCCATTGTTCTTGAAGTTTACTGTAAAACATGTATGTGAATTTTGAATAATTTATGGTTTGAATATATATAAATTTTAAGGCTATAAATAAAAAGAAAATCACTGGGAACATACAATCCTTTGACAGATGACACTTGATCATTTGTTAGTTATATCACTTTCTGTCTTCTTCATTTGAAAATGTGTGGATTATTCCATCCAAAATCTCTGTGATATTTATTATGCTCCATGTTGAAGTAAGTTTGCCACGACCTGATGAAGTTTAAGCTCTAGGGCACCTTACTTGCACTGGCCTTTCTAAGATCCTATTCCTAATTTTGTTACTGTGATTTTGTATTCTTTTTCTTAAAAAACAATTACTTAAGTTGAGACCCCACAAAAACTGGAACTATTCCATGAAGAGCTTTTTTCATCTCGGTGGGAGGTGGAGCCGTTGTTCTTACCATGTTTTCTCTAAAGTGAATTTTGTGGGTCAGCAATCTTATCCCCTCCTTTCTCATGCAGCAGGCAGCTTTCATTTGAATTCTAATGGTGCTTATATTATACTACTTTAGCCGGGATCTCCCTGTGATGAGTAAAACTAGTCTTTAAAAAATATGCAAGGAATTCTTGAAAATACTTTTGTTATTTAAATTATATAGCATAAGACCTGAATACTTCTTTTCAGTGCCCCCCTCATCCAATTCTATTCTTTAAAGAGAACTCCTGTTAACCATTTTTCTAAATTTTTTCATTCCCCATATTTATGATTCACCCATTCCATTATTGCTTTTCAGTAATCCATCCATTTTTATTGTTGAATGGCATTCCATTGAATGAATTTGTTTATTCCTCACCTGTTGATAGACATTTGGGTTGTTTCCAGTTTGGGGCTATTATAAATAAAACTACTAAGAATGTTCATGTGCAAGTTGTCGTATAGGCATATGCTTTTATTTCTCTTGAGTAAATACCTAGGTGTAGAGGTTGGGTCATTAGTAGGTATATGTTGAACTTAGGAAATAGCCCAAATGTTTTCCAACCATTTTATATCTCTACCAATAATGCAGGAGATGTCAACTACTCGACATCACCAGAACATGATATGGTCAATATTTTGAATTTTAGGTATTCTAATAGATGTTAATTGATTTTAATTTGCATTTCTAATGAGTAATAATGTTGAGCATCTTTTCATGAGCTTATTTGCCATCTGTATACCTTATTTGGTAAAGTGCCTATTAGCTTGTTTTCACTGGTTTATTTTCTTATTGATGAGTTTTGAGAGTTCTTTATGTATTATGGATAGAAGGCCTTATCAGATATATGCTTGGTAATTATTTCTCACTATCGGTGACTTATTTATTCTAAAAATTTCTTTTTAAGAGCAGAACCTCTTAATTTTGGTGAAGTTCAACATCATGTTTTTCTATTATCAGTCATGCTTTTGGTATCTTGTATCTAAGAAATATTTATCCAATCCACAATCACAGAGATTTTCTTTTATGTTTTCTTCTACAACTTTTATAGTTTTCAGTCTTACATCTAGGTCCATCATCCATTTGACATAATATTTGTATATAGGGTGCGGTATGCATCAAAGTTGACTTTTTATACAAATGGTTATCCAATTTGTCTATCTTGATGCCAATACTAGACTCTCTTGATTACCACAGCTTGTTAATAAGTCCTGAGGTCACATAAGTTTAACCCTTAAACTTTGTTCTTTTCAAAGTTGTCTTAGCTATTCTAGGATCTTTCAACATGGATTTTAGAATATGGATTTTAGAATAAGCTTAATCTATAAACTAAATTGAGTGTATAGATCAATTTACAGAGAATTAATATCAGAACAAAAATAAGTCTTTTGATACATAAACATGTATCTCTCCATTTGCTTATGTATCCTTGAATGTATTTTGGCGATATTTTGTTATTTTCAATGTAAAAGCCTTGCACACCTTCTAACAGACTTATCCGTAATTATTTTATATTTTTTATGTTATTGCAAATGTTATTTTATTAATTATAATTTCCACCTGTTTGTTGTTAGTTTACTAGAAATATAATTTATTTTGCATACTGATTTTTACCAGTAACATTGTTAAACACTTATTGGTTCTGATAGCCTTTCTGTAGATTCTTTGGGATTTTCTACATAGAAAATCATGTAGTTTATGAATATGAAGACTTACTTCTTCCTTTACAATCTGGATGCCTTGTATTTCTTTTTCTTGACTTATTGCAATGGCTAGATTCTCCACTACATTTTTGAATAGAGGTGGTGAGAATGGACATCATTTCTTTTTTTATGATAGGAGGAAAGTATTTACTCTTTCACCATTAGGTATGATGTTAGCTATATGTATTTTGTAGATGCTTTTTGTAGGAGATTCTCTTCTATTCCTAATTTTCTTAAATTTTCTTTTTAATCAGGGATACTGGATTTTTTAAAAATGTTTTTTCTTTATTGAAATAACCATGTGATTTTTCTCTTTTAGTATGTTAATGTGTTCAATTACATTGAATGAATTTCACCTGCTATGATTTTGATTAGGATTGTAGTACATCTTAACAAAATAAGGAGGATCAGTATCTTTACAATAATGAGTTCTCCAATTTATGAATCTTGATAATGTTTTGTAGTTTTCTGTATAGACGTCTTGCACATCTTTTTCTTTCTTTCAAACCCTCTAAGAGTAGTTTGCCTATGCACAGGTTTTAAAACATGTCCATATGTTCTTAGCACTCCTTTCAGCAAGCATGGGGAATATGTCCCCTTCACTTGAATCTGGGCTGGCCTTAGTGTTTCGGCTGTGACCAATAGAATGTAGCAGAAGTAATGCTGTGTGATTTTGCATGCTAGGTCAAAAAAGACCAGAGCTCATTATTGACATTACCTTTTAAAAATTTGACGTTAAGTTTATCTTTCAGTAATTCAGCATTTACCATGGTTGTAGCACCAGACTCTATAAATATGTTTTAAATACTTTTAAAAACTAGATCTTGTTATAACTCTAGGGACTGGATAAGTGGTGGAATGAGGCTGGGTGTGTGAGAGAGGGAGTGGAAGCAAGCCTTGAGAAGCAAATATTTTTTGTTAGAATTCTGCATACAGGAAAACTAATACCTAGAGATGTAAGTTACTTGCCCATGTAAGAGGCAGAGCCGAAATTCCAGCTCCCAAGTCATATCTGGGTCCAGTCTGTGTTCTTGCTCCTTCCTTACTATGCTCCTTAGAGGCAATCAGAGCACCAAGCAATATATGATTAATATGTCCTATCTTCCTAGAGGACATTTTATTAAAAGGCAGTTAATTTAAACCTCAAAATATGCATTATATATTATGGATTATTGCAGATAATTTGCATATTGAAATATATAACTGGAGAATTCAAAGAAATATTCTTGCAGCTGTTTATTTTGGAACATAACTCCAAAATGATCAAGTTACATCCTCTGTTTTCATAAGAATTCTCACAATCCATTATGCTGTATCTTATTTCTTCTGATTCAGGGAGGCAACTGTAATGCCATGATTTGTGGGACACTGTCTAGGCAATCCTAAGAATTCTAATACTCTTTTGGTTGTTGCTATATACCAAAACACTGTGCTTATCACTTTGTCTTATTTATACTTAAAACCTTCCTACAAAGTAGGCAATAGCACATGATAGTCTAGGTGGAGCATCTGAGTTTTAGAGGGGCTAGGAAATTCACCTCATTTTCCAGGCAGAGCAGGGATTCAGCATCAGGTCTGTTTGTCTCCAAGGATCGCGATATTAATCCCTAATATTGTTGAAGCAAGGGTATTCGTGAATTGTTGACTTGCTGTGTAACTCATAGGAATGGGGATATCAGTTGTAGATGTGGGCAATACTTGATTAGGCTCAAGGATAGCCTAATTCTGCATTAATTGTCATTCCATTTATATAACCACAACCATGGTTGAAAATGGGACCAGACATACATGTTGGATCTCTAATCTCCCTGGATAGAATTTGTAATTCCTTCAGAGTACAATTCTCAGCTTCTCTCTGATTGGACAGCTTATTTGCAGTGAAGTATCATACCTACACACCTTTGCTTGGCCATCTGTAGTGTAAAATGTTGTCAGTCATCCTCACTTCAGGGAAACCAGTTTTAGTTTCAAAAAATTACTGTCCTGTAGAAGGATAAAGCAAGATGCCAGTGGTAAAGATATTTTAATAACATGTCTTACTTTAGATAGATTCTTGGATATATAGGTAGTATACTTAGGATTTTAAAGTGCATGAACTATCTTCCAGCCTATGAAAACAGTTCATTTGATGACTACTGGATCATTAGGTCATAAGTTTTCCTTCCCAGGACAGATTGAATTAACAAGTCTGACAGTCAAGATCCACAGACCGAATGAAACTGAAGTGTCATGGGGATATAATAAATTGTCCAAGCCAGCTGTTTGGTCACTCTGTGCATCCTCTATTTTTGGTAGTTGTGGATGTGGTAGACACTGAGAGCTGGTGAAAAGGGATATAATGAGCCATAACCCCGCTGGCAGTTCAGCAGCTTCTCAGAAAGGCCACCAGTTCAATGAGGTGGTAAATATACTAGTTGTTGATTTATTTTTTTCAAGAGGCCTGAAACTATTATACAACCTATCTCCACACTACCTCTACCATAACCAAGTCAATGCACTTTGAACAGCTTCATCTCCCGTATATATCCCGTCAATACTGATGGACTTTTCAGACTAATTTCAGCCCTGAATCATAAATGTTGAGAGTAAGTGTCCATAGGGAGATTTTATTTTAACTTATAGTGATGACTCTCAGAAATGAAGGAACTGGACAGGGTCAAGAGACCTAGGACTACTTCTCATTCTAGATTTGCACTTTGGGCTTATTTGGATGTATTTTCATTATTGCCTGCTGCTTTCGTAGACAGAATTCACAGCTTGTGGTTATATAAATGGAAATTACTTCTGGTGATATGATGTGACCTTCCTTTTCCAACCTGGCCCTTTTCCCAGGCTCAGTGAATGGGGCTGTCATCTGCCCAGCGGCTCGTGCCAGAAACCTAGGAGCTGTCTTGATGCCTTTACACCCCGTGGCTCTCTTCAGTCCATCGCGAAGTCCTTGCATTTGCTCTTGGAATGGGCATTAGGTGGCCCCCTTGCATCCTCTTGCTCCCCACCCCCACTCAGTATTTTCTACATTATAGCCAGAGTGGTAATCTGAAAGTCATCTATTAATGTATCACTTCAGATCATAAAATATGTTTTTAGTGCCTACTGTGTGTAAGGGATACAGTAGGGAATAAGGTAAAGTTTTTCCCTCATAAAAATGCAAAAAAGTTGTGTCAGACTCCAAAGTCCCTACTCCACACCGTGTCATTAAAACATTTCAAAAGATTTCTAGTTCTTAGATTAAAAACCATAATCCTTTCAATGTCCTTCATAATCAGGTCACCATCCCTATAGCCTCACCCTTTGTCAACATTCACGTCACTCTAACTATGCGGCCTTGATTCTATTCCTTAATCATCCCATCTTCCCTGCAACTTCAGGGCCTTTGTACATGTTGTACTTTTTGCCCAGAATACTTTCAGCCTCCACCACCCATCATCAACCCTCAGATCTCAGTTTCTTCTTTAAGGAAACCTTCCAAGATCCACCGCAGTAGGTCACATCCTTGAATTCTATGCTTTCATGGTGCCATGAAGTTTTCTTTTGTGGCAGTTGTCATGGATATTCTTATAATTAATTGATTAATGATTAACCCCTGCAAGTCTTTACACTCCATGAGACTTCTGCTCACTGTAGCCCCAGAGGCTAGCATACTTCATGGATAAAAAGTAATCAGAAATGTTATTTTTAAAATAAATTATTGCTTGAACAAATGTACAGATTGGGTCTTACAGAGTGGACCCTTCACTTGCTAATCCGATCTTGGGTTGGCCACATACACTAATGATGTTTGAGAGCACAGGCTTTTGCATTGACTACACCTAAGAAGCAATTCGATCTCCTCCTTTTATTCGAAAGTTATTCACCCTCTGAGTTCCTTAGATTTGGCACCAGTATCAAAAGGTCTTTGCAAGGATTAAATGAAACAATGACAAAGACCTCTTAGCATAGTGACTAAACTCTTAAGTGATAGCTGCAATAACAACAATATATCACTATTGCTCAACATGGCCTCTGCCTAGTTCCATAAAGTGACAGTACAGGGTCTTTCCTGTTGTGAGTTATATGCAAAGGAAGGGTTCCTTGGGGAGAAGGACTTCAGAAATCGCAAGTGTTATTCTTAGTATTTGGGGCTCTACTTCCATTCAGAAGGATTGCCTTTGGGGCAGAGATTGCTATTGTCCCCCAATATCCATTCTTTCCTGTAATAATAGAATTTTTAAGGACATGCACTGCCCAGAAGAAAGTCTACATTTACTAGCCGCCTTGTACCTGGGTGTGTCCATTTGACTAAGTTCTGGCTGATGGGACAGTTTGAAGCAGCTCTGGGAATGTTCTCCAAGGACAGCTGGTGTATTCCCCCTGCTCTTTTTATTTTCCCTTTCTATCTTTTGGTTGGAATGCTGGGATGATGGCTGTACCCCAACCTGCCATCTTGGACAATAAGGTGACTGTGGGAGTGGAGGGCATGCAGTGCAGAGCTGCAAGGTAGAGCCTAAGTTCCCAATGCCTTTTTAGGTAAAATACTTACTCCATGAAGCACAACTGCTTTATAACTCTGGACTGTTTCCCTCCCAGTTTTGATATCAGAGAGAAAAAAATTTCTGTCTTGTTCAAGCCAATGTCCTAAGAAGTTTTATTTGCAACCCAAACTAAATCTTAGCGAATACAGTTCTGTCCTATGCATGAAAGGAGCAAGAGTCTCCATACCTTCTTCTCAAGCCCTATGAAGTAGTGATGCTGACATGTGTTTTCCTCTGAGACTCATAAGCCCAGTGCAGTTATCAGGCTTCAGCTCTACAGAGGCCAAAGAGTCTGTGATTTTTTTCTATACCCAAGCCCAAGTCAGAGTGCCAGTTTATTATTGGTTTATTCATTCATTCATTGAGACCTGAAATATTTTTCCATTTACACTATAGAGCAGGCATTGCTTTAAATTCTTGGGGTATATCAGTAAGCTAAGCAATTGAACTGAGCTATACTTGAATATATTTCTTCTATTTCTGAGGATCTCCCTCCTCTCTCTGCAGGGGAGACAGTCATGTTTCTAGTTGTTACTTATTTGAAGCAACACTCGTACCAACCCTCATTATCATCACCCGATGAAATCAAGTGGAACATCTAAACGCAGGGATTTTATTTTCTCTTTTATACAATAGTAGGTAACCTCAATATATTTTTCGCTTTAGGGGGGATTCAATATTTGGTGGAGAGTTACATGAGCAGTAACGTACAGTTACTATGGGCATTTTCTTTAGCTTCTTATGATTGTGAAGACAAATCAAAGATGGCTCTGTTATGACATTATATGGCCAGAAATTTGGTCCTTGTATGTTGAGAGAAAGCTTAGGTCCTATGTCATAGATCCTTTCATCATCTCGTCTGGTAGGCATTTCTTCCTCTATCCTTGCCAAAATGTAGACCAACCACTCTGGAGGGATGGAGAGGCCATGTGATTATAGGCAAATTCACAGGCCCCACTCCGAGGTGACTCACCAAGACACACAGGAAACATGTTTCCTTCCTTCAGGTTCGGGTCCTGGCCTGTTCTTGATGACCTTGAGCAGAATGTCCACAAAAGAGGACCTCTGCTGCCACTCCATGCCAGCCCAGAAGAAGCCATGCTTATTTCAGCCCCTTGGCACACAGGGTCAATCTAGGTAGCCTGGTGTTTTCACTCTAATGAAACCAAACTTTCTTCTCTCTTGATGTTACTTTTTGGCTAGAATTCAAGTGTGGCTGTATAATAGTCTCAATTATTTCTTTATGTTTCCTTAACGAATTCAAGCAGATAATACACCTTACTTTTCCTTTCTTCAGAGAAAGTTTATTTCAGAGGATTCCTGTTTTGCTTTTCTAAAGTGTAAACCGAGTAGGACAGGACGGCCAGTGCGAGGAAGGTTGTGTGATTACTCTCTGCACTTTTATCGTGCCCAAGGCGTGGCAGGACACGGGGAGGCCGCCTCACGGGGAGCCAGAGGACGTGGCCCCAAGGGGCATGCGGGAGGCTGTGCACACACCTCCCGGGTTCTTGAGGGACTCGGAATCAGCAGACCAGGGAATCTGATAGGACCACATAGGTGGGTGCAGAATAATGCAGAAGGGACCCCTGTGGAGGGATGACTAATGATAAGAGGCCTGACCAATGTTAGATATCCTCATGATCTTAGTATTGGCACAATGGGGCAGCCATAGCATTTACCTCATACCTTTGTTGTTAGACAAATTATTTAATTTACCTAATGCTTGGTACATAGTAAGTGTTCTATGTATTAGAAGTTGTTACGATCACCTGTTGATGGAAGATACACTTTTGGCTGTTGGTTATGTTCTTGCTTATAGTTTTGTCAATACCTCTGAGAGGAAATATTTTGGAAAAACAAATGTAAAGCTACAATATTAATAAAACAATGATCACTGAAAAGCAGTAAGAACTGAAAGTAAAAATTTTTGAAGGGATTATTAAAAACTTAAGAAATGGTATTGAGTACAGAAATTTGACATTTTCTGAGAAACACTTTATTTGGTATAGTGAGCACCTGTAGTATATAATTCCGTGTTTCACCACATCCACTTTTGTTTAATTTATGGCTAAACATTGCAGAAAATGCTTCCTCCTTCGCCTGCAAACCAATTCACTATCCCATCTTCCATGAGTTGGCCTGCCTTTCAGCCTTTGGTATTTTTAGTCAGAACCTACTGCCTATGATTGATAGCAGAATAAACACCAACAAATCCTGTGGCTTGATTGATTATTCTTAAAACCTCTAATGTAGTCAGAAGAACACTTCGGTTTTATTTTGCATTTTGGACCAATGCTGACCTTAGCTTACTAAGGCTAGTTCATCATTTGTAAACCCTTGTTTCCTATTTAGATTCTTAGCCCAATGCACCAGGGCACTGCATCTCAGACTTTAAGGTGCACATAACTTACCTAGGGGTTTCATTAAAATGCAGGCTCTGATTCAGTAGGTCTCAGGTGGGCCCTAAAATTCTGCATTTCTGAGAAGCCCCCAGATGTTGTCCATGCTGCTGATTAAGGACCATGTTTTGAGTAGCAAGAGCCTGGATTCTGACAGGAGAAATACACCAACAGTGGTGTTTTGGGGGACTGGGACCAGCTATCAAGGGAACTTGTTGATTCTTGTCTTCCTGGAGAACTTATGCATTGGATATGTAACACGATGGGAATTTTTTAGATGCAGTTTCCTCTCGAGGTTGGACTGACTAAATGATTTCTGTTTACTACCCTCTATGCGGTCTCATGATTAGACACAGACCACTGTGTGTAGGTTATTCAATCCCACAAAGATTTGTGTGCCTGCATGGTATACAGCAGTCCATCAAGCTTTTTGTTCTCTTTTATACCATAAAAATCTTTTATTCATCTATAGTGGGACACAATCATAATTTAATAGCTAAACAATACATTATTGTACATGAAGAATAAAGCATGTATAACGCTCACTTGTATGGGACCATTAGTGAACAATTCAAGAGACTGCAGAGTACAGTAGCTCTCAAACTTTGGTGAGTATCAGAATTTCCTGGGGAACTTGGTAGAAATACAAAGGCCCCAGCTCGGCTCCACGTCAACAAGTCTGTGGTTTTACTTAGCTTTCCAAGGGAGATTCTGATTACCCACCAGACGTGAACCACTGGTATAGTGAAAACTGGTTGTGAATTTTTATGGCAGTTGGGGTTCCAGCAGACAAATGAGCTGGGATAATGGCAGAGGCTTCCTGAAGGTGTGGTTTAGGGGAGACAGGCAGTGAGTATGGAGAGGGACTGGGAGTCAGAGAAGGCTTTTGTCAGGAGGCGTCATGAGCTTAGGTTCAGTGGGACTGCGGGGATTAGCCAGGTAAAGAGAAGGCATGAGGTAAGACATGCCGTCAGGGGACAACCGGGGTAAACATGGAGACAAAAAAGCCCCACTTGTTGGGGAAATTATGATTGATTGAAATGCCTAGAGTAAAGGATGTGTAATCTAAGAAGGCTAGATTTAATCCTGGGTGATGTGGAGCCATCGCAAACTTCTACGCAGAGGAATGACATGATCCAACTTGCAAGTTAGAACGATTACTGTGTCATTCTGTGGCTAGAACAGGGAGCCGGGTGAATATGCTGTGCTTACTGCTTGGGCAAGAAAGGATGAAATCCTGAACTAATGCTGTGAAAACAAAGAGGAGGGGAGTGGGAGATAAAAAGGAGTTAGTGCAGGATGATGGGAAAAATGCACAGGCTCTCAAGTCGAACAGACCTGAGTTCAAATCCTCTTGTTAAAATTAGCTGTGTGTCCTTGGGAAAGTTACTAAACCCCTCTGAAGTTGTTACCTCGTACTGAAAATGGGTATGGTAATCACCACAACATTGCTTGAGTCTCTGTAGCCTCTTTGGTGAGGACTTAGGAGTTTTTCAAGTTTTTAAATGTAAGTGCCAAATTGACCTCTTTAGACCTCTCTGATTTGGGCTCCATTTTTAAGCTATTTATTGAGCACTCATTGTATAAAAAGGCGGAGTGTTTTATATGAAAAATTTCATTTAATTCTGATCATACGAATATGTATCTCATCATTTGATTCCTATCATTAACTGCCTTGTTTTTCTAGTTGTCTCATTACGTGTGTTTTTGTCCAACAATTTGTAAAGAATCTTTTATAGCTCTAAGAAAATTTCCCTCACCTGTAGCCTAATTTCCTGGCCAAATGCTTGCTGATTTTCTTATAACTTTATCCAGTTCTACATCAGAGGAAATAAAAGAGAGATGAAGGAATAGAGGTAGAAAGTATACTAAGCATCTATAAATGAGTCTCAGCAAATGGCTGAGAATTCTCGAGCACAGTCAAGAACCTGTCCCCGTCTCGGTTGAGGTTTCACCTGGTGCACGGGGCTAGGCCTCCCAGACACAGCTGCTGGCACAGCATTCAAGCAGAGGTGAAAAAAAAATCTTCCCGGGTCTTTTAGGCTGTGATTGCCTTCAGCTCAAAGTAAAGCACATGCTGAAGTGGCAGATTCTGGGGTCAAGTATTCTGCTCCCCCCCAATTTCATGTGTAAGTTTCACTAGCAATTATGAAGGGATTTAAAACAGTTACACCAGCACAATGTTGAAACATACCCAGTAGCTGTTATTGATTCCTAAGTGTAAATACAAATTGAAACTATTAGAAAATGTAATTACTTCCTGAAATTTTTTCCAAACATATTAAACAACAAACAGTATTTCACTTACTCAGAAAGCTTTGTTTTAAAGCAGCTCCTGTTCTTGCTATAATAACTCTCACCTTTTCCCAATCTTCTAGGTGGATTATTGCTTTAAAAAAAAATGTAATTTGGGCATTACTCAGGTTTAGGCAGAAACATGGACAACAGACTTTTAAGGGCCAAGTTTTTATTCTGAGAAAAGTCTAAGAGGTGATTGCTGAAGGCTTTGTCATTGTTTTTCCGTAAGTTGAGTTTTTATGAAGGGTGCTGTTATTTGATGGGTCGTGCAAGCTTTTCAGAAGTTATGTAGTACAAGAAGAGAAATTGTAATATGAGAATTTCATTCAAAAATGCACCTGCTTGAACTTCTTCAGTGGAGAACATAAGTAAACATAAGTCATGCATACTGTGCCAGTCTCATACAAAAAGACTAATGTTTTATCCACCTGTAATGTCAATTTGATCCACTCAGTATTTAGTGTTTAAAAGTAGAAAGAGAAAGAAAATTTAGGAAATCCAATGCACAAAACTGGTTAATCTAAGTATTTCACCAGCTCTTAAGCTGTCCAATTAAACTATCAATTTGGTTGCAGAATGCAGACACAATTTTAAATTAATTCAAGTTTATATAATGAGAAAATTAGGTTCAATGTGCCAGTTTTATATCTTTACTGATTCTTTACTCTACTGATTATGTTAACTGTTAAACTGACTTCTCTGTCACATATAACCTAGGATGGAACTTTACATACATACTGGCACCTCTTGAGAGAGTCACTTATAGTTGATCAGATTTGGATCTTTTATTCAGTGTTTTCTAATCCAAACGCTCTTTTTAGAATTTATTTTGAAACATTTCAAACATAATAGAAATCTATAGAAAAATTATATAGATATCCACATAATCATCACTAAGATTACATAGTTTTTTTTGCCAATTTAATATTTCTCATTCTTTTATAAACAAGTACATTTTTTCATATACAACTAAAGCCCAGCCATCGCGCTTCTTCTCTTCCCAGAGCTAGTCTTGTTCCTGAATTTGTATAGCATTCCTGTTCATGCTAATATTGCTTAAAACAATATTTGCTTTACTCTGCATGTTTTTGAAAGTCGACATAAACAGCACCATATTGTATATATATTTTTTGCAATTTGCTTTTTTCCTTTAACATTGTTTTAAAAGATTTATCCGTATAGATACTGCATTCCTTAAATAGCTGTGTACTATTCCATTATAAAAACATGCCAGTACTAATTTATTTTTCTAATGAGGAACAGTTAGGTGAACTAATTCCTTAATTCACTTAACATATTTTATTCGGTATCAGAGATTAAGGGATTAGGGATATAGCAGCGAACAAAAGGAAAAGAAATTATTTACATGGAGCTTACATTCTACTGGCAGAGAAAGACAATAAATAATATAAAGTAATATGTGTACTTGTATGTATATATATACATACACACATATATACTAAATACCTGTATACATGTTTATATACATATAGATCACATATACATATATGCATATTGGCACACATGTTTACTTATGTAAATGTATATATGTAGGCATATGTTAGGTAGTGTTAAGTATACTTTGGAGAAAAAATTTCTAGGAAGGGTGGTGGCAAGATACTTTGGAGGGGGATGTTTGCAACTTTAAAGATGGTGATCAGTGAAGGCATCACTTAGGAAGTGACATTTCAGCGAAGATTTGAAACCGGCAGGAGTGTTAGCCATGCAGTTAGTTATCTGGAGGAAGAAGATGCTACGCAGAAGACACAGTAAGGGCAGATGCCCTAGATGGCGTGTTCCAAGGAACAGCAAGGACGCCCCTGTGGTTAGAGTGGGGCGGGGAGAGAAAGCTGTAAGAGACGAGCCAGGAGCAGGGCCAAGAGCCTGAGACATGCCTGGACAGACGTCTCGATGCCTTTGGCTTTCTGAGCGGAATGCGCATTCGCTGAGCAGCGGGGTGATACATGCGCTGTTTTCCCGGGTGTGCTGCGGCGCCTGAAGCACAGAGGCGGAAGCAGGAGGGCATTAGGGAGCTATTGTCCAACAAAGGGGAAGGACAGTCGCTTGGACTAAGATGAGAGGTGGAGGTGGCGACAAGTGCTACGACTCCAGAAACTTCTTTATTAGAAAAAGTCAAAAGAATTTGCTGGTGGTGTGGATTTGTATTGTAAAAGAACGAAATGTCAAGGATGTCTTCAGGTTTTTGGTCTGAAAAACAATTTTTAAAAATTGTTATATCCCTTTGTAGCTCCAATAATTTGTTTTGCCATAAAGTCTAGTATAAAATAAATTAGTGCTGTTAAGTATTTGCCTTTTATTTTTAACCTTTTGTGGCCTCTTTCACCAGCCAATTGCTAGATTTATTGTTTTTTTAATCCAGACTTAGATCTCCTGAATTTTACTAGGTTAGTCTATTTACATTTACATTATTTGTATTTATTTCTTTTATCTTATTTTGTGCTTTCTGCAGAACATGTTTTTCTTTTGTTTCTGTTCCCATCTTCTACTGTTTTAATACTTTATTCCCTTATCTTTCTTTAGGGTTTTGGAAATTATGTATTTTACATATATATATATATTTTGGTAGTTACCCTTATATCTGTAATATACCCTATGTGAATTAACAAAGTCTATAGGTAATCAGTATTTCTCTATTCTTCCTAAAACATATTAGGACAGAAAATGCTTGGACTCTAATCTTCCCTTCCATCTTAAATACTGTTTCCAGAATTTTATTTTAAAGTTTTCCATAATGGAATTTTCTACATATTCACAAAAGCAGAGAGGAAAGTATAATAAATTCCATGTACATTTCACTCACTTTCAATAATTATCAGTATATACCTACCATGTTTCATCCATATCTCTTCATTTCTCTCTCACCCCTTTGACTTGTCACTGGATATTTTAAAGCAAATCCCAGACATCATATCTTTTTAGGTGTAAATATATGTATATGTCCTCATAAAGAGAAATGGTCCACTGTTTTAATTCCATTTTTATTTGTATTCCTCAAGTTAGTTATTGTTACTGAGTTTTACACAGCAATACCTGTTTAGATTTACCCACACATTTACCAATACTATGGCTCATCTTTGCATTTTGCATGCCATTCATTCATTTTGGCTGCAGTTCCCTTTTCCCTAAACTACATTTTTAGCACAGCTATAACTAGTTTTATTTTGCTTCAGTTTATTGCACTTCACAGACATTGTGCTTTTTACAAATTGAAGGTTTGTGGCAACTCTGCATTAAGCAAGTCTGTCAGTGCCATTTTTACAACAGCATTTTCTCACTTTGTGTTTCTGTGTCACATTTCGGTAATTCTCACAATATTTCAAACTTTTTCATTGTTATTATATTTGTTATGGTGATCTGTGATCAGGGATCTTTGAGGTTACTATTATACTTGTTTTGGGGTGTCATGAACGGTTCCCATATAAGACTGAGAACTTAATTGATAAATATTTGTTCTGACTACCCACCAGTGGGCGTCCCTAATCTCTGAGACACAACAATATTGAAATTAGGTCAGTTAATAACCCTATGATGGCCTTTAAGTGTTCATGTAAAAGGAAGAGTTATAAGTCTTTCCTTTTAAATCAAAAGCTAGAAATGATCAAACAGGTGAGGAAGGCATGTTGAAAGCCAAGCTAGGCTGAAAACTGGGCTTCTTGTCCCAAAGAGTCAGCCAAGATGTGAATACAAAGGGTAAGTTTTTGAAGGAAATGAAAAGTCCTACTCCAGTGAACACACAGATGATAAGAAAGCAAAAGAGCCCTATAGCTGAGGAGAAAGTTTTTGTGGGCTGTATAGAAGATCAAACAAGCCACAATTTCCCTTAAGTCAGACCAAATCCAGAGCAAGGCCCTACCTCATGTTAATTCTATGAAGGCTGAGAGAGGTTAGTAGAAAAGTCTGCAGCTAACAGAGGTCGGTTCATCAGATTGATGGAAAGAACCATCTCCATAACATGAACATGCAGGTGAAACAGCAAGTGCCTATGTAAAAGCTGCAGCAAGATATCCAGAATATTCAGCTAAGATAATTCAAGAAGGTGGCTATGCTATACAACAGATTTTCTATATAGATGCAACAGTCTTCTATCAGAAGAAGATACCATCAGGGACTTTCACAGTTAGAGAGAAGTCAATGCCTGGCTTCAAAGCTTCAAAGGATAGGCTCACTCTCTTGTTAAGGGCTAATGTAGCTGGTAACTTGCTTTACCGAATATTTTAAACCCACTGTTGGAACCTAATGCTTAGAAAAAAGGCTCCTGTATTTCAAAATATTACTGCTCATTAAGAATGCACCTGGTAACCCAAGAGCTCTATTAGAGACGAACAAGATTCACATTGTTTTCATGCCTGTTAGCACATCCATCCTGTAGCCCATGGATCAAGAAGTAATTTTGACTCTCAAGTCTTACTCTTTAAGAAATGTGCTCTATGAGGATATAGCACCATAGATAATGATTTCTCTAATGGAGCTGGAAAAAGTAAGTTGAAAATCTTCTGGAAAGAATTCACATTTCTAGATGCCATTAAGAACTTTTTTGACCATCAACAAAACAAAAAGGCAACCTACTGTATGGGAGAATATATTTGCAAATGATATATCTGATAAATCAGCCATTTCATGGTCTTGCAACTTTGACCTATAATTTGTGTCTAACGACTCTTTCTAATGGTTGATTTGTCCCAGGTGATTGTGACTAAATTCATGTGAGATTTGTTTGTTGTCTTTTCTATTTTTTTTTTTTTTTGGTAGAAATTCCTCTTTGAAGTCTAGGATGTGGATTAATTCCTGCAGAACAGTTTTGTATTTCCCTTTGTTCTATAATCCAGGGCAGAGCTGATCCAGGACTGATTTTGGCGGTACTTTCTCAGCTTAGCAGCCCCCAGACCACAAAGTTAGAAGCAATTACGATAAGAGAACTGTGTGACCTACAAATACTGAGTTTAAATTTATCAGGGAATATTTTTCTTTCCTTTTTTCTCTATTTGAGTTCAGAGTTAGACAAGTTTCCCTGATGTCTTACTATGTAGATTTAAAATCAATGAATGCCTAGAACTCCTACATTGTGGTAATATGCTACAAAAGAAATTTATATTTATTGTATAAATGTGGAAAGCTGTGAAAATACACAAAGAAGAAAACAAAAATTACCTATTATTTCAACACAGGTTGACTACTTTAGCACTGATGTTCTTAAAGTCCAATTTCTTGTATGCACATATATTTTTTAAAAATACAATTAGATCATATGTTATAAGTATTTTTTATTTAAAAACAATATATTATGAAATGTTGCATATGTTTAAATATTTTTCTACAACAGGTTTTGAACTGGAGTGATTTTGCTTTCTTGGGGGACATTAGGCAATGTCTGGGGACGTTTTTGATTGTCGTGAATGTAGAGTGCTACAGGCTTTGAGTGAGTAGAGGCTAGGGATGCTGCTAAACATCTTGCAATATGCAGGACGGCTCCCCACCAACAAAGAATTATGCAACCCGAAATGCCAACAGTGTCAAGGTTAAAAACTTCTACAACATTATTTAGTGACTATCTGATAAAGGGCTAATATCCAAAATATATAAATAACTCACACAGTACTAATAATTTTAGTGGGTACTAATAAAATCATCTTCTAATGTTTTTGATTCTGATCATCATAGTTCTTAGTGATAAAAACTTTTGGAACTCTTCTTTATATTGTTTCTTAAGCAATAGTACATGTTGCCCTGAACTGTTAATCATCTTTTATTATGTCCAAGTGTTGTGTGTACTCTAAGGAGCTACTACTCTGTGCTCTGGTTGGTTGCTGACTAGTAGGCCCTCAATTTTTATCTGATGATAACGTGACAATAATCAACAGTACTAAATAATGAGAAAGCAAGCTCCCCCTTTGTTGATAGGTAAGGTAGTGTGTTAGGACATGCTTGGACCTGTCATCAAGTTTAAGCTGTTTCTTAGTAGTTTTGTGACCTGGACTTATGTTTCTCTAGCCTCAATTTCAGTATCTCCAAATGGGCACTATAATACTTTCAAGTTTTGTTAGAATTTAAAGTGTGCAAGTAAAATGCCTGGCTTTGTAGGTAATTAACATGTTGTTATTACAGTGATAGAACACGTGTCATTTTTGGCACCCACATGTGGAATACACCGACTAGTATTTAACTTTACGTGGATCAGTAAAAGACAGACATTACTGAGTTGGGCTCTACTACAGTATAAAACAATGTCTTTGGAGTGAGAAGTGTTCTTCACGAATTGCAGTTTTCATTCAGTCAACTGGCACACCACTCAGGGCACTAAAGCAGTAATTGACGAGTAGCCTGAAAGCTGTGCTAAGTACTACATAGCAGCATGTCAAAGGATTTAAAATCGTCAAATTGTCAAGCAAAATATCTTTATGTTAAAATCACTTACCAGGGCCGGCCTTGGGCAATACTGTGGAATAGACAAGGTTGGTCTTTCTTTCTCTCCCTGTACACCACTCAATGCCAAGATCTACACAGTCACCCCAGGGCAGAAGTTCTGCACCTTATTTCTGGAGAATGTTATTCTTTGCCAGCTGTCTGAGTAGGAACACCAACTAGTATGAATTCCTTCCACTTGTCAGGCAACAGAGGCCCTATGTGCATTTTAATAGGAGTCTTCTAAAGACTAAAAAGGTTTTAGAACTCAAAGAAATGGATCTTTAGGGGGAATTAAAGGTAATGGTACTTTTCAGGTACATCCAAAATGATATTTAAATAAACTGCTACTTTCTCCTAAGGCTGAATAGGCTTTTGAGACATAGGTGGAAATACTGAGGTCACTGGGAAGAACTTCCAGTAGTGTAATTGCAGGTACTATTATATTTAATTTATTGAGCATCTGTCATGTCTGAGATACTGGGCTTGTCATTCTTGAGTATATTAGTACCTCAGCAAAGGTTCATATTTATCTTCTTATATAAATAATATCACTTAGAGATGAGATGGAAGGAGGTTATATGAATGCATCAAAGTAGTTGTAAATGAACACATTTTCATATCATTCATATGAGAAGAGTTACCAGGTGTTCCCTACTGGTCATGAAAAATGCCAGTGTCATTTTTAGGGTAGATTTTTGTGGTGAACTAGGAACTTAGGACTTCCATACTTCTGTGTTCAAGGTTCTACCAAGATAAACAGCCTAGGATGGGGAAAGGTTATTATGATTCCTTTAATGTAATTCCTATTATCTTTACTGCTAGTTATTGCTAGTCTATTTCTGAAAAAGGATGGGATGTAAATAGGTATGTGTGTGTGCATGCACATATATAGGCTATATATATATATATATATATATATATATATATATATATATATATATATATATATGGATGTGAATGTGTGTGTATATGAATTTGTGAATTGCTCTTTGGAGAGTCCTGGCCAAATGAATACAATGACTTTTAACCTGCCCCAAGGAGTTTTAGAAATGGTATTATCAAAGTACACACAGTACCTGGTCCATCTTGTTCAAATCAATTATACCTCTGTAATTCTATTGCTTTCCTTTCCACTTTATGAAGTTCATTACAGTCTGTAGGACTTTGAAGAGACCTCTAGACAGATACAGTAGTCCCCACTAGCTTCTTGTAACACACTGCCTTCATGCTTTCATACTGAGAAACAGCAAGAATTTTGAGACATAGAATGGAGTTCTAGTCCTGTAACATACTGAGCATGTGACCTTTCAGAATCTTATCTATAAACTGGGAATGATAATACCTACCTCTAGGAATGTTGAGGAATTGGAAATAATGTACATAAAGCTCCCAAAACAGTGCCTGGCATATACTAGGAGCTTGAAAAAAGGCTTGTATCTGTTTGGGTGTTTATCCTAAGAATAAACTATTACATGTTGCAGGGACTGAGCATAGTGTACTACGTATAGTGCTCCATATTTATTTTTGTGGACAGATATAAAAATAGAATTTTATTCATTTTCTGTATATTGCATGTATCCTTTCATGGCATACAATAAACAACTGTAACGGTCCTTCAATACGAGAAACTCCCAATGATCCATCAAGAAAGGCTACGGCTTCGAGACCTTGTTTATAATACAATGTCACAAAAAGTCTCTCAATTAAAAAATCTGCTTTGTGTGTGTGCAATATTTGTGAGAAGAAAAAGTTTGTATTGGTGTTCACAAATTGATATGATTAAATATCTTGAAAAATGGAACCATACATGAGAGAAGAGTCTCTCAAATTTCATGAAAATTGCATGCAATGATTTCCTTAAATTCTCTTAACAACATTTTGGAACTTTTTGGTATTGTTTGTAAAGTTGGATAAAAGATGACCTGTAGAGGTGAAATGCATTTTTCTTCTCTCCAGTACAGGGTGGGCTGTTTCCACATATTAAGTGGAACAAGATCTTGATTGATGCAGTCGCTTCCAACAAAACAGGTCAAGGTTTTCTGACATTGCTTTGAGAAAGAGGAAACCAGACTATCTTGAGAAAAAAGATGCCAGTTTTCTCTCTCTTAGGTGGAAAAAGATACAAGTTTAGGTTTGTTATCTCAAGATCTGTAGACTCACAGACAGTGCAGCAGAAACTGCTTTAGGTGCTTCTAATGTCCCTGACACTTTCAGGAGGAACACGGAATTCTGAACTCAGATGCTCACCGGTATGTGACTAGGATGACATGCATTCTTGATTTCCACAGGGTCACCTTCATAGTTCAGTGCCTGTGGTGCAGAATACAAAACAGGATCAGAATGCCCCGGAACAGCGGTCCTTAGAATATCATTCTAAATGTTCCAAGGAAAACCTCTGTTTATGATGGAAGTAAGACTTCTGGCCATGCTTACAAATAAGAGTAATTTAAATAACACCAAATAGAGCTTATCTTGCCTTTGGTAAGCAATGAGAACCAAGTGGATTTTAGATGCATGATGCTGGGTCATCAGTGCTTTGAAACACAGAATGGCAGCCTGGATCTCTTGCCACATTGTCAGTTCCTGCAGGGCAGGTGGTATGTATTGTTCACCTTCGTATCAGCTGCAGGAGATCTAGGACTGTACTCTTTGTATGGTTGGTGCTCAATAACTACCTGTTGATGGATGAGCAAAAGACACTATTGACCGCATTGATAGGGGACAAGCCTCAGGACATCTTAATTAGGGCTGTAAAATATGCCATGTGCAGTTGTGGACAGATCCAATATCTCTGCATCTTTACCCCCTGGGGGAGGTAGGGCGGACATGCAGTCACTGTATCATGCGGCCAGGATGTGTCAGTGCACTGCTACCCACATGGCTCCCGACTGAGTAAGTTCCTGAGAAGAGGGTGACTAAATGTCACTTTTTTTTTTGACAGAAACCTGAGGATATTATATAACCTAAATTGATGAAGCAGCTACATTGTTTATTTCTTGATCCTTCCTGACTGTATCTCCCTTGAGAATCACATCTGTGACCTGCTCTGTTATACTGAGACACAGTGTCCTATAATGGATAGAAAGCTGACTGGGCCAGACTGCCTGGTTTACAGCTCTGGTCCTGCTAATCACTGTGTGACCTGGGCAAGGTATATAAGCTGTCAGTGTCTTGAAGTCTTCATCCGAAAACTTGGATTAGAGTAATAATTGTAGATTAATATTGAGTAGAGTAATATTGAGGATGAACTTAATGCACATAAATATCTAAAATAGTACTTGGCATGTGGTAAATTCTCAGTAAAAGCCAGTCATTTGACCAAACTTTGTTGTTATACTCTTCAACACAATGGGTGAACAAAGACATACTTAATGAGCACCCACTCTCTGCCTGCTGCTTGACATACTTATTATGAAGCATAGCTTTGTACAAAGCAGCTCTTTCTTGCTCCCTACACAGGTAGGGCTAAGCCTGATGTAACAAATTACCATACATTTTGTGGCTTAAAAAACCAGAAAGGTATTCTCTCACCATCCTGGAGGCCAGGAGTCTAGAATCAGTTTCGCTGGCCCAAATCAAGATGTCAGCAGAGCAGTTTTCCCTCTGGGTATTCTAAAGGAGACTCCACTCCCTTCCTCTACCAGCTGCCGCTCGCATTCCTTGGCTTGTAGCCACATCAGCCCCAGCTCTTTCTCCACATTCACATTATCTTCTCCTTTCTCTATATGCAAAATCTCCCTTTGCCTCCACTAATAAGGATATTTCTGATTGTATTTAGGACCCACTCAGATAATTAAGAACATGTACATCTATTTATCTGCAACCTCCTCGGAGGGCTTCCCAGGTGTTATCTGAAATCAGTCCCCATACATGCAGGGTAGGGAGATAGCCCAGAAAGAGGCAGACCATTCCAGAATGGGAGGTGGCAGGTTTAATACATATGTTCCCTAAAAGTATGTTTTGGGGGGGGTCATTTCTCAGCCTATCACAGTACCCTATAAGGATTTCTCAAACTGTGAGTTCTAAGACTGTACAGTGTATCACAGTACACTTAATAAACAACTCTCAATATAAATAATGTTATATCTGGGCATTGGATAGTATTAAATTTAAGCTAATCATTATTTTTCTTTATCCTTATTTTTAAACTTATTTGTAAAATTTTTCTAGTACCATTTAAACATAAATTAGATTAAACCTGGCATTCTATCATTTCAATTCTATTATGTTCTATCTTTACACTATAAAAGAGAAAACTGACATTTAGAAAAGGAAGAGCCTTACTCAAAATCACAACTTTGAGCAGATTCGCAGTGATAGCAGCCAGTCTTTTGACATCTAAGCAAGTATTCTTCACATTTCTTCATAGTGATAAACTGCCTTCTTAGAAAGAACTTCTGTTTTTAAAAAATCTTTTAATGAATATTTTATAAATCTTTAAATAGTTGGAATTTTAAAATTTCTTTAGAAAATGCTTTAATGATGAATTAGTCATTGTATTTTAAATAGGATAAATATTGATCTGAGTGGGAGAAAAGTAAAGAATAAGGAGAGAGTGTTTTAGGAATTCTTTTTTGCCCTTTAGTTTGATACCAGTGGTTTTTAGAAAATACAGATTTGCTGTATCATAACTACTCTGGAGTTATCTCTGTAAAAATCAGGCTGATGTTGACTTTTTGAGCTGCTCATATACAATGTAAGCATTGAAACACTGACAAATGTTGCCTGGCAAAGTTGAAAGCCTAGAGTGAAATACTGGCAATTACAGATGGATGGTTGGCAAGAAATAGCTGACAAAAGAGACGGGGAACAATTCAATGAGTAGAAATTGGCAGCCTGGGTGAGAAGAGGGCCAGATGGTCATTATCTTAGTCAAACTTTGTTTTTCTTTATTTTACCTGTTCTCACATTGTCTTATAACTGCATATCTGAGAATGAACAAGCTGTAATTAGAATAGAGTATTCCCAAAGTGTTTTTTAAATAAATTCTTCTTAGTCACAATAATGGGCTCTAACCATGATCTCCTATAGACTAGTGCTTCAGTAAGTTCTCTATCTAAAAGAGAGAGGGGGTGGGGAGATTAAGCAATGACCTTCCTTATTCATGGGTTTTTAAAGTTGTAATATGGATTGAAGACAAAGTGGAACTGCAGTCAAAGTAATTGTGAACATTATGAGGTTCAGCCTGTTTACCATTATGTGAGGGAAGTAGAATTTTCTCCAGCTATTATGGAGAAATGACCTCAGATTGGCAAAGAACATAAAATGATGCGAAACAGGAAAATAATTGCCTCAAATGTTCCCTGGATATGCCTACATCATGTTTTGACTGCTAAGTGGCTTTCTATTTTAAAAATCCATCCAAGAACCAAGAGAGAACTGAAATAGCACCTGAGATCTCTGGTGGGAAGTTCTCTGGTACAAATGCAAGGAATAAAATTCATCAGATACTATTAGAAAGAGTATGTCCCAGGAGATATCAGAAACATCATAATTATCTTCTTTCACAGGAATATCATACATATATTAAATATCAGCAAGTGTGGCTCCTAATGGTCAAGCCAAGAGTACTAGTCACAAAAACGAAGCAGACATTATTTGAACAGATGCTACAGCTTTTGTTAAAACCACACAAACAAGCATATAGAAAAAAAACCTTTGCCAACTCACCTCCAACTGTATTATTGTCTCTTTCTATCATATCTACCTATCTAAACTATACTTATTTTATATAGCCTTTGTAGCAGGGCTGGTATCTGAAAATAGTGGCCCAGAGGCCAAGGTACCTTGGACTATCAACCTACACCTGTAAATCCAACTTCATGAATGGCTGATTGTTAAAGGAAAGTTTTTGAGAGATAAATCTCAATAGGTTAGAGTCTTAGTCTAATGTGGTGAGTCAATCAGCTTTTGCTGCATAAAAGCCATCCTCAAATCTCAGTAGCTCAAAATAACATGGTTTACTCTTGATCTGGGCTCTGTGTTGAGGGTCACGTGTCTCTCATGCCCTAGCTGGGTCCTTTTCATCTCAGTGTGATGATGGAGGCCAACGAGAATAAACCCAGTCATGTGAACACATTTGAGGTCTCTGTGTCTAACAGGCTGACATCAAATGTGCCAACAAAGAAAACTGGTCAAAGGAAGTCACATGGCTAAGGGGACCGTTAATTGAGAATACACCTCCCCGGAAGTGGTGGGGGAGAAGAGACTGAGTATCTCTGAACAATAATCAAAATGATCACAAATAAATAAACTCACCTTTGCTTTGTGCTTAAACAGCACGGAGAAGAGCAGTGCCAACCACAGTATTACATGGTGCCTAGTGTTATTTCCCAGACTGCCCTGGTTCTGCGTAAGCCAAGGATCCAGTGCATAGCAGTTGCCATTTCCCAATTTCTCTGCAACCTCCATCTAACCTGTCTGCTGTGATCAGGGAAGGCGAATGCCAGTTGGTTTCTATGTGGTGTAAAGGGAGGCAGAGTCCTCTGGTAGAAAGAGCTTGAGCTATGCTATCAGAGAACTATGGGCTGGATTCCAGTTCTGACACTTATCACCTCTATGGCCTTGGAAAAGATTATTACTTGTGAATCTCTTTTCCTAAATGCAAGCTGAGAATAATAATATCCTTGTGAGAAAAAAGATGTATAAGTGATTCATCTCCCATGGTGCCTGGTCCAGAGTAGGTGCTCAGTAAATGTAAGTTTTCATCTTCCTTAATGCCTGGGAGGCTTCAGACAGAGTGAGAATGAGTGAGGTCAACTCCTGTCGAGACAACAATTCTTCTCCATATTATTGCCTTGCCTGGCAGTTGACCCCTGTACTACTTTTTTAATGTCCCTTTGTCTCTGCAATTACATTAAAATATTTTTGGAGGAAAGGGTCTATTGAATGCTCTATATCTTGCACAGTACCTAGCAGAGTGTTACCCTTGTGAGACGGTGTCAGGAGAATGAGAAAACCTGCCTTGGAAATCTAGTCTTGCAACTGCCACCTTGAGCTGGCACTCTCTCTGGTTCTCACTTCCCCAGCCCTGAAGTGGAGACTGGACTCCAGCCCCTAGAACTCTGCCAGACACCTAGTGGATGCTTAATGAAAATGTCCTGAGGGAATGAATACTCCCTATTCATTTCAAGAGTTTCTAAAATTTTATAATAAACCTAAGGCAGAGAAGTAAGTGGTTGAAAATTTTTAAATAGAGTGAATTAAATAAAATGAAAAAAGCATTGTTTCCACAATATATTATCAGATTTCACATCCCTCTTTCTCAGACAAATAGTAATTTGAAATGAATGAAATCTTGGCAAAAACATTTTCCATGTGAAAAGACAGATATTTTCCTTTTGCAGTAACTTGTGACTTCTATTCAGCCCTGAAAACAAAATCTATTCAGGAAGACATTTTTCTAAGTTCATCATGTCGACCAAAAAAACCAACTCACAGTACGTAGTTAGGCACATGTACTCTGCCCTGATGACTTGCAGCTTTATATGATGACTCAGTGGACCTGTTGGATATTGAATAACTTTCATGGGTTCTCTACTGACTCTTAATGAAAAAAATTCCTGTATCAGTTAAAAATGCATTTACAACTGAAACACAGGATTGTTTTTTTGTTGGTATTCCCGCAACCCCTGCCAACAAAATGATAATAAACCCAGCGGTGCTAAGAACTTGAGAGAAATATATATATAAACATCTTGGTTTGTTAAAGTGGCAGGAGGGATGGTGGACACCAGTCCATTGCTGTGCTTTCCTAAGGGATTCCTGGGAGATGATTGATGGAGCTTTAGTTGCTGTTTTTATTGTTCCTCTGGCACCAGGTCACCCTGGGAAACATTTCTTTCACTACTCTTAAGAAACTGGGAAGTCTTCTGAAGAGATAAAGAAGGATGAAGTCTCTATTCTCCCTCTCGCTGTAGCATTCCTGTCTGGAGAAAATAGTCCAGCAATTTTTTCCAGACCCACAGGAAAATTTAGATGTCCTCAGCTGGATATTCTAGGCAGTGTCACATGGTGATGGGGCCTGGAATCTGGGGTCATCGGGGCCTCTGTTCAAGTCCTGACTCCACCACTTGGGCAACTTGCTTAACCTTCTTGTGGCTCAATTTCCCTACCTGTTAAAATGGAAATTACAATTATTCCTGTTATGAAGATTAGATGAATTGTTATACATACAGGATTTACAGTCCTGGCACACAGGAAGCACTATGTAATTACTCGCTGTCGTACGGCAATAGCATCTTTCCTGGTTTATTTTTCCATTGTTTGTTGTTTGAGTCTGGAAACTAACTGGTTACACGTTTGTCAACTTCTTCCCTTTTGCCTTCTCACCTTTCATCCAGTTTTAGAAACATCCATTCAAAATTGGGAAAAAGACACTAAACTAATAAAAGCAATTCATCAGGCAGGGAGAAATTTCTAGGCTATTTAGAGCGGTTGCTCTCTCTCCCTAGCTTTCATGTGTTTTTATGTGTTCCTTTGGGCAGCAAACTCATTTTGAAAATGTAAAAAGAGTTGTGAGGCTCTGGTCTTGCATTAGAATGATTTTTGATGTATCCAATTTGCATGTTGAAAGTCATCTTTCCAGACACACAAAGCTATGAGTTGGAGAAAATAATCACTTCTCCAATTTGGTGTCAATAAAGAATTTCTTGCAGCAGGAATGAAAGATAAGCTCAGAGGAGGCACCTGATAAGAAACTAAAAATCATCAGTTTTATTTAAAATGGAATTCACAATGTATTAGCACCTTTGGGGCATCATTGTGTTCTTTTCATTAGTTTCTCTTATGTGTGTGTTCTACAGTTCTTCATTAAGATGTCTCAGCTCTCTCTGGAGAATCAAAGCAAGAATTTAAACTTCCAGGGCACATAATTAAGCCACCTGTTGTACAGATTCTTCAAACTGTTGCTGTGTGAGGGCAGATTGGAAAAAAAAAAGAGATGCAACATTTGAAAAAATTGGGGTGCTGTAAATTGTGTCAAACATTTGCTTTTAAAAGTTAATGTCTTAGAATGCAAATGACTTACTTGACAAGTGTCCTAGATGGCTTATTAGAATATAGCACAGATTGCCTGGACATTGTTGAAAATAACAGTTTGCTTCCCTCGCCAAAGAAAAACACCTTGGAGACAATATGTCCCTAAAATATCTATTACAAGGCAGGCTGTAACCTTTGATATTATGTGGCAGAAATATGTAAGTGTCTGTAAAAAAAAAAAATTCAGTTTGGCATCTGTGTTTGAATCCAAAGGCCAAATGGGAGTGGAAGTGAGAGCTGTGGTAGATCAAGAGCAGGTGGTCTACTTTTTTAGGACACTCCAGTGTTCGAAGAGTATTAGAATAAAGGAATTAGTTGGAAAAAAACAAAACAAAACACAAATATTGTCCCCATAAGTCTGATAGAAATAAAAAATGTTCCAGCTGTTATATTCACTGATTCATTTTCTTAGAAAAGTTTAGAATGGAAACAAAGATGGAGATAGTCTTGCTGTTTGTTATTGGGCACAATTCCTGTGACCTTTTCACATGTCTATGAATATAAATGCAGAAGGGCAAGAAGAGCGAGCATCTACTCTTGGGTGACGTTTAGAGGTGTCTCCCTCTTTGCCCCCGCTTTCACGGGCAGAGCTCGGTCCCCTTGCCTCTAGGCTCTGGAAAGCCCCTGTGGCAGCTTCTGCGTGCCTTTCTCTGCGAGCAACAGCGATGACTGTTCTCTCTTAACCGTCATTTTGATGAGGTCATTCCTCTTTATTTGAGTCTGGATTTGCCTCTCTGTTGCTTTTTTTTGTCAGGGGAAAACTTTCAGGCTTATTTTTAAAACTCAAAAAATAAATCATGAAATACAAAGCAAGATAAAACTACAAACTTGAATTCCTTATAATCCCTATAATATTCCTAATACTGGTTTGTGAGTGTGTGTGTGTGTGTGTGTGTGTGTGTGTGTTTTCTATCTGTTGCTGTGTAACAACAAAAACCCTAAAATTTACTAGCTTAAAGAAACAACCGCTTTATCATATCTCATGACTTTGTGGGTCAGGAATTTGGGAAGATCTTTGCAGAATGATTTTTCTGTGCCTTGTAGTATTGACTGAGGTCACTTGGTTAGGCTTATCTAGCCTTGTCTGGAGGTTCCAAGACAGTTTCACTCCCACGTCTGGAGTTTGGAACACGATGGCTACACCGATCCTTTTCCTCACCAGACAGTCTAAGGGTTTCCACACTGGTCTCTCCATCAGGTAAGTGGAATTCTTAAACGATGCCTCAGAACTCCAAGAGCAAATTCCCAGAGGTAGGAAGTGGAAGCTGCTACTCTTAGGGGGTGAGAAAACTGGCACAATGTCACTTCTGCTGTATTCTACTGGTCAAAACAGTCACAGAGTCTATCCAGATTCTCAGGAAGGAGAATCAAAGAATGTGTGGCCATCTTTAATCTGCTATAGTCCGTACCCCCCAAACCCAGTCCCATCTCCCCCCTCCCTAGTTTGGTCATAATTTATATTCCTCTTATATGCAATATATTTCTGTCTAGGTTCACAAAGTCTTATCCTATTATATCAGGGCTTGTCCAGTTATGGCCCACTGCCTAGTTTCATAAATAAAGTTTTATTGGAACATAGCCATGTCCATTGATTTGTATATTGTCTATGGCTGCTCTCATATTACAACAGCCATTTGTGATGGAGATCTTATGACCTGCAAGCCTAAAATATTTACAACCTGGCCAACCCTTGCTATTAGCTCAAAATCCAGGACTTCATCTATAAATTAGGGCAAAAAGCAAATGAGGCTTTTTATTAAGTGCAGTTCCTCAAGTACAGGTACGTTCTATCTGAAGATGCATGAACACAAGAGACACGTCAGCACCCCCACACATCCGTAAGACACAGTGGTGGCTCAGAGGTGGGGTAACCCCCACGAATACTCCCATTGAAGAAGGCATGGGCGGCACAGAGCAGTCACTGGTCTACTGTAATTCCACAATCTAGTGACCACATTTTGCCAGCTCCTTGACTGTGGTCCAGTCTTGCTCCCCGGGAAAGCTCTTCCATGGCTTTTGCCTCTACCTCTGAGATCTGGATTCTGCCAAAATTATCCTCCTTTATCTGTGGAGCCCGTGTTTGAAGCTGAGTAGTTTTCTCTTATCAGCTTACTGCCCATAAAAGGTTGGAATGCAAAGATACCTTTTCATTTTGAACTGTATATGCTCTTTTTAGTTCAAACTTGAAATTCTTTATAAACTTTTTGGGTTTCTTAGGTATCAATTTATAAGAAACTTCTTCAGACAAAAGCCACACCAGTATTTCTTTCTTAGGCCCTTCTCTCCCTTTGGTTTCCGGTGAGGCTGCGATGAGGGAATACCCTCAGGATTCCAAAGGCCCTATTGTTAACTGAGAAGGTCTGGGAAGCATGTACTTAAAATTCTTGTAGTTCTCCTAGGCACACTCTTAAATATTTCTGAGGTCTTAACAAATAGTCTTACAGCTATGCCTTGAAATCCTAGCGTGAAGTCGTGCCTTACTGATGGCACCCTGGTGTGATTTTTGCCTTGAAGCTATTTCTTTGAGAATATTTTGCTGGGAGAGACTGAAACAATTATTTTCAAACCAAGCAGGTCCTGGCTTCCTCATTTTTTTTCTTTGAATTCTGCCTCAAAACTTAATAGCTCTTTTTAAAGTTCACCTATCTTTTCTAATACATTGTTGTAAAGTATCTAGAATCCATTAGTAATTTATACATTCTGTCAATATTCCCAGCCAGATCCATGTGTTCATTAGGTATTCTTTCTATTTTTCATATGACCACAGGTATTAGCGCATTGCCAAATTTTCCACTACTACATTATATGATCTTCCTCACCTCCTTCAAACCCTCACCAACAGTCTCCCTAAGCCCTTTGAGCTTTGGCTTGTTATCTACTCCCACCACCAGTGGCATATATTTTACATTTGTGTTAGGGCAGCATCCCATTTCCGGGTACTAAATTCTTATATATCTTCTTTTTAATGCATAATCACCAACATCATTCCCTCCTACCTATCTCCCCTCAAATTTGATATGGTCTCTACTGCACACACAAAAAATTAAAAAGTCAACCTTTTTCATTCTCTCTCCTGCGTCTTCTGCTACCGTGATCATGCTTTCTGAATATTCTGAGTTAACATTTACGTTGTTCGGGGATGGTAGTACAGCACGGAGACTACAGTTAATGACTCTCTAACATCTTACTACGTTGATAGACAGGGACCACAGTGGAGGGGATGAAGACTTGATAACATGGGTGAGTGCTGAACTACTGTGTTGTGTATTTGAAACCGTCATAAGATTGTATATCAATGAGACTTTAATTTAAAAAAAAAGATTGATGTCGTGAAAAAATCCCTAAGTAAAATAAAATTGTTTACATCTAAATTATTTCCTAGGATTACTTCCTTCAATCTCTTTTATGCTGCAATTTAACAGGAAAAACTTGAAGGAGAAAAACAAGAGCAAATTAAGTACAAGGACAAGAGAAAGATCATAGGCATCTACCAGTTTATCTTTGGTCGAGTGTATGCAATACTTCATAGAGTGCTTGATACTTGAGTATATCATGATAAATAGCCACTTCACAGACTCTGATCCTTTTTATTTTGGTTCTCCATTCTTTACACATCTTCCAGCCTAACAGATGGGCAATGCTGACAGATCAGCAGGTGAATTTGGGCTAAGGGTCCAAGCAACTAATTGTTTCTGGGTTGCAAATACTGTTTTATCTCAATTAGTTTTTGGCTGACTACCTTAATTTACCACCACCATGATCCTCAGACCTGTTGGTGTTCCCTGGGGAGTGTTCCAGGTGGAGACCACATCCCACTAGGAATCGCCATGTTAGGGAAGCTATTTTTTTAAACAGCTCCTCATAGTCTTATAGATAGGGTGGCAGTATTTTTGGTAACAACTGGGCTTTTAATTCTATTTCACCAGACAATTCCACCTGCTTCAAAATGTTTTTGGCTCGTGGTTGGGCACTGGATTTGTGGTCAGAAGTACTTTCCAGGATGAGTTATTTCTACCTCTTTGGGGGCCTCATTTAGTGTTCATCCTTTCAGTTACCAGATGGATGTAAAATACCTGAAAAGTCTAAACATTGAGGGTCTTTTCAAAGGGCCTTTTGTAGGCTTTCTAATGGAAGAAACATCATCCATGTCTGTATTCCCATGGGTAGCACAATTTAAAATGAAACTGTAGTTGATCCTTGAACAAGGTTTGGACTGTATGGGCCCACTTATATGTGGATTTTTAAAAATAAATGTATTGGAAAACTTTTTGGAGATTTGTTACAATTTGAAAAAATACCTCCTTTTCTCTAGCTTACTTCATTGTAAGAATACAGTATATAATACATATAACATACAAAATATGTGTTAATGGACTCTTTATGTTATCTATAGGGCTTCTGGTTAACAAAAGACTATTAGTACTGTACTTAAGTTTTGGGGGAGTCAATTATATGTGGATTTTTAACGGTACAGGCGGTCAGTGCCCTTAACCCCTACATTGGTCAATTGATCAATTTCACTTTCAGCTGTAGCCCCACACATGGGCAGTCAGCTACAGTGCATTTGAAAATCATTGTGAAAGACCCCTAAGATCCAGCCAGGAAACTGTTAGCTCCTTTTCCTTATCAAGGGTGTAGAAGGGTTGAGTTGGAATCTTAAAGATGATTTTTTGGTAAGGGCTCCCCATGTGCTTTGAGTCTCCCTTCCCTTAGCGACATGAGGCAGGAGTAAAGAGGGGGCTTTGCTCTTCTCAAGTCCAGGGAGAGGAGTTTCAGTGGACTGCTATGGAGAGCTAGACATGCTTCTTGTATAGCTGGTATCTGCTTATTCCGGACAAAAAAACATACAGATTTATATATGAAGAGAAAACTCACAGGGATTTATGGGGCAGGAAAAAGAAAGAACTAGTCCCTCAGTGCAGGCTTAAATTGGCAATGGGGGAAAGAAAAATAAAGTTATTCTCTGTTGCACCTTAGGAGTCTTGTTTCAATATAATGACTGCACAGAGGATAATGTCAGACCTTTGGGCAGAAGTTGCAAGGCTTATTACGCAGACATTTTTAATAACCGTTAGAGTGGTCCACAAAAGGTTTCCAATAGAAGAGCTTTCTCTGACAATCGTAAAATCTGGAGATGGCTACAAAAATAAGGGCCACAGAAAATATGCTGTACCATATAAGACATTTCTTTGCTGTCAGTGCTTATCAGTTCTTACTTTGCAAAGTACCAGTGGCTGAGACTAGTGTAAAGCACATTATTCCACACCATTTTTTGGTACCACCTCTACAGATGACATATCAGTTAGCTACTAAAGTGTTTCTCTAGTTTTCATAAATGAAGACAAAAGTTGGAAGCTATATCTATCTCATTTCAGAAAACCTACTAGCTCTTTTAGGGAGTGAAGTCGTCTATGGATAATGAAGGCAGAATCTTTTCCCATTCTATGGACCATATTTCAATTCCTAGCAACCATCTGACTAATCCTCCACTAACACATGTGGACAGTAGACATGATAGTCTTCTCATTTGTCCCAATTTCCTAGAGTCAGTCTAGATAATAATCTAACATACTCAACACAACCAGAAACTGATAACAAATTGGGTAGGAAATACCTTTCAGAGGCTATAAAAGGTCCCTTATTTTTTGAAAAGCTCTTCTCTGTTTCTATTTCTAGACATTGAATACACAAAAGGTTTTCTAGCTTAACGCAGCTGATGTGCTATTAAAAAAAAAAGAAGTCAAAAAGTAGAAAAAGAGATGAGAATTATTTCCTTTTTTTGTATGATCCTGGGCTTTTTCCTATAATTACATGCTGGCTCTCCACGACTGAAGAAGCTTGCTGATGTTAAAAATCACTATGGATACCAGACTTGCCTCTTTAGTCTTTTTAGCCCCTAGTGTTGCAATTCGTATTATGGCCTTTTTCTTTTTTAAAAAGAACTTCAGGCAAATTATTATTCCTTAGTTTGGTAATAACCCTGTCTTACTTATTTACTTCATAAAAATGAATATAAATTTGACCTATTTTTTAACTTTACAGTATTTAATTAAAAAATTCCACTCTAATGATGCATTTTTAGGGCATCTGTCCAACCCACTTCCTTCTTCCTCTGAAAGCTGCACAGACACTAGTTTATACTAGTTAATGCTCACTTACAATAGGAAAAAATGGCCTTCTCAAGAACATATCATTTGCCAGTTGTTGATGCCTACCATTGCCAGCAGGCTTTTAAAGAGTATGCTTCCACCATTTGCAACAACATGGGTGGAGCTAGAGGGTATTATGCTCAGTGAAATAAGCCAGGCAGAGAAAGACAAGTATCAAATGATTTCACTCATCTGTGGAGTATAAGAACAAAGGAAAACTGAAGGAACAAAACAGCAGCAGACTCACAGAACCCAAGAATGGACTAACAGTTACCAAAGGGAAAGGGACTGGGGAGGATGGGTGGGAAGGGAGGGATAAGGGGGAAAAAGGGGCATTATGATTTGCACACATAACGTGGTGGTGGGGCACGGGGAAGGCAGTAGAGCACAGAGAAGACAAGTAGTGATTCTGCAGCATCTCACTACACTGATGGACAGTGACTGTAATGGGGTATGTGGTGGGGACTTGATAATAGGGGGAATCTAGTAAACCATAATGTTCAAGTAATTGTATATTAACAATACCAAAAAAAAAAAAGTATGCCTCCACCTGTCATCACCACAGGAATCTGAAAGAGGAAGATTTTAATCCCACATCTCCTACTCACTAGCTGTGTATTTTGTGCTAAATTATTTAGTCTAAATTACTGTACATGTAAAATGGGAATTGTTAACATCAATTCTAGATGAATCAAATTTGAGAATAAAATCCTTCATCACAGAAGAAATAACTCTGGATTATCTAGCAACATGTCACCTGGTTTGTAGATTGAGGTCAGGACTGCTGCCAGAACACTAATGCGTATTCTCCCCTTCCTCCCTTAGAAAATAAAGTCTTTGTTGTTAGTTGGCCCATGGTCGGCCAGATGAAGACCACATTTCCCAGCCACCCTTCTAATAACCACATTACTCACTAACAGCCAGGCACCGTTTCAAGTACTTTACCTATATTACACTCAATTAATACTTTTAACAGTTATATAAAATGGGTTAATTTTAAGAATCTCATGAGATGGGCACCACTATTATTCTCATTTTATAGATAAGGAAATTGAGGCCTAGGGTAGTCCAGAGATGAGGAGGCATAGCCAGCATTCGACGCCAGGCATTGTGGCGTTAGAGCCTGTGCCTTCGGCCCTGCACCCTGCTGCTGTTCAGGATGCTGGGGACTTCATAACCTTGCCTTCCATCTAGACACAGACACAGCAAAATCTGAGCCTGCGGAGGAGGAAGAGAATCCCTATGATACTGAAAATACAAAATTAGTTATGTTTCAGGTTTTTTTTTAATTTAAAAAAGTAGTCTATATTTATTGTGAAGGGTGTAAAAAAGAACAAAACTACAAAGGAAAATGTAGAAATCACCTGTAAGTCCACCACTCAGATACTGATACTTTATTAAAATTTTTTTGACAATATTTCAAATTTACTGAATTTAATCTCAAGTAAACTTATTATGTCTTAGAATATTATTTTTGTTTTATTACTATTTAATTCTGCATTTATTTTTAATCTTCTACAATTTTCATACAATTTATCTATAATCTTTTATTGGCTTGAGTCAAATTCTTGGTATTTTTTTCTATTCTTTTCTTAAAATAATAAAAGCATTTATGACCAGGAACTGTTCTCTAAGCACAACTTTGGCAGCATTCCCACAATTTTCCTACTTGCTTTATGGCATGTTCTGACTGAAATTGAAGAGATGGAAAAGACAGTCCATGCAAAAAGGAATGAAAAATCAAAGTTGGAGTACCAATGCTTCTATCAGACAAAACAGACCTTAAAACAAAGACTGAAATAAGAGACAAAGAAGGACATTGTATAATAGATTAAGGGCACAATCCAGTAAGAAGGTATCACTATTGTAAATTACTACACACCTAACAGAGGAACACCTAAATATATAAAGCAAATATTAACAGACCTACAGGGAGAGCTTGACAGTATTATAATAATAGTAGGGACTTTAAAACCCCACTTATATCAATGGATGGAGCTCATTCAGGCAGAAAATTAGTAAGGAAACATAGATTTTCAATGACATATAAGACCAGGTGGAATTAGGATATATACAGAGCATTACAAAAAACAGTGGAATACCCATTCTTTTCAAGAGCACATAGAACCTTCTCCAGAATAGATCACATGTTAGGCCACAAAACAAGTCTCAATAAATTTAAGAAGATTGCAGTTGTATGGAGTATCTTTTCTGACCACATCAGTATGAACCTGGAAATTGATTATGAGAAAAAAAATGGAAAAAGCACAAACATGTATAGGCTAAACCACATGCTACTAAAGAACCAGCAGGTCATCAAAAAGTTTAAAAAGTACTCGGAGAATAATGAAAATAGGTATATACCGGCTCAAAAATCTTTGGTGCATAGGAAAGGCAGTCCTAAGAGGAAAATTTATAGCAATACAGATCTATATCATGAAGCAAGAACATTCTCAAATAAACAGTCTGACTCAACACCTAAAGAAACTAGAAAACAAAGCAAGCCCAAAGTTAGTAGAAGAAAGGAAATAACAAAGATCAGAGTGGGAATTAGAGACTAAGAAAATATGAAAGATTTAGAGACTAAGAAAAAAAATGAAGTAGAGACTAAAAAAATATGAAAGATCAATGAAACTAGGAGCTGGTTCTTTGAAAAATAAAATTGATAAGTCTTTAGCTAGGCTCATCAATAAAAAAGAGGACTCAAAAATAGAAATGAAACAGAAGTAATAACCAATAGCACATAAATACAAATTATTTTTAGGGTATTATGAACAAATTGGACAACTTAGAAGAAATGGATAAATTCTTAGAAACATATAATTTTCCAAGACTGAACCAGGAAGAAATAGAAAATTTGAGCAGAGCAATTATTAAAATGAAATTGAATCAGCATTCAAAAAACTCCGAACAAATAAAAACCCAAAATGAGATGGCTTCATGGGTAGATTTGACCAAACATATAAAGAAGAGTTCCTACCTCTCTTACTCAAACTATTTCAAAACACTTAAGAAGGAAAATTCCAAATTCATTCTGACGCCAGCATTACACTGGTACCAAAACCAGACAAAGATACTACAAAAAAGGAAAATTATAGACCAATATCTCTCATGAACATAAATACAAAAATCCTCAACAAATATTATTAGCTGACCAAATTAAAAAATACATTGAAAAGATCATTTACCATGATCAAGTAGGATTTATCCCAAGGATGCAAGGATGGCTCAATATCTGCAAATTAATCAATGTGATACACTCACTAACAAAAGGAAAGATAAAAAACATATGACCATCTCAATAGATGGTGAAAAATCATTTGACAAAGCTCAACATCTATTCATGATAAAAACTCAACAAAGTGGGTATAAGGGCATGTGTCTCAACATAATAAAGTCTATATATGACAAACCCACAACTAAAATCATACTCAGTGATGAAAAGCTGAAACCTTTTCTTTTAAGATCAGTTATAAGACAAGGATGCCCACTCTCACCACTTTTATTCAAAATAGTCCTAGAAGTAGTAGCCATAGCAGCCAGATAAGAAAAAGACATAAAATACATCTAAATTGTTATGAAAGAAGTAAAATTGTCAAGATTTGCAGATGACTTGATACTATATATAGAAGACCCTTAATACTCCACAAAGAAACTATTAGAATAAATGAAATCAGTAAAGTTGCAAGATACAGAAATCTGTTGCATTTCTATATACAAATAATGAACTATCAGAAATAAATTAAGAAAACAGTCCCATTTACAATTCCATTAGAAAGAATAAGAGACCTAGGAATAAACCTACCCAAGGAGGTAAAAGACCTATACTCTGAAAACTATAAGACACTGATGAAAGAAACTGAAGAAGACACAAGTAAATGGAAAGCTACTCTGTACTCTTGGATTGGAAGAACTAATATTGTTAAAATGTTCCTAACACCTAAAGTAACATACAGATTCAGTGCAATACCTATCAAAATCCCAATGACATTTTTCACTGAACTAGAGGAAATAGTCCTAAAATTTGTATGGAACCATGAAAGACCCCAGGTAGTGGAAGCAATTTTTAGAAAGAAAAACAAAGCTGGGGGTAGGTATCATGCTTCCTGATTTCAAACTCTACTACAAAGCTACAGTGATCAAAGCAGTATGGTACTGGCACAAGAATAGATACATGGATCAATGGCACAGAATAGAAAGCCCTGAAATAAACCCCATGCCTGTATGGTCAACTAATATATGACAAAGGAGCCACAAATACACAATAGGGGAAAGACAGTCTCTTCAATAAGTTGTGCTGGGAAAAATGGACAGCTACATGTGAAGAATGAAATTGGATCATTGTCTTATACCACGCAGAAAAATAAACTAAAAATTGATTAAAAAACCTAAATAGTGGATCTATACTGTTGGAACTCAACCAAGAATTAGGAGAAGTGCAAGTTGTAGCACTCCAAAATCTTACAACTACAGACTATCTACTGTTAAAAGAACATATGGGATGTGAACAGTTCCCAGGAATGGGTTGTTTTAATTTGTCTAATTTCTCTCAGACTGTTCAGGCACAGTTGGATAATATCCATTATATCATAGACAAATTTTCACAAATGCCTAGGGTGCCTAACTGGTTTTCTTGGCTTCACTGGAGATGGCTGGTAATTATAGGTCTGCTTTGGTTATGTAACTGTATTCCTTTTATGTTAATGTGTGTGCGCAATTTAATTAGTAGTTTAAAACCTATACATGCTTAATTTACTCTACAAGAAGATATGTCAAAGAAATAATCAATCCTCCCATGTTTTCTTCTGTCTGCTACCTCTATAGCTTTTCTTCTTCCTTCCTAATTACAACCCTTAAATAGAATTCGTGCCTCATATCAAATTTACTGAGCATCATAATTCCTCCAGGTGGTAAAGATACCTCAAGACAAATGCTGGGCATAGAAGCCACAGGGCATAAATCTGCAAAGAAGTAAAAAGCTAACCTTTTCAAACAATATGGCTTCTCTCTCACTTACCAACTTTACATCTCCCTATATGGCCCCAGAAGATGACTGGTTAGCCAGAGACGGGTAAGATTCCTCAAGGGAGGAACAACCTAAGACAGGCACAGTCGCAGGGGGGCCATCAGGTGAGAAATTGGGGATCAACAGAGGTGAGGCTTAGAACCTCACCCCCCCTGTTTTGAGAGAAATCTTTTGCATCCGTGATGTTTTATTGCCCTTGTCTAGCTTGGATTAACACATAGTCTACAGGCACACACCTGATCATCTACATTTGCTCTCTTACAACACTAAACTATGTTTTCTACCTTTATCTTGCATCTACCTACCAGTTCAACATTTTATTTAAAAAATAATAATAATAATAAAGGGAGAAATGTGGGATTCACATATAAATCAAGTATAAAAATCAAATGAATATTCATATTTGACCTGATTGTTTATAGTTCATAATGCGTGATCAAAACTGAAAGTTTCTGTGATGACTGCCCTTGTACTGTTCACCATGTGAGAACTTACTCACTATGTAAGAATTTGTTCACCATGTAAGAACTTGTTCGTTATGCTTCAGAAGATTGAAGACTGACGAGAATTAGGCTGGGGGTGGATTAATGATTGTGCATTGAGCATTGACTCCCCTATACAGAGTTTTATTGTTAACAACCATTTGATCAATAAATATGAGAGATGCCCTCTCAAAAAAAAAAAAAAAAAAAACCTAAATAGACCTGAAACCATAAAACTACCAAGAGAAAACTGGCAGTAAACTCTTAAACATCAACATTAGAAATTTTTTTCTAGATATGTCTCCATAGGCAAGGGTAACAAAAGCAAAAATAAACAGGTGGTACTACATCAAACTAAAAACTTCTGCATAGCAAAGAAAACCATCAACAAATGAAAATGCAACCCATTGAATGGGAGAATATATTTGCAAAAGATATATCTGATAAGGAGCTAGTTTCCAAAAAATACTAATAACTCCTATAATTCAACACCAAAAAAACCCCACAGAAAAATGATCTGATTAAAAAATTGGCAGCAAACCTAAATAGACATTTTTCCAAAGAACACATACAAATGGCCAACAGACACATGAAAAGATGCTGCACATCACTAATCATCAGGGAAATGCAAATCAAAACTACAATGAGATACTACTTCCCACCAGTCAGATTTGATACTATGCAAAAGACAACAAATAACAAATGTTGGTGAGGATGTGGAGAAAAGGGAAGATGTGTACACAGATGGTAGAACTACAAATTAGTACAGCCACTACGGAATCCAGTATGGAGGTTCCTCAAAAAAGTAAAAACAGAAATATCATATAACCTAACAGTTCCACTTTTGGGAACCCACCCAAAGAAAACAAAATAATTAATTCAAAAAGATGTATCTACCTGTATGTTTATTGCCCCATTATTTATATTAGCCAATATATGAAAGCAAACAAAATGTCTATTAATAGATGAATGAAGAAGATAGAGTGCCTATAAATAATGGAATATTATTCAGCCTTAAGAAAAGAAAGAAATCTTGCCATTTGCAACAACATGGATAGATTTTAGAGGGCATAAAGCTAAGTGAAATAAATCAGTCAGAGAAAGATGAATACCATATGGTTTCTCTTAGATGTAGAATATGAAAAACAAAATGGACAAACAAATAAAACAGAAATAGACTCAAAGACTCAGAATGGGTGGTTAGTTACCATGAGGCTGGGTGAAGAGTGGATGAAATAGGTGAAGGGGATAAAGAGGTACAAACTTCAAATTACAAAATAATTAAGTTAGAGGGATAGAAGTAGAGCATAGGGAATTTAGTTCATAATATTGTAATAGCTTTGGTGACAGATGGTAACTACACTTACTATGGTAAGCATTTAATAATGTATATAATTGATGAATCATTAAGTTCATCTGAAACCAATATAATATAGTATATAAACTATATTCAATAAAGATTATGAAAAAGTAAAACTTTATCATCAAACCCCCCAAAATAAAAAATAAGAATAAAATGTACTTTAAAAAAAATAGATCATTTTTCAGCTTTTTAAAGTGGAACGGCTTCTTTATAGCCAGTCCTGATATGTCTCCCCCAACTTTCACTTTTAGAAGATCCCATACAATAGATACGTCAGAAGATTCGGCAGTCACTTACTCTTTCATTTACTCAATAATGCAAAGTTGTATGAGTCATCCCGTTTTTACTGAGTAGGTATTTTTAGCTCATAAACATGATTCAAAAGACGAGGAAGTCATCATCCTTGACATTTGAGGAACTTACTATCTTGCTGGAGAGACAAGAATTCCCTAAAAATAACCAGGGAAGGAATTACAAGGCAGTATATAATCTAATACTACATATAAGCCATGTCTTTAAAGTGTAAGAGAGATGTTACATGTCATAGGTAAAAAACTATTTTACTGGTATACGTACACACACACACACACACACACATATATATATACACACACATATACTTTATATACATAAAAGTTGTGAAACTAATGTTGCAGCATATAGTGTATGCCAGTCTCTGTTTAGGATATTGGATTTTAAAGATTATTAAAATAGATTAAGGCACTCAAGATTTCAGAATGGTGAGGAAGAGAGTCGTCAGAGAATACAAAGGGGAGACTCGTGGAGTTTAACGGGACAGAGCAGACTTCTTAGAAGAGACACATCTTGATGCTATTTATGCTTGATTTTAATTCAATCTAAAATTTTTTTGTAATGTGAACATTTGGGGACTTTCTGCTGTACTGGTCTTCAGAGAACAGAACACACAGATGGGGCAGAATTGGTAAACTCTAAACTTGGATGAACCTTAAAGTCTTAGTGATGGTTAATTACATGCGTCAACTTGACTAGGCCACAGGGTGCCCAGATACTTGGTTAAATATTAATGGAGTGTGTCTGTGAGGGTGTTTCTGGGTAAGACTGCATTAACATTAGTAGGCTGAGTAAAACCGATTGCCCTTCCCAGTGTGGTTGGGCCATAATCCAATTTTCTGAAGACGTGAATGGAATAAAGTCTGAGTAAGAGAAAAAGCACTCTGCCTGGCTCTCTTGGAGCTGGGGCATTGTTCTTCTCCTGCCTGTAGAACTGGACTTGGGCTGGAACCATTGGCTCTCCTAGTCCTCAGGCCTTGGGACTTGGACTGGAATTAGGCCATTGACTCTCTTGGATTACCATTTTGCTGACTGAAGATCTGGGACTTGTCAGTTTCCAAAATCATATGAGTCAATTCCCTATAATCTATCTACCTGCTCACCTACCTACTTATCTATCCACTATCGAGAAAAGGATGAGCTCAGGGATCAAATTTGATAACATTCAGGGTCCCAGAGACTGAGCAGGGGATTATAAGAATCCCATAATCTAGAACCTGTTTGTACCAGGTGTCAACACATCCAGTAATTAGTGGGAATTGCTCCAATAAAGGGAAAAAAGCATGAGACCATATGGGAGTCTTTCAGGGGTACGGGCAAGCTTTGTTTCTCTCTGAACATCTCACAGCTCCTGGGCTTGGTACCTTTTTACTGGAGTGTACATAACAAAGGCTGGTTAAATTAGGCCATATTCTTGACCATGGGTGTCTTGCCAGTGGGTTTCAGCCCCAAACAAGTTCACTATGGATTCCATGAGACTGAGAAAATCACAGTGGAATGTTCCTGGGGTAAAAGGGTATATACCCAACTTTATTCCCATGGTGGCAGGTCAGTCACTAGAGTCCCATCCACTCAGAGCGAGTCTGTCTGCAGCGAGCCAGTCTCTGCCTCTGGGCCTCTCTGCCTCCACAGCCTCATCTCTGTCCTTGGTGCTGCCACCACTCCAGCAGTCTCTGCTCTTCTGAAGCCTTGTAGCCCTGCAGCCGTTTAGCAGCCCAAAGCACTGGGCTGAGTGAGGTCTTTATATAGGGTCAGTAACAATGTATTGTCCCCATGTGTAGTGACCAAGCAGTCAAGGGCCAAGTGAGAATCCTGGCCATAGGAACCTTCACTCTCTCACAATGGGACACTTTTCTCTCTGTTAAGTTTATTCAATAATAGTAGAATTGTCTAATAGCTGAGGAATGCATGTTAAGGTGCAGTCTTCTGGTGAACAAAGAAGGTGAGTTTATTTATAGCAATTTGCTTTACCCACAATAAGCACTTCCTTGAGTGGAGTGTGTCTGTGAGGGTGTTTTTTTATTTTATAACTGGCTTGACTACTAGTGAGAAAGTCAGGGCATATAAATTCTAACTTGATGTTAAGTTTAGGGAAGTACTTGCTATTTCTTTGCTTGTTTTTCCTGCTGTTCAGTTAAGTAGGATAATCATATTAACCAAATCATCAGGCTGTTATGAAAAAATATTTTAATAAAAATATCCCCATACCAATGCATCCCTTTGGTGATGAATAAAAACTTGACATAATGAGCTGGTAATCTCCAACTCAGCAGGAGGGAGAGAACTACAACAGGAAGATCTGAGATTCCTCAACCTCACCTGGGAACAATTACAATAATAATCATAATAACAATAATAATAGCAAAAAAACCAATAGTACTTACCATATATACGATACGAGAACTAGAAATTCTATGTCGGAGGAGAGTGGAAATCTAGCTGGAAGTTGATGGTGGGGCTACGGGACTTATTGCGAGATTGTATTGGTAGAGCAGTTCACCTAAGATTGACAGAATGACAACTGTTAAAATTTTATCCAAGTGTGGGGATGGGGCAGGTGTGGGGAGGAGAGACCGCTGCGGTGGGGTGGTGTCAAGCTGTCTCTTCCCTCTGTTCATTTCACATAAGCTGCTGCTTGATCTTGGCTCAGGCATGTGCTTTGCCTTTGCAGAACTCAAAGTGCTTCATTCACACCAATATACCTGTTGCAGACATGATCGTTGTTTGTTCAAAGCAAGCGTTATTTGCGCTGTAGTTTCTGTATCATGTCCATATGTATCTGTATGAATATAATTTCATGTATCATGAGAGACTCCTCTCACAGGATGATGTTAATCTGTTTAAGACTGAAATGTCAAAGGAAGGTCTCCATGGAAGTTAATAAGAATTTTTTTGTGAGGTTCACATCATATATGAAACTGTTTAATATCAGGTAACAGATGTTTCAGTGACAAGGGGTTAATACTCTTCCATCTACATAAAAGTTCAAAATTTGAGTATTACACATTGGTAATTGGTGCTGGATAAAGATGGTGTTTATTTGGTCAGGATAAATATATTTTCCCTGGTGCAACCATTATGTCAGTGATGGCCTTATTCTAGAACCTCCTAAACTGGTTTTGAACATTCCCAGTAATCATTCCCAGAAGTGAAATATTATCTACTAGGTACATGAGCTCTTGAGAGTTTTCATAGCTGTAATTAAATATGCATAGAAGGCAAGTAACACTTTCAACTGAAGCTGCTTGCCGGTTTATTTTACCAAGCATTTGCAAAGGGTCTCCTGATTGGTGATTAAAAGTGGATTAATAATTCGGGTTTCTTCCTTCAGGGGTGTCAGTTTCATTTCTTTAGCTGAGTCTCTGAGCCATGCCTGAGGGCACATGCTCCAAGTTGCTAGATTCTGTTTAAAATTCCAGATTGAGCTTTAGATCTTAAAAGTGCATGTTTGTTTTTGGATTCTTGAGCTTTGCCTGAGGCCCCCTCTTCAATTAATCCTCCCAGGTCTTAATCTGAAAAAGTCCTTATCAGATAAGTGTCACATCATATGGCTTTTAAGATATAAATGCATTTTCTTTTTAAGTGCAGTGGCTTTACCAAACTAGAAAGATGGAATGTTTGCATATATCCACCATTCACCCGCAATGGCCGCAGAAAGCTTGATACAGTAAAGGAAAGCAATGGCTATTTAATCGTTCTTTTATTTTCCATTCAGATCACACATACTTTTCCGGAAAGAGGCCTCACAGCACGAAGTCTGATATTACAGCAGGGTTTTCTGGAAGCAATAATTGAATACTCCTCATTAAACTGGTTCATAAAAGGATCCTATTAAAACAAATACAAATAATAAACCTTGAAAATGCTATTTTAAATTCCAAGAGAGTGGTGAAGATATGCTACAGGAACAGTCTTCTTGTTTGTAGGGTTATTTGGAAATCCTCGTGTGCTGAATTTTTCTGAGCCAAGCAGGCATCTCTCTACTGGCTAAAAGACCCAGGGAATATTTTAAGTGTATTCAAATCAAGCCTGTTCTTTTATAATCAGTCTTCTCCAAGAGTTTATCCCTAATCCTGACAGGATACCCAACCTGAAGGCTAATTACTTTTAATCACTTAACTAATAGGTAATTCCTACAAAGAGGCTAAACACCTGAACCCATCAAACCCTGTGCATGGGCAAATCCCGCTGGTTGGATGTGCTAATTTCACTAAATGAGAATTTGGCCAAACTGTACGCTGTTGCAAATAATGGTAAATGTATCCAACTCAAAAATAATAATGAAAAAGGGTTTTTGTGTTCCCTTTGTAATGACAGAGGCAGCTGTGGACGGCCCCCAGTGCGCAGGGCATATGGCTTACCTCCCCACCCCAGATGGTGCTGCAGGCCCAGCCTCCCCACTGGCCACCCCGGCAGTCTTCACTCCTACGCTCGGCCCTCACTGCTGCTCCTCAGCCTTCCAGCGGCACTGCTGCTCCGTGCTGCTCTGCGTGCCCTTACTGTTAATTTGTCAGTGTTTTCTCTTCTTAGGGTTTTTCCAAATTTCCTTCTCACTCAGGTCCCAGATTTGTTTATGGTCTGACCTCTGAATGAGATTAAAATAAATGCACACAGGCATTTGTAGCCTGGCAAAAGGTTACTAATGTATTTCTCAACTGCAGATCTCAGAGAACGGGGATGATAACATCTTAGATGTTTATGTGCTCTAGTTTAATGGTTTCCCAGTTTTTCTGATCTGAAAAGTATAAGGGACTCCTTTAGCTAAGCACTTCTTGTTCTACTTTTTGTCCTCTGAGTCATGTATAGATGGTTGTTATCACCCACACAATAGTCATCTACTGAAAAACTGGAATGTCCGTAGTATTTCTTCTCATTGATGTTAGTGAGCGCTGTTCATGTCTGTTTTTCTCCCCTGACATAGTATTTCTTGTACCCTCTTACTACTTCTCAATCTTCAGATTGTAGATCGGTGGTTCTTAAAGTTTACCTGCATCAGAACACCTGGAGGGCTTTTATAACTCAGATTGTCAGACTCCATCCGCAAAGTTTCTGATTTGGTAGGTTTGGTGTGAGGCCAGGGAATTCACATTTCTAATAATTTCCAGGCAATTCTGTTGCTGCTAGTCCAGGGCACTTTGGGAACCGCTGCTCTAGAGGTAAGAGGAACTAAAGGGGTCGAGTGTTCTAGTTAGAGAGTCAGTTATAATTCCTGCTTTAGCACCTTTCTAGTTAGGCAGCTGTCAGCTGATAAAGCTCCCTACACCTCAGTTTCTTAACAATCCCTAGCAGGGTTGTTAAAAAGAAGAAATGAGATCATGTTTATTAAACATTTCAAAGAAAAGTGATTGTGTTGGGTGTTTTTATTGTTACTACTTTTTATTTCTTCCCTAGAATTAAATTTTCAGGACTTCTAATTGAATCATAAAGGATCCTTTAAGTTCCCAATTTGGTTACAGAAAGTGTGTGTCTGTATAGAAGACAATGATATCCCTTTAGAAGGTTCTTGACAAAATAATGATTCCAAAATTCATCTGGTCAGGCACAATAATAACCAAGAGAGTTTTGCAAGGCAGCTCCTCTTTTGATTCGGGTTTTCCCGACCAGGTATCAAAACGTACTATAAACTCACAGTAACCAAAACAGCATGGCATTGGCTTAGGAAAAAGCAGATAGGTTAAAGGAATACAGTGAAAAATTCTCTATCATATACACACATACTCATATATATATAAGATTTCAAGTCAGTGGGGGAAACATGGACGATTAAACAATATTGGCACAATTAGTTACTGATGAAAAAACTTTGATATTTGCTTGTCTCGTATCACACAAAAATAATTTGAGTGGGTTTCTATAGAGTACTGAAATTTCTTTCAATGTGTATGATACAATGTGATATTTCTATAATCTTGGGGGAATAAAAAGAAATAAAGGTAAAAATGTCATATTTGAATTGACATATATTTCAAACTTCTGTTTGAAAAAGGTCATTATGAATAAAGTTGAAGAACAAAATAGATTGGAAGAAAATATGATTCATATTATAGAAAATGACCAATACTGAATGATAAATCACATTTTCAAAGTAATAGGAACACAAAACACATATAATACAGTAGAAAAACAAAGAAAACATGTCAATAGCCAGTTCAGAAGAAGAAATACAATGCCTGATAAAGGTTGAGATGACTTAGTATTGTTAAGCTATGGAAACGCTTTCACTGTCACCTAATGTTCATGAAAATGTAAATTTATGAAGCTTTTTGGTGGGTAAATTAAAATGCACTATACCCTTTGAAACAGCAAGTTTCCTTCTATAAATTTATCCTTTATTTTATACACAGAAATACTTCCAAGCAGGCACAATAATATGTTCACAGGAATGCTTATCGAGGCATTTCTGTTAATATTGAAAAACTACAAACAATCTAAATGTGCATCAACAGGGAAATGGTTAACTATGTTATGGTACATCCACTATACAGGATACCGTATAAGAGGTAGGACTTGAACTTCCAGACAAATGAAAAAATTAGAAATAATGAAAAACCCCTTCCTGGACAAAATACAACAAACATTCACTTGAAGGCATAGTTTAACTTGCAAGAAGTAGTATTTACAAAACAAGAATGTCAAGCAAACCCAAAAAAGCTCTGAAGGAATGTGGTTCTAGTAGAAACTGGAAATGGGGGACACGATCCTAGGCCTGTACAGAGTGCGAAGCTGTTGCTGAGGCTTCTGAATAGAGCAATTTGTGTGGTAGAAATTCAGTGAGAAAAGAGTGTGCTAGAAATCTCCATCTGATAGCAAAGGGAGGTGAAAAAGACACTGCTGGTCTCAAACTGGGCTCTGGGGAGAAAAACATGAGAATTCCTCCATATACATCAGAAAAGGCCAAAAACAATCCCAACAGAAAAATGGGAAAAACACATGCAACTTGCAGAAGAGGAATCATAAGTAGCCAATAAATATGCAAAAAAAAAAAAAGGTACTTCACTAATGATTAGGAAATTATAATGTAAAGCCAAAGTGAAATATCTGTTGGATTGGCAAAAATTACGAGTCAGCGAAAGCTATTGTCTTAGTCCATTTGGGTTGCTGTAACAAAATACCACAGACCGGGAGGCTTATTACAGCAGAAATTTATTGCTCACAGTTCTGGAGGCTTTAATCCTAGATCAGGGTGACAGTGTTGTCCACGGAGTTCTTCAGGTCTCAGACTTGTCCTCACCTGGTGTAAGGGGCAAGGGAGCTCTCTAGAGTAATGCACTCATTGCATTCACTAAGGCTCTACCTTCATGATTTAAGTAACCCCCAAGGCTCCCCACTAATACCATCACTTTAAGTAGGGGTTTAGGATTTCAACATATGAATTCTGGGAGTACACAAATATTCGGATCACAGCACCTATTAATAGAATACCAGAACCTATGGGGGAGAACAAATGGAACAAAACTACTTTGGATAATAATATGGCAGTAACCAGACAACTAAGATAAATATCCTAGGAATCACCAGTCCACTTCTATATTCACACTTTAGAGGAGCTCCCATACAGGCATATCGAGATAATATTTACATGAATGATAATAGATTTGTAATAGCAAAAATTACCAACCAAAATATGCAATAAGAGAAGAATGTATAAATAATGGTGGAATCAAATAGTAGAATGTTACATTACAGTGAAAATTACAGAATTAGAACAGTACATATTCACCTAGTTGTTTCTTTATTTTTGGTATCATTAATCTAAAATTACATGAAGAACATTATGTTTACTAGGCTCCCCCATTCACCAAGTCCCCCAACAAACCCCATTACAATCACTGTCCATCAGCGAAGTAAGATGCTGTAGAATCACTACTTGTCTTCTCTGTGTTGCACAGCCCTCCGCGTGCCCCCCCACATTATACATGCTAATCATGCCCCGTTTCTTTTACCTCCGCCCTTATCCCTCCCTTCCCACCCATCCTCCCCAGTCCCTTTCCCTTTGGTAACTATTAGTCCATTCTTAGGTTCTGTGAGTCTGCTGCTGTTTTGTTCCTTCAGTTTTTCTCTGTTCTTATAATCCACATATGAGTGAAATCATATGGTATTTGTCTTTCTCCGCCTGGCTTATTTCACTGAGCATAATACCCTCTAGGTCCATCCATGTTGTTGCAAATGGTAGGATTTGTTTTCTTCTTATGGCTGAATAATATTCCATTGTGCATATGTACCACATCTTCTTTATCCATTCATCTACTGATGGACACTTAGGTTGCTTCTATTTCTTGGCTATTGTAAATAGTGCAGTAGGGGTGCATCTGTCTTTTTCAAACTGGGCTGCTGTATTCTTAGGGTAAATTCATAGAAGTGGAATTCCTGGGTCAAATGGTATTTCTATTTTGAGCTTTTTGAGGAACCTCCTTATTGCTTTCCACAATGGTTGAACTAATTTACATTCCCACCAGCAGTGTAGGAGGGTTCCCCTTTCTCTACAATCTCACCAACATTTGTTGTTGTTTGTCTTTTGGATGGTGGCTCACCCAGGTGATTCTTACAACAGAATTTTTAATGAAAAGTGTAAGTTGTAGAGGCATTCATACAATATACCATTCCTATAAAACTTAAAAATATCTGAAACAATACTGAACACTACTTAGCAATACATACATACATTTCTACACTCAGCAAAAAGGAAATGCGTGAGGATGATTGACACAAATTTAGAATAATACTTTTTCTGGGGGTGTGAAGAGGTGATACTGTTGTGGGGTGCACACATGGTACAAAACTAGTGTTTGGTGGTAGGTAAAAATGTAATAAATGTTGACACAATTCAGAATATTTTCAGTCTCCCAAAATAACAATTACGGACATTACATACAATCTGGAGGAAGACTTTGATATCATTAGTGGAAAAATAGTCCAAATTAGAGGTATATTATGTTGCATTGACAAATAAAAGAGCAAGGACTGAAAGTAATATGCAAAAATGGAAATAATGTTTATGTTTAAAGCAGTCTGACAATGAATAATTAAAAATTATCTTTAATGCTGGTATGTCATATTCTCAGTTTTTTATTGTGTTTCACATTCACTGAAAAATTATAGTAAGAACTCCATGGTCTGTGAGTATTGATCTGATAATGCAATCAGAATCTGAATAAGCTATCATTCAGAACCCCTACAGCTCAGAGCATTGTATGATTTCAGCAACTTACATATGAAATGAAATGATCTAAAAATAAAATGTAAACTATCCATGTGGAAAAAGTAAATGTGGACCAAAGATCCTAAAAAATAAGAGCATGGAGGAGAGAATTATTGAATTGTATATTAGAACATGTTCAAAACTTCTGTATGAAAAGAATATGATACTGGCACTCATACCTGTCAAGATGGCTAATACAACAGCAGTAAAAAAAAAATAAATAAATAAAAACAAGTGTTGACAAGGATGTGGAGAAATTGGAATCTTTGCACATTGTTAGTGGGAATGTAAGTTAGTACAGCTGCTATGGAAAACAATATGGAAGTTTCTCAAAAAATTAAAAATAGAACTACTATATGATCCAGCAATTTTACTTCTGGGTGTTTAGCCAAACGAATTGAAATCAAAATCTGGAAAGAATATTATTAGCACTCTTATGTTCACTGTAGCACTGTTCACCATAGTGGAGATGTGAGAACCCCCTACGTATTCATGACAGATGAATGGTTAAAGACAATGTAGTATATGCACACAATGGAATATTGTTGGGCCTATTACCATTTAAAAAGAAGGGAGGTCTGCAATATGCCACAATAAGGATGAGCCTTGAGATATTATTCAAGGTGAAATTAGCAGTCATAGAAAGAAAAATGCTGCATGATTCAACATGTATGAGGTTCCTAAAATAGTCAAATTCATAGGCTCAAACGGTGGGATGGTGGTTGTCAGGGCCTGTGGGCAGGGAGAAATGAACAGGTAGTAATCAGCAGACATAAATTTCTAGTTAAGCAAGGCGGATAAATTCTCGAGATTTGATTTACAACGTTGTACCTATAGTCAACAACAATGTATTACACACTTAAACATTGGTTAAGGGGTAGAGCTCATGTTAAGCGTTCTTTTCACAATAAAATAAAGTTTATGATACTGGTACATGAATAGACAGGCCACTGGAAAAGAAAAGGAAGTTCAGAAATCGACCCAAGCATGTACAAGAAATTAGACCTAAGAAAATACAGAAAGTAATTGCTAAAGTTGTATTTTAAATTATGGTGGAAAAGCTGGACTTTTAAATAAATGGTGTTGGAACAATTGAATAATCTTGAAAAAGGAGAAAATAGAGTTCATATTCAAAACATACATTATAATAAATTCCAAATGGATCCTCTATTTTAATGAAATTGTGATTTTAATAATTTCTCTTTCTTAGCTCTGACCACTGAAGGGATCAAGATGCAGTGATATCTTGCAAGGACTGACATATTAGTTTCTAAACTCTTCTACTAAAAGGGAACAGGATTCTTTGGAGTATTGGGTGACTCCACATCTTACACTGAGAGAGCATAAGATAAACCTGTAACAGCTTCTGCCAGAAAGCAAGGAAGTGCTGAAACAGCAGGGGGAACATGGCTAAGGAGCACAGGGACCACCTCTGGACTGGGTAAACCCGAGACAATATGAACATTAATAAAGAATAATAATGATAATGGACTATAGCACATTGAATGTTTAAAAGAAAACAATGGTAAACAATCAGACAAATCCAGATTGAGGGACATTTTCTAAGACTACTGATCTAGGCTGTGCAAAAATGTCAATGTTATGAGAAACAAAAAGGCAGGATAAAGAGTTAAAGGGGATTAAAGAAACATGACGCTGAATGAAATGTGCAATCCTTGATTGTATTTTGGATTTAAAAAACACAGCTAGAAAGGACATCTTTGTCAACAATCAGAAATTTGAATGTAGACTGTATGTTAAGTAATATTGCATCAATGTTAAATTTCTTGGGTATGATAATGTTGTGTTTATGTAAGAACGTTCTTGTTCTTTAGAGATGTATGGGATGTAGTTAGTTTTGAGGTGTCATGATATCTATAATTTACTTTCAAATGGTTTTGTTAAATACTGTGTATGTCTCTGTGTATGAGAGAGAAGGGGACACAGCTAGATAAAGCAAATGTAGAAAGACGTTAACTGGTGGATCTAGGTGAAGGATATATGGTGTCAGTTGAACCATTCTTTCAGTTTCTTATAGCCTTGCAATTTTTCGAAATAAGAAGTAGAGGAATAAGACAAACAATTCACCATCAAGTCACTTAATCATTGTTTAGGCATAAAGGAATATTTATGGGTCATGCAATTATTTCAAATTCTTTGTGATTAAAGTAAATGCAAAAAATACATATTCAAATACATTGAGGAATAAACGATGTAAGTAGAAACCAAAGAAACAGCTCTTTATTGGACAGATGAAGACATAAATGAACTCCATACTCTAATGTGTGTAAGATTCCATTTTTGTATGCTTTAGATTGCAACTTAACATCAAATATGATCCTTTGAATATGTGAAATTTTCTTCCCAGGCTGTTGGCTTGAGGGAGGTTCATTGTATTACACTTTATCAGAGAGAATAGACCTTTCAAAGGTTTTTATTTTAATCTGATACTTTTCTCTCACATTTCAACAGGGATTAAACCATCAGTAGGGATGCTTTCTGTTTCTTAACCAAGTTCTTCATTGACTAGTGAAGCAGTTGGAAGTCATTAGTGCTATTGAATAAGGTGATAATGATGCTGAAATGAACAATAAAGCAAGAGTGTTAAAACAGATTCTAGCCAAGATTTAGTATTTTGAAAAAATGGACAAAATCTTCTGTTCCTCCGCATTAAGCAGGGATTCCACTTCCAAACCTGGATTATCGTGGATGATGTCAAACACGGTTATTAGTACCACCTGCCTGGACAAAGGAAACTGGCACATGGATCGTTCCCCAAGTGCAGCTGGACTCCCGGAGCCATAAATCACTCTCCTTTCCGGCTGGCTGTGTGACTTGGGGCAGGGTACTTAGCCCTCTGGCTTCAGTTTTTCCTGAGCTATAAAATGGGAATAATAATAGTATCTAATTCATAGATTTCTTGAGAAGATTGAATGAGAATCTCATAGCACAGGGCTTTGTACATAGTAGACACAGTTATTTTTTTATCAAGTGCTATCTTGTCAATTAAATTTTTCTCAAATGACTGAGGAGTTTGAGGTAACTTATACTTTACAGGTATTACTGACCTTTCTCTTTTCATATTTATATATTAAGATGACTCAACTAGAAATACATTTAACAACAGGATCTACGTATCTGCTGCGCTTCCAGGATTTTTATTTTGGTCACATGCAATTGTTTCATATATATTTCCCTCCTGTATATAATACCAGGAAATATTACCCTGATACATGTAAGCCAAAGGTAGTTTTGTTTGTTTTTTCCAAACATGCTGATTGAAACTGGCTGATTTGCTGTGAGGTAATTTGACATTTAATTGGCTTTTACAAAGTATTTAAGGATTTGGAGTCAACGTGGGTATTTAGCAATGGCACTAATGGGTCACGGGAAATCACATAGATTTGACTTGGCTTAGACTCCTGTTCCGACCTCTTCCCAGCTCTTTACTCAATGTAAAATTCAACTGCACGTTGGCTCATTTATTCATCCTTCTGTAAGGCTCTATCAAGTGCCTGCTTGCTTAGTGCTAAGGGGAAAATGCAAGGAATGGCACCTGTTCTCTAGGAAGAACTAATATAATTATGAATATAAATCATACACATAAACATGTATCTAAAATAGATAATAATACATAAATGGTCAAAATGAGTGGTGTAAGTAGATAAAAGTTAAAGTCAGGAGTGAGCAGAAAGATCCCCCTATATATGCTGAATGAGTTACTTTTTAAAAGATAGGCAGGAATTGAAATAGAAGGGAAGGGAAAGGCATTCTCTATGTAAAGTACCATGTGATCAAAAGCTTAGAATAGAGACTGAGGTTTACATGTCAAAAGAATGAAATAATAAGCAGTGGAGAATATAGAGTAGGTGTTGGGGGATAAGTCAGAAATGGGGAGTGTGGAGATAAGATCATAGAGCATCTTAGCTAGAAATAACATGTATTTTGCTCAAAAGAAAGAGGAAGCTTTAAAGGATGTTCAGCAGTGGAATAACTTGATGAAAGAATATTGTATGGAATTTAAAATGTATTGGTGTAATTGAAAGAATGAGGAAAAAGAAATTGGAAGCAGAAACATCTGATAAAAATATGGCCGGCATTTAGTTTTTCTGAGGAGGATCATACCAGGCACGTTGTATTTATCATAATAGTAGAACACACACACGGAAACTCATGGTTGAAAACAGAACTTTAAGTCATTATCATTAGTGACAGTGAAGAGTTTAAAAACTTAAGAACAGGAGCCTAAGGATTGATTGAAGCAAGGAAAAAAGCTAAGAAAGGCACAGAAAAGTAGTGATGAAATTTAAGAGGACTTCATTCTAGCATAATACGTCCTTAATGTGTGTATTTGTGTTTTATATGTTCAAGATGTTTCGTATTGTTAGGTAGGCCCAATGCCAGACACAGGTCTGGGAAGAGCCACAGCGTCACCTATTCTGCCTAATGACTCTGGATTGGAAAATATTTGATAAGGTGTTAAATGTACTGCCTAAGTAACTCTCAAGGGTTCATTCTCAATGTATTCACTACATGGTGTTTTTCAAACCTTTTGGAGAAATATAATGGGCGTATATAATCATGAAGAACATTCCATATTCAAATGGAAAGACAACAGAATCTTTGTGATTTATGGATTCATCGGGTCAATGGGGGATACAGTGGAAGCAGAAAGTTTGGTGGAGGAGCACATGTGCTTTTGTGCATAAACTTTTGATCACATCCAAGTTGTGTGTTGGGGAAGGAACTTGACCTTTTGAAGGTCAGCTATGTGTCAGGCATAATGTCCCACAATCAGAGCTTGAGGTTATGGATAACTGAATCCAGTGAAGGGTGAGGTGCAGGCTGACTGTAGTCGCTCACACCCTGTATTGGAGCTGTGAACAGGCATGGTTCAGTGGGTTGAAGTCAAAAGCAAATGATTGGCTCAGGGGGCAGGTGCATGGAAGCAGGCATAAAGGTAAGGTTGCATCTTAGTTGGCCAGGGAACAAGGGGAGATGGTTGTCATTGATTTGGTATCCAACCTGACTTACAGGACATTCCAGTAGTGTGTCCTTGTGACAGCATGGATAACGAATTTTAATGCAGTCCACTTCAAACTGAATTGACGAAGGAGAGAGTTTTAGTTACTGAAATCAATCTTCAGAGGTTTCTTGATTCCTCTGTCATCTGAGACCCAAGCTGAGTTTTCGAGCAGATCGGCTTCTCTTTAACACATTCCTGTTCCTGCCTTCTTCTCTGTGGGCCTTTGCCAGCCTCTTTCCTTCTTGTGGACAGCAGTATTAGGTCACCTTTGAGAGAGGGCAGGGAGGGCCTTATCTTTCAATAGTTCTGTTTGGGCACTAGACCAGCTTGACTTACATATGGCACTGTGCTAAGTACTTTATATTCATCTCAGAACTGCTAGGGAATTACAATGTTAAGCATCTGATAATTTCAGTCAGGGTCTTGATGGCCACTAGGGTTGGCTGACAGTTGGGGAACAAACATTTGCAGTGAAAGAATAAGATTTGAGGTATATAGTGACAGCTAGGTATTTTTCTTTGCCTTCAAATACTTAAAATCAAATGGCTTATGTGCTGAGTTCCCTTGAAGGTGCCAAATATATGAAAATAACCTTCAAGGCATGATTTTCTAATGAATATGACACTTGCCATAAGCACACTATCTCAGTGGAAATACTGGCATTGTGGGGAGAGAAACTAAGGAGAACTTACATCTTGGATGTGAAAGTCAAGATGATTTTTCCTTTGGTAGTTTGTTTCCTGGCCTGAGGAAATATTTGCATATAAATGTGTAAGGGGAATTATAGAAGCAGAGCTAAAATTTATTTTCTCTGGGTATATAATATATTACTACTAAAATGCAAAGGTCTAACTTTCTGAATACATTAATAAAGTATTCCTAAAACCTCCATCTCAAAATCGGTCAATACATTATTAAAATATATTATTACAAGAAAAAGAAAGAAGAGAAACAAATATCAGTGGAACAGACGAATTGGAGCCAAGTGTGTGCATGCGTGTGTTTTCCAGGGACAGTCTTCTCTCTTAAGAAGAAAGATTATACTTACTCTCAGAGGTTTATTCTAAGGGTATGAAAGCAAATGGGAACATTGATGTATGGTTCAAATTGTTTGTTTCATTAAATATTTCCTTCTTTGCCTATGGGTTCTATGACAAACAGAATGGGAAGTTTAAAAGAAAGGAATATATTAGAGTCAATGAATTCAGATGACTTAATAATAAAAAAATTCAAAAATAGGATAAATTAAATGCAAAACATGGATCATTTAATTTTTGCTATTTACAGCGACAGAGTATTTCATTCTTCACTCGTGCTGTCGCACAGAGGTGCCACCTGCAGTGTGGGGTTTCTGGAAAGCAGCTGCAAACCTGGATATCCCACCTACTTGCCTGTGTTTTATGACCAAACAGATGTGTACGCAAATCACAACTGTTCTAATTCCCCAAACTTTGCTTCGGTCAATCACTTTAAAATAACTCCTGTCTCTAAGACATAAGATGTACTAAAGAATCTTGAAGGCTGGACAATGAAGGTGTCAGCAGCTCCCCGTCCAAGGGCACAGCTGAAACATATGGTCACATTTTCAATGCGTTCACGGGACTCCAGGGAGCCCTCAGTGACAAATCAATGGAAACATCTCATGGATGGGGAAGTGAGAAGCCCAGAGAATGTGCTGGGGGGACAATAAGGTTCCTCTTGCTCTACGAATGCTTTTCTTTTGCTTCTCTGTTCAGAAAAATCTTAAAGTAGTGATGGCCTTGTGTGAGATAATAAGAGCAGGCAAATCTTATTTGGAAAGTTAAGTTGTCCTCTGAGAAGGTAAAAGGTAAAGTACTCGGCATTTACTCTTTTGATTACTCTTAAAATATTTTTGTGTTTGGCACAAACCAGGCATCATAACCCAGAAGAATAGACTGACACTTTTCCTATAATTATATAGAAATAAGTTAAGGGTCTCCTGGTTCTATAATCCACATCCTCAGATACACTGTTTAATTTAAATCCAAAGTGTTAAAAAAATTCTGGAGAGTTTTTATTTTACAGAAAAATAAATTGATTTGAAATGATGATGGGTACCATGTCAACTAGGTTCTGACAGAGAGTCTCTGTATTTTTCTTCTCCACACTTGGCCTTATGTTATTTCTGCTTGGTAAAAGCAGGCTTCTGGGTATATGGTCAGAATTTACTGTGTTATAGTTGGAAACTGCACCTATTTTTCATTGCATACCTTGCATACACTTAATAGTTAACTGTCCGTGAGAGCAACTGTCTGTTGTTTCCAGTGTTTTAATCTGTAACAGCCACATTCATAGAAGCTTCATCTACCTGGCTGATCATCTCTCCAGTAGCCACAGTTTAATTATTTAGAGTTCTACATTCTTTTTCCCTCAATTGTCCTTCCCTGTATCACTACTATAAATTCTTTGGTATAAACAGAGAGCATGCTTAGATCTTAACCACAGATATGTTTCAATTTTTCCCAATAAGCTTATCCTGATCTTTTATTAATACACATCCTATGGTGCTTTTTAAGACCTCAAAGTTTGAACCCACGATAAAATCTCCATCAATAAGATTCTACTACATGTTCTTGAGTTTTGAGATATAAAAATCCAATTGCCATGGAAACAAACGTGCAGAATGCAGTCTGAAAACCACAATTTCAGTTTTATAGATTACTATTATTCACCCCATGTACTTATATCTGTGCAGGAAACAAAAAGGCCGAGAACAGCCCAAGTTTCCAAATCCTGAAACAGTATGCGGGACTCCACAGAAGCAATGCTGTGCTTGCAATTCAGCTATATCTGCTCTCTGGGCTGTCATTTCCAGGAGCAACAGGCAAGACCGAGGGTCCCCTTGTCTTTGGTCCCTTGTGTTCATATCTGCTGGCTGTGCAGTACAGGCTGAGAAGGAATTTTGGGGGTAAAATGTTCAACACAATGTTGATGTCATCATTGAAACTGTAAGGCTCCCAAAGGGATGCTGTTAGAAGAGCCTTTTTAATCTTGAGCTATTTGCTTCCAGACAAGCCACTTCCCCCTACCCAATCACTGTCAGTTTCTGTCTGCTACCCCTGTTCAATACAATACACAAGTCTTGTATTGCTATATATTACTGTAGTAATACAATAAAAATACTATAGCAGTTTCAACTAATTTTATTATGAAGTAATGTATATCACATGTACAAGCTGGCATATACATGACATTCATGATTCACAGATTTCTCTGGCATCTGAGAAGGATCTGGGCTTAGATCTGTACTAACACGTATCACTCACTTGTCTGTACCCTGCAGCTACCAGGCTATAGAAAATAATTATTATGTAACTATACTTGGAGCTTGAAAACAAATAGAAAGGATGCTATTTTAAAATATCTCAGACTGAGTTTGGTAGTTTATTTTAGTGGGGCTTGAGGTCACTGAGGGAAGCTGAGAATGTTTTAAGATGAGGAGACCAATATAAACAACACTGCTGTCAGTTACAGGGAACACCATGTGAAAGGTAGCTACTTGTATGTGTCGTTGTATTGATTTGAAGACACAGTAGGAATGTTTCATTTGCTAAAACACCAAGAAAGATGAACATGTAAATAACAAAAAAATTGAAGTGGTAAAAGCAGAAAATTCTGAGCTTGCCTCCAAACAAACAATACAATCACTAACTAGCACAAAGGAATAGTTCAGGAGATAATGCCATCCCAAACTGCAATGACGTACTTTGGGGAAATGACCCCCTTGCCAACCCTACCTGAGCCTCAACATCATCTGTAGATTTTATCATTCTTTACCTTGGACTTGAAAATAATCATGTAAAATGAGTGGAATCCTAGAAATTCTGCTTACCACGGCTGTTAAATTCAGTTTTTTCAGGCTGGTTACTGGCAATAGGGAAAGGATGAAATCAGGTATTGGTGAAGGGAGCTAGAGAATGGAGTGTCGAAGTCCACCGGTGTGTAGCCACCACCACGTTTGTTTACTGTGCCTCTGGCACTTTTCCCAGCACAGCCTCTGCTCACACCCCCATCCTCACACCTGAGTGGTTGATGGTACCAATTGTGGACAGAGATTACAGCTGTCAGGATGTGGTGTACTGGGTCAGAGTAAGTCAGCAGAAGGAAGCTTTATCAGTTAAATATTGGAAATTTGTCCTGTAATTAAAATATCTTCTTTAACTTATCTGTCTATAGCCAATCTATGGCTTCCCAATAAATTCTTACTCCTCCCCTAAAATCAAGGAAAAGCCTGATAAATTAAATTTATCGAGTTTATTTTAGCATTGGTTTTCATGAGGACCCTGAATTCAGTGCACTGTGCTAGGTTTTTGGCTTGAATTTGTGTTCAGTTTTAGGCCTTTGCTTTATGACCATTTTTTCATTAAAATGGGGAAGAGAAAATATACAGAATCTTTTTTCATGTAAGAGAGTGGTAATATGATTCTTAAAAATTTGACAAAATAGTACAGATCTGTGAGATTCCATCTCATTTGGTGATGTAGATGGTTATATGCTGTTCATAGCGCTCTTTCCAAAGGTACATTTTTTTTCCACTGTTGAGGGCCAGGCTTTCCCAGAAAGTCCAGAAACATTTCTGTAACACATGTGACATGCATTTGTATATGGATTTCCCCAGGCATTTAGGGCGCAGAATATTATCTTTGGGATTTCCAGAACTTGCAAAAATATTTTCAGCAGTATAGATATTTTTACTTCAGTTAAATTTAGTTATTTTTTCAACAGAAACCATGTCATATGGTGTTTTGCATGAGAAAGTGAGAGTGCATGAATGTGGTACAAATGTGAAAGGCACAAAGAGAGATTCAGTAAAAACAAGTCAGTACCCCAAGCCACACAGTATTCCTCTGAAACTCTTTATCACTTTTTTCCCTACGTTTTTATGTATATACATATATGCACATATATTTATGACATATATACTATATATACATTTTTATAAGCATATTGCAATGATGTGTATTTAGAACACTCTTCCCATAGGTATCTGCATTATCTCATTTCCTCATTTCATTTAGATCTGTTTAAATGTCACCTCCTTACTTACCTTATTTAAATAGCATCACTCCTTCATTATCTGCTATCCTTCTTACCCTGTTGTTTTCCTCCGTGCCACCACTTGACATACTATGTATTTATTTATTTGCAGCCTATCTCCCCAACCAATGTAAGCTTCATGAGGCTCATTGTGTTTGCTCTGTCCCTGGTGCCTAGAATGACAACTGGTATGCAACTGGTGCTAAGTCCTTATTAAATGATTAGGTAATTTTGCACATTTTTGAGTAGATTTGTAGGAAAAATTACTAGAAGTGGAATCATTTTGTCAAGGGGCATGGATACTTGTAATTTTGACACATATTGCCAAATTGCTCTTCCTGGAAGTTGTAGAAATGTATACTTCTATCAGCAGTGAACCAAAAGCATCAAACTTTCAAATTTTTTCCAAGTTGACATGACCTATGGTATCTCATTTTTGTTACGATCTGTTTCTCTATCATGAGCAATACACTGAAATGCATATTGCCAACACTTTTAAACTGTTTATGATGGCTGAACATGTAAGAAGTGTTTTCGTCCGAGCTTCCCCAAAGGCCCAAAGGTCTTCCTGACACTCATGCTCTGATACCAAAAGTCGCTGCTTCCTGGAGTCCAGGTATGTGTCGTTCCTGGCTGCCCCAGTTACGTCTTTACTCACTTACTCTGGAATCCAAAACTTAAATGTATTGAACATTGGCTGATGAAATCAGGGATTAAATCTATTTCCTTAATTGTAGTCCCCAGGTTTTCTTCTTTGTATGAAGTTATCTATTTCCCAGATATTTCCTGCTTTATCCTTTAAGTATCAGTGAGCACAGAAGTTTCCAGCATCCAGAGAAAGCCTCTATTCCCTAGAATCCTTAGCATGCTTTCCCTGTAAAGTTTCCTACAAACCACTGCCAGTTAACCAGGCCAATAAGTAAGTTTATAGGTTAATGTTGGTAGTTACTTTTGACTTCTGGACTTCTTATGCAATAAAATTTGTCTAATTTTCCTTTTGCCTTAAGCCATTTAATGTTGTCCTACTTTCAGCTTGTGCCAACTGGGAATGGCAACATGAAGCAATATGTTTTACCACATGGTTAAAAATACCAAGGATTTGATATATAACTGTGTCTACGTAAAAGAGTGGTATCAATCCATTGTGCTGTTTCTTACTTTCATCTTAGCCCAGGAATTCTTTAGACTCTCCCTTTAAAAACATTTGCCTATATGCTAAACCCATGTATTTGGACCATTATGGTTTTACTGGAAAGTGAAACAGGAGTTTCCTATTGAAATTCATTCTTTAGCTTGTTGGATGAGTTCTAACTGCACAAACTACAGAATCCTCATAGCAAGAGTAAAATAATGTCACTCAGATGATCTTTAAGAGTAGATCATCTTGCTATTGCAGCCCTATTCATGCCAACATTTGCATAGCCTCCTGCTTCCACCTGCCCTCCCGAATAATAGAAGGCATGGGTTATTTATCCTTTGTGACTTTTACCAAAATTTTGAAAAATGGAACATGAACAATAACACTGAGGAAAAGGCAATCAAAACAGCTTTCCTGTCTTAAAACTTGTGTTGTCTTATTTCTAACAAGAAATCAAATGTATTATTATAACATGTGACTTTCTACTTTTGAGTGTTAGCCTAGGATCCTCTGAATTTTAATAGGGTTTGTGCTTATAAATTTGTTGTATGATATTTGTGAGACAATACCTTCATTCCTTTCTCATTAGTAGAGGATTATGAAGAATCATTGTTTAACATATATAAAATGACATGATAAAATCCAGTATATTAAAACACTTTAGCAAAATATTGATCAAAATACAATGAAAAGATCAAAGGAACACTTTTTTCTAAAATTCTCAAATCAGTACATGCTGTATTTGGAAAACTCCATGAGTTATATAATACACAGCATTTATAGATATCCAACTAGTCAGGGAAAAATGAGCTAAAAAAGGATTTTTACTTTATAATGACACAAAATTTGTACCAATATTCATGTTGGACATAACCTTGATAAAAAAATCTTTAAAAGCACTGTTTTTATATGCAGCAGCCATAACGTTAGGGCCCAATGATTATGAAAAACTACAGTGGCTAAGAGAAGATAACCTTGACACTATAATATAAAATCCCTGAAGTGTTACGGATGACTATGTTGTATAAATGTAACTTAGAAACACCTTCATGCTGAGATTTAATACTTGGGGTCAGTGTAGTAGTAAAGTTTGAAAAAATAAACATATCAACTAAACAACTTTTATTATTGCATCCACCAGGGAGTCTCAGTATGAAATCTTTTCATATCAAGAATGATTTCAGTACTGATTCAAAAAGCCTAAAGCATGTAGGAATCAACCAAGCAATCACAAAATTTGTATAAAGAAACATGAGCTTCTAAACTCTTGCATATAAAGTTTTACATATAATGTGCTTAAACTTATATCTTTTAAAGATGAATTTTCCAAGTGAAGCAAGATATATATTCTTCAATCACTCATTTTCAAAAAGACAGAGTTAATAAAAGAGATAAAAATGTTATTTATAATCATCACGTAAGATTCACAAAAAAATTAAAGTACTGAAGTTAAATAAAAAACTCACTTTCTAGATGGAGAACAGAGGATTTTTAGGGCATTGAAACTATTCTGTATGATAATATAATGATGGATACATGTCATTATATGTTTGTTGAAAACTATAAAATACACAACACCAATAGTGAACTGTAATGTAAACTGTGGAGTTTCGGTGATACTGATTGTAATACACCACTCTGGTGGCAGATATTGATAATGAGGGAGAGGGTATGTGTTGGGGCAGGACTATTTGGAAAATCTCTGTACCTTCTGCTAGTCATTTCTAAGAACCTAAACTGCTCTAAAAAATAAAATCTATTTAAAAAAATATCATTTTATCTTCTTTTTTAGATTTAAAAATTGACAGCTTTTTGGAGTATACTGGATATAGAATAAAGTGCACATATTTGTAGTGTAGATTTTGGCAAGTTCTGACATACAGATACACTGGTGGAAGTATCGACACAATTGGATGGTGAGCATTTTGATTACCTCCAGAAGTTTCCTTATTTCCGTTTGAAATCCCTTCTCCTCTCCTACCCAGTTGCAGTTCCCAGATAACCACTCTTCTGTTTTCTGTCACTATAGACAAACTGGCACTTTCTAAAGTTTATATAAATGAAATTACATTGTATGTAACTTTTTTGTTTTCTTTCACTCAGCATTAATTATTCTGAAAACCATGCATGTTGTTGCATTTATCAATGTTTCTTTTTTATTCCTGAGTAGTATTCCATTGTATGGATGTACCACCGTTTGTTTACCTAGTTACCTGTTTATGGAAATTTGGTTGTTTCCAGTTTTCTGCAATTACAAATAAAGCTGCTATAAACATTTGTGTACAAGTCTTTGTATGGACATATGCTTTCTTTTCCCTTGGGAAAATACCTAAGAGTAAAATAGCTGAACTATGTGGTGCATATATATTGAACTTTATAATAATTTACCAAACTGTTTCCAAAGTAGCTATACTATTTTATATTACCTAGTCGTGTGAATAATAGAGAGTTTCAGTTCTTTTACATGCTTGTCAATATTTGGTATGGTCAGTTTTTTAGAATTCTAGTAGGTGGGTTGTTGTATCCAATTGTAGTTTTGATTTGCATTTGCCTCTGATTAATGATGTTGAGTATCTTAGCATGTACTTATTTACCATCCATGTATCTTCTTTGGTGAGGTTTCTGTTAAAAGTCTTTTGCTTTCTCTTTCTTTTTTTTAAAAATATATTGTGGATACAAGCCCTTTACCAGATTAAGACTTTGCAAATAAGTACTCCTAGTTTTTGGTTTGTCCTTTTATTTTCTTGTGTCCTTTAAGAAGAGAAATCTGCTATTATCCCTATTTTTGTTCTCCAACAAGTAATGTGCATTTTTTCTTTTAGCTACGTTTAAGATTTCCTCTTTATCATTGGTTTTGAACAATTTGATTGTGGTGAACCTTACTGTAGTTTTTTTATGTTTCTTATGCTTGAGGTTTCTTGAGGTTCTTCATCTGTGGGTTTAAAGTTTTCATCAAATTTGGAAATATTGCAGCCATTATTTCTTTAAATATGTTTCCCTTTTCCACTCACTATCTATCCTTTGGGGACTCCAATTAAACATACATATTAGGCCACTTGAAGTTGTTCCTAGGTCACTGATTAACGTTGTATTTAAAAAACCTTTTTTTTTCTTTCTGTATTTCATTTTGTAAAGTTTCTGTTGCTATATCTTCAAGTTCACTTATCTTTTTTCTTAATGTAAATATGCTTTAAATCCTACACAGTATATTTTTCAACTCCAGCATTGTTGTTTTCATCTCTGGAAGTTTGATTTGGATCTTATTTTATATCTTCAATGTTTCTATATAACTTTTGGACCACATGGAATATAATTATAATAACTATTCCAATTTCCTTGTCTAATAATCCCAACATCTATGTCGATTCTGAGTCGATTGATTCTTTGTTATGGGTCGTACTTTCCTGATTTTCATGACTGGTAATCTTGGGCTGGATGCCATCCATTGTGAATTTTATCTTGTTAAGCATTGGATATTTCTGTGTTTCTATAAAATCTTCTTAAGCTTTGTTCTGGGCTGCAGTTAATTTACTTAGAATCAGTTTGATCCTTTCAGGTCTTATTTTTATGATTTGTTAGGTTGATCTGGAATAATGCTCAGTGTAGGACTAATTGCCCACCGCTGAGACAAGAGCCTGCTGAGTAGTCTACCCAGTGCCCCAGGAATTAATGAGGTTTTGGAGTCCGGCTGTTGTGAATAGGCCCTAATCCCAGGCTTGTGCAAACATCTGGCATTGTTCCTTCAAATCATTTCAGACGGTTCTTTCACCAGCTTTGGGTAGTTTCCTCCACACAGGTGCTGATCAATATTCACCTGAATAATCAGTGGAGACCCTCTGCTGGTTGCTGGATTTCTCTATGTAGCTCTTTCCTATCTGATGTCCTTTTATGAACTCCAGGCTCTTTGGTCTCCCTGGACTCTCTGTCATGTCTCCTCCAATCAGAGAGATCTTTAGGCCCGGTCTAGGTTCACCCTCCCGGTATCAAGGCCTGGAAACTCTTGCAGGTAGTAATGTGGGGCAGTTGTAGGGCTTACTTCATTTGTTGCCCATCTCTCAGAGGTGACTGTCCTTCGTTCCTCACGTCCAGCACCTTGAAACCTTACTTCATTTATTTATCTATTTTTGCTTTTTGGTTGTTTCAAGGCATTGCTTCACCTTGGCTAGAGGTGGAAGCCTCCAAAAACTAACTTTCGAAGCTTTCTATTTTTAGAGAAGAATGAGTAAAATTTTTAAGATGTACATAAGGAGACAGTTCAGTGTAATATTTCTGTTTATGTAGAGAATCTACCATAAGGTACAATGTTAATAGTTTGGGCTTTCCTTTAATTTGTTCTGTTATTGAAATGATGATTATTATTTAATATAGGTTAAACCTGCTAAGTATATGCACCATAGCTATATTTTAATTTATCAAATCCCTGCTTTGATAACTTGAAATCTAATGGCACAAAAGACACATAATATTGGAATTCAAATCAGAATTAAAATGTAGGTGGGCAAGGATAGCTAAAGTGGAAGTGTGCAAGGCTGGAACTTTAATCTTCATATTTTGAGACTTTAAGTGAGATAGTCAAGCTGCAACATAATAATGAAAGGAATGATTATTGAGATTTATGAGAGGAGATACATTATGTAAATTTCCATCATTAGAATATTGTAGGATGATCATACAGAAAGAGGAGATGTGCCATCTAACAACCTCTTGAGGTATTTGCACGGGTATTATTACCTCCATTTTAAAGATGAGGACCTCAAATCTTGTGAGAAAAATAATGGATTCTTCAAAGACATACCTCCCCAATGTTGGGGTGGAATTGACCACACCTTCCCTGAGGCCCCATAATTGTTCCTTTCTCATACAACTAGAATTCCACTGAACCTAAACGAATAGCTCACATGTTTATCTCCCTTACTACAATGTATATAGATTTATCACATGGCAAGAATACATGTTTGAGTATATACTGTGACCTGGAGGTGACACTCAAGAGTTTCTCTGTTTAATACTTTTGAGCTGTAAAACTTTGTGGTCTTGACATTGAACAATACTATGTCTTATTCACCCTTGAATTTGTATTAGCATGGCACTACATGTAAAGTAGTAATTGTTAAATAAAAAAACAAATGGATACTCTGAATTTTAGAAGAATTGGAACTAAGGTATACTAACTTTAAAACAGCACTATTTTTCTTAACTTATTATTTTTCTTAGTATTTCTTTAAGTAAAGCAGGAGCAAATAAAGAAATGCAGGAATCAGAGCCTCCCTGTAACTTCAGTGTTTGAAAAGAGTAATAAAGGATTTAGTTTTACCCACTTTACATGTTTTTTTATATCTACTATTCCTTTTCTTCCCGTTCACAAAGAAATCACAAACACGATCTGTAACCACTTCCCACTGCCTCTGTCACTGCCTCCCTCCTGGAAACCGTCATGACCTCATCTACACTCCAGCAAATGGTCTCCCTGTGTCTACTCTTGCCCTCTTATGGTCTCTTCAGCTGGAGTGGTTTTTAAATGTAGCTGTAGCTCTGGGGGGAGTTGGTGTTCCTTGGCAGGTAAACTGGTGTGACCGAAATCAATCGAAGGAAAGGCTAGATTGGGAGAAACCTGTTTATTGCCCACAGTGAGGCTGCTGCCCAGCTGCTACTCTCTCCCCCTGTCTCTCCAGACACAGGGCACGCCCACCTCCCTGCCCACCCTTTCCGGGAGGAATTCCACAGGCGAGTCCCCCAGTGACTGACAGGTGCCAGACCAACTAAGTACCAGGAACAGAGGGGCGAGAGAACAATCGTTCTCTCTCTAGCCCTTGCCTCAGGGGCTGCAGGAAGAAACACATATTGGTATGCAAATGGACTAAGGCCAAGTGGGGGATTCTGGAAATTCTGCAGTTTTACTCCACAGTATCTTAAGACTACCTTGGTTAAAAAAAATGTAATGTCTTCTCATCAAACAAATTCTGAGCTCTATTTCATGATGTATCCGGTGCAAGAGGGTGTGTACTACGCCATGCTGCCTGCACCTGCCCGGCCTCACTCTGCGTATGTTGACCTTTGTACTCTCTAAATAATGGGGCTCACTTGTTCTCCCTTCTATTTGGAATGCCTTGCTCCATTTTATTGTGAAATGATTTGAATAATGGTATCTGTAATAGATCAAATGGTAAAGACTTGAAGAACTCTTCAGAAAAACAATGCACAGTTGGATATATACATCATAGATATGTGAAAGTACCAGTTCATAGTGACTCATACTGACAAAGCTTTTTGGGAATAAAGATGGTTTGTTGTCAAGGGGAAAAACCATTCCATGGCTCATGACATGGGAAGTTGGCATTACTATTTGAACCACAAATTACCCAGCATCTGTACTGGTGGAACAAACAGCTGTCACTCCTTCTGTCTCCCTAAGTGTGTTGTCACCTCCATAGTTGGCATTATTCAGCTTGAAAAAGTGTCCTTACGGATGTAACACCTACCCTTCCTTCCAAGGTCGACTGCAGTTCGGTTGACAGGGACAGAGCTATTACGGCTATGTAACACAGTCTGTTTTTTACTCAGATTCATTTTATACCATTAATATGGGCATTGCTGTTTTGCTAGAAAAAGGAGGCTATGTTCAGGGAGAATAACATGAAAAATGACCTGGGGAGAAATAAGATCTTTCTAACAAAGAGATATATCAATGTAAGAGCTTATTAAAAACATATCATTCGTAATGCACAAATTGTAGTCTTTGCAACGGGCATCATTGTTATTCTGAGCTGCAGACTTTCAAAGGGGACCAGTGTCCTCATTCTCTTTTGTCAATAATGGAGTTTTCTTTTTATATTGCAGCACTATGGGATTTGTTCCTCTGCTTAGTTCAAAGGGCTGCATTTCTGCGCATCCTGTTCTCACCAGTTTTCCTTCCATCCTGTCTCTTCAGGGTGGTTACAGGAGTTAAGAATTTTTTTCCCTTTCTGAAATACCCCAACAAAAATTACATTTCTGCTTCAAGGTATTCAAAAAGTACATTAAAATAACAATAAAAATATCCCTGTAGAATCTATGTAACAATCAATTTTGTTTCATATAAGAATATTTTTACACCTTTTGCTTTAATGGCTTAGGGTACTATGCATTTGTATAATACTCAGGAAGATAACATATTCTCTCAGGTGGACTTTTTTCATAACATCTGCATGAAGAGTTTCTTCAAATACTGGCTTTTCTTTTTCAAGGTAGAAATATCCACTGAGATATCATTTGAACTAGTTCAACTGACGTGTTGGTAATTGTGAACAAACAGCAGTAGACAGAGTCTGCTGGTAACTAGAAATGAGAGGTGGTAGTGTTTAATTTGAAGGAACCATCTGCACTAGCATCAGTGTGATAAATCTAGCAAACAGCAGTAAATGGAAAAACAATATATGATATAAAAGGAACTACGGATAATATAGCAATCTTTTATTATATAACCATAAACTGAAATAGTAGTATAAGTAACAGCAGTATACTTTCCAGTGAGGAATCTGTGAGTCAGAACTCAAGTCATGCAAGGTATTGGATGCTATTTTGTGGACTGGGAGCTGTTAGGCACTGAAGGTTTTGTTCAAAATTTGCATGCTGAAGCCCTAACCCTCAGTGTGAAGGTGTGTGGACAGGGTGCCTGTGGGAGGTTAGATGAGGTCAATACTGGGGCCACCAAGATGGGATTAGTGTCCTGGTAAGATGAGACACCAGGGAGCCAGCTGTGTCTCTCCCTCTCTCTCTCTCTCTCTCTCTCTCTCTCTCTCTCTCTCTCTCTCTCTCCTTGTACATACAAAGAGGAGTCACATGAGCATACCTTGTGGTGATGGCCCACCCACTGTAAGAAAAGAGGAGGCCTCGGAACGAAACCTACCTTGCCAGCCCCTTGATCTGGGACTTCCTAGCCTCCAGAACTGTGAAAAATAAACTTCTGTGGTTTAAGCTATCCTGTCAATGGAATTTTGTTATGGTAACATGAGCAAACTAAGACAGGGCTGTGAGAGACTGTGTGTGTGAGTTTTTAATTCAGCATGGCAAGGGAGAATCTAATGCAAGAGCTTTTATATTCAAACCTTTCCGTCCCTCCTGTTACCCCTGATTGCATGTTGAGGTTGATCTATCTCAATCTCCGACCAGGTGAGTTATGACCCAAAAAGGAACACATTGTAATCCCGCTCTCCCCTTAATCAATGCATATTATTTATCTTATCTTGGATATCCTTCTTGTTATTGAGAAGGGTTCTTTATCTTTGGCTTTTAAAGTAATGGGTGCTCAAAAGATGAAGAGCAACTCACCATTTTAATACATGGGCAACTCTGACAAAGTTTTGGATAAACTGAAGTGAGGTTTAATAAGAAGTAAGGAAAGTCTTACCTCCCTAGGGAAGTTCAGAAATGATATGGTGGCTGATGATTGTTTGGGATATGGGGAGAAGAGGAGTAATTTGGTTCCAGGAGTTTGGTATTGTTGAGTGTAGGAAGACCCAGGTCATTCCCAGGTGTCTTCCTCTCCAGCTCTATGTTTGCTGGCTCCAAGACTCATTTCCCCCTCCATTCCCACCTTCCTGTATAGCACCTCTAATGAGACACTGCTTTAACACTGAGGTCTACTGGGGAAGAGAGTACCTAACAAAACCAGAGGCTATCTGCCTCCAGATATTTCAGAGGAGATGGTTGTTTTATTTGAATGGTAACTTTGAGTTTTATATCACCATTATCTGATATAAGTCTAACTGTTTTCAGTACAAATGATCAGATCAGAATCTGTCTTATGCCCAATTGAAGGCATGGATTTCCTGGTAATTAAACCCTTAGCACCTCTTTGGCTCCTTCTCTCCATTTCCATTGACTTAATTGTGGCTGGAGAAGGTGGGTATTGTAAGGCCCACCCATGGTCCTTTTGGTTAACTCATCTGAGTAGAACCAGTGTGAATACAACCGGGATGATCACTTGGTCACTATCAATCTCCTCAGGCTTGGAGATTATCATAATTTCTGTTGTTATCTGTATTATAATTTTTGCTATCTGTATGTTGGTTTAGCCTCTATTGCTATTGTGGAATCTGGTTTCAATGCTCCAGCTTTTCTCGCACAGAGACCACTGCAGAAGATTGAGGGCACACAGATTGTGAGTTGAGAATCCTGGCAGGGTGGAGTGCAGGGAAAATGGAAATTCCCATGGCCAGATGCTCACCTGACCCAAATCTACTTGATGATGTAATTGGCCTACTGCTATGCTCATGTTTACACACCATTGACACTAAGCCCATATTGCCTATGCTGCTATATAAAAGGCTCTGGAAGTGCTCGGGGCAGAGTGGTGCTTGAAGTCAGAGCCTGGGGCACAAGGCACAGACTGAGCAGAGGGAGAGCCTGGAGAGGAGAACAAGGAGAGCCAGGGGTGTAGACAGCATCTGCGAGGCAGGAGAGAGGCCTAGGGCAGGAACTGGCTTGCTGCATGCAGACTGGCCCTGAGGCAGATGGGATGCTCACTGCTTGTCCTGCCACCAGGAGAATAAAGCAGGGCACAAACCCTTTTATCCCCAACATTCAGTTGTCATTTTTTGGTGTCACCAAATTCAGTGAACTTTCCTAGGGCTGAAACCCTCAGGCAAGACAGCTTCTTTTTTTCATTTGTAAAATAACAGTAATTGTTCTTCATTCCACAATGATTCCAGGAAATAATAAGATAATCTTTCTAAAGAGTTTGGCAAAATATGATAATTTAAGAAAGGACTGAATTCATAAACAAGAACAGCATGCAATCAAAAAGAGCACTTATAGATAATAAAGAATTCTGGTAACTACAGTTTATCAATATAAAATTTCATAGAATATTTGGAAGAAAACATTCAGGACATATAAAAAAAGACAATATAGGGAAAATATGAGCTAAAGTTCAGGGACATGAAGAATAATTTCAAAAATTTCACATATGATAATCCTTCCAGAAAGAGAACAGAAAGACCTAACCAAGTTATAAAAGGAATAAAAGCATGTAGTTTCTCATGACAAGAATGACATGATTCTTCAAGTGGAAGAGGATTACTAAGTGCTAAATAAGTTGAAAGAATATATCAGACTTTCCTATAGAAATACTAGGTTCTGGAAAGCAGTTGAACATGTTAAAAATTATGATGGAGAATGAATTTCAACCTAGACTTCTGTACCTAGCCCAACTATCACTCAACATTTAGAGAAAATGCATTTTCATATATGTAGGGATATAGGAGGTTTACCTCCCATGTACTCTTCTTTAATGAAGCAAAATGAGGGAATACAATAAAGAGAAGGACCTGATACCTGGTAACAAAAGGAAGCAACTAAGGAGAGAAATGTAGGCAGTCTCAGAATGACAACTGTAGAACAGGCCTCGAGAGTAATCAGTCTAAGAGCAGGAGAGAGGTCTTGTTGATTCATTGTTGTGCTACCCCAATCTGTGAGCCTAAAATGACTTACTACCATTTCTGTGTTTTATTTAGCAGTAAGGAAAAGGGAACAATAAGTACTGCCATTTAAGTAAATGATCCAAATGCTGCTCATTTTATTTCTGTTCACACCTTATTGGCTTGAACTTAGTCACTCCTAGCTAAATCTAATCACCCCTAGTTAAATGGGAGGCTCCGGCTCTCAACTCTGTGTTCTAAACTATTTTGTTTTGCTGTCTGCTTTTGAATATTATTAAGTGCTTATCATGTGCTAGACATTGTGACATGTTCTTGAATTAACTTATTTTATCTTCAAAACAATCATATGAGGTAGTAGTTTCATTAAATGAAAAAAGACTCAGGAAGTTTCAATTATTTTCCCAGGAAGTAGAAGAGTCAATACTAGAATTCACATCTGAGTCTAGTGTTCAAAATCTTCACTGTTTAAGCTGTACTGCCTTCATCATAATGAAACACCAATGCAATGAATTATGGTTCTTGACTAACAGATTTGTTCTCTTGGTGTTACAAATGAGGGTACACTGCACCACTAACCTGTATTATTTACTGGAGCTGTGGTCCTCTGCATGGATAGGAGACATAAATAGCCATGAATAAAAGCTCCTTTGGGTGAAGAGCTCCTTTGTAGGACATGGGTAGCACTTAGTGACTCTCAGATGTCTCGAATATAATTTAGGGGTAGCGGAGGCCTTTTCTTATCTCTACATAGGAAAGTACTTTGGACAGGATTTAGGTGCTAATTATTTCTCAGGCCCATTAATTTGTTTTGTATCTAGAGATTCCTTCACTGATATTCTTAATTTAAATTCTGTTTGCAGCTTCACATCTTGTTCGGTTTTCATGGGTCTTTTAACTGGAAGGTTGGTGAAGGTGAATCAGGCCCAGCTAGCTTGCTGTGTCCAACTTGGAAACGGATCCAGTGCCAGTCACTGTGTTATTAAGGGAGCAGCTATTAAGAGAAGAATAGCTGAGCCATGACTACTTTATATTCTCAGCAGGTCTGAGCAGACATAATCTGATATCAAGGAGAATTTTTTTTTAAAGGTAGGAAAAATGACTCAATACTGTTTAGCATGTACTTAATCAGAAAATTAAGTGCTTGTCTTGTGAAGAGGACTGTGTATGTGTGTGATCGTGTATGTATTTGTGTGTATAGGTGAGGAAGTGTTTCAGTGGTTGGGAAAATAAGAAGATATTGTTGAAAGTTACCTGTGCAGACATTTTGAAGGGCACCAGGCTTGAAGTGTCTTCTCTGTCCTGGAGGACTTAGAAGTATGAAGATTATGCCTCCTTCTTAAAGTCTGTTCTTCAGATGCAGAATGCCAAATGCCACCACTGACTGCACAAGTAAACATCTCAAGTCCTTCCACACTTCATTCCAAGCCAAATTAATCTGATCTTGGGAAGTGTCTTAATTGGGAGAAAGAGATGAATCTGGTTTGAAAACAGTGTCTGTGGGCATATGGTGGGATTTGCCATGAGGTGGGTCTCCAGGGCTGGGAGCAGAATGGGAAAGACGTAGAAAAGTGCAAAGCTCAGGACAGCAGGGTATGGTGATGGCTGGGATGTGACTGTGTGGGGAGTCCTGGGAAGGTTTATTTCTCTGCATGTTTTTCCTTTCGACTATCAGGAAAGTCATGTTTGCTCTACAGTTTCAGCTTTCTCCTATGCATAATTCTCCTTAACTTCTCCAACCCTTGAGCAAAGTTGAATACTTCTGTATAGCTGTGTATGGTGGTGCTGTTAAGAATAAAGTGAGAGTAAAGGGAAATGTGACTTGCCCCATATCAGCTCTCAGGAAATGGAACAAAGGAACAACCTCAATCTCAGGGTCCACTCTGGAGCTTAAAGTATCAGGGGTAGCCCCTGTTGGTGATAGAGACTGTGGAGCAGACAGTACAGGAAAGACTTAGAGAGAACCCACCTCTTTTCTCCCCATACAACAACAGAGGGAGGTGATGCTTGCAAGAGGGAAGGGTGACAGTGGGGGTATGCTTTGATATAAGGTCCTTATTTATCTGTTTTTTGCATTGTCATGATTTTGTGACCATTGTCCTAGTAAGATTAAAAGATAATGGTTAACTAGATTTATTGTGGTGATGATTTCACAATATATACAAATAGTGAATCATTATGTTTTACACCTGAAACTAATATGTTGTATGTCAGTTATACCTTGATAAAAAAATAAAAGATACAGATGGTTTCTTTTGAGAATCATTACCTGGAAACTTTGCAGGTAAACTATTACTGTTCTTTATGTATGTTCTGTACAAAGAAATATATATTAAAGACATTTCCTATAAGGACATTGGTACTGAGAATAAATGTTCTTATGTCCTTTCATAAGTACAATTCTTGTTAAAAACCAATTTGCCTAGATTAGCATTTATGCTGCAATTCAAAGATAATGATGTGTACCTAACATATACCATTCTTGCTGAAAACCAGGCGTGGGGAAAGTTTGTAAAATATTTAATAGTTTTTAGTAGTATAGGCTATGGAGCATCTGGAACCTTTTCCTTCTTTTTTGTATTGCACCATTTTAGATTTGTTTGCCATCTTCCCTGGTTTTTTTTTTTTTTTTTTGCCAAACTACCCAACAAAGGGCAACTTAAAACTGGAATGTGTTTTCTTCCTTGCTTTGTTTCACCTTTTGACTTTCCTGGCACCGGATTATAGAAGGAAGTTTATTCTCATTATCAAGACGCCCGGGTCCTATTGAGAACACATTCTCAAGGCTAACTTCTTATCGGTGCCGCACTGTCAGAAGATTTACTTGGCTTCCTTGAAAGTGATTTTGTGCTTTATCTGGCTACAGCTGCTGAACAGAAATGAGGTAATGAAAGGCTTAAAAGAGTCATTTTATGGTCTACTTTTCCATGTTCTTCAAGTCAAGAAACCTCTGGGTCTTCATTAAGATGCTCTCTCTTCTACTCTTAGGATCCAAATTGTAGTGTTTAAAGTGTACATCAGATGATAGGACCAAAAATCTTGGAAATTCCTGCCTTGCTGAAGGAGAACAGTTGTTGTTCCTACTAGAGAAATCCATATGCAATAATTGCAAGGGTTCTCTCCTTGTCTGTCATATTTGGGTCTTGTGTGGGAGATAGTGGGTAGCAGCCATCAACATTTTTCCCATGTGGCCTCCGAGTCAACAGTTTTTCTGGTAATTGTGTTGTCAAGTGTTTCTTCTGAGAGATATGCACTTCCACAGTCTCGTTCAATGTGTAGAAACTATGAGTTCGCACTGACAACTGTAGTTTGAGAGTGTCACCTGTCCTCTTAGTCCTATCTTAAACCAGTAGAACTTTGGCCATTTGCAGCGACAGAGTACACAGAGATGATTGTATCTTTTCTGGAGTCACCTGCTAGGTTGGATCCTGTGCAGCTGAAGGTTAGGAGAGAGTTAATGTACTGTCATGGGCATTGATAAGGAAGATATTTTCAGAGAGATTCCATTACAAAGTGGCATATTTCCAATTGGCCAGACAATTAAGAGCTACAATGATCAATCAGAAGCACCCATATATATTCATGATGGTCTTTGACTCTTTCAGGAAAGTGATGCTAGCTGTTGTAATAGACAATACTAAAATTTCTGTGGCATTGCACAATAAAAACTCATCTTCACTCTCGTAAAGTCCAATGGGTCAGAAGAGCTTTGTGACATGCTCTAATTCAAGAATTCAGATTTCTTTCATATGGTGGGGACAACATCTTCAAATATGGCCTCTAAGATGATTACGTAATGGGAAGAGAGAGGGACTAGAGTGGGGGTGGCAAATGTTTTCTGTAAAGGGCTGGATAGTTTTTATTTTTGGTTTTGTTAACCACATGGTTTTGCGCAATTACTCAAATCTACCATCGTAACAGAAAAGCAACTGTAGTTGTAGCTTTGTTCCAATAAAACTAGTTAAAACAGAAACACGTGGTAGGCTGGATGTAGTTACCAGGCTGTAGTTTGCTGACCACTGGACTTGTCTTGCACGGGAAATATGGTCTTAGTCTAACTGTGAAAGAGTTGACAATGTAGTTTAGCTGGGTGCCCAGAAGAGGCAAAAATGACATTATGGGCCCTAAGCAGTCTCTGCTATACTTTCAACAGCTTCCAGTGAATTAGCAAACCAGAAGCTCCTAATGATTCGGTTTTATGGCAAGGATGTTAGATTAAAGTCACATGTATTTTCTACTGTGGCTTTTGTCTGCCTGTAATTAAAAGAAGTCAGTGAGTGCCGCCGTAATACACGGTCGCTGGATGTGGAGCCAGAAGAGTTTCCGTAGTCACAGCTCTTAGGAGAAACTCAACCTGAAGAGCCCGCTTTAGTCATTTTGAGTGGCTGTAACAGAATACCATAGACTGGCTGGCTTACAAACAACAGACATTTAATTTTCAGAGTTACGGAGGCTGGGAAGTCCAACGTTAAGGTGCTGGCAGACTGTCTGGTGAGGGCCCACTTCCTGGTTGATAGACAGCTGTCTCTTCACTGTGTCTTCACATGAAGGGGCGAGTGAGCTCTCTAGAGTCCCTTGCATAAAGGGCACTGACCCCTTTCATGAGGGGTCTACTCTCATGACCTAATCACCTCACAGAAGCACTACCTCATCATACAATCACATGGGGGTTAGGGTTTCAACATATACATTTTGGGGGCACACAGACATTCCGTTTACAGCAGAGACCTAGGGGAGGATTAGTTCTCAGCAGCCTTCTCTCATGTAGCTTTAGGATAGGGCTGAAGAATCCTGTTCATATTATTTTTATTTCATATAATAGGTAAGTCTCCAAAGACAAGGAGTACATTTTATTCTCCAAAAATAACTTAATTTTTTTCTTTCGTTCAGTGGTTAAAACAAAGTGGCTGCTAATAAATGTGTTTATTAACTTAATAAGTCAATACTAATCACATAAAACAGCAGAGATATAGAGTATAAGTCCAATGATTTTCAAATGCAATCTCAGTTTGTCTTGGGCCATAATGGGATTTTAAAAAGCATTTTATTACTGTCCTCTTTTCTTTTGCCTTTCTGAGAACTAGACCTTCCCCTAAGTTCTGAAGATTAGCCCTTCTCCCAAGGCCAAGCTACCTATATGATGAATACAGTATTTGTTACAGAGAGACTACAAAAAGAAAGAATTAGGTAATGATTAACTTTCAATCCTGGGTTTACAGAATGAAGCTATTTAAAAAATTTATCATTTGTTATAAAATATCTAATAACAAACATGAACGACCCATGTGCATAGGATTCTGTCATAATTTACCATTTTTGTCAAGGACAGAAAAACCACAAGTCTTGTTGCTTGATAGGAGGAAGGGGAAGTTTTTTCAAAGCAAACCTTAGGGGATTTGTGGAAGAGAAAGGTGAAAGAAATATGGGAGTTGGTTAGGTATGTGCCGTAATGTCTCCACTCTGGGTTTTTCTATTTGTACTCTGAAGATTTGTCTTGTTTCGATTTCCCAATTTACTCTTGGTTTTTAGTATGGCATAGTTAAGATGCATAAGTAGCTAAAAAAAGTCCAGTTGAAATATGCACTATGGCAAGAAGAGCCATAGCATGGACCACCCGAACTGAGGCCAGACGGGAGGTCCAGTGTATTTATTTACTGTAATTTTTAAAAACCTTTATTGAGGTATAATTGATGTAAAAAATCTGTACATATTTAACAATTTAATAAGCTTGAACATACACGTGAAACTATCACCACAGTCAGGGTAATAACCTATCACCCTCAAAAGTTTCCTTGTGTCTCTTTGTCTTAGTTTTTGTGTTGTGTTCAGAACAGCATGAGATCTACCCTCTTAACAAATTTTAAGTGTATCATATAGCACTGCTAAATACAGGGGCCATGTTGCATGTCAGATCTCTAGAACTTACCCATCTTGCATACCTGAAACTTTATATCCATTGAATAAACAGCTCCCTGTTTGCCCCCTACACCCTGGCAATGACTACTGCATTCTCTGCTTCTATGAGTCTGACTATTTTAGATACTTTATGTAAGTGGAATCACACAGTATCTGTCTTTCTGTGGCTGGCTTATTTCACTTGGCATAATGTCTAAGCTCAAAGTCCAATTCAGACTTCAAAGGAGACCGAGTCCACACCGTCAATGCTGACAGGGGAGTGGCTAGATCACCCAGGGAACAGCCAGGCTCTGACCTCAAGGAAATAAACTACAGCTACGCCTGCCACAGAATCAGCTTTAAATGACAGAAGGGACAACGATCTCCAGCCAGAGAAGGCATGTCAGAGGCACCACAGTTCGATGTGATAAAAGACTCAGCGTGGATCCGAGGACCACAACTAGCCCCAAAGCCAACAGGCCCTTTATCTCCCTTTATGCAAACACCCACAAGCAAACTCAAGCAGAGAAGCAGAAGATCAGAAACGCTTCTGAGAAGAATTTTCATCCAAGAGACACTGAGAAATACTTTAAGGTACTATTTAAACTATAGAATAAGACCTTAAATAAACAGACTGGACATGTAGGTTATTTTTTCTTGCTTACTAGCTTGACGGGAAGGCTGACTAATTATAGACAAATCAAGAAATTACATTTTCTCTACACATCTGAATTGATTTGTGAATTAAATTTTTGCTATCCTGCTGCACTGACTAATGAATTAAAATGAAAAGAAAATCAAAAACGAAAACCATGTAAAATTTTATTGCATTTCAAACTCAGCTAATTGGAAAATATCTGTATTATCCAAACGTATATGTATTTATATTCACTTATCCTGAAGCAATCAATCAAATAAAGTAAAAAACACTATATCTTAACATTTGGCAGAGATATAAACTGATGTTCTCTAGGCTTTCTAATAATATACTCCATAGGCTGACTTAATATACACATAATAGTTTCATTTACCTTGAAAATTCAAATATATCTTTAAAAAATATATTGTTATAGGGAAATTGCTTTCTTTTATGGGCAACTGATAGTATCACAGAAGAAGGCAAATCACTGTATAGTTTTTGCAGGTAACATTGGCTGAAGTCACATGCTATTCTCCACACTTAGAATTTCTGCTTATTCTACATGTTATTACTTTGTGCCCAAGATGGAAATTTCTCAGAAAAAAATTCAATAAATATTAAAGAGGGGAAATATTTGCATATAAGGGTGAGGAGAGCCACATTCTATAAGGGCATATCTTATTCATTTCTATTCCCCTCCTCCAGGGTAGCACACAACATCATCTCAGTGTTGCTGCCCCCCTTTGTCCCTCTGCAACCATGCATATATTTGACTGAGACGACCCTCTCTGGGCATTTGGGAATCCACGGAGCGAGCTAAGCCTCCTTGATGAGGGTTGCCAATTCGGAGACAGAGCCCTTGCTTGGCTGGTTAATGTGGCTGCTGCTGAAGGCTGGAGGGATGCTGGGAACCTGTGCAAAGGCTCCGGGCAGCTGCGCTATCAGGTGGCCAGCCTGGCGCTCTCTCCCTCGCTGATGCTGCCTCCAACCACAGTAAACTGTAACTCAATAGAATTCAAATCTTTAGCTGCCCAGAACAGCCAGGCAGCAGGCCCAGAGGCCCTTTCAAATCAGGGTTTTTACAGTTATTTTAATCCACAGGAGGTGCCAGCATTTCTCTGCCTTACAAAGACAAGCAATCCGTATAAACACAGAGGCTGGTCAGATACAGTCTTGAGAAGGAAGTTAAGCCTGATTCTCTTATGGGGAAAACATGAAAGCAAATCTGTGTGTATTGTTCATTGTGCTAATCTGCTATTTTCAATTTTCAAGGACAGATTCAGTTAGGTATAATACAATAAATAAATGATGGGAGAAAATATATGCAAACATATACCATTTTGTGCAACAAGCATGTAGCCAGCATACTACAGGTCATATGACTCTTATTCAACCAAACAACTATTATTAGAATCACTTTCTCTTCCCGTTCAATTAAGTTGGACACTAGAGTGATGTTTACAATGATTTAACTCTGCCAGGGCATCCAGATTTGGCTAAGCACTAGCCTACCCAGGGACACTGAGGAGCAGTGTGCATGGCATAGCCTTGAAGAGCAGTGCGGCTTGATGGGTACCCCAGCACAGACTGTGGGATCAGCCTACCTGGGTTCAAATCCTGCTCTGCCATTTACTAGCAAGGAGAATTTGTATATATTTGCAACCTCTCTGAGTCCTCTGAGATGAGGAAGATGGTAGCATGGTATCTATAATGAGCATGAAATAAGTAAACATATTCAAGGAGCAAAAAGCAGTATCTGGCATGAGTGCAATTCAAAGTGTGGTCTGGAGACCCTGGTATCAGCATCAGCTTATTAGAGAGGCAGATTCCTAGGCCCTGTTGCAGATCTATAGCATCATCATCTGAATTTTCACAACAGTTCTACTGGCATTAAACATTTGAGAAGCATTGCTACGTATATGCTGGTGTTGGTATCTTAGGCTGGCTTTAACTAGTCCAGTAGTAGAGGCGAGAGGGGCTCCCCTGCTGACCTGCCTTTCTCTTGCAGGCTCTGAGCCCCAAAAAGAGACTGTGTCCTAACATAACCTCTGATTACCCTGACTTCTTGGTGGCCAGTGGACTGTGTGCTCTGTGAGTCCACAGGCTGTATCATCCTCGACCTGCATCCTGACCTTAAATGTTTACTTGGCAGCCAGATCCTGATGTTTCTGTGTCCACCAGCTCATTGAACCCCAAGTCTCCATTAGTGCCTTTGCTTGTCAGCTTTATTGGATGTCTTAAATTATATACTGCATCCTGATGCCTTTGCAGTTCAGCTGGAAGGTTCTCTCTAATCGTCTTCCCCGAACAAAACAAGAAGAATATTAGGGACGTATTAGGAGGAATAAAAAAGTTGGAATTATTTAACACTTTCTTCCTAGGCTCCACAAGGCACAGAAACATTTGGTTTTTGAAGTCGGCTCCAAGAGGCAATTTTCTAACAGATTTTATAGTAGAGAAGAGAGGTCAGCCTTTAAAGAATGCAAAGGTCAACAAAGCAGAATTTGCTCTATTTAGGGCATGGGTGTGACATTTGGACTTTTTTGCAGCCAATACTCTTCTGGATTTAGGAAACCGAAACAGTCACCACACCTGCTTGCTTTATTTCACTTCAAATGGTCTTTAGTAAAGAGGCTTGGAGACAGAGACCTTCCAGAGGCATTCATGCCAAGCTTATCACAATTCCATGATGCTTGGCCAATAACGCAAAGAGAATGGATGACAACAGGATGCCAGGGCACTTGGTGTGTGGTGAACTGAAGGGATGTAATTGTAAGTGAAATGGACAGAAAAAATGCTTCAAGGGCACACTGGCACCTAACTTAGAGTAGCAAAGTGGCCCTGTAGTGAGGCAGGAATTCCCAGCAATAAGCTTCATATCCTGCCATGGATCAAACTGGAAAAGAGGAGAAGATAGTTATTCGTAGACTGAGAGTAATGTGACTCACAGACCGTTTCAGTTGTGGATGTCTGAACTGCTTATAGAAGGACTGCTCGGCCATCCACAGTTATTGACTGCCTCATCTGTATATGGCACTAAGAAAGCAGCCAAAGGACAAAACAGATATGTAAAACATATCTTTCTCCCTAAAGTACTTATAGTAACAGGTAAGAAATACATGCATGTATACAAAATGGAAATAAACTTTAGCAGGAGTAAGTTGATGGTTCCAAATGAGTAGCAGAGAAAAAATTACTAAAGCTAGAAGAGTCAGGACAAGTTCAAGAAGGTGGGGTTGGAGCTACAATTTTGGAGGATTAATTTATATTTGTTGAGTGTTGCACTCAAAATCTTATGAACACATAAGCTTGTGACCCAGGTAAAGCCTGGATGGAACAGTAGACAGGTTTTTAGGGGGCCAATGGGTAACCATGTTTTTCCCCTTCTTAAATTCAAATGTATTGAGAGGAAAACATAGGAGTCAGACACTTGGGGAGGATATCAGCTTTACTGCTGTTGGAAACTCAATCAGAGGACATGAGTAACGTTGCTTGTATTTTAATATTTTCCTGATGATGTCGGCCGATTAGTTGCCCATGGCTAGAAGAGCTGGACAAGCCCAGGCCACACTCCACAAAAAGGGGGTTCTAACTGCATGGCAGGAAGAACACAACATTCAGCTTGTCTGTAGGTAGCCAGTTAGGAAAGAGAACCCAGAAGAGTCTTATGACATTGGCTTAGCACCTTCTCCAAAGTTCCCAAGTCAGAAAGGTCATTCTTCTTTCCTTGGAAATATATCCTTCACCCCATCCACCTGTCAGACATTCTCTGGAGTTAATTCTATTTTAATGGACTCCCTAAGTTGATTTCTGTGCATCCAACCAAATGAATATTTTTGTGATGTTGGTGAATATACATATTGCATGTAAACATAATTTTTCTTCTTGTTCACCTAGTTTTTGGTGTGTGTGCAATATTGTAACTACAAAAATAAATTGTTAGAGTAAAGGTTGTGATTTTAAGAGTGGAGGAAATGGCAGAATAGGTCATTGTGATAACCTCCTCCTGTGTACACACCAAAGAAGCAACTACCTCTAATACAACTAACTCTGAAACAACCTGAAGACTGCAGGACAGACTGTCTACAACTGGTGAAAAAGACAAGATCAGAGAGATGTCACTTGTAGAGGACTGGTGTGTTTTGTTACTCCCTCTGAGACACAACACAGAGATAGCAGTTTGAAAGATTTGTTAGCCTTGGAAAGTGTGCCAGTATGTTGGGGATCAGAGGGAATGCTCTCCAGACAAGAAAGGACAGGTGGAGGTGCTTCCCTGGCCCTCCCCCGGCCCGTTTGGCTGGGCACTCACTGGAGCTAGCTCCAGGCACTCTGTCTCCCTTGCTGCTGGCTCAGCTCCGTGGTGGTACTTCCCTGTGTACATGCCCTGCCCAGCCTGCTCAGCCCAGGAGTAGTCCAAATTTTCTGCCTGGCAGGTGGATGGAGGACACATTGTAGGCTTTTCTCTGTGGGGCACTTGGGTGAGCCAGCTCCAAACTCTCCAGACCCACAGCAGTGCTCCCCTGCATTCCCACCCCAGCCGGCCAGCAGCAGAGGGTGGCCCTGTCCACACAATCCCAACAGAAGCGCTACTAGATGGATCGACAAAGGGCCCCTGCTGACAGAAGTCAGTCACTGTGGGCAGACAGACAGAAAGGCAGCCAGCCCACAGGCCACCAAGCAACTGAGACTCCACCACAAAGGAGAACCAGGCACTGGTGAGCTGAGACTTGAGCTTCTGGCCACCACAGGATCTCTAATTCATAAAGTCATTACTTTCTAGACCACAAAGCATAGCTGAATTATCTAACATAAAGGAAGAAATACAGAAACACAGACAAAATGAGGAGGCCAAGGCATATGTTCTAAGCAAAAGAGCAAGATACCAGTAAAGGGGCTAAATGAAACACAGATAGCAATCTTCTTGATTAAGATTTAAAAGTTACAGTCATAAATATACCCACTGACCTGGGGAAAAGAACTGATGATGCCTGAGAACTTCAAAAGAGATGGAAAGCTTGAAAAAGAGCACTCAGAGCTCAAGGATCCAGTAACTTAATGCAAAACACAGTGGAGAGAATGAAGAGTACACTGGACTGCTGGCAGTAGAGGAAAGTGGATGATGGTAGTGTTGGAGGGTAAGAACAGGAAAACAAGAAGATGAGCAAGAGAAAGAGCAAATAATATCTAAAAATGAGAAGATGCTAAGAGAGCTGTGTGGCAACTCCAAATGAAACCATATTCACATACTAGGGGGACGAGAAAGAGAAAAGAGAAACAAAGGAGTAGAATCTCTTGTGGAAGAAATAATAGCTAAAAACTTCCGTAATCTTGGGTAGGAAATAGATACCCAGGTCCTGGAATTATAGAAACCCCCACAAAAGGAACCCCAGGTGTCCCGACCTGCAGGACTATCAACGGGGGTCGACGACCTGGAGGAGAGAATTGAAAAATAAAAAAGAATGGGGCAAGGGACACAAAGAACGACCAGCAAGACAGGGTGTCTGATCAAGCTGGCACAGTTTATTGTTTGCAGGCTCAATTTATACAGGTAGCAAGTAAGGGGTGGGTCAGGAGATAATTGGTCCTTAGGTGGCGCTGGCGGGGAGGTGTAGAGGGGTGATTGGGTCTTGGCTGGCACCGGCGGGAACGGAGGACCTGGAAGAGAAGCGGGGAGTTCGCCATTTTTGGGGGCGGGGGCCCTAGAGAGGGAGGCTTCAAAGGAGGGGCACTCCCCTGGGGCAGTGGGTGTTTCTTGCTAAACAAAGGACAGAAAAGGCACATGCTGTGAGGTAGCCTAACCACTAACTCTAACTTAGAAATGCAAATGTTGCTAGGTAACTTAACCCCTAGCTCTAACCTAGAAGTTCACTAAATGCGCTTCTTAGTAATAGGGGAAAACTTGTTTCTAACGCGTGGATGGGTTCATTGTTGCTGACTTTACAGGAAAGATTTCTAGCTGATTTTACAGGAAAGATTTTTACTCAAAACATTGCTGCTGTCTTAAGGCTTTTGTGACCGAATCTGCTTAAAGGCCCACAGATTTGCTCCCAACACCCAGGAATACAAAACAAAGACATATAGTAATTAAAATGGCAAACACTAAAGATAAAGAGAGAATCTTAAAAACAGCAAGAAAGAGGCAGACAGTTACTTATAAGGGAAACTCCATAAGGTTATCAGCAGATTTCTCAGGAGAACCTTTACAGGCCAGAAGGGATTGCCATGAAATATTTAATGTATTGAAAGAGATGAACCTACAACCAAGAATCCTCTACCCTCAGCAAGGTTATCATTCAGAATTGAAGGAGAAATTAAGTTTCCCAGATAAACAAAGACTGAAGAAATTCACCACCATTAAACCAGCTTTTATAGGATATGTTAGATTTCTGTAAATGGAAATGTTCTTAAGCCAAAATATTTTTTATCAGTGAAAATAAACTGACAGTAAAGGCAGTAAAACAATTACTTACTAAGTGAGTATGAAGTTAAAAAAAAACAAAAGTAGTAATATCAACTATACACAAAATCAGTGAAGGGATACATAAAACATGCAGATTATGATATCTTACTCATAAAGTGTGGAGGAGGAGGAAGAACAAAAAAGCAGTATTTTCAGATTGTGTTTGAAATTGAGTGGCCATCAACTGAATATAAATTTTAATATATTTAGGAAACTATGAACCTTATGTAACAACAAACCTAAAGCCTACAATAGACACATACAGACACAGAAAAAAGGAATCCATGCCTAACACTAAAGAAAACCATCAAATCACAAGAGAAGAGTATAAGAGAGGAAGAAAGGAACAGAGAACTATAAAAATAACAAGAAAATAATTAATAAAATGCCAATAACTACATACCTATAAATAATGCACCAACAGAAAGATATAGGGTAGCAGATGAGATAAAGAAATGAGACCCATCTATATGCCGACTACAAAAGACTCATTTCAGACCTAAAGACATACACAGACTGAAAGTGAAGGAATGGATAAAGATAAGTCATGCAACTAATAGGGAGAAAAAAAACAGGAGTAGCAGTTCTTATATGAGACAAAATAGATTTCAAAACAAAGAAAGTAACAAGAGACAAAGAAGGCCATTATATAATGATAAAGGAAGAGTTCAACAAGAGGATATAACAGACATAAATACCTATGCACCCAACATAGGAATACCTAAATATATAAAACAAATACAAACAGTTTTAAAGGGAGAAATAAAACCCCGCTTGCATCAATGGCCAGATCATCCAGACAGAAAATAAATAAGGACAGAGGGGTTGAATTACACATTAGACAAGATGGGTTTAACAGATTATATAATAAAACATCCCACCCAAAAGCAGTAGGGTAGATATTTTTCTCAAATGCACATGCAATGTTCTTCAGAACAAATCACATATAAGGACACAAAAATAGCCTCAATAAATTCAGAAAGATTGAAATTGTATGATGCCTCTTTTCAGATCACAAATTATATGAAACTAGAAATAAATTGCATAAAGAAAACAGCAACACCTACAAACACATGGAGGCTAAACAACAGGCTTCTAAATCAATCAATGGATCTATGAACAAATTAAAACAAACCAAACAATACAAGGAGACCAATGAAAACAGAAACACAACAGTTCAAAATATGTGGAATGACACAAAAGCCATTCTAAGAGGGAAGTACATAGCAATACAGGCCTACTGCAAGAGATAAGAATAATCCCAAATAGACAGTCTAAACTCTCAACTAAAGGAATGAGAGAAGAAAAAATGAAACCCAAAGTTAGTAGGAGGAACATAATAAAAATCAGAGCATAAGTAAATAAAATACAGAATAAGAAAGCAACAGAAAAAAATCAATGAAACCAAGAGCTGGTTCTTCAAAAATATAAACAAAATAGTCAAACCCCTAGCCAGACTTAGCAAGAAAAAAAGAGAAAGGACACAAAATCAGAAATGAAAAAAGAGAAGTTACAACTGACATCAAAGAAATGCAAAGAATTACTAGAGAATTCTATGAAAAATTATGTGCCAGTAAGTTGGACAACCTAGAAGAAATAGACAAACTCTTAGAAAAGTACAATTTTCCAAAGCTGATCCTGAAGAAGGAGAAAATCTGAACAGACCGATTACAAAATTGTACTGGTAATCAAAAAACTCCCAACAAATAAAATTCCAAGTCCAAATGGCTTCATAGGTGAATTCTACCAACCATTTAAAGAAGAGCTAATACCTACCCTTCTTAAAGTAGTCCAAAAAATATAAGAAGAGGGAATGCTTCCAAATACATTCTATGAGGCAGTATCAGTCTAATACCAAAACCAAAGACACTATAAAAAAAGAAAATTACAGAACAATATCCCTGAAGAACATAGATGAAAAAATCATCAACAAAATAATAGCAAGCTTAATTAAAAAAATGCATCAAAAGGATCATCTGTCACAACTAAATGGGATTTATTCCAGGGATACAAGGGTGGTACAATATTCATCAGTCAATCAACATGATACACCACATTAACAAAAGATGGGATAAAAACCATATGAACATCTCAATAGATGCTGAAAAACCATTTAACAAAATCAACATCCATTCATGATAAAAACACTCAACAAAATGTGTATAGAGGGAAAACACCTCAGCATAAAGGCCTTTTATGACAAATCCACAGCTAATATCATACTCAATGGCAAAAGAGTTGAAAGCATTTCCTCTAGGATCCTGAACAAGTCAAGAATGCCCATTCTCACCACTTTAATTCAACATAGTACTGAAAGTCCTAGTCACAGAAATCAGACAAGAAAAAGAGATAAAAGATAACCAAATTGGTAAGAAAGAATGAAACTGTCACTATTTGCAGATGACATGATACTATATATAAAAACCCTAAAGACTACACCAAAAAATTATTAGAATAAGTGGATTCAGCAAAGCTGCAGGATAGGAAAGCAATATACAGAAATATGTTGCATTCCTATATACTAATAACAAACTAGAAGAGAAAGAAATCAAGAAAGCAATGACATTTACAAATGAATCAAAAAGAAAAAAATACTGAAGAATAAATGTAACCAAGGAGGCGAAAGACCTGCACTCTGAAAGCTGTAAAACACCGATGAAAGAATTTGAAGACACAAATCAATGTAAATCTATCCCATGCTCATTGATAGGAAGAATTAATATTGTCAAAATGGCTATCCTGCCCAAAGCAATTTATAGATTCAATGCAATCCCTATCAAAACACCAATGGTATTTTTCAGTGAACTAGATAGAGCAAATAATCCCAAAATTCATATGGAACCACAAAAGACCCCAAATAGCCAAAGCAATCTTGAGAAAGAAGAACAAAGCTGGGGGTATCAAGTACCCTGAATTTAAGCTGTACTGCAAAGATACATTAATCACAACAGTATGGTACTGGCACAAGAACAAGCCCATAAATCAATGGAACAGAATAGGGAACCCATAAATAAACCCACACATATACAGTCAATTAGCATATGATAAAGGAGCTGTACAATGGGGAAAAGACAGTCTCTTCAATAAATGGTGCTGGGAAAACTGGACAGGCACACACAAGAGAATGAAATTAGATTATTGACTAACTCAATACACAAAAGTAAACTCAAAATGGATTAAAGACCTAAATGTAAGATATGAAACCATAAAACTCTTAGAAGAAAATATAGGCAGGAATCTTGAACATAATCATGAGTAATTATTTTCTGGATACATCTCCCTGGGTAAGGGAAACAAAAGCAAAAACAAACAAGCAGGACAACATCTAACTAAAAACTTCTGCACAGCAAAGGAAACCATGAACAAAATGAAAAAGCAACCTACTGTATGAGAGAATATATCTGCAAATGATATATGTGATAAGGGGCCAATATTCAAAATATATAAAGAACTCATGCAATTCAACACCAAAACAAAACAAAACAAAAACAAATAACCCAATTGAAAAATGGGCAGAAGACCCGAATAGACTTGTTTCCAAAGAAGACATATGGTTGGTCAATAGGCACATGAAAAGATGCTCAATATCACCAATCATCAGGGTCATGCAAATCAAAACCACAGTGAGATACCACTTCCCACCAGTTAGAATAGCCACTATCCAAAAGACAAGAATTAACAAGTGTTGGCGAGGATGTGGAGAAAAGAGAAACTTCCTACAGTGTTGTTGGAAAGGTATATTGGTTTAGCCACTGTGGAAAGCAGTTCAGAGGTATCTCAAAAAACTGAAAAATAGAAAATAGAATTTACCCAAAGAAAGAAAAACCCATGATTTGAAAAGCTAAATGCACTCCTACATTTATTGCCACATTGCTTACAATTATCAAGATATGGAAGGAACTGAAGTGTCCATCAATAGATGGATGAATAAAGAAGGTGTGGTCCATATACACAATGGAATATTATTCAACCATAAAGAAGAAAGAAATCCTGACATTTGCAACAACAGGGATGGACTTTGAGAGTATTACACCAAGTGAAATAAGGCAGGCAGAGAAAATCAAATACCATATGATTTCACTTATATGTGGAATATTAAAAAGAAGAAAAAAGGAAAAACAAATACAATCAGACAGAGAAGAGACTGGTGGTTGACATGGTGAGGGGTTTGGGGATATGGGTGAAATCAATAGAGGGAACAAAGAGGCACAAAATCTCAATTACAGTATAGTTATGGTACTGAAATACAGCACAGAGAATACAGTCAATAATATTATAGTGTCTTTCTATGTTGACATACAGTAACTACACTTATTGGGGTGAGCATTTAAAAATGTAGATAAATGTTGAATCCCTATGTTGCAACTTGAAACCAATATTGTATATCAACTATACTTAAAAATTTTTTTTTAGAAGATTGTATTACTTAAAAATTATGACCTCTTTCCCTGACCAATAAATATATTACATAGTCATACTTCATTGTGGTTTTTGTCCTGAGGGTCTTGATATAGGTGATAGCTGAAGTACTGGTTTTCTATCAGCCTGATTGAGATCTATTAAAGACACACTGAATGCTGAGACCGAAGAAGAGAGAAAAAACAAGAAAACGGCAGTGTTTAAACTGTTATGTGGAAGACAGATGAGATTTACTCTGAATGGCCTCATTGTGTGTAACTAAGAACAAAGATTAGAAGTCACTTGGAGATATTTTACACACAGATTAGGGACATTTTTCAAACAAAGTGAACCACTTAAATATTGAAGAGGGCTCTTTTGGGAGATTGTGAATTTGCTATCTCTATAAATTTACAAATCAAAAGACAGGAATTTTTTTTTTTGGCAGTTACTTCATGCAGCACATGGCTGGTTGTCTAGGTCAGAAACTCCTAAAAGCATGTTCTAAAACTAGTGACTCGCTGACTGTGTTTGATTAGCCCAGGGAGCATGTAAAATATAAAGATTTCTGGATAAAGATTCTGATTCAGTGAGCTTTGTGAGAGTCCCATAATGTAGATCAGAGCTTCCGAGTAGGTGTCCCATAGGGTGTCATGAATGGGTTTGTGTTGGGGATCTCCAACACTCCCCTCATGCTTATGTTTCACTAGAAGGACTCATGGGATTCAGGAAAACTGCTGTACTCTGGTTATGGTTTATTTTAAATGGATTTTGGTTAACATCAGCAAATGAAGAAGGCACATAGGACAAAGTCCAGGAAAGACCAGGTGCAAGTGTCCAGCTGGTCCCTCTTGGTGGGTTAGATGGGAATGCATTTAATTCTGTCAGTAAGGATGTGTAACAACATGGGCAATGTATTGCCAACCTGATAAACTCATGCAAGCTTAGATGTCCAGGGTTCTATTGGGGGTCAGTCAGGTGTTCTGTACAGTCAGGTGACCTTAGCAATTTAGTCTCTGGCTCCAAAGAGACCAAACTGATATAGCATGGCCCAGGACCTCGGGAATACAGAGAATGACCTTATCAGGCAGGAAATTCCAAGGACTCAGGGTTTTGTTTTTCTTTGTCCTTGAGTCTAAATTTAATAATATGACTTCTGACCATATAACACAGTATACATTTCTGATTCAAGTAAAGAACTCAGTTAGTGTGGTTTGGTAGCATGTATTTTGAGAAATCACCTTCCCCACAATATAGTCATTTACTCCTATGAAGCCTGATACTGGACAGTCTACAGGGTGAATGTTCCTCTGGCCACCTCCAACCTTGTCCCTCATCCTACCCCTCACTGGCTTTAATTAAGGGATTCTTTGCATTATTTCATCCCTTGCTGTTCTAGCAGTTGGAAATCACTCCAACAACTTCATGTTTCTAAGTTAATGTCCCCATCTAAAATATCATCCAGAAGCTAGTCAATGGCCACTCCTTCCTTGGGAAGGCTCAGTTCCTCTCCTCTATAGCCCCAGCCCCAAATCTACACTGAGCATCTCTGCTTGGAAGTCGTGTTGGCACTGCATACCCAATGTAGAAGAACACCGAAATCATTATCTTTCCCAGTGAACCTGCTCTTCTGTTCCCTTTCTCTATTAAACAGTATCATCCCAGCCATATTAGCCAAGTTTGTCATCCTCAACACACCTACTCAGTTGCCAATGACTGTTTCTCTGCCTCTGATGTGTCTCTCAGGCCCTTGCCTTCTCTCCCTTTCCAGTGTCTTGGTACAGGCCCGCAGCCACTCTAACCAGCACAGGTGTAGCAGTCTCTTTGATTGTGTCCATGCTTCAGGTCACTGCATGGCTCTAGAGTGGTCTTTTTACTCACGTTTTGCAGCACCTGGCTCTCCTTTCTTTCAGCACAGTCCATAATCAGCCCTGATGGGCTCCTGACAACTCCAGCCTCTCCCACCCCTCTCCCTCCTGCCCTCATGCACTGGCAGAATTCCCCACATGCCCCCGTGTCTTGCCACACCTCAGGGCCTCTGCTGACTCCTGGGCCCAGTATTTCCTTCCTCTCCATCTTTTCTTGGTGAACTTCAACTTTGAAGGCTTACATCCTTCTGTGAAGATCCTTTTTCCATGAAGCTGTCTCCACATCTCTCCGTTCTTTGTTCATATTTCTCTTATAACACTTCTCACATGGTATTTTGTATTCTCAAGAATTTTTAGACGATCACAGAATAGATGATTGTCTTTTTTCTTTGGGTGGCTGCTGAATAAGCAAAATTGAATTTGTCACACTTCCGTACGTAAGGCTGTTGTCTCTATGTGATCCTTAGTTTATTTTAGCTTTACCAAAAGACTGGATTATATTTAACAGCTGATATATTTAATTGACATAAATTCACTTTTGAAATATAAGATTTGACTTGCTGAGTTTACATTTAGCTGAGAGTTACATCTTAGTGCAAAGAAATAATTCATTTTTTTCATATCTTTAGGCTTTTCTTTCTTAAATATATTCTGATAGAGGAGTTGTATCTGAAAAATATAGTCCAGTATGCCTCACCTATTTTCAGCAGATGGGTCCAAGGAATGGAACACATTCTGAGATTTTACAAAACTAATTGCTTTAGATTCTATCTCTACATTGTTCTTAATATCCTACTTTACACTTTAATGAAGATATGATTTCCTATTTTTCCTTCATTGTTTATTAGAAATACAAATGACATACAGTTAATTCTACTTATTCTATTACATATTCATTCATAAACTGGTTGTAAGACCCATTATCAGCATTTTCATGGTAGGATTATTGAGTCCAGTTATGTGAAGCTTTGGGTTTTCCTTTACATTCTAGGTATTCTAGGGTGATGAGTGGGTTAGCTTATTACTGCTGTGGTCTGTCTGCTCCAGGAGTACCTTCCTAGCAATCTGACTGTGGATTCCTAGCAATCAGAGTGGATTTTTCAGATATACTTGAACTAATTTACAGCTCAGAAGACATGAGAGCAGGGGGAGAATGCTATTGGTGTGTTTGGCTGCATGTGGGTGTTTTCCCAGATTTTTCTTGGATTTAATACTATTTCCAAGGGATTTCTCTTTTGCACTGTTTAATCTAAGATTGTTAAGAGCATAGCAAAAGAAGATTTAGATTCTTTTTGACTAAACATTTAAATATAAAACTACTCAGGATATAATAAAAAAACAGCAATAAAAATTGGGGAAAGTGTTAAACTTATTCTAAACATTAACCATTTATGGAGGATCAGGTGGTACAGGGGGACCTATCAAAAATGATACTATTAAAACAAAAATGAGTTTTATATATCTTTCCCCCAACCAAGTGTACACTATGTTATGACACTTCAGCTATTATTGAAATCAAACTGAGAACTGTAGCTGTCAGAGAAATGATCCACCCTCAGCAGCTGGCTGCACACACTAGGTGATTTTATTCCCTGTCCTTACTGAACCAAATCATCTGGTGGAGTCTATGTAATTACTGCTCACTTACGGAGTACGCATCAAGCATGAAGGTAGCAAGCATCTCCGACTCCAGGATGTTTCCTGTTTTCCTGAGGGTGGGTCAGATGCCTGTCTATTACATACTTTTATTACTGTATTTTTCTATCCCATTTTTATAATGATCTATCTGTGTGTCTGTTTCCATCATTAGGCTGTGAACTTCTTGAGATCAGAGACTGTTCTTTAGTCATCTGTGTCTTTGATGTAATAGTGAATACTGAATGAGTGTTTGTAAAATGAATAAATGAAGCCAACTTCTGGGAACTAGAATTTTTCATTGCAGCACAGCACCACTGAAAGCTCATATTTTGAAAAGGTGGATTAAATATATTATCACCTAAATTTCATGGACACATCTGAATCATTGTATTAAACTACTATGTTTATTTAGTTCTGAAATAAAAGCAATATATTTTGTCTTCTATTTATTTAAAGGGTGTATATTTTTAAATGGGAAGTCGAGGTGCATTAAAAAGCATGGACAAAGTCATAAATGTAAATTGCTTCCCAATATAATCTGAGTTCATATTTAATAAAGATTAAGTTATTCAATCAAAAATTACTCCACGTGTGAGGGTATTTGTACATAAATCACTTAGTTTTGCTTAGACCCAACATTGATAAGATGTAATTGATTTTTAAAAAGTTTTATGAAGAATCACAGACTGTGAAATTAAAGGTGAATGTATTATCTAACTTTTCCATCAAGCAGATACCTGTTTTCTTGGTAGTACAAACTTTATTTTATATGTATTATTGACCAGTTCATCAATAAATTCTGTCTCACAATAATTAATATCATGTTACCTTCTACTTTATATCTACCAGAGTTTTCTAACCTGATGAAATGCCAGCTAGGGTTTTTTCCCAACCCCGAAAATGTTTAATGCAGGCATTAAGGCCTGTGCAATGTTTTTGGCCCATGACTTGTCATTTAACCTTATGTATTGCACAGTGTTATTATGTATGCTAAGAGAAAATATGTCCAGTAAGCCAGTTTTATTCTCCCTTTCTTAATCTATAACAAGCTGTCACTTGAAACTTTACTTTTTTATTTTAAGAAACTTTACTTTCTCTCAACTTTGTTCCATTTTCTGTTTAAGAGTGTGAGCAAGAACAGCTTAGGTCCATCGTGGTTGTTCCTACTCATTCAGCGGCCTGAGCAGTGGTAGCTGCAGACAGTCTTCAGCAGGGAACTGCAGAACAGGCCGAGAGGGCACCCGCATGCCTACGGACCAGTCTGTGACCTCTGGCTGAGGAGCAGCAAATTTGGGAGCTGGAACAATCCATTCACTCTGAACTTCCTCCTCGGTCACAGCCTTTTTGGCAGTGCCTCCCATGGGTGCTCACAGGAGATGGTGCCCCGCATATGCAGAACTTTCTGGGCCCATATCCATCACATCAGACCTGCTGAGGTCTCAGCTCCCAGAAGTCTACCTGGATCTGGTTAGTGAAGTTAGTGGGAGTAAAGCCTCTGGTGATCGGAATGGTTCCACTGGCCCCAGGGAACTTCAGCACAGCTTGCTGGCCCATATTCCTGGAGAGCTGGGTCTCAAATGGCAAGTGTCATGAGCTGCCAGCAGCAGCCTCGAACTCTCTTCAGATTCACAGTGCGGATGCCGTCACTTTTACTCTTGTAGATGGAAGTCAAGGTTGGTGCCTTCTAAGTGGGATCTTATTGCAAGGGATTTGAGGACATCCTCCTTCATTTGAAGGACATCAAGGGCTCTGGGCATTGTGAAACTTTCCCTTTAACTTACGATGGGAACCCAGGGAAATACTGTATGGATTCCTCTCTGGGTAGCTTGGAAAGGCTTTACTTTGTGATAACTCATACATATTGTCATTATCCTTAGGAAAGAGAACAGTTTTGGTAAACTGGAGGGCACACAATAGTTAAAAGTTTGTAACTGAAATCTTTAGGAAGTATTACATGCTCATGTATTTGTCTCATCCACAAAATTTCAGGGTCATTGAAGGCATCTATATTACTTTACTAGTACTGCTATAACAAATCACTACAAATTCATTGGCTTAAAACAGTACAAATTTAGTATCTTACAGTGCTGGAGGTCAGAAGTCCACAGTGAGTTTCAGTGGGCTAAAGTTAAAGTGTTGGCAGAAATCCTTTTTTAGTTTTTAGGAAGGGTCCATTTCCTTAACTTATCTTGTTTCTAGAACCCACTGGCATTCCTACACCCATTGCCCATTCCTCCATCAACAATCAGCACTCACATCACTGTGACCTCTGCTTCAGTTATAATGGAGCCATGTAAATAACCCAAGAAAATCTCCCCATCTCGAGACTTTTATTCACATCTACAAACTCCCTTTTGCTATGTGTGTTGGCAATCCCTAAGACACACTTAGATGCTTTGCTAAAATGACTCACAGAACTCAGCATATAGTCCCATTCACAGTTATAATTTATTATGATAAAATAAAAAAGAAAAGTCAATCATGGGAAAAGGCATATAGGGCAAATCTGGAAGAAAACAGGTGCAAGCCTTCAAGGGTCCTTCCCCAGCAGAGTAATGTAGGATATGCTTAATTCACCTAGCAATGAGTTGTGGCAACACATGTAAAATGTCCTTAATCAGAGAAGCTCATTAGAGATTCACTGACCAGGGTTTTTACTGGAGCTGGTCATTCTAGATTCCCACAAGGAAAGCAGATATTCAGAACAAACTGTATTGTTTGCACAAACATTTGAGGCACAGTGAGTCTCTCTAATAAGTTAAAGGTGGGGACCTTCTAAAATCTGAATTCTTAGGTGCTAGGCCAAGGGCCAGTTTTGCAAGCAGGCCTTTTCAAGAACAGCAGTTTAGGACTGCTATGTTAACTCTTTTCTTCACATCATATAAGGTAAGATATTTGCAGGTTTAGGAAAAGGATGTAGACATGTTTGGAGGGATCATTATTCTGGGTACATCACATTCACTGTACTTAGTTTTATACTCACAGCTCTAGCCCAGTGCCTTCATTTCATGACCACATGGCAAATGTCCCTTCTTTGTTCACTGACTTGTAGACCATAATTTGGCGTATTCCCTGTGGCTTTGTCCTAGTAAATGAAGTCATCCACCCACTACCTGAATAGAACGATTCTTCCGATTCCTCCCAATTTGTGTCCTCCACATGCAATCGATCACCAAGTCCTATTGATACTGCTCTCTAAGAGTTTCTTGATTTCCTCTCATTCCCTTCTGGCCCATTACTGCCACTATAGTCTGGGCCATTGTAACATCTTGACTCTCTTTGCCTATAACCTATGGTCTGGTTTCAAGGTTCTAATTTGCTTCCCTCCAATCTGTTCTTTTGATAGAAGTAAGTGTTCATTTAGGAATACAGATCTAATTGTGTTACTGCCCTGTTAGTGGTCCTTGTCTACTCATTGCTAGGTGAATTAAGCATATCCTATGTTACTCTGCTGGGAAAGGACCCTTGAAGGCTTGCACCAGTTTTCTTCCAGATTTGCCCTATATGCCTTTTCCCTTGATTGACTTTTCTTTTTTTTTTAAATCATAATAAATTATAGCTGTGAATGGGATTATATGCTGAGTTCTGTGAGTCATTTTAGCAAAGCATCTATGTCTAGTCATTTTTCACCTTATTTTACTCTGCATACTACATAATTTACAGTCACATTGAATTTCTTCTAACTAATCAATGGATCAATGGACAGTTCAAAGAGGAAATAAAACAATACACAGACAAATGAAAACAGAAATACAATGGTGCAAAGTATGTGGGATACAGCAAAAGTAGTTATAAGAGGGAAGTTCAAAACAAGACAGGCTTGCTTCAAGAGACAAGAACAATCTCAAATAAACAATATAAACTTAAAATGAAAGGAACTAGAAAACTAAGAAGAAAGAAAGCCCAAAGTTAAGTAGAAGATGGAGCAGAAATAAATGAAATAGAGATTACGAAAACAATAGAAAGCTTCAGTGAAACCAAGAGCTGGTGCTGTGAGAAAACAAAATCGACAAACCCTCAGCCAGACTTACCAAGAAGAAAAGGTGGAGGACGCAAACAACACTGAAGTGGAAAAGGAGAGGTTACAGCAGGTGCTACAGAAATTCAAAGAACAAGAGAACTGTATGAAAAATTATATGCCAATAAGTTGGACAACCTAGAAGAAATAGACAAATTCCTAGAAATGTACAATCTTCCAAGACTGACCCAGGAAGAAATAGAAAATGTTAACAGACTAATTACCAGTAACAAAATTGAACTGGTAATAAGAAACTCCCCCACCCCCACAAAGAAAGTTCAGGACCAGATGGCTTCATGAATGAATCCTATCAAATATTTAAAGAAGAGCTAATACCTACCTTTCTTAGAGTATGCCAAAATCTAAAAGAGGAAGGAATATTTCCAAACTCAGTCCAAGACCAGAATTACCCTACTACCAAAACCAGACAAAGACACTACAAAAAAGAAAGTTACAGACCAGTATCCCTGATGGACATAGCTGTAAAAATCCTCAACAAAATAATAGCAAACCAAATTTAAAAAATACATTGAAAGGATCATGAGCAAGTGGGGTTTATTCCAGGGATGAAAGGATGGTTCAATATTTGCAAATCAACTAATGTGATACACCACATCAACAAAAGGCAGGATAAAAATGATATGATCATCTCGGTATGCTGAAAACACAAAATGCAACATCTGTTCACCCATTCATGAGAAAAATTCTCAACAAAGTGCATATAGAGGGAGCATACCTTAACATAATAAAGGCCATATATGACAAACCCACATCTGACATCATACTCAATTGTGAAAAGGTGAAAGCTTTTCCTCTCGATAATGAACAAGACAAGGATGCTGTCTCTCACCATTTTATTCAATGCTGAAGGCCTAGTCATAGCAATCAGAGAATAAAAAGAGATGAAAGACATCCAAATTGATAAGAAGGAAGTAAAACTGTCACTATTTGCAGATGACACGGTACTATATATAAAGACCCTAAAGACTCCACCAAAAAACTATTAGAACAAATGGATTCAGCAAAGTTGCAGGATACAAAATCAATATACAGAAATCTGTTGTATTTCTATATACTAATAACAAACTAGCATAGAGAGAAATCAAGAAAACAATGCCATTTACAATTGCATTGTAAAAGAGAATAAAATACCTAGGAATAAACCTAACCAAGGAGGTGAAATAGAAAATAGAATAGAATCATAGAGACAGAGACTAGTGGTTGCCATGGTGAGGGGGTTTGGGAGTGTGTGTGAAACAGATGAAGGGAATAAGAGGTAAAAAGTCTCAAATGTAATATAAATTAGCCACGGGGATGAAAGTATAGCATAGAGAAAATAATCAACAATATTGCAGTATCTTTCTATGTTGACAGATAGTAACTACACTTGTTGGAATGAGCATTTAATAATGTAGATACCTGTCAATTCTCTATGTTGTACATCTGAAAGCAGTAGATACATATCAACCATACTTCAAAAAAAGTGCTCTATGAAATAAGCCAGTTACAATAGACTGTGTATTGTATGATTCATACAAAATGTCCAGAATAGACAAATCTCTAGAGATAAAAAGTAGATTAGTAATTGCTGAGACCTGATGAATTTGGGAAGAAATGGGGAGTGAGTGACTGCTGAGGATGGCTGGGATTTCTCCTTGGAATGATAAAAATGTTGTACAATTGATTAATGGTGATGTTGCCCAATTAGTGAATATATTAAAAAGCTTTGAGTTGCATACTTAAAATTTTGTGAATTGTAGAAAACGTAAATTATGTCAACAAAACTGTTATAAAAAGAAATCATTGAAAACTTGCCTATATTATCATTCAGCTTTGAAAGAGAGCTGATGGTGATGATATCTAATCTAGACCACGAAGAGTACTGAATTAGAGAAATAGTAATTGAATGAGTGAGTGAGTGGCTTACTATTCTCTACTGATTGAAATGTCTGGCCAGCTAGGTCACCTCACAACTCAAGGAATCACATAATGCTTTTCCTTGAGACAACCACTGTACTTTGGTATAGAACAGAAGGGCTTTATGTATATTTTGTCACATGAAATATTAAAAAGTGAACTTAGGCATTGAGAGTTAATAAAATAAATACTTTCTACTGATTCACCAAGGCCACTCTTAAGTAAAACAGTGTCCCCCTACCCTACTCGGTATGAAGTAAGCCATGACTGATTCAGGCCACAGAGCCGGTAGTTTTACTTACTAATTCACAGTTGCTTTTGTACTATAAGTACAAGATCAAATCCAGTGAAAAGGCAAATAGCTGCTGCTTATTATTTGGAAAATAGTTTTGACTTAATGTTCCCCCTGAAAGGATCCCAAGGACTCCTAGTAGCTTCACGGACCACAAATTGAGAACTGCTGTCTTTAGCAATATAAAATCACAGAAGCCTTAATAACAAGGGCCTGGAATGTGTTTATAGAGCACCCTAGTATTAAGTTGTGCCCTAGTGGTTCTTGCTTCTGGGGTTCATAATCATCTCAATCAAGGTGGAAATTATTTCTCCTTTATATGGTACATTTCTTAAGGGGGACAGCATTGGTAATTGTTAAACAATTAGTATTACCTTGCTTTCCACTGTCACAGGATGCAATCACCTCAACCTTATTTTTATTTCAGGTCTTAATTTTTTCCTCTATTCTCTGCTCCCTTATCTCAAATAGCCAGATAAAGGGGTCAATTGGTAGAGGTAGAGTTGGGGCCTTTGCGATAAGTAACTTTCTGTGGTTTAAGAAGTTCACAAAATGCTGAGTATCTTTTCTAGGAGACTCTCTGGATGCTTTATAATAGATTAGAAATGGATTGAAACATATTCCGGCTTCCCTACATATGAGAACAGAGAAGCCAGCCATCAATTCTTGATTTGAGTTTAAAAGATGACATTCAGAGCTTAGTTGTAGACATGGTTAGCTTTAGAACATGAAGATTCTTTCACCAATGACAGAAGGGAGAATCTGCCAAACCACTCTATAATTTGCACTTAAAGTTTTCAGATGGAACTACCGTAATTTGTGACAGCACTGAAGGGTAATGCGCCAATGGCAGGTTAGATTTCAGCATAATTTTAACATTGTCTTTGTTTAGCTTTTTACTTCACCAGTTTTTGTGGAACACTGAAATTCTGTGTTTTGCTGAAAATTTCTCAGCGTGGCCAGGTGACATTTAAAGAGCCTAATGAGAAAGATGATTTGGTTCCATGTGGCAGTGTCAAAAGACATTGCGGCCGCCCTGTCTCAGAGGTTTGGAGGGGGACTGACATTCTCAGTAACTGCCCCGTGTTGCACTGTCTCTACTGCCTTCTCAGCATCCCCCTTCTTCACGCAGTATGTATGCCCTCTCTTCATCTGTTCAAGGAGGTGCTTTGGCACGAAGGAAGTGGCTTTATCTCCCTAAAGCATCTTGCTGCCTTTGGCATGTTTGTTGTTTGTTGGTGGAGGTGCCAGGGCTCAGCTGTTGCATGACAGGCTTTGACAGAGTAAATCAATTGTTGTATTTTCTTCTTGAAATTCCCATCAGACTTTGTACTTCTCCTTTAACAATGGAGGCTGCTTCATAATAGTTACTATCAGTAATAAGAAAAATACAACGCAAGAAATTTGTATCATTTTCACATTTGATCATGTTGGATGAATTGTCAAGAGAAAAATAAGTCTGGATTTTTCAGTGTTCATTTGGAAGGGAACAAACGCCAAATGGCCAAACTGAATTGGCCTTAACTTTTGAAAGTCCTTGAAAATAGACAGAGAGAGAGGGAGGTGGGGGCTGGGATTGGGGGGTGGGAAGAGATCATTATTTTCAGTTTTCCTCTATTCCATAAGGGCAGGAGCCCTCGTGAGAGTACTTTCTGGGAGTCCAGGAGATTGCTTTTCACTTGAGTGTTGTTTGAAATTTCCTTGGATGGTGGATATGAAAAACCTTGGGGTCAGGGTTGAGGATGTGTGGTCTAAACATTCTTGATTCTGCTTCCTATAAAACCACAAACTGATATTGCTAGGACTCATCGCCACAGGATAGCTGTCCAGCTGTCCGGCATCCAGATAAAACTGAGTAATAAACTCAGGCAGTTGATTATTCCCTGTTTCTGAACAACTGAGTTTAACCTTTTATGCTTGATAACATTATTCAAATCTAAACCCAAAGTTAAAAAACTATCTTAAGAAAACTCCAACTATGTAAGTTTTTTAGAATGGTATTTAAAACATGGCTGACTTTAATTTATTGTTTTAAAAAGGGGGGGGGAATGAGAATATATTCATGTCTTACCTTTATCTATGGTTCACATTCTATGAAGAATTGTTCACAAAACTGTGAAACACCCAGGGGTATGTTGCAAACAGGAACTTCTTGAGGTCAGTGGCTCCTCTTTCCTGTGTAAAGGATTAATACTTGGCAATCAGATAGTTTGACCAGTTACTTGACCTTGGACAAAGTCACCTCTCCATGCCTTAATTTCCTCAACTGTGAAATGGTGACAATAAAAGTGTTATCATAGAAAGTTGTATAAGGATTTAAAGAGTAAATATAATAAAGCACTAGAACAGTGCCTGACACATAATTTGGTATGTTGTTAGCTTTTGTTGCATTGTATATTAAAACTGTATAATTATTGTAATTGAGATGATGGTAGGTATCCAAGAAAAATGACAAGTACAGAGAAAGGAAAGAGAGAAGGTGAGAGAGAGAGAGAGAGAATCTCTCTTGTCATTCTAAGGAGGAAGGGGTGGGAGCTTGGTTGGTCACAGCAGGTGTGTTCCCTGGCACTCCTCCATAGGAACAAACTCTGCCTGCATGGTTCAGATAAGGAGACTTGCAACTCCCAGTCTTGCCTTAGACTCCAATGTCCCAATGTAGGGATGATCTTGGCCAGATTTAAGCAGTGATTAGTGAAGATGGGTGACCCAGGATGGCAGGGGCAGCGGGCATAAGGGAGTTCCACCCTCCCTTGATGCTATAACCCCATGACCTCTGTGTATGCTAAAGGTAGGGACACTTCAGTAGGATGGGAAATGGATTTAATTTATTTAAATATAATAAAGAAATGCAATGTTTTCTGTGCACCTGGTTTGTGGACTGAGATTTATACCACTGCATTAATTAGTTCTTGTAATGATATTATTTATAGATGTATTCTTTGAATATTTCCCATAGTTTTCCACAGTATATTATGTCTTTGATGGCAGGCACCATTTAAAACATCTGTTGTCATTCTCCACCATGCCCCAAATGTCACTCTCTGCACACAGTGAGTGTTTGGTAAATACTGATGTGTATGTAGCCCGGAGCCCCCCAGGACAGTGGTTCTCACAGCTGGTGACTTGGGCACAGAGGAATACCATATTCCTACACCAAACTACGTGACACAACATTTTTATCAAAGTATCACCTTTTTTGTCTTTGCAACGACTGAATACTGCCACTCAGAACTCTGTGATGTAATGTAGAGGGAATGGGTTGCATGGTACAAGTGTAATCAGGATAGAACTGGCGTTAAAGAAAGAACATACACTGACTGGAGCATGTGAGATGTTTTGCACCATGAGGATAGAAGAGGACAAGATCAGGGCAGGAGACACTCTAATCAGATAAAGAGCCACACAGAAAGTCTTGTAGAAAGACTCTAAAGGAATAAATGAAACCACAACTAGGGAAGTTTTAAGGGAACTGAGATGTAGTTGTATTCTAGTTGTGAGTTCCATGTTGTTAATGACTTTGATGATGATGACTTTGGTATTTAATCTTCTCATGTATGCTGCCAAAACTGCAGAATTCAGGAGGGTGACAGATCCCAAAAGATTGAGGACTGCTGCTTTGGGATAACTGCATCTCATGGAAGACAGTGAAAGGCACTTGAATGGTAGGCTCTTGATTCTTTCAACGTCTTCCTCTTGGGCTAAAAAGAGGAATCTCAACTGGATTATCTAAACACCTCCTGTTTAGGGTCAAGTGGTCAAGTAGACCCTAAGCAGCAGTGAGCACTGCAGGTGCCTGTTCAACTTGCCCCATCTCCTAGGTTCCTTCTGTGAAGAGACAACAAGCCCAAATATGTTTAGACAGTTTAATGCATGAACTTAATATTTTCATCAGTTTCCCTTGCTCCCAAGTAACATGGGTGGTACGGTCACAGGCCATTCTTAGCTGGAAGGCTGGATATTTTTAGTTAGGTACAGTTTCCCCAAACTAAACTGAAGTTCCTGAGAGGCAAGAAGAAAGTGGAATGGATACTGGTAGTCGACTGGCAGTGCTGCCACAGACGTGATCCCTGTGTTCAAGCCGTTCATGTTCTGATATGGCACATTAGTGAGCAATAAAAACTTTCTTTCCTGGCGGTCACAGACTCTAGTCATTGCATGCTTTTTATTAGACATTTATATTTAAATTTGAATAGGTTAATTCTACTTGATCTGGTATTCAAAGAACAGATATTCCCAGCTTCCAGGTTTTAGCCACCATGAACAGTATATTCAGTGAACTCTAAAATGGAACAGAATGAACATATTACAGTTAATTAGGCCTACTGGAAAGCCTTATTGCTCCTAACACAGGTAGCCTAATTACTTTATATTTTAATTTCCTCTTCTTCATTAACAGGTACTAAGGGGCATTTTCAATGAATTGGCTCTTAGCATTTGGCTTTAAGCTTCTATTTCTATCTTTATATTATGAAGAATTGGTCAACTGGGTATCAAGTCATTCTGTGTACCCTAGTTTCTTGTATGTGAATTAAACTACTAAGTTCAGGATTATTTATTTCAGCCATTTTATTTGGTATAAATGTTAATAAAATGTATTTCTCACTCCTTAAAGAAAAGATACTGAAAATAATTTAACTAAACTTTGATGATTCAGAATTGCCTTTTGAGGGTCGGTCATTATTGAATTTTATAGTGATGGATACTGGATATAAGACTCCTACTGTCAACTTACCCTTTTCTTACTTGCTTCTTTCTCATAGCATGAAGCTTGTTTACTTGGGAGCCCCTTTGGGCCAGGGTAATAGGCCCCCTCCCAGGCCCTTTGTCTTCCTCAAGGAAGTTATCAGCGCCTTTGCGCTTGCCCTCCCTTTGCTCTTTTCATTCCCTTTAAATAATTATTTCTGATGTCTGTTAATATCTGTAGTTGGGCCACAGCACCAACGTATGAACTAGCACCCATCTTCTCTTCTCACTTGTACTAATTTCATTAACGAAGGTAAGGATTCTCTCACTCTTTCAAAGAATTTTGGAGGTGTCTGGGTGGGCTTACTGCAAAGCAAAAGTTGGCGAACGTTTTCTGTCAAGGGCGGCTAGTACGTATTTTAGTCTTTGTGGGCTACACACAGCCTCTGTCGCACATACTCCCCTTTTCCTCTTCCTTTCATTCTCAGCCCGGAAAGCCTTACAAAGCAGGACGTGGGTCAGATCTGACCTGCAGCTGGACTGTGCTGACCCCTGCTTCAAAACATAGTTCTTTGCCATTGGAGCACTAGTCCTCCCAAATTTTTTGAAAGAGAACCTTTATTATTGAAAGGTACATTTGAGAATATACTCAATATAGGTATTTATATGTACATAAAAATATCTATGCCTTTTCACCAAAGTAATGACATGTTTGCTTTTGTAAGAGAATCTGAAACACAAATTAAAGGAAACATTTCTTGGTACAGCTTTGCTTTCTTTAATCACTTGGCTTGATACACATAACCTGATGTTAATTTCAGAGGCTTGCTTTTGTTTTGACTGCTTCTATTACCAGAGAGATAAAAGATAACATTCAGTGACACTAGAAGAAAGCACAGCATAGAAGGAAAGGCATGGGTTTTAAACCACAAGACCGAGAATCTGTTATTTGACAATGAATTAGCCAAGTACGTTAGCCAGCTGACTTAAAATTTCTGTCCGTCTAAAAAAAAAAAGGGACTAATAATATCTGGCTTGTCTATCACATAGGATTTTTGTGAAAATCAAATAGATATTTGAGAGTGGTGAAGTAGAAAACACTCAATGAATGTTACTTAAAAATAATAAAATGACAATAGTCAAATGGTGAGTTGTTAAATCTACAGATGGAATGATGAATTACCTTAAAACACTCACTTAAATAAATTACAGGTTCAACTGAGTATCGTATTTTTCATATGCTATCTTAACCCAATAACATATGCATGAAGGATGGTGAGATTAGTGGATGTCAGATGCTAACTGAATAAAAATTGAAATGACAGATGTAAAGTTGGAACAGCCCTACTCACCAAGGAAGACAGCCTTGTTAATAAGCAGATGGTCTTTCTTACACACCCTGAGAGCGCAGCTAAGACAATGGATTTGAGGGGAGATAGTGCCCAGATCTGAGTGGGGAGAGAGGTTCCACCTGGTAGCTATAGGCTGACCTTGACAAAAGAAGCCCTTTTGGCAGGAGGATCTAGGAGAAACTGTTTATTTTTGCCAATCCTGGAAGCACCAAGGTAATGGTGATGAGGCTCAAGGGAAAAAAGCTCTCAGCCCCCTGGGAAAATGTGGAGTTGGAGCCTCTGATGGAACAAGAGAAGTTTTGAGATCTTTATTCAGTTTAAAGCAATAAAAAATGTACTGAGTTCCAGCCACATTCTTAGATATGCTTATATATTATTATATACATTAATATAAACACATTGAGGTAGGCATTCTAATTACTTTACAGATGAGAAAACTCTAGATTGAGAGGGATTAGAGAAATTGTTCAAGATCACCCTACTAGTGGCAAATATGGGGTTGAAATCTAGTTCTGTTGGTCTCTTTACCACATATCTTCTTGAATGTCAGTGAAATTCTCTGTGCTGGAGGCCCTTTTTGCTCATATTAATGATTTTCATGGGTGTTGGCAGTCTTTGATAGCAGGGAATGAGGCTACCGGAAGCCGTGAGTCCTGGTGATATGTAGATCTGCTTTCTTGAACAAAGAAGTGCACTTAGCATCTCTGAAAGATTATCATGATTTTTTTCAAGTCAGGTATTTTCTTGATAAAGAAAAATTTTGCTATTTTAAAGACAGCCTTTACAACATCCCAAAGAATCTCACCAAATCAGTGTATTAATTGAAGAAACTGAAATTTTTGCTGCATTAAGAGCTCTGGGTGATTTCATTCCGATGTAGGTAAATGGTGTAGCTGCCTGTGATTCATGACCTGCTTCATGGAGTCATGGACATTATGTAAGAAGGACACTGCTTCCATTACCATTTTTCTGCTCCAAGTCACTAAATAGAATACATGATTTCAATGAGATCTTTTCATTCAGGTGTGGCTTCTTTTCAAATGCTTTGAGCCAAGACTTTTGAGTTGGGGCTAATCTAAGAGTTGGTAAAATAGCAGCCTTTTCAAATCCAGTATTTTTTCCACAAAGATTCACAGTGTCTAAAGTATAAGGACAGACAGAAGGTACTCCTTTGAATTTTGTTGGCTTCATGTTTTTATTGGTAAAAAATCTTTTAACATATAAAGCTCTGAGACTTTTGTTTTTGATTTATGTTTGACTATAAAAGTAAAATCTAAAAATACAGAAATTTTATCATACTTTATTTTCCTTGGCATTTTACAGCTAAGTTCTATAAAACAAATCAAATGTTCATAATTTAATGACAGTTTAAGGTCTATATTCAAAGGAAAATTATTCTCTATATCTCAGCAAGGAAATAATGATGGGTATAAATTAACTGACTTGTGTGTAGTATAGAGAGTATACTGCTATTCTATATTATCTGGAGTGAACAATGCTTTAACAACTTGTTATAAATGGAATATTCATCACAGATCATGTTTGACTTTTATCACAAAAATACCTAGAAGAAATTAAAGACAAAAAGATTTGTCAGCTGTTTCATGTGGCCCCTGAAGTCAATCCATGGACCCCACCACCACACAGTCTAAGAAATAATGTTTTAGGGGAAAACCAATCATTTAAGTTAACAGAATGGCTAATTACTATGATCTGGAGCGAAGAGGATGAGGCCGTGGCTAAGCCTCTGCTTGCATCATGCGTCTAATGGTCCACTGGCCAAGGCAGGTCACAGAGATGAATCCGCATGAGGGAATTTCACCTGGCTGTGAACACTGGGAGGGGTGGTTCGTTGAGGTCACATGTCAGAATCTCCCACAGGAAGCCATTTATCTCCTAATATCTGTCCACCTCTGCCCTTTTTCTTTAGTAATTAAAGTCCTAATTTTTAACAGGATGTATGGCCACCTAGAATAAAGACTACTTTTCCTACCCTCACACTCATCAGATTGTGGTTGGAGGCTATGTTCTTGGGCAATGGGATTCAAGCAGAAGTGTCGTGACTTCTGGATAGCGACTTTATCCTGCACCTAATGCCGTGTGACAAATTACCCTTAAAATTCAGCAGGTGAACCCACAAACATTTATTTTCTTGCACAGACTCTGAGAGTCGGAATTCGGGAGCAGCTTGGATGACTCTCATGCGGAGTCTCTCTTGTGGCTGTGGTCACGGGAACGAGAAGGGCTGCCATCGTCTGGAAGCTGGCCGGGACTGCAGGATCACTTCCATGGCGGCCTGCTCACGGGGCTGTTTGCTGGAAGCCTCAGTTCCTCACTGGCTCTTGGCAGGAAGCCCCAGCCCTTCATCCTGTGGGACATCCCATAGGGCTTTCTGAGAGACAGCCAGGCTAGCCTCCTGCCTTAGAAGCAGAGCTTCCCCCACAGTGGGTGAGGGGGGAATGGGAGAGAGGGGAGGAACACAGACGAGCCAAAATATCTTTTATGATCTAGCCTTGAAAGTCATACATTAGAACTTCTTATGTTCCCACATGGTCACGCTTCAACCTCTGAAGGTGAGGGGAACTTTACAAGGGTGTGAACACCAGGAGGCAGGGATCCTTGGGGGCCACTTTGGAGGCTGCCTACCACAGTGTCCTTAAAGATAAGGCATATGTGTTCCTTATTTTGAGCTTCTTCTACCTGTCAATATTCTAAGGAGTTATGTGAGACAAAGCTGAGAAAACCAAATTCTATACAAGAGGTCCTCCACAGTGTAGCTAAGCTCTTATTTATTTGTATTCTTCATTCTTAGTGGGGGAAAAAAAAGCCAAAAATCATTTCCTAAAACTAGAAACAGTTATGACAATATTTACTGAGAATTCTGTTCTCTAACCTGCTAGGAGTGTTTCTGGACCGTTTGAAAACAATTTAGAGAACATGGCCTAAAACAGAAACATTGCTTATTCACATTCATTGCAAAAATAATTACAGATTATTGTTGGAAAATTCATCTTAAAAAAAACAACAAATTATAAATGGGGCAGTGTAAACTGTGTGGCAGAAAATGAATTTTCATATTGACCCGTTCTGCTACTGCTTTCCTGCTATGCTCATGGTGGAGCTGTTGGTTAATTCCTGTCTTTAACATGTCCAAGAATATACTTACACTATTTACATAATTATTAAAGACAAAATCACATCCTATATAACAGTTTTTCATAATATAAATTTTGATGATTTGATTTAAGCAATGGATAAAAGTTGTTGACTTTCAGTCAGGGACTCATGATTTCCAATCCTAGGTTGATCTTTTCCTAGCAATGTGTCCTTACATGTGCTAAGAGGCAGTTCCCTCATCTATAAAATGGGAATAATAAAACCTATGTCATAGGATGTTATGTAAGATACAAAAGGCTCATAGTAAAACTTGGTAAATGAAATTGCTATTAGTTAAATGTCCTTTAAATATTTATTAGAATTAATGGCTTCGGTGAATGCCTAGCATATTTCCTATAACAAGACTGTCCCTGTAAGTCAGTTTCTTATGTGTGTGTGTGTGTGTGTGTGTGTGTGTGTGTATGCCTGCATGCTAACATATACATGTGTTAAAAAAAGAGAGTAAGGTTTTAGATGAGCTAGGATTAAGAAAACATGTTTCCTTTCAGAAGGTCTCTTCTATGAGAAAAATTAACAGTTTGAGTTGGATTAACATAGGCAAGTAACTAGAAATGACCCATCTATCCATTTATCCAGCCACCTAATCATTTGCCAACATTGATAAAGAATTCATTACGTGGTGAACACTAAAAATGCAAATAAGATATTGTCCCTCCCTGCCTTCTAGGCTTTTGCAAGTTACTAAAGATTTATATCACAGAGGATTTAAATAAATAATTAAAGCAGCGTGCTAGTTGCTATATTTATAACAAATCTGCTATGAGCTGCATATGGCACTAGTTGCTTACACAGAAAGAGGCACTTAACTGCCCAAGAAAGGCTTCCTGAGGGGTTGATGCTGCATCTGGGCCTCGAAAGATGGAGAATAAATAGTGTCTCAGATGGTGAAAGAAAGGGCTGTAGATCTTAGGGGGAAAGCCAGGACATCCTGGGCAGAGGATGTATGCAGCCTGTGAGTGAGAGGAAGACAAAAATAAATGGAAGGACAGGATGTATTCTAAGGAACGTCCATGGTTTAGAATGGCAGGACTGTGGAGTGTTTAAAGCGTGGCAGTCAGCGGAAGGCTAGAGAGGAACAATGGGCCAGATCATGAAAGAGTTCACAATCCACGACGAAGAGTGTGAACTTTTCCATGCAGGTGAATCATTAAAGGCTTTTCGAGAAAGCCTGATGGGAGTGTGGAAGGGAGCAGTGGGAGGATTGAGATGGGAGGCCCAGGGACCTGGCGGGAGGCGGCTGCAAGCATGACAAGAGGCCGAGCTAAGGTAGTGGTTGTGGACACAGCAGAAAGAAAATATGTCTGACTGGATTATGTATGAGGGTGAGGGGTGGGCAGGGGAATAGTGGTAAGGAAAACAGAAGAAGAACTCGAGGAAGACCCCTGAGTTTTGGTTTTGGACACAGGGGAATGACAGGGCCAGTTCTTGAGCTAGAGGAGTAGGTATGTGGGGAAAGAAAGGTGATGTAAACTCTTTTGGACATGTCAAGTCTGATGCACCGGGGGTAATCCAAGTGGAGATTTGTTGTACCAGTTTGAAACATGAATATAGCTCAGGGCTGGAGAGACTCTAAGCTCAAATGGCTTTTTAATGAAGCAGCAGTGTACATTCACAGTATTGGACCTGGCTCTTTGAGAGGGGCTTGCTCTAGGCAGAACTCCGAAGTAGGTAAGGTCTGTTTTTGGCCTCCTGAGCTTTTAGTACATGTTACTGGCTGATAATATTATCTGACCCATGTCTGTTGGATTAGCCCCACCTTTACTGTTTTATAGCATTTATCTTGTATGCCAGCTTTCCAAACTAATTTGCAGATGTATGGAGAGTTTATATTAGTTCATGAATACATCATGCTGTTCTAAATTGTGTGTGTTCACCTCTGTCTTTTCTGAAACCTCTACTTACTTGTTATAGCTAATTGAAATTCCGCTCAGTCATTACCTCCTCTAGGAATCTCACCTGGATTCCCTGTCCTTTGTAGATAATTTTGTATGTATAGCTCTTAAAAGGAGGACACAATCAATTTTATACCATTCCAGGACAATACAGGTTACACCGCTATCTGAAAGTAGAATGCTCCTATGAAACCTTTCCCAAGTGGAAATAGCATAAAGTGAAGAAACAATGACCAATAATTTATACGGGAAAACTTACAAGCATTTCCAGACGTAAAAAATAACCTCTAGAAGACTTTTCTTATCCTTAGGATGCATCTTGTTAATGGATACACAAAATAAATTGAGAGAAAGCACAGACACTCACACACAGTTCAAAGCGATGGTGGCTTGGTGCTGAGCATAGTTGCCAGGGGAGCAGAGCTGTCCTCACTGCCCTGGGAACGGGCTTCCTCTGGAAGAGTTCTCTGCAAAACAAACACGGAACATTATTTTCATGTCACCTTTTTTCATAAAGGGAAAATCCTCTTTGGATTTCCCTTGGTTGGTGAAAACAGCTACTAATTAGGTCTTCCATAAAAGTGAACAGCATAAGGTGAACTTTTGAAAAGCAGGGAATACCTGTATATATAAATATTGTTATAAATTTAATATTTTATGTGAACAAAATTATTTGTTGACTAACATCCCATATAAATGACTTACCTGTAAATACCAGTGGGAGTATACTTTGTTTAATAAATGATATATCATTAAGATTTTCCATGTCAATAAATACTTGGCTTCGTACTTCTTTATGGCTGCAGGTTCCTTTGCTCATCGTATGCATTTATTATAGTCAGTGTTGCTTTGAATGGTACTTATTTCCCTATCCTTCAGTATTTAAATTTCTGTCTTTTCCTATAGATTGAACAGATTGCAAGGTCCTTGTTAGTAGCCATTTGAATTTTGTTGGGAGGTAGTTGTCCATGGATAGCTTGTTTTCTGCACACATTGAAAGGAGTGGCACTAACAGCCTTGGTCCTGGGCTTTTTTAAGGATGTTTATACAGTGAACTGCCTAGGAAGAGAGTGGTTCCCTCCAGAGCAGAGGGTCGGCCTGATTACTGCCCATATACCAAGGATAATGTCCCCCTCCAGAGCAAAGGTCAGGCAGGTTTGCTTGCAGCCCATTATAAAATATTTGGGTTTCCTAGGCTCAGAGTCTTTGGACTGTGACTCAAACCTCGTGGAACTTGGGGAGTGAGTGGAACTGATGTAAATAGAAATCTCAAGTCCGCTTGCTGTGTTATGAGTAGCGAAGTCCACTGTCTCAGATTCAATTGTCTGCTTTCCTCTACCAGATCCATCAAACTGTGAACTGTGGCAAGCTCAGTTGTCAGCCTGCAAGTAGGGTTAACCTCAGACCCTTCACAGTTTATCTCTCAGCGCTTACTGTCATTATTGTTAATGAAACTAGAGTTTACTGTGGTCTATTACATATATTTTTTCTTTCAGTTGTCTCACAGTTATGAGTAGAATGTTATTTCCCCATTTTATAGATGAGTGAAGTGAATGGAGATGTAAATAACTTGCCAAAATCACATCATCAGGTCAAACCCAGGTCTTTGGAGTCCCAAGGATGAACCTTGCATATCGTCTCAAAATAGCTTAATGTATAAATCATCCTTAAGAGTTCAGTAATGTAAGTGGGCCAATTTCTTAACATGAATGAATACTTTGGTTTAAACAAAATAAACACAGGGGAGGGGAGATATTTATGGGTCATGAGGTCTTTACCTCATAACCTCACACTCCTCAAATCAGATGACAGGAGACGGGAACTGAGTATGTGTACTCAGCCTAGCTGAGAGGAACAGAATACAACTGTATGGGCATATAATCTACAAAGGACATAAATTGATTTCAGGGCTCTTGTAGTTCTGTTAGGGAGGTGAAATTCACCCATAAGAAGCAATTAGAAGGTAAGACAGTATTTAATGAAGGTCCACACTGAATAGTCAAGCAATAAGTAAATTATGAGTAGAGAGAGGAAAGATCAATGAGGGCTTGGTTCATTTGGGAGAGATTCATGGAGGAGGCAGGGCTTCAGCAGACCCTGCAGGAAGGGGGAGTCAGCTCCAGGTGGGGTCCAGTGGCTGAAGGAAAAAGTCAAGGAGAAAGTAACACACTTGCTATGTGTTCCAGGAGAAAGGACTTTCTGTGCCTTTCTCCATATATGAAAAGAACAGTCTGCGGTTCTGGGTCTTTTAAAAAAATCACAAGATAAAACCACCATAAAAAAAAAAATTCCAAAACATACTCACACAAAGAAACAAAACCCACCATGACATTTTCCCATTTGCACTTAACTCAGCGTTTGGGGGCCTTTTTTCCTGGTGTGGATGTTGCCACAGGCTCCTGACATTCTTAACTTGATTGGATCCCTGCAGTGCCGTCTACTTCAGACTACCTTTCTCAGACCACTTGAAAGTTTTTCGATTTATTCAGCAGAATATATCAGCCTGCCAGCTTTGGAGAGCTGGTGCCTGCAGAAGATATATCTTTCCTCTGCAGGTGGCACTGGCTGCCAATTTTTCTTTGGGGTGAGCTCTTGTCCCGAAGAGGCCCTCTGTGGTTCGAGTACCCGTCACATTTGAGTTGATCTCCTTTTCTGTCTACTGCTTTATCTGGATAATGGCTATACCTGCTGTGTGTGCGTGCATGGAGAGAGGAGTCTGTGTGTTATTTCTTTATTTCGTGATTAGCAAATTACTTTCTGCTTTAACCGGGTCATTCCATCTCTTTTTTTTCTTGCCTGAGCAATTTATCTGCCTCTCTCACTTCCTGGATGTTGATATCAATGTCACTTTCCTTCAGATGGTGTCCCTGGAGTTCCTGAAGGTCCTGCTACCTGTCTTCCCTTTGATCATTCACTGCCCACTCTGCAGCATGGCTTCTCTCTCCTCCTGCCGTCCCTCCTCATCGCGTGAAGCAATCTGGCTCAGCTGAGCTGCCATGAGCCTTCCCCTCTGGGCTGCAGTGAGGAAGCAGAAAGATTTCCTCTGGGATTGTCAGACTTCCAGAAGGTGACTCCATTTACTCCCGATAGTGCACGACAGAGCCTGAAGGCAAAACATATCCACTGCTCTCAATTATGTGCAGTGGGCTTTCTAAGGTGATACTGACATCAGAAGTAATAATGGAAGAAGGAAAGGATTTCTCTTTTGTTTCTGGATATTCCTCTTCTGCTCTCCCTTTGCTCTTTCTGAATGTTGATGTCTTTTGTCTCTATGCAAAGCAAAAGAATGTTGCTATGTAAAAAGAAAAAATGGAAAAGTCCAGAAAGGGTCTTTGAATCCCTTTCCCCTATTGCAAGGGGGGGGAGCCCTCAAGAATCTCAGACAGATGGGTTTTGAGGCTATTTATAGGTGTCTTAAAAAACAGGCAGCATGAGGAGAATCTGGCTTATGGTGGGATAGGGCTGTATTTAACAAGTAACAGCAGTAATGAGGATTGTACACTATTAATAAAACAGCTAAGAAAAGGACTAGAGAATTATGGTAGCTAACAATCTGAAGAACATTTACTACAAACCTGATTTTATGATACATTTTAGAAGAACACTTTGATCATAAATATTCACTCTCTCCTGACATGTTGCACATAAAGTCTGATCCCAGGAACATTTAAAAGAATACCTTTAGAAATTATAGGAGACAAGAAAAGGTAGCTTTCATATGCGAAGGGAGTTCTCTTAGGTTTTTGCCACCCTTGGTGTAGGCATCCTCAATCAAATTATTTCTACTAAAGATTTATCCTCTGGGAAACTCATAGAAAAGTGAAAAGGTCAACTCACTGAGAATATTTTAACTTCTATAAAAGGATGAGACATTTGATTGCATGGTAAGTGGCTCACAGGTGTCTTGTTTTTAGATTCATTATAATCACAAGGAGTTTTTGCTATTTCTAGAGTTAAAGTGTTTGGTATTTTAGTCATGCCATCTTTTTCCTTTTTTTTCTTTTACTCAGAGGTGATGGCAACCATTATCTCAATGTTCCTTGGAAGTGTTAATATTAGTGAAAACTCCTTTACCCCACCTCAGGTACTGTGGGCTGGGAGGTAATTTCAAGCGTGGCCAGTGAAACAGTGAAGAGACATTTTCCTGCTAATACTTCCTGAGTTCCTCAGGGCATATTTTAATCTGGGATTAAATTAGCCATGGCTTCCCTTAAACCAGAAACAGACAGGAGAACCTAATTGTGTTGCAACTCAAGTTGTTGCTTTTCTTAGATCTCGGGAGCAATTCCTTATTCAGTCTGAATAGGCAATGAGGAAATGTCTTGAAGAAGGGAAGATAAAGAAGATATTTAGAACTTTTAAGTTCTCTTTAAGTCAAATCTTCAGTATTATTTGTTGCTATGTATGTCCTCCCAAAACATGAAGCTCACTTATATTCAGAATAAATATGAAAATAGAAAAACACATTCTAACAGTATGTGTGTGTGTGTGTACTGCTGGTCACACAAGTATATATATATATATATATACCTTATTTGTGGATTACTTGGTATTTTCTATCTCTTCTTTCTGCCATTTTTGTAGGTCAATGATCTATAAACTATTCTAACAATGCATCTGTTGGTAAGATATTTTTAGTATGTACTCCCCAAATATTTTTATATTTGCTTGTATAGTAAATGCATTTACCATTTACTAATATATTATGTGTATTAAAAAACATACACAGAAATAAATACAAAGTAAGCCAAGCATAAAGAAATAACTTAGGATATTTTAAATATCTTGCCAATCAATAATAGTATCATTTCTTAATAGTTTATAGCACTATGAAAAGTTAAGACAGGTACTTTAAATGTAAATCCATATTTCAAATTACCTTTTTTGATAAATTCTACTTATTTTTGGTGACCAGATTACTATTTTCATTTTATGAGGAAAGTTTCTTACAAGGAGTAGGAGAACTATCAGCTCTGCAGTTTTACTATTCACCCACATTTACATCATTATTGCATTTAGTCTGCAGTCTTGACAGTAGTACTTTCATACTACTTGTCTAGTTTACAAGAGTTCTTTTGCTAAAACTGGAAAAAAATTGGTAAATCTACATACTCACACTTCAAGCCCACTATGTTCACTACACTATAAGCAACCAAACAGGTGAGGCACCACTTGTAATCCCTTGACATTGGGGAGCAGCTCTTTTTCCCTCAAGATAGCTCATTTCCTATTCATTACAGTGACCATTTGCTACATGGATGGACAAGAATGTGTGTATTTGTTTATTAAGTACTAGAAGATTGATAAAGTTTAATTTTATTTTTTATGAGAATAAATTGAACTTTAGTATTTTTTCTCAGCTCCTATGGATTGCCTTGTGTACCCCGTGGTGGGGGGACACCATCTCAGAGAGCACTACTTTTGGTAATGTAATAGAGCTGATAACCAAAAACAACTATTTACAAAACAAGTTTTGTTTTATGGTAACGGATATAGAGCAAAGAAGAGTATCACAGTCAAGATCTCTGATTAAATCCTCAGCAAGCTAGCTATGATTTCAGTGGCTGTTAAAAATCACCACATTTGACTCAGCTACTCTGTATGAATTCCATTAAGGACAACTTTTTAGGGAAGAGAAGTCCAACAATGAAGATCTAATTAAGCTGTTTAAAATACAGGTTAACTCAAATGTGCATTCGTCAAGGTGCAGTGTTAAACCCATTCAGTAACATCTACGAGAAATGCTGTCTGTCTCTTATGGGTCTAACGTGCACAGATAAAAGAAAATACTGAACTGAACTTGTGAACTACAAGGTTATTTTAATGAAGGTACAGCTACAAATGCTCTCAGACAGCTGAAACATTTACTATTCACTAATTTAACTGATATTAGAAGACTGGTTCAAGAAAAATGGGCATAAAGTAAATGAAGGATGTTATTTTGAAGAGAGAGAACATCTAAAACAAAACTTGGTATTACTACCCCTTGATTTTAGATTGCTAAAAAGACACTGTTCTATATAGCTGTAGGATTGGAATTCCTTTGTAAGCACTTTCTTGAAACCTTAGGGTGTAATATATTTAACACTGGGAAAGACAGAAATGGCTTCTCCTAATCCAGGGATAAATATGAGACAGACTCTTCTATTTTTGTCCCTAAATATTTTGTACTTGTCTCTAACTTTTGAAGCATAAGCCATAGTGGAAGCTGTGTATTACAGGTGCCAAAAGGCCCTCTGATGTCATTTGCAGGAACAACTGATGTTAAAAATCATCTTCAGATTATGATTTAGGAATTTCTGAGATATTTCTTAACTATTCAAGTTTATTTGTACAAAAAAGGCTAGCATCAGGAGGTGTAACTTCCTAAGACAGAAATCTGTTAAGTTTTTATCCTAAGTCTCTTTTTGTGTCATTGTGTAAAATCAGCAAGTGTACTTGGACACAATGAAGACTCTTTCTCATCCTCAAAAGCTTCCTCGTAATAACATTCTCTCTGACTTATGTTGTAGAGCTTAGGCATTAAAAATGTGAATGTATTCCATTCACATTATATATCCCATGGACATCAAGAGGATCTTGAATTATGTCACAATAATTGAAGGATTTTCAATTATCTTGAACTTAGAATCACCTCTGTTTTCTTTTTTTTGCCAATTTGCTATATTCAGCGTTTGTGCCTTTAGCATTAAAAAAACATTGTATCAAAATCTATTAATGCTTACTATGACCTTTGTATAAATGGTGATAAAAAATTTCCCCCTAAATCAATTCAAATTGTTATGAAAGTACTGTATGAACTACTGTACAAATGGAGAATGTGTTTGACTTTCCAAAAACTAAGGCTTAATTAATAGGCTTATATTTATTATTTATCAGTAGTAAAACTTGAGAAATGTCCAAGAATCCTCAGATTCTGGAAATTGCTGGAAATATGAAGGAAATTAAAAGTCTTTTACCACGTACAGGATATAACCAATTATACTATCTTGGTATGGTAACAGCATTTAGTAATGCACAATTATTAGGTCACTAATGTGACTTACCAATTTAAGACTGTATATCAATTATATTCCAACAAAAATAAACAAAAGTCTTATAGAGGGTTCTTATTGTCTATATCTAATAATTCTCTTGTTTGTACTTTACAGGTTCTGTGGAGACTTTTCAGTTTTTTTTTATTAAGGTATCATTGATATACAATCTTATGAATGTTTCACATGAGCAACATGGTGGTTATTACATTCACCCATATTATCAAGTCCACCCTCACACCCCATTGCAGTCACTGTCCACCAGCAAAGTAAGATGCTATAGTCTTCTCTGTGCTGTACTGCCTTCCCTGTGGCCTCCCTACATTGTGTGTGTTAATCATAATGCCCCTTAATCCCCTTCTCCCTCCCTCCCCACCAAACCCTCCCCACCCCCTTCCCTTTGGTAACCACTAGTTTCTTCTTGGACAGACTTTTCAATTTTAATGGTAAAATATAGTAGTTGAAAGCATGGTTGACCATCAGAATTATGGTGGGTGGGGAGTAAGCTCTCCAGCTCCACCCTCAGAAATTCTGATTAAATGATCTGCTGGTGGGAGAATCTTAAAACTATCTCCAAGTGATTCTAGTAATAAGCTAGATTTGGATACGTATAGGGGTGGTCAGATTTTCTACTACAGCAATTAGAAAGGGGATAAAACACAAACTGATGACTTTAGAAGGGCAGAAGTTCAGGCAATTACGGTATCAATACATGTAGTAGAGGATACTTGCTTCAAAAGACTTGCTGCTTATTACAATATTCCTGGCAAAAACGATGTGACTTTGTTCTCCGGTGACAGCCACAGACCTCGCAAAGAGAACTAGAGGAAAGCCTCCCCTTCCTGATCCTGGTGGGCTGTGGGCAGGAGGACAGAGGGAGATGGGAAAGTCCGGCAACAGGGTATCTCATTCCTTCCCTCCATTGAACTTTTATGTGGAGGAGCTTTGCTTTGGTTCAACCGAATAGTTGCAGAAAGCAACCCAGGGACCCTCACCAGCCCCTCTGGACTTACTATGAAGACTGCAGGGATTTAGAGTTCCAGCCCTCAGCTCAGGGCCACAGTTTAGCATCACACAAGTGGAATGGAATAAACCCAAGAGAACAGTAGGACATATAACAGGAGGTTATAATTCAACTTATGGGAATAAGTAAAAATTACTGTATGTGAAACTCCAAATAAAAGTGATCAATTACCAGACATACATTTACAAAACAACAATACCAAATTTTACACTTCATGGGCCTCTCATTTACCTCAAGGAAAGTGGACATAGGAAGGTTGTTGAGAAGGGTAAAGGGATGTGTGTGGAGGAAATGGGGTTGTTTCCATCTCCCTCACTTCAAGGTCAGTTTGGGAGGAAGGTTCAACGGGACCATAGAGAGTCTGAAATGCATTTTCAGCACTTGAGTACTGTAGAGAAACGCTGTGTGTGACAGCCAGTTAGAACTGGCTAACATCCCTAGAACTGGTTGGGACAAAGAATACATGAATGTTTCCCATTGTGGGAAGGAAATCTTGCCCAGAATTGGAAGGATAAATGATCTTTTAACAGTGAGTGACCAGATTGAATGAGCCATTGTAAAAGCCAGGGACTCAGGAAGAGCAGTGGCCCACATGCCAACAGGGCCGAAATGGAGGTTTTCAGTGAAGGCAATCTCCAAGGAGCCCATGAGACTCCGTGTTTGGAAGGGTCAGTGTTAAAACACCATCCCCGGAAGACCCCCCTCGCCAGACAACAATGGTATCTGCCACTGTCTGTGCCTTTTCCCTTAACCTTTCTCCCTCTGGGCCCAATTCTGGAGAGTTCTAAATCTTGCTCATTAAACTGGTGCAAGAAAAGAAGATTAAGCATGAAAGAGAAGAAAGACTCTGCCTCATCTTTCCCACTGCAAGCGCCCAGCTCAGGCCCCAGCAAGAGGGAGAGGAGATGCTAGTTAAAGTCATATTTTGAGTTTCATCACATATAGCTTACCAAATTAGAATGTTCTGTGAGTCGCAATGACTGAAGGGTTGACTTTTGTAAGTGTGAAAGAGTCTGACTTGCAGGGAGAAGATTTTCTTGATAAAAAAAGTGTTTAAAAGAAGGGGGAATAAAAAAAAAGTTGTTTTATCCCACTGACTTTGTTCAGTACACCAGTTTTAGATAGCTGGTTACTAAAGGGATCCGGCAACAGCCATGTACCCTGGGGAGAGGTGTGGGGGAGGTGGAGTCTCAAGGCCTCAGTATTCCGATACTCTATGACCCGAGGCAATGTGTGAGTTCAAGGGCTTCAGTGATGAGAGCCAGCAAGTCAATCAGCCCCCCAAAAATAAATAAAAATAAGCATAATCAAATATTGACCTAATACAAGGAGAAGACCAGACCAGTTGCTTTGCAGATATTACGTGTGGTTTCACTGATCCCTTTTTCCAACCTCTGATCCCTTGTATGTCACATACACTTCCATTTACCTGCTGCCATGTTGAAAAGGAGAGGAGGAATGGATGGAACACTGAAGGTTTACTGGAGTCACAGAAACAGAGACTGAGTTTAGAGAGACCTCAGATTATGAGGTCAAACTAAGGTTACGCTAGGCCAAAATTTATGCTAAATAATTGCTAGTAGTAGTGGTGTTAGTAACAATGGTGGTGAAGAGCAGCGGTTGCCAAAATGACCAGAGTAAGATAGGAAAAATTTGGCATAATGTGAGTGAATTTTTAAAGTTCTTCTATTTCTGTCTTATTATTCTTGGACTATTTCATTTGACAAGGAAGATAAATCAGGCAGCTGCTGTGGTACAAACTCAATGCTTATTATTTTCACTTATTTTGGGACAGTACTAGAAATCTTGCATTATTGTATTTCTTGGGCAAAGGAGAAAATCTGGTATGGGTGAGAAGAAAGACTGCATTAGACAGAGTATAAGAGAAGTCATAGAGTAGCTTGTGGTTTGTGCTTTTATAAGAAGCAGTAAAATAAAAGAGTGATTCCTTTGAATTAGTTCTGTTTTGACTAGGTCAGGAGCCAGATGTGTTTAGTAACCACCTTTTTTGCAAAGAGGGAGTGGGGCAGTGATTGATTCATTGTTGAGGGGAAATAAATAGTTTTCCTTGATTCTATTTCAAGAATGGAGGCAAAGGTATTAGATTTGCAAAAATACATGGTATTGTTAAAATCATTTTTATTTAACACTTGCATTTCCACAGCTTTTTTTTGGGGGGGGGGAGCGACAGAAAAACCTCACTTCACAAAAAAACATGAGTCAGCTGAGCTTACTGGATTTCCTGAGACCACAGGGATTCAAGCACTGAATGACCTTAGAAGTACAAGCTACCTTGTAGATAGCTGCAGGATAGCAGAATATCTGTAAGAATCATGGATATGGATTCTTCTAAAAAATCAATCACTTTGGGTGATCCGACTGTATTACAACAGACAAGCCATGACCTTTTTTCTGGTTAACCTATTTATTTTTCCCTCCTGTGTTTATTAAACAGTCTATTCTTAAGCCTGTGAGGGTAACAGAGGTATGTTATTTAGACCTAACAAATGGGGGATAATGTGGCTCTTTTCCTAGAACACTTGATGGAATTTTTTGTGGTTTTAACTTCAAGGCTTATTATTATTTTTAAGAAAAGAAAGTGGGAGAAAGTTACTGAATGAGTTTATTGGGACATCATAATCTGCATCAGTATTTGAAAAGCCATTAAGCATCCTGATTAGTCTGGGAGGTGGTGTGAAGACTGTTACTTTACTGTGTGCTGTAACAACACTCGGTGGTATTTGTCATGGAAAAATGCACCCATCAGAAAATATGAGAAAATTATTATATACTACATGGTTGATTTGGCCATGGTATTGGACATGGCGGAATTTCTTTTAAAAGAATTTGTGTAAAAAAGATACTGGAGGAGGATGGCGGCTCAGGGTGTTAGATGTGACCACAGAGGAGAGAATGGGAGTTCTCTGACCACATACAGACAACATTTTCCTCACTCAGTGGTCACACTGCATATGTTCATGACTTTTCCTCTCTACCTTAAGTTCCGAAAGCACCATTAATCAGTTTAAAACAACAAAAACAAATCAAAACCACTCGTTCTCAGTATGCTTACTGACATATTTTTGGAGACTACTCTAACTGGAAAGTTCATACTAACATTTAACACACCAATCTCACTGTGATGTGAAATAAGGATAACATAATGCCACTTGACTCAGGATTGAATATGTGTATCTTTTAAATCTCATTAAAAGACCCCAAATGGGCTTTCATGGGAAACTAAGTTTTCTGGAGGTGGGTCCTATGCTATAGGGCATGCTGTTACCTAACAGCTACTTAGTTCAGCCTGAGTTTTCTACTAGCTTACTTTTCTCCATGGCATCCTTTGGAAGCCTGTTCAGAGGATTTCTGATAAAAAAAAAATGGCCTAGAAATCCAGCTATAAGAAAAACATGTGATTTAACCGTGCGTTGGGGTCAGCAGAGGCCATTGGGAAGCGGACCTTGAAGAGACAATGATGAATGGGCCCTAGAGTGCCCACACAGGCCTCGCCCACTCTCCATGGAACCTTGGTTTCTGAACTGAGCAGGATTAGGCAGCTTTAGGAGGATGGAGGCGAGGGACAACCAGGGAGTCGTAGTGTGCCTCCGCTACTGTTACCTGAAAGGCATGTGGTAACTGTTGTGGTTTTATGTTTGAGATTTTTTTCATGTTTTGTGGACAGAAGGCCAGTATTATCTTGAGTTCTGCATAGCTAAATCATGGAACCTGTGTTAGGAGCTCTTTAAATTTAAAAAGGGGATCTTTTTAAAGTTTTATCTGAAGAAAGAGCAGATAGGCTTCAATATTCCCAGATATTAGTAACATATATACACTGGCAGTATGTTTATTTTTATTAAAATATATTTGAGCATATAGGTATTTTAATAATACTTTAAAAATAATATAGTGGCATTATTTATAAATATATGACATATTTATATAGATGATTAAAAGCTTCTAAATTTTCATCTCAACTTACAAGAAGTATACCGAGTGTATTAAAATGAGCACATGCTATGATCTTTAAATTGCAGTTGGTTCCAAAAAAAAAAATGGACTAACTATACAAAGATGACTAACTTTACATAATCATAATTACCAACACTATGAATTTCAGCCATAGTGTTGGGAAATATAGGCTGAGGGTGTTCTCTGGGCATGGAAATTTGGAAGAACAAACAATGCGGTCAATGGACCCAAGTAAAAACTTGCCTGTTTTAACCAGCATTTTGTTTTGTGTTTCAAAGAAAATATGGCTTCTTTAAAAGTTTTTTATAATTGACTAAAAAATTTTTAAATATATAAAAACTCGTATTTGTTCCCCCATCTACTTCATCTCATGCTGTGTTCGCCACTGTCTCTGGTGATCACTGCTGTACATTCCTAATGATTCCTTCTGTGACAGATTGTGTTTCAAAAGATGGCTGTAACATCTCCCAACCCGCCTGCTTCGGCGGTGTGATTTTGCCACCTCCTCACTAAGCGACAGAATCTATTTCTCCTCTTGAATCTGGGCTGCCTTTTGTTCTAAGCTCTTTATAGGGATTAATTCACTCAAGCTTTGTAAGAGCCATATGAGAGGGTACTATTCCCATTTTAGAAATGAGACAATCAAGGTTAAAAGCCAAAAGATTACTTGCTCCTAAATAGAAATTACAGTAGGTACAGGAAGAAATAGAAACTTTAATTCACTTCATAGTCCATGACAGATCAAGAGGAGTACTAATAAACTGAAAGTACTTCAGAAATGTTGGTTATTATTATTTCAAATATTTTATTTCCACTATTTTAATTGTGTATTTTTCCTATATGTTTCCAGTTCTCATACTACTTCATTGTGTCAAAATTACATTTCCCATTCTTCTATCTTATAGTTTATTATTGTATACTTTTCAAGTCCTTAATTTCATTTCTAAACCTTAATCAAACATATTTTACATTTTTATCTTTTAAAATCACATTTAAAAAAAAATCCATGAGCTCTTCTGTACATTTTTATTCTATTAGCATAGAGACTTTTCATCTCAGATATCACCTCTTCTCTCACTTTTAGCTCTTAATATTTAGTCCTAACTGGGATTTTGTTTTCTTACTTTTTAAAAATTCCTCTATTCTAATTGTACCTTTCTATTCTATTCTATTCTATTCTATTCTATTCTATTCTATTCTATTCTATTCTATTCTATTCTATTCTATTCTATTCTATTCTATTCTATTATTTATTTTGGTATCATTAATCTACAATTACATGAAGAACATTATGTTCTAGGCTCCCCCCTTCACCAAGTCCCCCCCACATACCCCTTGACAGTCACTGTCCATCTGTGTAGTAAGATGCTGTAAAATCACTACTTGTCTTCTCTGTGTTGCACAGCCCTCCCGTGCCCCCCATGCACTATACATGCTAGTGGTAATGCCCTCTTTCTTTTGCCCCACCCTTATCCCTCCCTTCCCACCCATCCTCCCCAGTCTCTTTCCCTTTGGTAAGTCCATTCTTGGGTTCTGTGATTCTGCTGCTGTTTTGTTCCTTCAGTTTTCCTTTGTTCTTATACTCCATATATGAGTGAAATCATTTGGTACTTGTCTTTCTCCACCTGGCTTATTTCACTGAGCATAATACCCTCTAGCTCCATCCATGTTGTTGCAAATGGTAGGATCTGTTTTCTTCTTATGGCTGAGTAATAGTCCATTGTGTATATGTACCACATCTTCTTTATCCATTCATCTACTGATGGACATTTAGGTTACTTCCATATCTTGGCTATTGTAAATAGTGCAGCGATAAACATAGGGGTGCATCTGTCTTTTTCAAATTGGAGTGCTGCATTCGTAGGGTAAATTCCTAGAAGTGGAATTCCTGGGTCAAATGGTATTTCTATTTTGAGCATTCTGAGGAACCTCCATACTGCTTTCCATAATGGTTGAACTAATTTACATTCCCACCAGCAGTGTAGGAGGGTTCCCCTTTCTCCACAGCCTGGTCAACATTTGTTGTTGTTTGTCTTTTCGATGATGGTGATCCTTACTGGTGTGAGGTGATATCTCATTGTGGTTTTAATTTGCATTTCTCTGATGACAAGCGATGTGGGGCATCTTTTCATGTGTCTGTTGGCCATCTGAATTTCTTCTTTAGGGAACTGTCTATTCAGCTCCTCTGCCCATTTTTTAATTGGATGATTTGCTTTTTGTTTGTTGAGGTGTGTGAGCTCTTTATATATTTTGGATGTCAACCCTTTATCGGATCTGTCATTTATGAATATATTCTCCCATAGTGTAGGATACCTTTTTGTTCTATTGATGGTGTCCTTTGCTGTACAGAAGCTTTTTAGCTTGACATAGTCCCACTTGTTCATTTTTGCTTTTGTTTCCCTTGCCCGGGGAGATATGTTCATGAAAAAGTCACTCATGCTTATGTCCATGAAATTTTTGCCTATGTTTTTTTCCTAAGAGTTTTATGGTTTCATGACTTACATTCAGGTCTTTGATCCATTTCGAATTTACTTTTGTGTATGGGGTTAGACAGTGATCCAGTTTCATTCTCCTACATGTAGCTGTCCAGTTTTGCCAGTACTATCTGTTGAAGAGACTGTCATTTCCCCATTTGTCCTTTTGTTTTTTAAAGGAAAAATTACAGCCCTGTTTGTGTGTAGTAAATTCCTTCGACAACATAGGCCATGTCCTTCTTGGTGAACTGCAAATTTGATTTGTTTACAGCCCTCCTAGAAAAGCAGGCAAGATTTAAGCATGGCTATTCCACTGCCATACTCTGTATTGCCTTGTAGAAACACTTCTTTACAATAATTTAAAACTCTTTGCAATCTTGACATTGTAGACAAGAATTAATTGAACCTTAATTTGTGGGCAAGATGTGATTATGGGCAAAATTAAATCAGTATCTCTCCCCACCCCCATTATTCATGTTTTTATTAAATTATGCCTTAAATATTAGGGTGAGAGATGGGGTTATTAGTAATGATCTTTTGATTAACAGGTAACAAATGCTTTTGTGCAGAAAAGAGGGGCAGAGGTCTGATACTTCTCCCAAATAATTTGTACAATACTACCTTGATAGTGGTTTCCGACTAGCTAGAAGCATATGTTCACATAAGATAATAAACATGTGATGATGACAGTGATGGTGACTTTTCTTTTTTTTCACTTAGACTATTTGAAGATGAATGAAATCATACTTTTGTACTTGCTTAACAAATCACTGCCGAATTTAGAGTAGTGAGAATTTTTAAAGGCTTGAACTACTATAACAGTAACAACATAATAGGCTAGCATTTACTGACCACTCCACACATGCCAGGCACTTTTCCTAGGGTTTGACATATTTTATCTCACTTAGTTCTCACAACAACCCTTTTAGATAGATACGGTTACTCCCGTTTTTAAAATTAGCATACACAGGTAGAGAGAGATTGACTATTCAATGTCACACAATAAGTGTCAGTGTTAGAATTCAAAACAAAGTTTGACACCAGGAAGCAAATATGACAGAAAGCTGAAGACATGCTAACAGCTTAGTGGAAAATTAGCTTACTTCAAATAAAAACCTATGATACTGTCACTAAGAAATATTTCCACTTTTTAAAAATGATGAAGCATTGCAGGGGCTCATTAATAGCATCCCTTAGTTAGAAGTGTTTGGTAACACTTTCAATCTTGTTTTTACAGGACCCATGGAATTGGTGTGGCTTTCTCTAGTTTCTTCCTCAGCAAGACACTGGAATTCTGCTTTGTCTCAAAGTTGTTGGAATTCTGCTTTGTCTCAAAGTTGTACTTTATACAAAGGACCCATTTTAAATTTTGTTTTCTTTTTGCACATACCTTCCTTTGATGTTCCCTTTATAGGCAACACATCTGTTATGGCTTCTTCAAAGGGAATTTTTACAGAAAAATTAGTAACTTTTTTTATATGAAGGTTAGTAATAATACTTCCAAATACCATATTTGCCAGAGGATCAAGGCCAGTTTGAAATATTGTTCTTCTAGAATTGTTAACTTATTTATTCCTTTGCAATTATTCTAAACTCTATTCTTACTCTTTGTAGACTTATTCTCAGCTCTTGATAAAGTGTTGCTATCACCTATAGAAACACTACGAGTAATTTTCAGATATTACACCATTCACATTTAGGTGGGCCATCGGTATTTTAAGTAATATCTACAGGGTCATTTTTTTCAGTTTCAGCTCTATCTCGGTAACAAAATCTCAGCAAAAAAGTATAGGCTCTATTTATAACCAGAAGAGTGTTCCTAATGGTACACTTTCAGTTTAGAATTATAACTTCCAGCTTAAAGTAATATGTCAACTAAAATTTCTTGAGTTATCTCTTATGGCACTGTAGAGATGAGATGGTAACAGAATTATCAAACCGGTCATTTCATTCTTTCTTTCCTTGGTAATGTGAGTGGGTTAATTCTGAATTTGCTGGAATGCTGCTTAGTTGTTGCTCCACTCTGCAGGTATTTTCATTCATTGCTGCTCCTACTTTTCCAGAGGATGGGGTGAGGGAAGAATACAATCATCTGGTTGAGGAGATAGGTTTTCTGCTGTTAATCTTGTTACTGTCATCATCATAACTGGACAAAATGAGTGACTCAAATTTAAGTCCAAAAGACTTTTGAAGAAGGAGACAAAGGAGACTAGTATGTACCACAATAACATTTCTATTGCACTTTCCCCGGGTTCAGGCTTCAGTCCCGATTCAGACGCTTGTTTTCTTCATCATACGCACAACACTGGATCCATACAGGATTGACTTCAATCGTTTAGATATGAGGCTGTGCACTTTGGGCAGCTGATTTTACCACTCGAATCTGTGCATCAGCAAGATGAACACGTCTTCCATGAACGTTCATAACGTGATGATTCCTTTTATGTATTTTCATTTAATTTCTAACGATTCCTCATCGTTAAGTCCGATTACGTGGCCTTCCAAAGTTTTAAAACTTGCAGCGTTGTTCGCGTCATCCTACCCACGTCTTGGGGATGAAATCACCAGAATTAGCAAGAGCAGTCTGACTGACAAGCTGACATTCGGAGGGGCCCGTCCCGGCCGTGCGGGTCGCCTTCCTCTCGTCCCGCAGCCTCGTGAACCCGCCGCCCGCCGCGCAGCTCCCCGGATGTGGGGCGCCGCCCCCGGGGTCGGGCTCGCCCGGCGGTGAGGCCGGCAGCGCGTCCGGACAGCCCTACCCGGGGCGGTGACGCGCGTTGGAGCCGCCCGGCGGTCTGGCGGAGGCGAGGCCCGCGGCCCAGCTACTCCTCGGGCGCCTCGGGGAACGCGCGCGGCCGCGCCGACAGCGCCGACGCCTTCCGGGCAGTGTCCTCCCGTCCGTGCCGCCCGGTCCCCGCCGTCCGGGCCGCCTGAGCAGCTCTCCTCCGCGCGGGCGCCGGGAGGGAGGCCGCAGGTGAGCCCGCCGACACCACCGGGCGCCGCGACCTGCACGGGGAGGCGCCCCTTGCGCCGTCGGGCGCCCCCGTGACGTCGGACGTCCCGCCCGCGCGCGGGGCCGCGGCCCTGGGAACACACGCTGGGCAGGGCGTCTGGGCGACGTCCACGCGGACGGGGTGGTGCCCAGCTCCCCGCCGCCCGCCCACGGCCGGCGCGGGATCCTCGGCATTCGCTGACTCTGCTGCATAACTATAAACGCAGAGAAGGATCAGAAGGCTGTTACTCTACAGCCACGGCTGTCACATGCCGGAGTTGTTACTCAGCCTTTAACCGGCTCACGTCTAACAATCTTGAGCTGTTGGCAGCTTAGTCCAAATTGTGGTGACCGCTACGGCCACTATTAGACCGAGGCCTGGGAGGCCGCTGGGCCTGAGCCCTGTGCAGGAGGGGACCCGAATTACAAACTCATGAAAAATAAGTGTGTAAGAACACGCGCCCAGCACTGGCACAGTGCACCCTGCAGCTCTCGACATCCACATTTGTGAGGAACACTTAAGGCCCCAAGGAAATGCTTCTCTGTGACTCTTGTGCACTATCTTGGACTGAAAGGCGATTGAATCCCAATGCCGTAAAGCTGTGTGGATTGTGTTGTTGCCAGGATGGAAGATACGCACCACTTTGGAGTGCAGAGAATTGTGAGGCAGAAGCCCTTAGGAAAGAGAAAGACTAATTATTTAGTCGAAGCTGCCATCATTTCTTGCCTACTCTTCAATAATCACATCTACATTTTCCACTTCTGCCTCTCTCTAATACATTCTCCATATCTTTATAAGTATAAATTCAACCCTATCACTTACCTAATCAAAATTCTTTAATGATTTCAGGTTCTTCTTCACACTCCTGGCTTATGTCATCTTGTTTTACGGTATGTCTGCAACGCCATGAACATCGTGTTCTACAGATTGGCCTTCTCTTTGTTCCTAAAAGAGCCCAAGGTCCTTCCTGCCTCAGGGCCTTGCACATTACATACGTTCCTTCTTCGTACACGTGCTTTCACCAGAACACTCCCTCCCACTGAACTCTGCTGTCGTCAGCTTAATTTAAATCACAGCTTGGGGAAGGCCACTCTGCTAGCCTGATCCAGATTAGATTTCCCTAATACATTTTCATACTCTCTTAAACACTGTTAAGATTATTTCCTTCATAGGACTTGCTACAATTTTAATTGTATAACATCTTCTCCTGCTAGTTGTCTAATACATTTCTTCCCTACAAATTAAAAGCTCCATGAGATCAAGGTTCTTGCAAGTGTATCACTGGTCCTTAGACTGGTGTCTGACACGAAGAATGCACTTGTTTTTGCCTGGATGGAACAACATGTTGCTCTTAGATCTAGGCCAGATGGCCTAGAGAAATGCTGAATGAAGAATGCTGCTAATCAGTTGTGTGATCTGTGGTTTGTCTGGGTCTCAGTTACTTTATATTCTAATTGAAGTTGATATTTCTTATAAAATAGCTGCTTTATAGGATTGTTAGAATATTTGAAACTATACACGCCCACGCACACCCTGAATAAAGCTATTTTGATTAATGATAAATGTTTATGTCTATGTTATCAAATATATCAGTATACCTATAGTTTGGAATGAGTGTATATCAGTTAGCGTGAAGTATCAGTGAAGTGGACTCCAGTGAGTTTTAAAAATACCAGGATTATTGCCTCCCTTAAACCAGAAGTCCGGTGGCAGGGAAAGGTCCAGAGTCATGTTGCCATGATTCTGGCTCTGCCTCTTTGTCATTTTCTCTGTTTCAGCCTACCTTGTTAGCAAATCTTGTTTTCAGACTCACAGCATGGATGCCAAAGCAGTTTTGGGCATAGTATTTAGGCACAACAGCATCCAGAGAAAGAACATCTATTTTTGTGAATCTGGAAAAGACTTTCCCAGATGCCTCAGCCCAGGAGATTTCCTCTCTTGCCAGAAATGCATCACATTCCTGACTTAAGCCAACCCTGGGCAGGGAAATAGGGCTGTCATGTCATCCAAACAGGCTGTAACTTTCTGGTTGGTAGTGGTACCAGCCTCCCCTGGAATTATGTAGACCTGTGGAGGAGAGTGGATAATAGAACAACATTGTAATTGTTTCTGGAAGGAGGAAGGAGGGGTGATGGGATGGATGTTAGGTAGGCAACTCAGTGTCTGCTATACCATATGTCAAATCTATACGTGTAAACTTTTTTTCTTATTCATGGAAATCAGAAGATCTAGGTCACTTCAGTAAGTGTGGAAAGAGGAAATGCTGTAGTATTACATAGTGTTGTAGAGTGCAGAGTATTAGAACTATTAGTAAATGGTATCACTAGCAAGATAGACCACACTGCTGTACAACAGAGAGGAAAGTTTCTCTACTGTGCAGGTAAAAATCCCGTCTGATTATAAAGTAAAAAGAAATATCAAATAACCAAGGGCTCTAAAGCAGGGACAATTGTCAGAAATGACGTGCATATTCATTCTTATCCGTGCGTATTGCAGATGTAGCTAAAGGATCACGCCACACTCCTTGCTGAGGGTGGATGTGTTTGCAGCCCTTTTCAGACCGCCTCTGTCATTTGGAGTGGGTCCTCAAAGGACGCCTGCCCACTATCCACGACAGACATGTTTTATAACTGACTTTTTATACTACAAGCAGCACTGGTACATAAGAAGCAGAGTGAAAAAAATTCTTTGTGATTTCAAATTAAAGTCAGTAAAGATACGGAGCAGCGGCAGGGGAAACGGAAATTTGAGTAGTAATTTTATGCAACCATGGCTTTCCGAATAAGTGGCCTTTGAATCAGGCCCTAGAGGATGTAGAGGTTTTATGGATCAGTGGATGAAAAAAGAAAGAGAAAGAAGAGACAGGTCAGGGCATTAGCAAAGTCAGGGCATTAGCAAAAAAGGGTAGGCACAGAATCAGTGCCGAATGAAAATGTACGTGTTCTCAACTTTCTTTTCTCTGTGTCCTCTTCCTTCATCCTGTGGCATTGTATCTGCATTCTTTTTGCCCTCAACCAAATCCCTCTGTCAGCAAAAGATCTGACAAACTCCCTCAAACTAAACAGCACATGATTGATAAAAGCTCAAGGAGAAATCCTACCCTGAGCTGTTTTGAATATTTGTTAGAAGCAAAGCCTTAAGCCAAAGGTGTGAAATTAATAAAGTGTAATTTCACAAGCTATTGAAACGAGTAGGGCAAGGGTGAGAGATATTTCAGGGACAGAAGGCCTCCCCCCAAGTCTGTGAAATCATTCCACAAAGGGAAATAGTAATGATGAAAAGAAATATTTTGGGTAAAGACAATTCATTCTGCTTCCAGTGCCAAATGCTTTAATAAAATGGCTTTATTGAGATATAATTCACATAATATACACTTAAACCATCTAAGGTATACATTTCAGTGGTTTTTCGTATGTTCAGAGTTCTGTAATCATCACTACTATCTAATTTTAGAACACCCTAAAAAAGAACTCTTGTATTCATTAGCAGCCATTCTTCCCCCCTCCAGCCCCTGACAACCACTCTTCTACTTTGTGCCTATGGATTTTCCCAATTTTGACCATTTCATGCAAGTGGAATCATATAATATGTAATCATTTGTGATTGGCTTCTTTCACATAGCATGAGTTTAAGGTTCCTTTGTGTTGCAGCATCTATCCATAGTTCATTCCCTTTTATTATTCTATAATATTCCATTGTATGGGTATTGTACAATCTGTTCATCAACTGGTTGTTCTCACTTCTTAGCTATTAGAAATCATGTTGCTATAAACATTCATGTACAAGTTTTTGTGTGGACATGTTTACATTTCTCTTAGGCATGTAACTAGGAGAGAAATTGCTGGGTCCTGGTGTAGCTCTGTTTATTACCTTTTGAGGAAACTGCCAGATCATTTTCCAAAGCAACTGTACCATTTTAAATTCCCGCCAGCAATGTGTAAGGGTTCCAATGACTCCACATTCTCACCAACATTTGTTTTCAATCTGTCTTTTTGAATATAGCCTCAGTGTGTGTGAAGTGTTATCTTGTTGTTGTAGTTTTGATTTGCTTTTCCCTGATGGCTTGTCCAACACTTTTTATACCCTCCTCCAACCACAAGACAGATATGGTTCCATTGTTTTTGTCAAGTGAAATTTCTTCTCTTTACCTTTTCTAGCTAACTACCAATAGAGATTAACACAATGGATGGCAGCTTCCCTTTAAACAGTGTATACCCTACTCCTAATTTGGATGGTTGGTGCTTAAAATATATTCAGGTCAAGAACAGGAGTGCTGTCCAAATATGAAAAATCAAACTTTGTGTGTGAAAACAAGATACCAATGAATAGAAACTGAAACTCAAAGCTCTGCCCCACGTGTCACTTCAACCGTGGTGGATTGCTAAATGGTTCTTTGTTATAATTTGAAATTGGGGGAGAGCAGTGACTACCCTAAAACTTACAGGAACTGAGAAGGATGAGTGGTCTATTCCATTTCCTTAGATCTTCAGAACATTGATAACCTTTCAGCATTGCAGAAAATCTTCATATGGCTTTTATTTTCACTTCTCTGCAGTCAGAAGGAGCATAACTGTGAAATGATACCACACTCCCTGGTACCCAAGAATGTTTCCTGAAGTTTGCTTGGCTGATTTCATTGTACCATTATGCCTGAAGCATTTGCAGAGGCCAGCTGCTCTTGAGAACTTTAGGCAAGCCTTTATCATAGCAATTAACTTTGAGGAATTTTATTTTCATTTTTATTATTTTTTATTATTATATATGCTTACTAATTATATTATAATCTTAATAACTACCTAAGAAATACTAGCTCCTGGCAGGAATCTTTTTTTCTTCACTGATATATCCTAATCCTCTAGAGCAGTTCCTGGTACATTGTGAGTACTCATGAGTATTCATTGAATGGATAAAACCAAGAATTGAATGCTTCTTATACTCGGCACATAAGAAATGCTCAGTAAATGTTACCTGTTATTTTAAAGTGCAGGGTTTAGGTTAAGCACTTTACAATGGATGCTTCACTTAGTTCTCCTACCAACCAAGAAAAGAATTATTATTATAATATAATATAAAGTTGTAATATTAATTTTACAGATGAGGAAAGGAAGATGCTCAGAGAGTTAAGTCACTAGCTCAAGATCATATATAAGACTAGTAGGTGGCAGAACTGTGTTTGGAACCCAGCCATGCTAGTCTCCAAAGCTTATGCCCTTGTTCTTGGGGCTCCTCTGCCTTTGCTATTGAAGAATAAACAATCAAAGCTCTGTGCCTTTTTATCATTGCCGGGCAGCCCCAGAACTGAGGATGTTACTATTTAAACAGATGTGTGGCGTTGTGTATGAGCCGCCTACCTCTCTCTCCTTGCTTTGCAGCAGACAGTCCTTTGAAGTGGCGAGAACAGATACTCAGGGAATAGAAAGAGGAAACTTTGGACTGCTTGAATTTCATATGAAAAGTTGTCAGTGTTATTGATCCACCCCACATGTAGCAGCTGGTAAAGGGTTTGTTTTAATGTGCTTTTCACTTGATGCTTGAAAGTTTTGCTACGCTATCGTCACACAATTGTGAGACTGCTTAAACTCCACCTAATCCTTCTTATGTGTTACTTTAAGAATTTATGCTAATAATCCCTTCTAATAATGATAGCTATTCTCAAGGGGTGAAAAAAGGAAACCTAATACGGTGGCTTATTCCAGGAAGAAAATATAAACACTTTTCCTGAGAGTTAAGAAAAACATCAGAACAAAAATCCGTGCTGACTTATAATTTAGTTTCTTAGAGCTACTCCTTTGCTGATGAGTCCCAGTGACTTTATAGCCAAGAAAAATATGTGGTGTGTGCAGATTTGAAGAAATTAGGCCAGACATTTAAAAAATATATGAGGCTACCAGCAAATGAAGTTTTTAATAAAAATTGAGAACAGTTTCTGCCACAAATGCTGATATGTTCAGAAGTATGATGGGCAGTTTTGGAGCTGGTACAAGGTTTTTTAAAAAGCTGAAAATTTTAAGGACATTCTGCAAGGCCAAGCCTAGTCAGTATTCTTTGGAAAACAGTAGATTTTCTGGTACCTGTGTTTCTCCGCTTCATAGACACTTGTGAAGTTATACTGAGTGCTGCATGGCTGAGGAAAAGCAGACTATTTAGCAATTACCAGGACTTAAAAAAAAAAGGAAAAAAAACAAAGCTGGGTGATGTTTCTCTAAGTTCATTTCTTTATCTCAGTTCATTTCCTATATGGTTTTTCAAATGGGAAATATGACAATAATGGGAAATATGACATTCCTGTAGGTCGGCCAGGCCTCCTTTCCAGTAGGACCTTTAGAAGGTGACAAAGTCATGAGGATGGAGCCCTTATGAATGGCATTAGTGCCCTTTTAAAAGGGATCTCCCCGAATGCTCTCTCACCCCTTCTGCCACATGAGGACACAAGAAGAAGACTGTTGGTTGTGAGCCAGGAAGGGTCTCTAAATGAGCTGGTGGTACCTTGATCTTGGACCTGCCAGTTCCCAGAATTGTCAGAAATAAATGATTGTTGTTGAAGCCATAATGTCTATGGTATTTTTGTTATAGTGGTACAAATCGACTAAGATGGTAAAAAAATCCATACTCTGATGAAATATGACTAATTAGAAACCTAGCAGTAAAAGCTATACCCTTTATATATGACCAGGATTATGGCAAAAAGTCCACTGTAAATAGCCTTAGTAATTACATATGGGTATGAATCTTTGGTTGGGGAGGTGGTAGGGGGCAAAATCCTGGGGCAAAATACCTCTAAAACCAAAATCAGTCAAAGAGAGAAGTAAAGAAACCTGTTTATTTCTTACAAGGAGTCGTCCCATCTCTCTCTTGACCAGACTGCAGCAGAAGAGAGCTCCACCCAACCTTTCCAGTCCAGATAAAAAAATGCTCACACATCTGTGCAATTGTTACCTACTGATATGTAGATGGACTAAATCATCTCCCCACCCCTTGGAAACACCTATTGATATGCAGATGTACTAAAGCCTGGAGAGAGATTCTGGAAATATTACAGTTTTACCTAAGGTCTCCTGTTTGGAAAAAATGACAAAGTGCCTTGGTAACAGTATCCTGATTTAGTTTTATTCTGTATAGGTTTTCATTTAGTTGCAAATAAAATAAAAGTGCAGTCTTTATTTTTATGTCTCAGACAATACCAAAATTATTTTATGGACTATCTTGGGGCCTATCATAGCCCTGGAGATAGTAAGTGTTAGGGACTAAATTTCTTTGTGACCCTATCAAATCCATAAGTTGAAATCCTAACCCCCAATTTACTAGTATGAGGAAGTAGTGTTAGGGAGCATTGTTTATTTTCCTTGGTTCTTGTCCCCACCACAACAAAGAATTGAAGGGCAGAGACACAGTAGTGAAGCAGAGTAAAAGTTTCATTTAAAGTTACTCACCTACAGAAAAAGTGCAGGTGACTTCAGGGAGGACAGGTGCCCTGAAAGGTTGAAGAGAGAAAGTTTAAGGCTATGTACTTAGAAAGTGCAGGTGACCTCAGAGAGGTGCGCTGGGAGATTGAGAAAAAGTCTATGCACTTAGAAAGTGTGTGGACGACCTCAGAGAGGTGCATGTTGAAAGGCTGGGGGTTCCCCCTTTTAAGGATTTTTCAGGAATGGACAAAGGGCTAGGGGTCTGGACTTCTTAGGTAGTCTCAAGATGTTTATCTTTGATGGGACATTAAGTTTTTGTTCTCTTATCAGTCCTCCCAGTAATTCTGCAAAATTAGCGTAACAGAAGAAATTTACAGCTGATTCCCTCCCAGGACAGCAGCTTCCTGGTCTGGGAGCCAATCACTCAAGACTGCCTGCCCTGCCTCCAAGGTGGGCTGAGTTATTGTCTGTTTGCTAAAGAGTATATTAAGAATCTTACTTATTAACTTCTTGGGTTTTAAAATGCAATTTTAGTTTTAAGATGAAATTTTTCCTGTCATTATTAGGCTGCTTATACCTGGGCCTTTAGCAGGCTAAAGTAAATCTTACAATGGCATGATCTAATTGACACAATGAAGACATGGGCTGTGCTCAGATACTTTTCTTTATCTGGGGAATATTGAAACATTCCAGGTCAAGTTGCTCCTGGCCTTTTGAGCTTTAACTGACTAATGCATTAACTCTGAGTCTTTTCTGGCTCTCTAGTTTTAACTGGCTGACCCTGAGTCCCTTGTAGTGGTTTTTACTGGCCTTAATTTTCTCTCCACCCACTCCTCTCAAAGCTATTTTCCTTTTCCTGAGGAAAAGCAGACTATTTAGCAATTACCAAGACTTAAAATTAAGAAAAAAAAAACAAAACACAAAGCTGGGGTACTGTTTCTCTAAGCTCATTTCTTTATCTCAGTTCATTTCCTATATGGTTTTTCAAATGGGAAATACGACAATAATGGGAAATATGACATTCCTGTAGGTCGGCCAGGCCTCCTTTCCAGTAGGACCTTTAGAAGGTGACAAAGTCATGAGGATAGAGCCCTCATGAATGGCATTAGTGCCCTTTTAAAAGGGATCTCCCCGAATGCTCTCTCACCCCTTCTGCCACATGAGGACACAAGAAGAAGACTGTTGTTTGTGAGCCAGGAAGGGTCTCTAAATGAGCTGGTGGTACCTTGATCTTGGACCTGCCAGTTCCCAGAATTGTCAGAAATAAAGGATTGTTGTTGAAGCCATAATGTCTATGGTATTTTTGTTATAGTGGTACAAATCAACTAAGATGGTAAAAAAATCCATAAATATATGGATAATTGTTCATTTGTTCCTGTTCATTGAAATATGACTTATATTCTTTACCATTTGGGGTGAAATATTATTATTAAAAGGAAATTCAATGTCAGCATTGTCAGAATACTTTTTCTGTTTGGTCTGAACAAAAGGTATGATGACTTACCTTCCTTAGCATTTCTTATTTTTTAGGTCAAAGGTTGTTTATTAGGATTTATATCCTGCATGCTTTGTCTTTGAAAATATACTCAATTTAAAATATTTTAATATGTTTATCAACATTACTGTGGATGGGGGAAACCATCCATTTAGTTCATCTGGTTGTTATTTTAAGTTTTTAAGATAAGGGGCTAGAAAATGGCCATATTTCAATATTGTAATGAGTTGAGATTTTATTCTAATCAGAGATGCTCCCTTTGTGTTTTGATTTAAAACATATTTTTCTTGATAAAGACATAGAGGTAACTTATAGAAAGTTTAGAAATCACAGAGAAATATAAAGAATAAAGAAAAATCATGTGTAATCTCACTAAGTCCCTTGCTGAATTCCTTTTGAAGTCTTGCCAACTTTTCTAGGATATCTTAAATTTTATTGTCTTTGTGAAGTCGGTAGACAGGAGAACCGACCTTTACCAGTTAGAGTGTGGTCAATATTGCTTGTATCTGTGGGTAAAATTACAATATTTCCAGAATTGCTGGCCTGGCCTTCCTGCATCTCTTTATCAATAGGTGTTTCCAAGGGGTGGAGAGAAGCAGTTCATCTCCATATCACTAGGTAATTACACAGGGGAGTGGGCATTTCTGGACCTGAGAGGTTAGGTGGGGTCCCTTTTTTTGCAGCTGGGTTGGGAGAGATACCTGAGAGCAGAAGTGGACGACTGCTTGTAAGAAAATAAATGGGTTTCTCCCTCTTTATTTCTCCCTTTGTCTGATTTCTGGTCTCAAAGATATTTTGCCCTGGGAATTTCCCCCAGAGTGACAGTGTCTAATATTTTTGGGAGAAACCACTCAGTAGAGTGTGTGAGTACTGCTGTAAATTTTTCATCACTTATTAGCTATGGATTACCCTAATCTCTAGCTTAATTATAGGTCTCTAGAAACACCTTTCTTAACTTTACAATTCTATTTATTCATGTATGTAATGGACACATTTATGTGATATCTCCTCACTAGCCCTTTATCTTAGGAGACCTTTCTTCTGCCCACCACTTTCACACAGGGAGGTGCGTATCTCATAACCCAATCTTCTTGGTCACAGTTGGTTTGGATAAACAAAGCAGCTGGGTTCTTTATCTTACAAATTAAGAATTGGTATTGAGAGACATTTGACTCTATAGGTCTTGTCACTTGATTTAAAGATTAGTAAAATTAGCAACTGTTGGGTGGCCATCATCTGTTGCATACATGCTGAACCAGAGAAAGGTATTTAGTGAAGAAGTGAACATTCTGAGAGAAGCAGATTTACAAAACCATATAGTCTGAGACAGACAGACGGAGTAAGGGCCTTGGGTATCAATAACATTCCATTGTCTGTCTTAGGATCTGAGAGACATTCCTATTTTCTTGTAATAAATTTCCCTCTATTGGCTAAGTTAGCTGAGAGCATATTTCTTACTTATTGCCAGAGGCTATTGAAGACACAGTGATAATGAGAATCAGAATGAATTTCAGGAAAAGGAGGAAACTTGTATATATGTTTGAATGTTAGTTATTTAGAAAGTGCATAGGCACCCAGTCATGCTTGAATGTTTGTATTAATTATTAAACAATACCAGTCCTTTAGAATAAAGATATCAGTAAAATGTTTATATTATTCTATATGTCTTCCACTAAACATTTTAAGATTAAGATGGCAAACTGATTTTATTCTAATGGATTTTATGGTTTACTCTTTTGTAAAGATTTGGTAGGAGCTTGCCAATTAATGCATTGCATATTTTTGACTTTTTGACTAAAATTGCCGAGTAATGAGTTTCTCTACCCAGAGGAACTTCCTTGCAGTTTGAGTTTATGGACTTTCTAGTCCAGCTGTTCTGAGGAAGGGAGAAAGTCATTAAGCAGTCAGCTGGATATATAGAATGATGACAGTCTTTGGAAAAGGACAGAATTGGGTAAAAGTTGGGCTAATGAATCAGGCATTACCAAAGAGGCATTTTTTTAGAGGATGAGGCTTTGTGTGTGTGTATATATATATATACACACACATATGTATATATGAAGTTGTCAGCCTTTGTCAGAGTACAGTAATTTAGGCCAACGGGACCGTGAGGGACAGGAGGTTTAAGGATGGCAACAGAAATTGTGGCACTAATTCAAGGTAGGTTTAGATGTTGACGTCTTCTTCCTTTTTTTGGAAATAAGATATTAATTACACAAAAGAGAAAGACATAGGAGAAAATTTTAGCAAACTTGAGTTACCAAGATTTCTTAAATATAACACAACAAAACAAGCTACAGAAGAAAAAAATCAATAAATTGGATTTTATCAGAGTTAAACATTTGATCTTCAAAAGATACTGTTAAACAAATGAAAAGGCAAACTATAGACTTTTCAGACAAAATATTTGCAAAATATATCTGCCAATATATATTATATATCCATTGTATGACATATGTGATGTATTCATAAAATCGCATACTACTCTTACAACTTAATGGTAAGAAGACAAGTAACCCAACTAAAAGATGCAGAAAAGATTTGAACAGATACTTCCCTAAAGAAGAAATGCAGATGGAAAATGAGCACGTGAAAAGATACTCAGCATCATTAGTCATAGGGAAATGCAAATTAAACCACAATGAGATATTACAGTACTCACACTAGAATGGCTAAAATTTAAAATGCTGACCATACCAAGTGTTGAAAAGAGCATGGAGGAACTGAAACTCTTGTACATTGCTGGTGTAATGTCAACTGGTAATAACACACTGCCTTTTTGGAGAACATTTTGGCAGTTTTTCAAAAAAGTGAAACATACACCTACCGTATGGCCCAGCTATTCCACTCCTGACTATTAGCCCAAGAGACATAAAAACATACACCCATTTAAAGACTGGTACATGACTATTCATAAACGGTTTGTTAGTAATAGCCAAAAACTGGAAACAGTCCAAATACCCTTCAACAGGTAAAGGGACAATATAAAATGGAACACTGTGCAGCAATAAAGAGGAATAACTATTGCTGCATGCAACAACACGGATGAACCTCACAATAATTATGTGGAGTGGAGAGAGACAAAATAATACAGAATCTGATTCCATTTATATAACATTCTAGAATATGACAGTTAATCTGTAGGGATGGAAAGCGGATCAGTGCATTGCTTGAAAATGAGATAAGGACAGAGGTAGAAAAGGGAAGGGTTATAAAGGGGCATGAAGAAACTTTGTGAAGTGATGGATATTGTAAAAATAAATAAATCTCATTAAAATGGATTTAGGAAGACCTGAAGAGGGGAGCTCTCCTGGACTGCAACATGCAATAAGACACATACCTCACATTCCCCAGCAGGAAGAAGCTTGCTGTACATACCCCAGGAGGAGGTTGGAGGAATTTCTCCTTGCCCAGCAATAGCCCAGCCAATGAGAACGCAGTCTCTCCCAGCTCCCTCCTTTCCCCTGTAAAGGCAGCTCTCCCTTCTGTTTACTGGACTTGATTCTGGTTTGCCATAGTTTGCTTGTTCTGAATCGCAATTCTTCTGCTACTCCTGAATAAACTGTTTTTGCTGGTAAAATAAATGGCTCTGTTGTTTTCTTAAGGTTTTTGTTTCTTAAGGTTTTCCTAAGCTTAACAGTATGTTCATTGTTGTGATATATGGTAATAGTTTCAAAAGTGTAAGCTTATGTCAAAACTTATCAAAGTGTATACTTTAAATATGTGTACTTTATTGTATGTCAATTAAACTTCAATGAAGTTATAAAAGGAAAAAAATTTACGTAAGTGAAACAAAGTAAATGAACAAAATAGACATAAATCGGATATATCAGATGCTTAGCATTAATTTTTAGAGAAATGCAAATCAAAACCACAATGAAATATCACCTTATGCCCATTAGGATGCTTATTACCAAAAAATAAAACATCCACACAAAAAACAGAAGACAAGAAGTATTAGCATGTGGAGAAATTGAAATCCTTTTATAATGCTGGTAGGAATGTAAAATGGTACAAGCATTGTGGAAAACAGTATGCTTGTTATTCAGTAAATTAAACATATAATTATCATATGACTTAGTAATTCCACCTTTGGGTAGATACACAAAAGAATTGAAAGCAGGGACTTGAACAGATATTTATATACCAGTATAGCAACACTATTCACAATAACCAAAATATGGAAGCAACCTAAATGTTAATCAAAGGATGAATGAACAAAAAAAAGTGATACATACACATACAATGGAATATTAGTTAGCCTTAAAAAGGAATGAAATTCTGATACATGCTTCAAAATGGATGAACTTCAAGTACATTAAGTGAAATAAAGCCAGACACAAAAGGACTAATATTGTATGATTCCACTTACATGAGGGAGCTGGAATAATCAAATTCATTGAGAAAGTAGAATAGTGGTCACCAGGGGTGAGGGGGGGGGGAATAGGGACTTATTATTTAATGGGTACAGAATTTCATTTTGGGAAGATGAACAAGTTCTGGAGAGAGATAGTGGTGATGATTGCATAACAGTGTGAATGTACCTAATGCCACTCAACTCTACACTCAAGAATGTGAAATGGTAAACTTTATATTTTATCATAATAAAATAAAAAATATGTGTTATATCAAATAGGATTCCAAGGGGCAAGCACATTTTTGTGTTCTAAACTTGATGAATTTTGAAAGAATCAGAAGACACCCTGGGAAAACAAGCTTTTCCTTTGGGAAAGGAATTTTCTGATAGGCTGGATTTATAGACCATAGTTGAAGAGGTGAACACGCACCAGGTCAGGGATCATTTTAGGCTAAATGAATTATATACTAAGGAGGGGGAGGGAAATTATTTTTGGAATAAAGGCTTACCTAATATTTCACCTTGACAGCCTGGGGTGCAGCTTAAAGTAGCAGCTTCTGTTCGGGCTGATATATAACTGAGTTCCACATACCTTGGCTTGCAAATGGCTTCATTCACTCTGTTTTTCTGGAGACTTGTTTTTCCTGTTTGTTTTCTCTATTTTGCTGTGATGACAATATCTGCTCCCTTACAACTTTATGTGTCATTTGAAGATAGGCTAAAATTAAATAGGACTGAAATTGCCTTTAGTTCCTCAGAGACTAAGTGGTGTTTCTGTCAGCAGCTCAGCCCATGTGAACGCAGTGTCAGTCATCGGAGTCCTGCTGCTTTTTACTCCACAGCGTGTCAACATGGCAGCAACTGATGATTCAGATGATAGTTTTCAGAGATTGTGGCTAAAGCCTATTTCATTTAGAGTAGCCCTCATTTTTACAATCTTTTAAAAAAGAAACATCCTAAAATTGACATACAGATGGAAGGAAATAACAGTAAAGATGGCATAGCTAAGACAGTCTTAAAACTGTTAATGATTTCCTTCTATTTCCTTGAATTATTTCATTTCTATAAAAGAAACATACCAGTTTTTTTGAACATGTTGCTAGTTTTTGCTGAAGGGTAAGTCATATGATTGTAATTGCCATTAATATCAATGTAGGACAGGAAAGAAATTTCCCTAATAACCTCTCAAGGTCAGTACAGGGTTTCTGTGAATTAAGCTGACAAAAGGTAAATGAATGGGAGAAAAAGGTTGCTTTGTATGCATATGGGAGCTTCAAAAAAAGAAGTGAAAACCCCAACGAAGTGATTATGCCAGGGAATTTTATACCATTTTCATACAGGGTGAAAAACTGAGAATTGACAAGACAAAGGAAAAGGGATTGGGGATTCTAGGGGTAGTAAACTGCAGAAAGGTAGATACCTGGGGTAAACTAATGGAAGATGAGGGTTATGTTAGTAAGGTGTGTTATGCAGACTCAGGCCAATGCTATCACCAGAACAGGAGTCATCTCATCCTTCTTATAAGGGAAAGGGAAGGGGGGACAATTTTCACAAAGTGAAATCTATGCCCTGTTTTTAGGCAGGAAGGGGGAGGGCAGAGAGTTCCTACTGTGTCTGTTCTTTCGCATTAAGCTCAAAATAATCATTACGTCATAGTGATATATTTTGGGGCATATTCTGATCTGCTTCATCATCGAAAGAATGTGTTTTCTTCTTTCCAGGTTACTTTTTCTTATATTTTTAACAGAGAACAACTTTGGATTATCCATACTTTAAGCAATATCCCAAATAGCTATATGTTCTTTGCTTGGATATTAGTCTCCTGACGTATTACTTAGATCCTTCTTTGTCATCATTTATTCAAAGGTTTTCAGATTTGTCCCTTTGAGTGTGTTAGAAATGTGCACCCTACCTTAGAGCCCTTTGGGTGGCAGGTACCTTTGCTACCTCATGTGGCTGGGTGGTTTCCCAGCAGCAGCAGGGATAATTTTCAGGGGAGTAAACAGGACAGGTTGTAAAGTCAGTTTGGGAATGTTACTCTTGCTAGTGATGCTCTAGAAAGGCTGGCTTTTTCTTTCTAAAACCTAGGGTTTCTGGAGAGATAATCTGTCCATTTTACAGAGAATGAGAATTACAGAGATGTGCTCAGTCAAATCAGGGTTTGGCTGGGTGGACCCATGACCTGAAATTCCCTTGCTGGGAAGATGACCTTAGAATATGTGAGCTTGATTTGGCAGATAGTTAACAAGGGACAATGAAGTATGGCACCCGAGTTGAACAGCATGGGAATAACTTAGAAGAAGAAGAACAGAAAACACTGATGGCAAGGAAAGCAGCTGCCAGAAAGCAAAATTCAGTAGTGCATGCACAAATTATAGGAGAGGTGTTGCAGATTAGAACAGGAATGTTACAGGAGAAAAGGAAAGAAAATCAGGATTTATGGTTGAGAAAGCGAAGGCCCTGTATTGTAACATATCTCGGAAGGTGTTTGTAAACCTTCTATAATAATAGAAAAGAAGGCATAGGACAGAAGAGTTATTTGATAAAGATGGGGATTGAACCAATGATTTTGTCATATACAATTTAGAACATACCCTTACTTTATTTGATGAGGGCTTAGGGGATCAAAGGTAAACTCACATTGTATAATGTATTTATTACCAGGTTGAAGTTTTATGAACCATTCAGTAATCTCATTCAGTCATCCATGAAACCTATTCTCATGCACATGATTATTCATGTTACAAGTTGATGATTAAGAGTCTTAATAAGGCAATGATTACAAAAACACCTCCTTACCCCTGTAGCCCTTCGTACCCATTTGGTCTAGGCTCTAATGGTCTGTCTCTTTTTCAGTCACTGGATTGGTGGTCCGTAGAGGAGTACTGTAGGGGAAGAGGTGGTAAAGGAATGTGCATTTATCTTGTTTTTATAAGGAAAATAACCATGATAAATAATTTCTTAAATAAATTTTTTGATACTTCCTTTCCACCAAATTAGCAATTTGAAAGTCATATTACCTGAACATTTTTTAGTGAAGAAGACACAGGTACTGGAATCTAAATTCATGCTGAGTGTGTCTGTCCTTGAAGATCTTGTGGATCTACTCTATACCATATGGTCTCTAAAAATATGATGATATCCAGTGTATATGAAGGATATTTCCAAAGTGATTTGGTTCATAAAACTGTCAGTTGATTTCATATGTCTAATTGAAACATTTTCCATCTAAAATAGGGCAATTTACAGAATTGCCTCTCTGGTTTACTTACATTGCATATTTCCATTAAGCAGCAGGTTTGTAATAAAGCGTTTGACACCCCCATGATATTTTGAAAAAACAGTAACAATCTGGCACAAGTTAGCACCAGCGTGAAGTGGCAGGCTGGGGGGATATCTTAAACAGCAGCAACTTTCAAGACTAAATGAAGTGTCATCTTAAGGAGTCTGCTGTTAATGCAATTTAAATTACTCACCTGAAATTAATATTGTGCTGAGGGAAATAAAGCAATTTAGGGGACCACATAATTTCCGATCACTTTAATGACATTATGTAGTCATGGACTGCTCCCTTATCTAATATAGTAACATCCCAGTTTCTTTTAACACTACACACATTTTCCACTTTAATTACTCGGCTTCTGGAAAAAAGGAAAAAGAAAAAGTTCCACTTATTCCCTGGAGATGGTTAACAATTTGAGATTTATGCTTTGCTTCATTAGATTTAGGTAAACATGACCTTGACATACTTATTATCATACCTAATATTCATCTTGTAGAGGGAAGTGGAAATCAAAACACTGCGACCTACTGGGTGAATTCTCCAAGCCACTTAGGCCCATTTTAGGCCAATTACATTGTTAGAAGCAGTTTGAAGCATGCACCATCTTACTGCTTCCTGTTTTGGTACATGAAAACACTAAAGGAAGAAAGCAGTTGTTATAACTAACTGCCTAGCTTTCTTGAGGACAGAAGAAATGATCATTTCTTTCTAGATAAGGGAGAGGTTTGAGGTTTCTAGACTGTTGTCTTGATGGAATGAGATAATGGAGGACAAATGCGTTGACTGCTTGTACATGCTGGAATTAGTATTATATTTGATTGAAGAGTGAAAATAAAAAACAGCTCTTGTTTTAGTGTTTGTTCGAAAAAGAAAGTGTGAATGAAACACAGCTAAACATTTCATGCCTACTGAACACCCTCCTTCGTTCATTTTTCTCTAACATTCTTTGTTTTTAGCCCCATGGTGGTGAAAGTCTATGTGCTTGGGCAGGAATAAATGCCCACTAAACCATTGACTCCTGGGAGTGGTGCACAACCTTGGCTACACAAAGAAACATATGGGAGCTTCTTCTTACCCCAGTGACCAAATTGTATCCAAGAAGAGTTAAATCAGAATCTCTGAGGGTGGGATCCAGGCATTTACATATATTTTAATGCTCCAAAGTGGTTACAATGTACAGCCAAGGTTGAGAACTACTGTGGTGTAGAAACTTTTCTAGGGAAAAGGTGTTTGTGTTGTCATCACTATTTTATGAAGAATTAAATTACCCATTTAATCTTACTACTGACTTCTAGTTTGAAGAGAAAAAAGGGAATTCCATTAATTTAGTTTTGGTCAAAGTGACAGTGAACTAGGGCAAGAACTGGCCTCAATTTTTTTTACTTCAGTTTCTAACACAGTAACTAGCATATGGTAGTTGCTTAATGAATATTTTTGAATAAATGCTTAGTCTGACCATTTAAGTTTATTTTGAAATAAATTATTTATTGTCATTCAGAGATCTTGTTAATAGAGCATATAAAAACATTTAGGAAAAATAGCCGTCTCATTTAGGATACCACCACCTGAGGTGACTAGACAAACTTCAGTGAAACAATAGAGAAATATTTTTCCCCAACGTATTTTACTGGGTAGAATAGACCTTCTGTCAATGACTTGAATAGAATGAACTTTTGCATTTGGAAACTGATTATGTTTAGAATTAGTCAGTAATCTAAGCTTATAGTGGGTGTTAGGCATCTGCTTGAATGAATGAAAGAATAAATGAGTAACTGACAGATAACACTGAAAAGGAATAATACTGTTTCTGGATACTATGACTTATAGTATCCAGCCTTTATAGAATGACCCATTCAATAAATGATTTCAGCCTCTGTTTCCCAGGTGAAAATGATTTCTAGGCATTTGAGTTGTATTCTTTCTCAATGTACCCATACATTCATTCATCCATCCACTTACCTATCTACCTTATCTACCTATCTATTGTTACCAGGGATTTTTATCATCTAACCACGGATATCTCAGGATATCCCAGGCTCCTGCCACACAGAGACTTTTTTTAATAACCAAACACATAAGAAATAGATAGTGTATGTTATGATAATTTGTATGATGTTATTGTCCATAGATGTTGGGTAGCATTAGTAGCAATTATTAGCTATTACTACAGTATAGGAATCAAGCCAATAAAGATTTTTTCTCTTACAGTTTAACAGAGGAATTAAAGTTATTTTTACATTAAAATTAAAACTTTAAAGAGGAATGTTTAAATCATAATGTAGGGAAAACAATATGATAGACACTTATGTATACAACACGAGCTTAAACATATATTAATAATTTGCCCCTATTTGCTTCCTCATTCTTCTTCCCTCCCTCCTCTGTTTCCCTCTCTCTTTCTCTTTCTCCTTCTTCATCACCTTAATAAAAAATTTACAGCCATAGCTAAAGCTTCATCCATTTTCTCTTCTGAAGTTGGTATATACTATTCCCATGGATATTTTCTACTATCTACATATGCATGTGTACCTGAATGAAATAAATACTCTTGTTTGGGTATTTAAAACTGCATAGACATAAGTTTGTTTTGCTTTTCTGGTAACATTGGTTTATGAAATTTACTCATATTATTTGTATATATATTCAGAGAGAGAGCTAGTTGCTTATTTAAATGGCTGTGTAATATTCCATTCTCTCTATAATTTACAATTTATTTTATTCATTCTATAATGGGGCACTCAAGATAAGAAGTAGACATGGGAAGTTTAAATATAGGTGATATTTAATTAAATCCTGAAGGAGGTGAATAGGGATTTTCCAGATAGACAAAAAATTCCGGGAAGAAAGGTAAACTAAGGTTTAGAGCTGAGTCCTGGCAAATTTTAAATAGCACCTGACAGGTGTGGATGAAACTTAACATCCTAAGCTTATTATTAAAATAAGTAGTAACATGGATGTGCAATGTTTATTAAGCTTCAAAGGGACATTAAAATATTTGAAGAATATCTTAATTGAAATATTCCTGCAATTAGTTTTTAATAACTTCAGTCTTAATGTAAGTGGCAATAACACTGTGATACAGATCTGCTTGGATATCAAGAAAGCAGTTTTATGTTTTATTCCCCTCTTTTTTAATGTGAAAAATAAATTTGATCTCTTTAATTTCTCTTAAATCTTTGCATGGTATTATTTTATTAATGTATAATTTACATACATATACATTAATTTCAGTGTACATTATAGTGATTTGTTATTTTTATATATTTTAAAATGATTCCTACAATAATTTTAGTTGCCATCTGTCCCCACATGAGGTTATTCAAATAGTATGCACTCCACTCCCTATGCTATACATTGTATCTCCATGACTTATTTATTTTACAACTGGAAGTTTGTACCTCTTAATCCCTGTTATCTGTTTTGCCCTCCAAACCCTTCCACCTCTGGTAACCAACAGTTCATTTCCTTTATCTGAGTCTATTCTGTTTGTTTTATTTTTTAGATTTTATGTTTAAGTGAAATGATATGGCATTTGACATTCTTTGTCTGATTTATTTCACTTAGCAAAATACCCTCTAGGTCCATCCATGTTGTCATAAATACCAGTAATTCTTTCTTTTTTATGGCTAAATAATATTCATTGTATATATATATATATATATATCATATCTCTTTAACTGTTCATCTATTGACGGACACTTTGATTGCTACCATGTCTTGGCTATTGTAAATAATGCTGCAATAAACATAGGAGTGCATATAGCTCTTCAAATTGGTGTTTTCGATTTTTCAGATAAATACCCATAAATGGAATTGCTGGATTTTTATTTTTAATTTTTTGAGGAATCTCCATACTATTTTCCATAGTGGATACACCAACAGTGTACGAGGGTTCCCTTTTCACACATCCTTGCCAACACTTGTTATTATTATTTTTTGAATTTTTGTTAACCAGTCTAACAGGTCTGAGATGATACCATATTTTGGTTTTGATTTGCATTTCCCTGATGATTAGTGATGTTGAGCATCTTTTCACATGCTTGTCAGCCATCTGTGTATCTTTGGAAAAATGTCTAATCTATTTTAATAGGATTGATTTTTGTTGTTATTGAGTTGTATGAGTTCTTTACATATTTTGGATACTAGTCCCTTATTTGATTTATCTTCTCCCATTCAGTAGGTCGCCTTTTCATTTTGTTGATGGTTTCCTCTGCTGTGCAAAAGCTTTATAGTTTCACGTAATTCCATTTGTCTATTTTAGCTTTTGTTGACTTTGCCCAAGGAGACTGATCCAAAATGACAAAGAGCTTATTGCCTATATTTCATTCTAGAAGTTGTATGGCTTCAGGTCTTACATTCAGATCTTTAATCCATTTGAATTTATTTTTGTATATGTTGTAAGCTGGTGGTCCAGTTTCATTCTTTTGCATGTAGCTGTCCAGTTTTCCCAACACTATTTATTGAAGAAACTAACTTTTCCCCATTGCATATTCTTGACTCCTTTGTTGTAGATTAATTGACCATATATGCATGGTTTTTTCTGGGCTCTCTATTCATTCCATTGATCATATTTGTGGTGTTATGCTTGTTCCATACTGTTTTGATTACTATATACTTTGAAACTAGGGAGCATGATTTCCAGCTTCGTTCTTTCTCAAGATTGTTTTGACTATTCCAGGTCTTTTATGGTTCTATATAAATTTTAGGATTCTTTGTTCTAGTTCTCTGTAAAATGTCACTGGTATTTTGATGGGGATTGATTGAATCTGTAAATTGCCTTGGGCAGTAAGGACATTTTACAATATTAATTCATCTAATCAACAAGTACAGCATATCTATCAATTAATTGTGTCATCTTTAATTTCTCTCATCAATGTGTTATAAGTTTTCAGAGTACATGCCTTTTACCTCCATGGTTAAATTTATTCCTAAATATTTTATTATTATTATTTTTATTTATTTATTATTTTTTTATTTTGTTATCATTAATCTATAATTACATGAAGAACATTATGTTTACTAGGCTCTCCCCTACCCCAAGTCCCCCCCCCACCCCATTACAGTCACTGTCCATCAGCATAGTAAGATGTTGTAGAATCACTACTTGTCTTCTCTGTGTTGCACAGGCCTCCCCTTTCCCCCCCCCCCCACATTATACATGCTAATCATTATACCCCCTTTCTTCTTCCCCACCCTTATCCCTCCCTTCCCTCCCATTCTCCCCAGTCTCTTTCCCTTTGTTAACTGTTAGTCCATTCTTGGGTTCTGTGATTCTGCTGCTGTTTTGTTCCTTCAGTTTTTCTTTTATTCTTATACTCCACAGATGATTGAAATCATTTGGTATTTGTCTTTCTCCACTTGGCTTATTTCACTGAGCATAATACCCTCTAGCTCCATTCCTGTTGTTGCAAATTGTACGATTTGTTTTCTTCTTATGGCTGAATAATATTCCATTGTGTATATGTACCACATCTTCTTTACCCATTCATCTACTGATGGACACTTAGGTTGCTTCCATTTCTTGGCTATTGTAAATAGTGCTGCGATAAACATAGGGGTGCATCTGTCTTTTTCAAACTGGAGTGCTGCATCCTTAGGGTAAATTCCTAGAACTGGAATTCCTGGGTCAAACGGTAAGTCTATTCTGAGCATTTTGAGGAACCTCCATGCTGCTTTCTACAATGGTTGAACTAATTTACATTCCCACCAGCAGTGTAGGAGGGTTCTCCTTTCACCGCAACCTCGCCAACATTTGTTGTTGTTTGTCTTTTGGATGGTAGCCATCCTTACTGGTGTGAGATGATATCTCATTGTGGTTTTAATTTCCATTTCTCTGATAACTAGCGATGTGGAGCATCTTTTCATGTATCTGTTGGCCATCTGAGTTTCTTCTCTGGAAAACTGTTCAGCTCCTCTGCCCATTTTTTAATTGGATTATTTGCTTTTTGTTTGTGGAGGTGTGCGAGTTCTTTATATCTTTTGGATGTCAAACCTTTATTGGATCTGTCATTTATGAATATATTCTCCCATACTGTAGGGTACTTTTTGTTCTATTGATTGTGTCCTTTGCTGTACAGAAGCTTTTCAGCTTGATATAGTCCCACTTGTTCATTTTTGCTTTTGTTTTCCTTGCGCAGGGGGATACATTCATGAAGAAGTCACTAATGTTCATGTCCAAGAGATTTTTGCCTATGTTTTTTTCTAAGAGTTTTATGATTTCATGACTTACATTCAGGTCTTTGATCCATTTTGAATTTACACTTGTGTATGGGATTAGACAGTGGTCCAGTTTCATTCTCTTACATGTAGCTGTCCAGTTTTGCCAGCACCATCTGTTGAAGAGACTGTCATTTCCCCATTGTATGTCCATGGCTCCTTTATCAAATATTAATTGACCAAATATGTTTGGATTAATGTCTGGAGTCTCTAATCTGTTCCACTGGTCTGTGGCTCTGTTCTTGTGCCAGTACCAAACTGTCTTGATTACTATGGCTTTGTAGTAGAGCTTGAAGTTGGGGAGTGAGATCCCCGCCACTTTATTCTTCTTTCTCAGGATTGCTTTGGCTATTTGGGGCCTTTGGTGTTTCCATATGAATTTTTGAACTATTTATTCCACTTCGTTGAAGAATGTTGTTGGTAATTTGATAGGGATTGCATCATATCTGTATATTGCTTTGGGCAGGATGGCCATTTTGACGATATTAATTCTTCGTAGCCAGGAGCATGGGATGAGTTTCCATTTGTTAGTGTCCCCTTTCATTTCTCCTAAGAGTGTCTTATAGTTTTCAGGGTCTAGGTCTTTCACTTCTTTGGTTAGGTTTATTCCTAGGTATTTTATTCTTTTTGATGCAATTGTGAATGGAATTGTTTTCCTGATTTCTCTTTCTATTAGTTCATTGTTAGTGTATAGGAAAGCTACAGATTTCTGTGTGTTAATTTTGTATCCAGTAACTTTGCTGTATTCTGATATCAGTTCTAGTAGTTTTGGAGTGGAGTCTTTAGGGTTTTTTATGTACAATATCATGTCATCTGCAAATAGTGACAGTTTAACTTCTTCTTTACCGATCTGGATTCCTTATATTTCTTTGTTTTGTCTAATTGCCGTGGCTAGGACCTCCAGTACTATGTTGAATAACAGTGGGGAGAGTGGGCATCCCTGTCTTGTTCCCATTCTCAGAGGAAAAGCTTTCAGCCTCTTGCTGTTCAGTATAATGTTGGCTGTGGGTTTATCATATATGGCCTTTATTATCTTGAGGTACTTGCCCTCTATACCCATTTTGCTGAGAGTTCTTATCATGAATGGATGTTGAATTTTGTCGAATGCTTTTTCAGCATCTATGGAGATGATCATGTGGTTTTTGTCTTTCTTTTTGTTTATGTGGTGGATGATGTTGATAGATTTTCGAATGTTGTACCATCCGTGCATCCCTGGGATGAATCCCACTTGGTCATGGTGTATGATCCTTTTGATATATTTTTGAATTCGGTTTGCTAATGTTATATTGATTATTTTTGCATCTACGTTCATCAGGGATATTGGTCTGCAATTTTCATTTTTGGTGGGGTCTTTGCCTGGTTTTGGTATTAGGGTGATGTTGGCTTCATAGACTGAGTTTGGGAGTATTCCCTCCTCTTCTATTTTTTGGAAAACTTTAAGGAGTTCTGTTTGGAAAACATCTTCTCTGTATGTCTGATAAAATTCCGAGGCAAATCCATCTGGCCCAGGGGTTTTTTTTCTTGGGTAGTTTTTTTATTATGGCTTCAATTTCTTTGCTGGTAATTGGTTTGTTTAGATTTTGTGTTACTTTTTTGGTCAGTCTTGGAAGGTTGTATTTTTCTAGGAAGTTGTCCATTTCTTTTAGGTTTTCCAGCTTCTTTGCATATAGGTGTTCATAGTATTCTCTAATAGTTCTTTGTATTTATGTTGGGTCTGTTGTGATGTTTCCTTTCTCATTTCTGATTCTGTTGATGTGTGTTGATTCTCTTTTTCTCTTAATAAGTCTGGCTAGAGGCTTATCTATTTTATTTTCTCAAAGAACCAGCTCTTGGTTTCATTAATTTTTTCTATTATTTTATTCTTCTCAATTTTGTTTATTTCTTCTCCTATCTTTATTATGTCCCTCCTTCTGCTGACTTTAGGCCTCATTTGTTCTTCTTTTTCCAATTTTGATAATTGTGATGTTAGACTATTCATTTGGGTTTGTTCTTCCTTCTTTAAATATGCCTGGATTGCTATATACTTTCCTCTTAAGACTGCTTTCGCTGTGTCCCACAGAAGTTGAGGCTTTGTGTTGTTGTTGTCATTTATTTCCATATATTGCTGGATCTCCATTTTAATTTGGTTGTTGATCCATTGACTATTTAGAAGCGTGTTTTTAAGCCTCCATGTGTGTGTGGGCCTTTTTTTATACCTTTGTGGTCTGAAAAGTTGGATGGTAGGATTTCAATTGTTTTGAATTTACTAAGGCTCTTTTTGTGGCCTAGTATGTGGTCTATTCTAGAGAATATTCCATGTGCACTTGAGAAGAATGTCTATCCTGTTGCTTTTGGGTGTAGAGTTCTATAGATGTCTATTCGGTCCATCTGTTCTAGTGTGTTGTTCAGTGCCTCTGTGTCCTTACTTATTTTCTGTCTGGTGGATCTGTCCTTTGGAGTGAGTGGTGTGTTGAAGTCTCCTAAAATGAATGCATTGCAGTCTTATTTCCTCCTTTAGTTCTGTTAGTATTTGTTTCACATATGCTGGTGCTCCTGTGTTGGGTGCATATATATTTATAATGGTTATATCCTCTTGTTGGACTGAGCCCTTTATCATTATGTAATGTCCTTCTTTATCTCTTGTTACTTTCTTTGTTGTGAAGTCTATTTTGTCTGATACTAGTACTGCCACACCTGCTTTTTTCTCCGTATTGTTTGCATGAAATACTTTTTCCATCCCTTGACTTTCAGTCTGTGCATGTCTTTGGGTTTGAGGTGAGTCTCTTGTAAGCAGCATATAGATGGGTCTTGTTTTTTTATCCATTCAGTGACTCTATGTCTTTTGATTGGTGCATTCAGTCCATTTACATTTAGGGTGATTATTGATAGGTATGTACTTATTGCCATTTCAGGCTTTAGATTTGTGGTTACCAAAGGTTCCAGTTTACTTTCCTTACTATCTAGGAGTCTAACTTAACTCACTTAATATACTGTTACAAACACAATCTAAAGGTTCTTTTCTATTTCTCCTCCTTCATTCTTTATATATTATGTATCAAATTCTATACTTTTTCTCTATCCCTTGATTGACTTTGAGGATAGTCAATTTAATTTTGCATTTGCCTCACAATCAGCTGCTCCACCCTCCCTACCGTGATTTTACTACCTCTGGTGACAGCTATCCATCCCTAGGAACACTTCCATCTATAGCAGTCCCTCCAAAATAGACTGCAGAGATGGTTTGTGGGAGGTAAACTCTCTCAGCTTTTGCTTATCTGGGGATTGTTTAATCCCTCCTTCAAATTTAAATGATAATCTTGCTGAATAAAGTAATCTTGGTTCCAGGCCCTTCTGCTTCATGGCATTAAGTACATTATGCCACTCCCTTCTGGTCTGTAAAGTTTCTGCTGAGAAGTCTGATGTTAGCCTGATGGGCCTTCCTTTGTATGTGATCTTATTTCTGCCTCTGGCTGCTTTTAACAGTCTGTCCTTATTCTTGATCTTTCCCATTTTAATTACTATGTGTCTTGGTGTTGTCTTCCTTGGGTCCCTTGTGTAGGGGGATCTGTGAATCCATGGCCTGAGAGACTATGTCCTTCCCCAGATTTGAGAAGTTTTCAGCAACTACCTCCTCAAAGACACTTTCTATCCCTTTCTCTCTCTCTTCTTCTGGTATCCCTATAATGCGATTATTGTTCCGCTTGGATTGGTCACACAGTTCTCTCAATATTCTTTCATTTTTAAAGATCCTTTTTTATCTCTGTGCTTCAGCTTCTTTGTATCCCTCTTCTCTAGTTTCTATTTCATTTATTGTCTCCTCCACCATATCAAACCTGCTTTTAATACCCTCCATCGTGTTCTTTAACAATTTGAACTCTGACCTGAATTAATTCCTGAGTTTTTGGATGTCTTTCTATACCTCCATTAGGATGTTGATGATTTTTATTTTGAACTCCCTTTCAGGAAGAGTCACGAGATCCATATCATTTAAATCTTTCTCTGGAGTTGTATTAACAATTTTACTCTGGACAAGGTTCCTTTGGTGTTTCATGTTTGTATATGGCACCATCTAGTGTCCAGAAGCTGTATTCTGGAGCTGCTGAGCCCCTGAAGCAATGACGGAGGTCGCAGGGGAGTGGTCCTTGGGGTAGGAAAGAGCTGTTCCCCGCCTCCCAGCTGCTGTGCCTGTCTCCACTGCCTGAGCCAGTGGGCTGGTTATACAGGTATAAGATTTTGTCCCAGAGCAGCCAGATATGGATCCTGCTTTCCACAAGCAGCCGGAATCCCATTCTCCCCAGGAACTCTGCCTGTATTAACTTTCCAACCCAGTAGTCATGTGAGTCTCATGAAAGCACCATGAAATATAGGTTTGTGCTCCCGGAGCAGATCTCCAGAGCTAGGTATTCAGCAGCCCCAACCCTTCCACTCCCTCCCTGCTCCATTTATCTTCCTTCCCCCCGGTGAGCTGGGGTGGAGGAGGGGCTCGGGTCCCACTGAGCCACAGCTCTGGTACGTTACCCCGTTCGCTGAGGTCTGCTCTTTTCTCCAGGTGTGTGCAGTCTGCTGCTGTCCTCTTTCCTGTTGCTCTCTCAAGATTAGTTGTGCCAGTTGAATTTTCTAATTGTATCCAGTTTTAGGAGGAAGCCTCTGTCTCTCCTCTCACGCCGCCATCTTTAATCCCATATTTTATTATTTTTGATACAATTATGAGTGATACTATTTTCTTAATTTCTCTCTCTGATAGCTTGTTATTAATGTATAGAAACAAAACCAATTTCTATATATTAATTTTAGTATCCTGTGATTTTAGTGAATTCATTTGTTCTAATAGCTTTTTGGTGGAGTATTTAGGGTCTGCTACATAGTATCGTGTCATCTGCAGATGGTGACGATTTTACTTCTTCCTTACCAATTTGGATGCCTTTTATATCTTTTTCTTGTTTGACTGCTGTGGCTTTGACTTCTAGGACTATGTTGAATAAATGTGGAGAAAGCAGACATCCTTTTCTTGGTCTTGAAAGCTAAAAGCTTTCACCGTCAAGTGTGATGTTAGTTGTGGTTTTGTCATATACGGCTTTTATTATGTTGAGGTATGCAATCTCTGTAGCCACTTTGTTGAGAGTTTTTATTGCGAATAAAGGCTGAATTTTGTCAAATACATCTATTGAGATGATCACATGGTTTTTATTCTTCTTTTTGTCATGTTGATTGATTTGTGGATATTGAACCAACCATCCTTGCATCTCTGGAATAAATCCCACTCGATTGTGGTGAATGATCCTTTTAATGTGTTGTTGAATTCTGTTTGCTAAGATTTTGTTGAGGATTTTTGCATCTGTAATCATCAGGGATAGTGGACTGTAATTTTCTTTTTTTATTTCATTTATTTGAGTCCTCTTTTTTTCTTGATGAGTCTGTTAGAGGCTAATCTGTCTTTTCAAAAAAAAAGCATTTAGTTTCATTTCTTTTAGTCTGTTTTATTTTTTTCCACCTTGATCTTTATTATTTCCCTTCTACTAGCTTTGGGCTTTGTTTTTCCTTTTTCTAGTTCCTTCAGATGCAAAGTTACATTGTTTATTAGGGATTTTTCTTGCTTCTTGAGATAGGCTTGTATTGCTATAAACTTCACTTTTAGAAGTGTCTTTACTGTATGCCATAGATTTTGAAAAGTTTTGTTTCCATTTTCATTTGTCTCTAGGTAATTTTTATTTGCAGTTTGATTTCTTCACTCACCCTTTTGTGTTTAGTAGTATATTGTTTAGCCTCCATGCAGTTGTGAATTTTTTTTTCTTCTGCTTTTCTTCTTGAAGTTGATTTCTGGTTTTGTGTCATTGTGGTTGGAAAAGATGCTTGATTACTGAATTTTGATCAGTGACTGAACAATTTTATTATGTCAAATATATATAGATATTCTGATTATTTTGTCATACAAATATATAACAGATAGATTTGAATTTGTCTTTGCTGTAGCAAAATTTTCATTTAAATATTCTACAATGTAATTCCTTTTTGGATTCAGAATTTTCAGTAGCTTATTCTTACTCATAACTCATTGATATACAGAAACATTAAGCTTATATGCTAGGTCTCTGAAGAGTTCAAATATGGCAATAATTTTCAATGTTGTTTGACAATGACCATTTAAAGTGAAAACTCAACTCCTATAAAAAACGATTTATACAGATGTGCTTTCTTCTGAGACAAAATTACATGGATTTTTTTCTTAAACATATTCATCATTTACTTTCAGAAAAAGCAGGACCAAATATGTGTTCCTAGCATAGCTCTTATAGAGTGCCAAATCTAGGAACACAACTGACTTCAGAAAATACGTTGAAGGCCATTTTTGTCTATTTTTGTATTGTGAGTTTTATTGGAATGGGGACCCACCCTACCCCAATATGACCTCATTATAACTTAACTTATTATGTCTGCAATAACCCTGTTCCAAATAAGGTCATATTCTGAGGTACTGGGGGTTATGATTTGAGCATATGAATTTTGAGAGGGCACAATTCAACCCATAATAATCTCCTACCAGGTGACAACCTTAGTCTGTGTCTAATTTCCAAGTGAATCTGTCCAGGATGGTGCTGCCAGCTGGCAATGATGAGGGCAAAAACACTCTTTTCCTGGTGAGAAATGGAAGTCACTATAAATATGTCAAAATTTGAGCTATTTCTTCAGGCTGTCAGGAAGGCAGATATCATCAGTTGTCTAATATTGTTATTGTATATGTGGACAGCTCATCATTCCAATTGTTCATCCGGAAGTCTGGCTGACAGAATATTTGCTTCTTGTAAAGCAGAACTTGAAATAATTAAAAAATTTGGTTTTCTTTTTCCAGATATAAAATATTAACACCTATTAGAAAAGGTAATATATGAAGCTTTTACCTTTAAAATTCCATCTAATTGCGTTGCAGGAGAGGATTTCAGTTATTGGGAGCATCTTTGGGAGTATCTATTGTTAATTGGGGGCATAAGCATTGGTCTTCTTATGCAGCCTATAGTCATCAAAACAGCCTCAATTACTGTCTGGAAGACCAGCTTTGTCTTGTACATGGTTCATTGTTAGTCCCTATTCATTGTTAGTCATGAGAGAGTCCATAATTTTTCTGCTTTATGTTATCTCTGAACTGGCTGTAGGTCAGTAATGTTGATCTATGATGAATCACAAAAATCATGTGATAATACATTGTTTTCAAGTATGCATAGACTATATATTGGCTTATAAGTAGTCTCAAGAAATAAAAAAATAGACATCATGTGGAGCATTTTCTGTTATCTTAAAACAATCTGATTAGAAATTAACAATAAAAAGAAAATGGTATGAACAATGCATGTGTTTGGAAACCAAAAAACGTGTATTCCTAAATAACTCCTGAGTTACAAACTTTTTAGAGTGGAACAGTAATAAAAATATGTATCGAAGCTTGTGGGATGTAGTTAAAGCGGTATTCAGAAAAGAATTTGTGGCCTTAAACATGTTTATTAAGAAATAATATTTTATGGATATCATGTTGGCCCTTTTCTACTTAGTCAGCTTTTGAAAGAAATGCTATCTACCCAGACTATATTTTCAGTAGACAATATGTTGTATTGTCTTTTTCAGTCTCTTTGTCTATTTGAGTCATGACTAATTCCACATCTCAAATTGATACTTGGAAATCAAGTTGCGAAAAAAATGTACTCGGACTTCCATTTGAGGGCAAACTGAATGAAACTCACCTGTGTTTTGTGGTGGTTCTTTCCAGATGTTTGCTTTAAGTTGTGTGTCAATCTTAATTTTTAGGTAGTATTTCATCTTTTCCTATGTCTTTATAAGTACTTTAGTGAAAAGATAGGAGCGGCAACACTAGAGGATGTTAACAAGTGCCATTTAAATAAGGATTCTGGTTGTTCCTTTGCTTTTGCAGAGAGGAGAGCCCCCCTTATTCCTTGTGCTCCCGAGTGACGTACATTTCAGCAATATAATTTCCTTCTCCATTTGGCCTTACACAAATATCCTTTATCTGCTTCTATTTCTAGGTTTGCAGGTTTCTTTACAGCCCTGGTAGACTCTAAAACAATTTCAAATAACATAGTAAATACAAGGTGAAAGTTTAACTCGGGAGTTTTCACATTAAAAATCAACGTAGGTATAGATTAACAAATTGTCTCAGGCTTTTGAATCAGAGTTCTGGGATCGGAGTTTTGGCATCTGTAGTTTTAAAACATGGTTCTAATCCATGCCCTGGGTGCAAAAATTTAACTGCTTTGATATATTATATGAAAATTAACTGATTCATATAGTGGGTAGGTTCTAAATCATAACTGGCTAGATTTACTAAACACGGATGATTGAAGTGCAATTCAAACAACTTAAGGATTTAAAATGACTTGGAGCAAATCCCACTCTGCTTCTCTGTACCTTGGGAAAGACACTTAAATCTCAGAAATCATGCACATAAGATAAAACATACACTTTGTATACATTGTATATACAAATATATACATTGTATATACAAGCCTAAGTTTTCTCATTTGGAAAATGGAGGTATTATCTGTGACAAAAGACTTGTTTAGGGTTAGGATCTTGGTGTCTAGGAGTCGTGGTGGATGTTCAATGTCGAAAATAATAGGTGACAAGATCCCAAACATTCTAAATGGAGTGATTAACTAAAAAGTGACCAAAGCTGTATTGGGACATAAAGGACACATATAAGAAAAGATGTGCAGGCTAGACTGATCAGAGAAAGGATTTATTTATTTGAAGAGATTTGTTAGCCTCGAAGGCAAGACCCCGACTTCCTGTTTCCATACGCGCCATGCAGCTTCTGCGTGATGCTGTGGCCTTATCCTGGCAGGCAGTTCTCAAGGCACAGGGTCCAATTAGGAGGGCTCTCTGTGTACCTCCTGCATGTCAGCCCCGGGCACCAGGAAACACTCTGTCCCACTGTGTGTAAAATAGGAGCTTGCCTCCACTGTAACCCACCAACAGGGACGAGAGATATAATAGAACAGATTGAGAGACATTAGTAATGAGCGAAAAAGACTTGTTAAGTTGTACTCGACTGTATCATCCAAATATTTAACTCCTGTGATTCCCTCTATCAGCTCTGGGTACATTTATGATAAATATCTCATTTGGGTACCCTTCTGCTCCATCAGCCTAAATCCAGCATCTTCTTCTTGAGGTTTCCCCACCCCAGAATTGCCAAGCCTTCCTGGGATCTTACTTAGTTCGAAGTGGGAGATGGGAGGAGTCAGTCTTCTACTTGCCGAGCAGAGACATTTGGAGTCTGACATCCTGCTGCCTGGCACCAAGGTCACAGCTCTTAACTTTGCACTCTGTGATGACCTAGTATATGTCATACATGATAATCAGTCAGTACCTGATAAATTCTTCTTGAATACATCACTGGGTTATGGTGCATGTAGAATGTAAATGTATCTGCTAATAGTATGGGACATGCAACTGAAAGGTTTATAGTTTGTCCCACAGCAGGGCTCTCAATTTTCTCATTTGGTTTACTGCACTTGGCATTGCTCACTGATGTGACTTCTTTGGGGCTGGTTACATAGGAGTGGTTATTTGTCCACAGAAATACAGTAGTAGTGTTACCAGTGCTCCATCTTAGTGTGCTTTATTTATTTTTCTTTAGCTGTACACTCCCTCCTTTGGTAATATCATTAATTTCCATAGCTTTCACTTTTAGGTAAAAGACTCAAATTCATATTCCAGCTCAGTCCACAGTCTCATGCTCCTGATGCTTATATTACACTGCCTACATTTTTCATATTTTTCTCAAGCATCTCACGTATAATGTGTTCAAGACTGAACTCCTGAGTCTCATCCCTCAATTTTGCTATATTTCCATTTAGTAATTGGCATCATCCTCCTTCCCAGCTTTACACATAAGAAAACACCCTTTTAAAAACCACCATCATCTTTTGCCTAGAATGCGCATCTTATTTCCTTTCTTGGCTACCTCCATCCATTTTTTACATAGCAACTGGAGTGATCTTTAAAAAAGGAAAAGATGAACTGCCCTCCCTGGCTTAAAACCTTTTAATGGCTTTTAGTGGTACATAAAATAAAACTCAATAGTCTGACAATGCATGATTTGATCTCTAGGTATTTACTCAGCGTTATTTCTCTCCATCCTTCACCTTGCTCATTTTCTCTACTACCCTGTCCATCTCACAGATGCTCAAGCACTAAGCTCATTTCCATCTCAGGGCCTTTGCACTTGCTTTAATTTCTGCAGGCATCCCTCTCCCTCAACACCCTGAGCCCCTGCCTCCACACCCCCTTCTCGCTTTCACTGTAATCTAACAGCTCTTTCTAAAGGTCAGTTTGTTAAGGAGGCCTTCTCCTGCACTTTCCCATTAATTCTCTTTTTTTTCATATTCTCTTTTTTCATATCCACTGTTTTCCTTTTAGAAGTTATTGCACATTTTGAATTGTGTTTGCTTGTTTAATGCTTATCTAGATAAGTGAGTTCCATAGTGATAATGACCTTGTGTGTTTTGTTATGCAGAATATGAAATGAGTAGCTGGCATAACCTACTAAATGGATGAATTAATGAAGAGGGTGTGCATGGAAGTGGGAGCAGGAAATGCAGAGCTTTTCTCTGTGCTTGCAGAGGTGAAGGGATTGATGTAAAGAGGCTACTTTGCGTCTACAGTTTATGGATACATGTTCCTTCCTTTCTTCTTGGTGCTGACTTTCCTTTTTGGTCGCAAGGTCCGTAACTTGCTGTTCCCCTTTATGACAGCTGTCTCTACCAGCACTGCCATCATTTATGCTGTCTGTCTTTCTATTCCTTCCCCTTCTTTCAAGTTAGATAAGGTGGTCTTGTTGAAGCCGCATAAATAGAAAGTGTAACTGAAATTATGTAGTATTGTTTTGTGCTGATGAAATGAAAAAGAGACAAGGGTAATAGCAATTAAAGCTTACAGTAATGATTCTCAAACTTTAATACCTAAGTACTCCTTGGGGGAACTCATTAAAAGATGTCTGTTCCTGGACTCCATCCCCAAAGTGTTTGATTCAGTAGATCTGGATTGAGGTCCAGGAGTTTGAAATTCTGACAAGTTCTTCTGGAATGGTAATGGATTTAGTAGGAGATGAAAGTGGAAATCCTCCCAGGGATTAAATTTGTATTAGTTTTATTTTCTTCAGTGACAAAAGTTCCCTCTGTACCATGATAAAATTGGGAACTTGAAAATCGGGTGGATTCTTGGAGTATTGTCTCCTTTAAGATGATAGGTGGAGGACATCTTATAATCACTTAGAGGGAGAAGCAGCCCTGGCTGTTCTGGAAGAAAGGACTTTCCGGAACTGGAGTGAAGTGTGGCTCACCTAGGCAGTTAGGGGAGGTGAGGCTTTGGAACTCTGAGGTGGAAGATACCGCGCAGTGTGTGGGACCAGGGGTCTGGGGGCTGGCTCGCATCTCCAGGAGATCAACTGAAAGGCTAACATCAGCAGGGCCAGCACTTCCATCTTGTAGGGTGAGAGGGTGGGTTCCATTTCTGAGCATGACACCGGGTACGTGCCTTCGTCTCAGATCCTGCTGGAGAGAGCTGTCTCAGCGTCCGTAGTGGCTCCGAGTACGAGACAGCCTGTGCCATTGCCTGCTGGGCCCACCCTTCAGGAACTGCTTTTCGGTGTGGTAGGATGTCACCTCCGTGGAGCCTTTGTCTGTAACTGCTCTCCCTGTCGCTGCTGGCTCATACCTTTTAGATGACAGATTTGAATGAATTATAACAGAAGGGACTTGGGCAGCTGTCCTCAAAGATTCACCACTGTGAGGGTGGCCAACATCTCAGCACCCATACCTGACAAGTGAGCTGAAGACATTTCCTGGATTCTGTGCTTCAGACCGAATTTACTAGGTTTCTTCTGAACATTTAGAACATTCAATCAAGAAGGAACTGGATTGAACTTGGGAGGCCTGACTTCTACCCTCCCCAAATATTTATGAGCAATTAGGGATCCCCAGACTATAATAGAGAGTGGGAGCCTTGGAGGAAATAGACTGGTGCTCTAGATCTCTGGCTGTTACGAGCAGGTTGGGGCACCCCCTCGGGATGGGAAGGTTGCATTTTATGCTGTGTTGGGGCACATTAGTTACTGTCAGGGAGGCTCAGCAGTGGTCTACCTTTTTTGACTTGAGGCGAATTATAAGGGTCCCCCTACAAAATAATATGTCAAAGGTATCTGATCCATCATCATTGTTAATGCATAGAGGCACAGAATTTTAGAGTTGAAGGAAACTTAGACATGATATACAACAGCTTATGGTACAGTAAGGAGATGCTCTTTATTATATCCTTCCTAGTACACCTCTTAGTTAAATACTTCAAGTGATAGGAAATTGAGAGCATGGTAGGCAGGTTCATTAATTTGCTCTTAATTTATCAGAATTTGATTATATATTTTAATATCCGGTAGTTAACACTTTTCCTGATTATTTTGCATTCTAATTGTTCTCGCCTATTTTTCTCTGGGTCATTTAATCTTTCAGCTAAGCCTCAAAATCATTTTCTAAGTTTATACAATAATTTAGGGGAGATTTGAAGTATTTGTTAATATTCACTTTTTCATTTAAGAACATGGTTATCTCTGTCCATTTGTTCAAGTCTTATCAATCTTTTCAAATAAAGTTGTGTAGTTTTCTTGGTATAGGTCCTGGGGATTTCTTGTTAGTTTTTTTTTTTAATTTATTTTTAATTTTTAATTTTTTTTAATTTTAAAAAATTATCATTAATGTATCATTAATGTATCATTAATGTATAATTACATGAACAACATTATGGTTACTAGACTCCCCTATTATCAAGTCCCGACCACATACCCCATTACAGTCACTGTCCATCAGCAGGAACCACTAGTTCCTTCTTGGAGTCTGTGAGTCTGCTGCTGTTTTGTTCTTTCAGTTTTGCTTTGTTGTTATACTCCATAAATGAGTGAAATCATTTGGTACTTGTCTTTCTCTGCCTGGCTTATTTCACTGAGCATAATACCCTCTAGCTCCATGTCGCAATGGTAGGATTTGTTTTCTTCTTATGACGGAATACTATTCCACTGTGTATATGTACCGCATCTTCTGTATCCATTCGTGTATTCTCCATTTTGTATGTCTCCATCTAGTGGTTATGAAAGGGTAGGAACTGAGGAGGGTGGGGAGAGAGAGAGAAGGGGATTAAGGAGCACTATAATTAGCAATCACAACATTGGTAGGTCACTGGGAAGGCAGTACAAAATGGAGAAGACAAGTAACGATTCTATAGCTGCTCACTATGCTGATGGACAGTGACTACAATGAGTGACTACTGATGGACACTTTGGTTGTTTCCATTTCTTGGCTATTGTAAATAGTGCTGTGTTAAACATAGGGGTGCATATGTCTTTTTGAATCAGGGATCTTGTTTTCTTCAGGTAAATTCTTCGGAGTGGAATTCCTGGGTCAAATTGTATTTTACTTTTAGTTTTTTGAGGAAACCCCATATTGCTTTCCACAATGGTTGAACTAATTATTTCCCACCAATAGTGTAGGAGGGTTTCCCTTTCTCCACATCCTTGCGATCATTTGTTTGTTTCTTGTCTGTTGGATGTTGGTCATCCTAACTGGTGTGAAGTGTTATCTCATTGTCATTTTAGTTTGCATTTTCCTGATGATTAGTGACGTAGAGCATCTTTTTATGTGCCTGTTGTCCATTCAAATTTCTTTATCTAAGTGTCTGTTCAGATCCTCTGCTCATTTTTTAATCAGGTTATTTGGTTTTAGGGTATTGAGATGTGTGAGTTCTTGATATATTTTAGATGTTAACCCCTTATTGCTTAAGTTGTTTACAAATATATTCTCCTATACTGTAGCATGCCTTTTTGTTCTACTGATGGTGTCCTTTGCTGTACTGAAAATTTTTTGGCTTGATGTAGTCCCACTTGTTCATTTTTACTTTTATTTCCCTTGCCCAAGAAGATGTGCTCAGGAAAAAATTGCTCATGTTTATATTCAAGAGATTTTTGTCTGTGTTTTCTTCAATGAGTTTTATGGTTTCATGACCTTACATTTAGTTCTTTTATCCAATTCAAATATACTTTTGTATATGGAGTGAAGACAATAATCCAGTTTCATTCTCTTACATGTAGCTATCCAGTTTTGCCAACACCAGTTGTTGAAGAGGTTGTCATTTCCACATTGTACATCCATGGCTCCTTTATCATATATTAATTGGCCATATATGTGTGGGTTTATATCTGTGCTCTCTATTCTGTTCCATTGATCTGTGGGTCTCTTCTTGTGCTAGTACCAAATTGTTTTGATTACTGTGGCTTTGTAGTAGAGCTCAAAGTTGGGGAGCATAATCCCCCCAGTGCTGTTCTTCCTTCTCAGGATTGCTTTGGCTATTTGGTGTCTTTTGTGGTTCCAAATGAATTTTAGAACTACTTGTTCTACTTCATTGAAGAATGCTTTTGGTATTTTGATAGGAATTGCATTGAATTTGTAGATTGCTTTAGGCAGGATGGCCATTTTGACAATATTAATTCTACCTAACCATGAGCATGGAATGTATTTCCATTTATTGGTGGCCTCTTTGATTCTCTCATGAGTGTAGTTTTCAGGGTATAGGTCTTTCACCTCCTCAACTAGGTTTATTCCTAGGTATTTTATTCTTTTTGATGCAATTGTAAATGGAATTGTTTTCCTTATTTCTCTTTCTGCTAGTTCATCATTAGTAAATAGGAATGCAATAGGTTTTCGTGTATTAATTTGGTTTCCTGAAACTTTGCTGAATTCAATTATTAGTTCTGGTAGTTTTGGAGTGGATTCTTTAGGGTTTTCTATGTACAATATCATGTCATCTGCAAACAGGGACAGTTGAACTTCTTCCTTACCAATCTGGATGCCTTTTATTTCTTTGTGTTGTCTTATTGCCATGGCTAGGACTTCCAGTACTATGTTGAATAAAAGTGGGGAGAGTGGGCATCGTTGTCTTGTTCCTGATGTTAGAGGAAAAGCTTTCAACTTTTTGCTGTTAAGTGTGATGTTGGCTGTGGGTTTATCTTTTATGTGCTTTGTTATGTTGAGGTACTTGCCCTCTATACCTATTTTGTTGAGAGTGTTTATTAGGAATGGATGTTGAATTTTGTCAAGTGCTTTTTCAGTATCTATTGAGATGATCATGTGATTTTTGTCCTTCTTTTTGTTGATTTAGTGGATGATGATGGATTTTTGAATATTGTACCATGCTTGCATCCCTGGAATAAATCCCACTTGATTGTGATGGATGATCTTTTTGATGTATTTTTGAATTTGGTTTCCTAATATTTTGTTGAGTATTTTTGTATCTATGTTCATCAGGGATATTGGTCTGTAATTTTCTTTTTTTGTGGTGTCTGCCTGGTTTTGATATTAGAGTGATGCTGGCCTCATAGAATGAGTTTGAACATATTCCCTCCTCTTCTATTTTTTCAAAAACTTTAAGGAAGGTGGTATTAGGTCTCTAAGTGTCTGATAAAATTCAGCGGTGAAGCTATCTGGTATAGGACTTTTATTCTTAGGGAGTTTTTTGATTACCAATTCAATTTCATTGCTGTATTTGGTCTGTTCATATTTTTGGTTTCTTCCTGGGTCAGTCTTGGCAGGTTGTATTTTTCTAGAAAGTTTTCCATTTCTTCCAGGTTATCAAATTTGTTAGCATATAATTTTTCATAGTCATAGTATTCTCTAATAATTCTTTTTATTTATGTATTGTGATTTATGAATAGTGATTTTTCCATTCTCATTTCTGATTCTGTTTATGTGTGTAGACTCTTTTTTTTCTTGATAAGTCTGGCTAGGAGTTTATCTATTTTGTTTAATTTATTGAAAAACCAGCTCTTGGTTTCATTGATTCTTTGTATTGTTTTATTCTTCTCAATTTTATTTATTTGTTCTCTCTTCTTTATTATGTCCATCCTTCTACTGACTTTGGGCCTCATTTGTTCTTCTTTTTCTAGTTTAATTAATTGTGAGTTTAGACTGTTCATTTGGGATTGTTCTTCTTTTTTGAGGCAAGCCTGTTTTGCTATATACTTTACTCTTAGAACTGCCTTTGCTGTATCCTACATGTTTTGGTGTGTTGAGTTTTTGTTTCCATTTGTCTCTGTATATTGCTTGATCTCTATTTTTATTTGGTCATTGATCCATTGATTGTTTAGGAGCACATTGTTAAGCCTCCATGTGGGATTTTTTGTTTTCTTTGCACAATTTATTTCTGGTTTCATGCCTTTGTGGTCTGAGAAGCTGATTGGCACAATTTCAATGTTTTTGAATGTACTGAGTCTCTTTTTGTGGCCCAGTACATGATCTATTCTTGAAAATGTTCCATGTGCAGTTGAGAAGAATGTGTATCCTGTTGCTTTTGGTTGGAGTGTTCTGTAGATGACTGTTAGATCCATCTGATCTAATGTGTGGTTCAGTGCCTCTGTGTCCTTACTTATTTTCTGTCTGGTTGATCTGTCCTTTGGGGTGAGTGTTGTGTTGAATTACCTAAGATGAATACATTGCATTCTATTTCCCCCTTTAATTCTTTGTATTTGTTTCACACATGTAGGTGCTCCTATGTTGGATGCATAGATACTTATAATGGTTATATCCTCCTGTTGGACTGACCCCTATATCATTATGTAATGTCCCTCTTTGTCTCTTGTTACGTTCTTTGTTTTGAAGTCAATTTTGTCTGATACAAGTACTCCTACTCTTGCTTTTTTTCTCCCTATTAGTTGTATGAAATATCTTTTTCCATCCCTTCACTTTTATTCTGTGTATTTCTTTGGTCTCAAAGCAAGTCTCTTATAGGCAGCATATAGATGTGTCTTGTTGTTTTTTTTATCCATTTTGTAACTCTATGTCTTTTAATTGTGCATTCAGTGTATTTATATTTAATATGTAGACTTTACATTGCAGACTTTAGATTTGTGGTTACCAAAGGTTCAAGGCAGTTTCCTTACTATGTAATATTCTCACTTAACTCACTTATTATGCTATTTCAAACACAATATAAAGGTTCCTTTTTTCCCCTTCTCCTTCTTCTTCCTCCTCCACTCTTTATATGTTAGGTGTCATATTCTTTGTGTAACCTTTGACTAATTTTGTGAATAGTTGATTTAATTTTGCATTTAGTTAGTAATTAATTGGTCTACTTCCTTTACTATGGTTTTTTTTTTCTCTGGTGAAATCTATTTAGCCTTAGCTTTGAAATACACTAGAGATGACTTGTGGGAGGTAAATTCCCTCAACTTTTGCTTATCTGGAAATTGTTTAATGTATGTTTCAAATTTAAATGATAATCTTACCAGTGGAGTGTTCTTGGTAAGAGGCTCTTCTGTTTCATTGCATTAAATACACCATGCCACTCCTTTCTGGCCTGTAAAGTTTCTGCTGAGAAGTTTGATGATAGCCTGATGAGCTTTCCTTTATAAGTGATCTTTTTTCTCTCTCTGGCTGCTTTCAATACTCTCTCCTTGTCCTTGATCTTTGCCATTTTAATTATTATATGTCTTGGTTTTGTCTTCCTGTGGTTCCTTCTGTTGGGAGATCTGTGCACTTCTGTGGCCTGAGAGACTATTTCCTCCTCCAGATTGGGAAAGTTTTCCACAGTTATTTCCTCAAAGAGACTTTCTTTCCCTTTTTTCCTCTCATCTTCTTTTGGTGCCCCTATAATGTGAATATTGTTCTGTTTGGATTGGTTGCACTGTTCTCATTTATTCTTTCCTTCCTAGAGATCCTTTTTTCTCTCTCTGCCTCAGCTTCTTTGTTCTCCTGTTCTCTAATTTCTATTTCTTTTACCATCTCCTCTACCTCATCTAATGTACTTTTAAACCCTCCATTGTATTTCATTTCAGATACTGTATTTTTCAATTATTCTTTCTTAAAGTCCTCCCTGAGATCTTGAATATTTTTCTGTAGCTCTGTTAGTATGTTTATGATTTTTATTTTGAAACCCTTATCAAGAAGATTTGTGATTTCAGTTTCACTTAGCCATCCTTCTGCCATCTGAATTTTTGTTTGTTAAACATTTTTTTTGCCATTTCATTTTTCTAGTAATTCCTATGGAATAATAACTTTGGGTAGGTGGTGCCCTCTAGTGCCCAGAAGCTCTACTCTCTGGAGCTGCTTAGCACCTGTAGCAATGGTGAGGGTTGCAGGCTAGCAGAACTGGCATCTGCCAGGAGGAAAGAGCTTCTTTCCTGCTTTCCCTGCTCTAGTGCTTGCCTCCACTGGCAGGTTCAGTAGGCCAAGCAGGCAGGGAGGTGCCTCTGTGTTATGCCCCTGTAGCTGCAGTAGGAGGGCCACCCACTGGCTGGCCTGGTGCAATGGCAGGGGCAGCAGTTTTGTGGGACTGTTATCTGCAGGGAGGAAGGAGTGGCAGGCTGAGTACCTACATAGGAAGGTTTTGAGGTGTGTTACAAGCCTGGGGGGTGGAGCATCTGAAGCTCCTGAGAGTTCCAAACCTGCTGGGCTGATTGTGCTGGGCTGATTTTGTCCACCTGCTCTTTTTGCTGAGCAGCCAGCTCTGTATAATCTTTGCCCCTTTAGCACACCTTTTGCTGCTGGGAAGTATTTCAAACTGCCTGCATTTCTTTTGTCCCAGGGGGCCAAATTTGCATACTTACTCTCCACAAGCAGCTGGAATTTCAGTCTTTCCCAGTATTCCACTCGTCTTTGCTTTCCAACCCCAATAATCTCCAGAGCATCATGTAATGTGGGTTCATGCTTCTGAAGCAGATCTCCACAGTTGGGTGTTCAGCAGTCTTGGGCTTCCACTCCCTCCTCACTCCATTTCTCTTCCTCCTACCTGTGTGCTGGGGTAGGGGGAGGGCTTGTGTCCTCTTTTACCCTTTTCTGTGAGGTGTTCTCTTTTTTCTAGATGTAGGCAGTCTGTTCTGCAGTCTCAGGGTCACTTTTTCAGGATTAGTTGTATTTACTCTGTTTCTGTGTTTTATATGGTTTTGGGTGAAGGTTTCTGCTTCAGTTCTCATGCCACCATCTTTTTCCCACCCCTCCATTATTACTATTATTATCATTGTTATTGCTACTCAAAAAACAGTAAGATGACAGCAACTTAAGTTTGGAAAAGAACAGACTGACTATAATTGCACTATTCTTACATATTAACAATTAAAATTGGGTGCATATTTCTTTTCTACTTTTAATCACATGTATACTTATTTTATTTTTTATATATTGTATTATTGAAATCCAAATGTTCATGACATTTGATGATCGATTTCATTTTTAATTATAAAAAGCCCTACAAATATTACATTTATTGTGCTATCCATGGGTATCTGATTTGGACAAATGTAGCTCAAATAAGGGGTCTATTAGGTTTTTATCTATGGATTTAATGACATAGGGTTATAGATAGTAACAACTTTTACTTAATAAAATCACATTTCTTATTGTAAATAGAAGTACATGTTTTCATAAAAAATCACAATTCATAATTTTAGTAGATAAATGATTATAAATATCATCAGATTTTATATGATTTGCCCACACAAAGTGACATTTGGTTGTTATGTTAAACATTTTGTGTTTGTATGTCATTGGCTCAGGTCAGAGGTTATATGCTGGTCTAAGAGTGTATCTTGAAACATACACATTATAGGATAGTAGGATACATACGGTAATGAGGTCACCATGCAGATGAATGAAGACTACTTACTTTAAATTTCAAGCTCAGGAGATGGGGAGAAAAATGGGATTTTTCTTTTTTTCTTGACAGATGCATTTATCCTGTCTGACATTCCCTGAGTTCCTGCAGTGCCTCCAGGCTAACAGCACAGTGTGGGCAGACATCAGCCTTGGATGGGAAAGCAGATCATATCAATTTTGATGTAATGGTATGAGCTCACAAACAAGGATGGTAAGATATGTTTTTGTGGTACTGCAAGACTATTATCTGTTTATTTTAACCACATGTACCTATTTCCAGATATTTTTCCTTGATGGATATTCAGTTTCTTCTTACAATTTTTCCTTACTCTTCCTTTTCATTTGTCTTGTCTGTGAGATTTAGATAAATCTGTCAAAGTGGGGCTGATTTCATGTTCTATATCATGTCTGATGTATGCTTGGCTTTTGTGAGCCCTCTGATTGCTCTTATTGCGACTGTATAATTTTAGTACTAGATCTTCCTTGCTCTGTAAAACGAATTATTTTTATGCCAGTTCTGCCTAGGAAGTTGGATTACAACCCGCAGAACACACATGAATAATTGAATTGCAGGCTCACCCTTAGAAAGTAAGTGGTTTCAAGATAGGGAAGCAATGGTCATAATATACAGAAAGCATGAATTTGGAGGGTGTTCAGCTCTTCACAGAAAGCAAGGAAGTTCTCACTCTGTCCTCTCCTAATCTCTAGTTGATAGCTTTTACAATTTCTTATAATAAAGGCTTCATCTCGTTTGGTTTAAGGTGATAATTTATGCAAAAATCAATTCCTGTGTATCATATGACTGTGATAATTTTGTTATGCATATCAGTTCTTTTAAAATAATATCAGTTAGTCACCCTTATGTGTTAGAACCAGGTACTATAGTATGTCCTAGAAGTATCCCAATAAATGATCTGGCATCCAAGTTCTTAAAAAACTCTGGTATGGTGGTTTTCAATACTGAGCACTAACAATTCCCATGTAGTTTAATAATTCTATGCAATAGCAAAAGGACTCTAAAATAATATTACAAGGTTTAATATAGCAAGTAGGTGCTCAGTAAATATTTATCATTAAAGACAGAAATGATTACTTCATTTTTATATTTTATTTAATGCTTTAAAATAGCTAAAATTTATCAATTTCTTACTCTGTGCCCAGTAGTTTACATAAAATCTTTTTATGTAAATTTTTTTCTATTACATCAGTTAGTTCATGGATACTTACTGTAATAATTCTGGAAATGTCATGAAAGCATAGTGAAGACCACAGAAATCACCAGTAAGTCCATTACTCAAAGATAGTCATGATAAATATTTTGGCATAGATCTTTTTCAATTCATATTCTACATATATATTGGCAATTTAAATGAAATTACTAATGATCTGTATTCTACTGTTTTACACTGAATCAATTTACCATTTATTCATTAACTTACTAAATATTTATTCAATATCTCATGGGTTTAAATATTCTCCTACTATATTTTTAGGGGATGTGTGGTATTCCATTTGCTGGATGCATGGTGATCTGTTTAAACAACCAAGTACTGTTGGTCTTCTCTGGCAATCACACTTTGGACAACTATAAGCAACACTTGATTTCTGAAATTGCAATTGCTCTGTTAAATTGTGCACATATTTTAAAGATAATAGTATATGTTGCCAAAAAGCTCTCCAGGAAAGTTGTGCCAAGTTATATTGCATGGTACTATATGAAAGTGTCATTCCCCAGTACCCTAGTCAACATTGTCAATAAAATATAATTGCCATTAGTCTTAATTCATATTTTTTTTGCATAAAAGCAGGGTTGATCATTTCATTTTTTCACGTGTAATTCATTTAAAGTTTTCTTTTAATCACTTCCTTGGTCATATTTTTACCTATTTTTCTTACTGGGTTATTCTTCACACTACTGGGTGAGCCCTCTAGCTGTCTTATGCATGGAGACATATATATAATATCTTAATTTTTTCAGTTTATTTGCCTTTTTTGGCTTTTAATTTTTAAGTGTATGAGTTAATTTTTGCAAGTAAAATCTATCATCCTCTTTTTTTATGTTTTCTGCCTTTATGTTTATGCTTAAAATGTCTTCCTTATCATGAGATCAAAATAATAATGGCAACTAACATTTTATTCTGGTACCTTTAGATTTTCAGTGTTGTATGCTTTACTTTTTAATATATTGAAATTGATGTGGTATGCATGGTAGAATATTTTCTGAGTCTACAGTGTGACTGAAGAATACATGTTTTTGACTTCAGATATGAATGCCAGCAGAGTTAAGTACAGACCTCTTGGGTTTAACTTTTTTCACTCAAAATTCTGTAAGTATTGCTTCATGTGTCTTGCTCTTTAATGCAGATGGCTTGATTTTCCCTTCTTTTTTCTTTTAACGTGAAATCTGTTCTCTCTTCCTCATTGGGTACGTATGAATCATTATTCTTAAAATTGAAACATTTACCAAGATATGTCCCAATGTTGGCCTGTATTCATTGTTTTTGCTTTAATTATGATAAATTAGTTTTAATTTGTAGATTCACATGTGCTTTCTAAGTTCAGGTAACTTTTCTTGTACTACAACTTTTTGTACTCTTGCTTCTGTTTATTCTTTTCCCCTCTTTAGTAGCTCCAATTATATGTAATAGACACTTTTCTACAAATTTACTATTTTATCTTATGAGTTTTATCTCTTAATTATTCTTTTTGCATTATAGGTAAAATTCTAAAGTTTTTTTCCAATTAGATTTCTGCAGTATTGATGCTGATCTTCAGTGCTTTTAAGACCTTCAGTTTAAATTCAATGACTATGGTTGTGTGTCTTTAAAATCTTTATTGCATCTAGCTCTTGTACCTGTCAACAAGATAGCTTTTCAGCTTAGCTTTTTGTTTTGTTTTTTGACTTTATGTTTATGCATTTATCTTTTTTACCAGTTTATATTTTATAAATACATGCTTTGTGATTATGCTTTTTTAAATCAGTTTATCTTTGGTGTCCTCTTTTTGTAGTCATTTACATAAAAAAATTGAAGACATGAAGAAGATATATATTTCTGTTTCTTGTAACATGTGCATCTTTTTGTTACGTTACCAAATATTTTAATTGCTCCCCCTTTTTCCCTTGTTTTTAAAAAGGAGAGATATATCTGGGGACAACATATGCCCTAAATGGTCAATTATTATGCAATGTATGTAACAGTGAGATCTCAAGTCCAATCAAGGAAGAGCTGTACTTAATCTCAATCTCAAAAAGTAGATAGGAGCTGAGGTTTGTCTTTCTTTCACTGACCATCCATTTTAACTTAACCTGGCATGGAATCAGTGCCTTCAGATTCTCTAAAGGACAGTGGTTCAGAGTGTGCAGATCCGAGCCCTGGGTGAAGGCTCAGATTAGACCAGTAGTATAAGTCCATGAGGCTGGTGTAAACCCAGCATGTATACAAAGGGGTATAATTGTACAGATGAGACCTAATTCTGAAGTTTTAGTGATACTACTCAGTACATTTAGTGACTTACTATTATTTGTCTTTCACTTGAAAACTATCTGGTTATATAAGGGTCCCCCTGCCCCTTTCCTGGTGTTCCCTTTGCTTTTCACCGTCCCCTATCTTGAAGTACCTGTTATACTTTGGGTATGGTTTACTTTTTACTGTAAGGAGTCACATACCCTCTGCCTAGGAGATTGTAAGACATTTTTCCTTCATTTTTGAAAATTTGAATCATTTAATAAAAAAAATTGGTCATTGTACCAGGATGTGCTTAAGTGTGTGTCAAACATTTCAGCAATTTGGTGGCCCCTTTTAATTAGGGACTCAAGCTTTTTTTCAGCTCAGAGAAATTTTGTCTACTATCTGTGTCCTCATCACATTCCATTTTACCCTTTCTGTGCGACCTATCCGTTCTGATATGCACTTGAATTCCTTACTGTTTCCCTGAAGATACTTGTTTTTAGACGTTTGTCCTTTTAGGACCTGAATTATTTGTCCCAGAGATTAAAAACAGCCACAAAAAAGTTCATTCTTTTCTTAATTTACTGATTTTTTAACTTGCAAATCGTTATTTTTAGAAAGTATTTTGTCATACTGAATTTCAGTCTTCTTATGTCTGCTTCTTGCTCTTTGGTTCCATAGTCATGTTTTCCCCTGGCAGTTGTGTTCCACGTGGTGGCAGCATGCTGTTCAGTCTCTGGCTGCTGGTACGCGGTACAGGCTATGGGGTGGGGGAGGGAGGAAGGCAGCGGCTGCCCCCCTGCGGGTTGTGATCAGTAGTTGCACTGACTTCAGCAGGACAGGAAAACAGCGACTCCCACCTTCCCAGAAACCCACAGTCCTAGTGTTGGACATTTCTGTTGTTTATTGGTAATATAAGTCTTATCTATTTTATGTTAGGAATCATGGATCACTTCTTAATCAGAAAAAATTATATATTTTTTCCTGACGATAACAAAAAGTAGATCAATTTTACACCATCACATATTTCCTCTCCTTTTTACTAGGGCTGTATTGTGGGATTTTTGTCACCTAAAATTTATTCGGCATAGTGTCAGAACCTAATGATCTTACAGACACTGACAGGTACTATTTTTGGCAGTGAACGTTTATAGTGGAATTCCATGTAACCTGCTGTTGTCCAGATATTAATGATTTGTAGAAATTAATGAGACATGAACAAAAATACATATTTTACCTAAAAATTATTTTTTATCATCTTACTTTCTGTATTTTATTTTGTTCTCTCCGCTCGATGACTGAGTGTCAGAGCAGTAACTGTGCCCTGAACAGGCAGGCTGCTTCCAAAGGTATTTCCATGGCACCTCAGTGAATCAGCAAGGAAGGGCACCTGAGATAATCAGCACCCTGGGCTCTGTCCTCCTTTCATTATACCTTCCTTCTTGAGTATGATGAGGCTGTATTTATTTCCTAAAACATGTCTCCCATGTGAATGTTTGAAAACAAATTAGTTTTTGGCTTTTCAGAAGCTTCTGGAATATGTTTCAGCTCTTGTACAAAAAATTATATTGCTGCATGCGTATTTTGACTACTTTGCTGCATGAGTGCATATCATCTGCCCAGACAGGTATCTTTCCCTCCTTTCATTCTTTTCCTTCCTCTTCCTTCCTAACTTTTTTTTAATGTCAATTCATTTTACCTTCATTGAGTACCTGATACATCATAAACATTGTAGATGTTGGAGATACAAAAGTAAATCTAGCATGTCTCACAGTGAATATATAATTTGTTTGTAAACACATAGCATATAATTCTGTTTAAAATATTAATATGTGCACCAGGCCACTTTATTTTTAGGCCATAAAAATCAAATAAAACTAATTTTCATTAAGCCTTTACAGAGGTAGCATGTTTTATCAATAGGCCATTGTAGCTAAATTATACAGAACTCTGGACAGGTGAGGAAATAGGAATTATTCTTTTTTATTTGTATCCTTTTATCCTGACTCAGCCACAAAAGTCAATTGTCTATTTCTCTGGCAATGTGAAAAATGTCCTAAGGCAGTGAAAGCACTCATTTGTTCTTTCTCTATTTTATAACATTATATGTAACTTTAAAAAGTAATTTTAGCCTGATGGACAGCATATTATGTTGGGAAAAAATATACTAATGTGGAATCTTGGCCAATTTAACCCAAAACAACTCAAAACCTATTTATTTCAATGATTTGATGTAGAACAATACATCTCAAACTTTAATTCACTAGACTGGAAAATATGTTTTTATTAATTATTTTAATCACATGAAAACTTTCAAGAAATTTATCATCTTTTGTAAGCTAAGTTTTTAGAAATCAATGCATAACCTATTATCCAGATTACAATTATCTAAAAAGATAAAAAGGGACAATATTTGAGTTAGCATATACATTCATATGTTTATAGCGAAAGCTAGGTTTTAGAATCACTAATATGTGATAGATATTCCAGGCATACCACAATATAAAGGATTCATCTGAAACCTAAAATAATATGTAACTGGAGTTAAGGACCTTATTAATTAATATTAAGAACAGAATAATTTGAGTAATCTTTGTTAAATAGTGGCATTATTAAGCCATTAAGCCTTGATGAAACAATGTGGATAAGTGACCCAAAGTAGAGCGGTATTTAGAGATAAAACATCTTTCCAGAGAATCATTTATGAGTTAAAGTAAGTATTTGCAAAGATTCTTATACTCTCAAAATAATAGCATAAAAAAAGTTGGAGACCTCTCTCTCTTCAGATCTACACAAGACAATGGACATGTCTATGAACCTTTCTACATGTAATTATCTAGCTACAAACAAACCTTTCAGGAATCCTATTTTGAGGTGGATCTGAGCTGATATGGGATAGTGAGACAGGGCCAGACTCATTAGGGAGACCCTGGCCTTTTGGGGGTCTATACCTAGCTAAAGATATTAAGTCGTAAAACCCCAAATTCTTTATTCTAATGTGAAAGGCTGATAGCTAGGGAGGCAGGAAATATGCCTAAGCCTTCTACAGGGACAGAACATATGGATCTGCATGCACACCTGCGCACCTGTGTGTGTGTGTTGTGTGTGTGTTTTGTGTGTGTGTGTGTGTGTGGAGGGTGCTCAGATGCTCAGATTAAGGGTTGTTATAATACAAGATAACTTTAATGCATGCTTCTCATATTCCTGTGTGCAGCTGCAGCATGAGGACCAGAAGTAAGAAGGCAATTGCCTAGTACTTTCAGCCATCAGCCAACCTAGAGATTGAAGAAGCCCGGAGTAGAAGGAGCCTTGAATCCCTAGAGGTCACTGGTTTGTCCTGGTGGTTGAAGCCAGTGATGTTCACTGAAATCACTGGTGTTGTGTTTAAGAAAGATAGTTTATTCATAGTTTTACCAAGGATAATAACCCAGGAGAGTCTGGGTAAACTGCTCCAAAGCCCCTTTGTTTGGAGACAACTTAAATGCCTTTTCTGTATAGCAGGGGATATGTGCAGAACAGAGGTTACATTTAGCAGTACCTCAAGCAGTGTGGCATGGATACATCTAGTTCGTGTCCTAAGAGGTCATGCTATACATATTTGTATGCTAAGACGCAGGACCAGGATTGTCATAAACAGAGAAAAGGATTATTTGGGATGAGGTCACCTTCATTTGGGGACAAAAAGGTCTCAATGAGGTGGATTACCTCATTGTGGATGGAGAGGGCTCACGTAGCAGACTATTGTATTGATGCTGACCAGAAAATTCCTGGCTGACTGCATTTCTTAGGGAGGCTGAAACTGCAGTTCGGTGAGGTATTAAACTGGTTTCATGACCTGGCCTGGCAGAGCAACATCAGGTTGGACCTGTGTCTTTCTTTTTAACAGGTGTAACAGTGTGCTTCTCGGTCCATTTGAGTAAATTACAGCTGATTGGACTGGAAAGGGGTAGTCAAGTCATTTATAAAATATTTTACTTCAGTATTTATACTAGAAATTTATTTCAAATTTGATCAGTATGATTTTTCCAGGTTTTGCACATAATAGCATTATCATAGCCAATATTTGTTAAAAAGACTTGTAAATCTAGCCTAGAGATTCCCAGATTTGTGTAAAGGACTCCAAACTTGTTAAACAGGAAAAAAAGAATGTGCCATGATGTATAGTGTTAGAGTTCTTTAAATACAACCTTATAGACTATCCATAATCAAATATTTTCCAGATTTTGTGCATTAAGCTATCCATCTGAAATCATTCTTCATAAATATATTACATTTTGGCTTTAAAAATGAGGTGATTTTTCTCACTCTAAAGCCAAATAACTGAGCTATATTTGACTGAAGCCAGTTACATATTATTCTTATTATTTTTGAATAGAAGGCAATTAAAATATTGAGTCAGAAAAATATAGTTTCTTGTGTATTGATGGGTGGCACCAAATACTCATCTTTATCTGCCTTTTTCTCCTCCTCTCCCGCCCCTTTGGGTCTTTGTGTGATGGACCAAATCATCTCTCTTTCTCTTACAGATCCAGAGAGTGGTTTGTCTTTGAACAAGAACATTTAGAAAAGATGCCAGGTATTTCTCAAGTTTTAAAATAAAGAGTGTCAATATTTCCAGAGTGAATTTTAAGGTTTATGGCTCTGAAAAATTGCACATTAAGAAGCACATTAGCAATTATTTCTGAATTGCATCAGAAATTATGGACCAGTTCAAAACAGACTGTTGGTGTTCTAATGTCACCATAGGTGCAACAAAAGTCTTTTGCAGTGGAGATTTTTGTTTATGACTCTATTGTTGTCCTATATCCTTTTTCTGCAACATCATGATTTTTTTGTTTTGAGAATTTATTAAAAATAATTCCCTGGACTATAATGTGGTGTGCTGCTTAGAACAGGTTAACATGGAAAAATTTATTTCCTATTTCTGAACTTTGCCCATAGCAATTTTGTATCCAGTTTAGTATCTGGGTCTCCCCATTACAAAAATAGACGTTTAATTATTTACCCTCAAAAATTTTTAATTGTCAGTAGTAAGGACTTGATGTTATATAGCAATCTTAGATCAAAGCAATATAAACATGCATAATTTTAACAACATACAAGTGTAAAAGCTAAGCCATTATCATTAGAGTAAGGACGGTTTGTCCACTCCCTGCTTTTGCTCAATTGCATGGATAACCTAGATACTGAAGCTGAGATATACATCCATTTGAAGAAGAGGAAATTGTTTTGTTTCCTGCATAAAAGGAATTATAGATATTTTATAGATGAAAGGCTTTATTTGTCTAAGGATTCCTTTTAACTCAAAGTATTTTTTTGCCAAAGTTATTTAGAAGGTTATTTATGGTGAAAAAATCCCAGCCATCACACTAGCAGTAAAGTAGTCATTGTTAGTAGCATTTAGTTAAAGGACAGTAAAACGGACAAGACAGAGGCCTCAAAGTGGAAATAAACTGCTTGCTTTGATGAATAGTAATCAGTGGCTTAATTGGGTATTTCATCATGTGCTGTGATAGGTTTTTGGTTATTTATCATGTGTGTGCATCCTCTTATTCTAGTCTTCACACAAATGAAAGACTTCTGAGTGTCTTTTAAAAGGCAATTCATGTTGGACCTTGAACATTATTATCAATTGTTTATTTATAAGTCTATGAAAATACAGGTATTGTAAATAATGCTTTTCCTCTTGTTGCTGCTCTGTCCTGTTTTCTCTCATATGTTAGTTCTTTGGGGCTGGAACACCCCAGTGACTGCTTTCTTCATTCTGACCTCTCACAGTTATTCTGTTCTCTCTTCTTCTGTTAGTGATTATATTAGCTCAACAGTATTTAACTACAGTTTTTATGGTCAATTATTAATGAATGGTTCATTTTATCTGTAGTATTACTTTGCCAACAAAACTGCTGTGAAGTTAATTACCTGGCAGTTTTTTAAAGGATAAAATTGAAAGAAATGGCTTTTGCTGTTAAATTGTCACGCAGACCCACTTTTGTCATTACAGGATAACAACAGATCACTTTGATAAGTATGCCAAGCAGGTCAGCCACTCTCACTTGTTCAAATGGTTGATAAAATATTCACAAAACTAAAATCTGGTGGGTCTGGAACCTATGGCTTTGCGATTTGGATGGCATTTGATTATCTCCTTTGTAGTTTGTTCATGTTCTTTGAACCTGGCTAAAAAAACATTTATATTTCGACCTGCTGAGCTCCTCACATTTAAAAGATAATAAGTGGCTTCAACAAATCACGGCTCCCCAGGCTGCAGAGGTTTGCCTCGCAAACAATGGTTGAGAGAGACACCGAACCCCAGGCACATCAAGAGCCTGCATTGTTAAACCAGCTGAATTGTGAAGAATGGATGTTCAGAAAATGGCAGTTCCTAAGAGGTTACTGTACTTGAAGGCTGAAGACTCCTAGCCCTCTTGACTCATTTAAAAACCTTCTTCTCCATGAAAATACTGAGGCAATAGCTTTAAGGTTTTTAATTAGGAACTTCCTGAATGTTGTTAGGGGGGAAAATAAGCATGATCCCCATCGCAGGGTGGGCAGATTTGTCAAATGAAAAGAAATGGCCCCCAATTCAATTTGCATTTCAGAAAACGAGTATGTTCCATGTGCCCTGCATTTTATCTGGAAACCCTACATTTGAGGATTTTTTTTATTTTTAATCTCACATAAATTTACATTTATTTTGCTATCAGAGAATAAGGGGAGAATTCATTACTACAGCACAAATGAAAGTCAAATAGATACGATTATGCTCTTTTGCCAACATCCGTCTAATTTAATTGGGGCTGTTTTTCTAAAGATTTCAAAAGTATTTATTTTTATTTAAAAATAAAAAAATGGAGAGTTTTTCTAATATTTCAAAGCAGTGGCTTCCAAACTTGAGTAACTATTAGATTATTACCTGTAGAACTAATGAAGCTCATGGAGGTTTGACCAAGATGGACTTAACATTTCCCCTCAGTGTGACTAAACTTTAGACAGGCTTCTTGACTTTTGGCCCCTGCTTTTCCTTCTCTTACGGCATTTACTTTAGCAAACTTGCAATTGTAAATTCTTTCTCTGCCTCTCTGAGATATACAGCTTCTCCCAGCCTCTTGCCATTTTTACAGCCCATTAATGTCTTTCTCAAGAACCTGAGAGCCATCGTCTTGAAATGTAATAAAGGAAGACAGTACCCTTGTCTCCCAGTCTCTGCGGGAGGGTAGGAGCCTACTTTCAATAACACACAGCAAACACAGATGCTGTAATCACGCTGATCAATTTACCCCTAATATCCTTCAGTACTTTTCCACGAGCTCATCTTAGCACTTAAAAATCCTCCCATCTTCCCTCCTACCAAAGCAGAGTTGAGCTTATTCCTGTACTGAAATCTTTTTCCCCTACTGCAGTAGCCCACATAAAATTGTCTTGGTGTTTTTAACAAGCGTCCAGTACATTTTTTCTTTGACGAGTAGGACAAGACCTAGGCCTTTGTACTTTTACCAAGTCCCCCAGGTCATTCTGATATTGACACGTTTGAGAACCACTTTATTTTTAGCAATATTGTATAAAACACCACAGTCATAAGACTCTAAATCTATTTCTACTTAAAGACGAAATTTGTAGTGCTCTGAGAAATACTCCTTTACTTCAACGGCATCTTTTTTTTTTTAAAAAAGAAGGTTGGTCAGTGCTTATCCTGTTCTTTTCTGAATCTATCAATGATTCTCAGCCTTTTAACCAAGCTGACCTTCTTGGTTCCTGAGGAATACGGACTAGGCCCCTCTGTGAGTGGCTTAGTGTGACAGTCGCTATAAAAAGGCAGAAGTTCAGGTGGGGTGAAGACGAGGGGTGTGGAATGTGCTAAAGCCTCTCAGCCGCCTCTGCCTCCAGTCCTCTCTCTCTCTGAGAAAACCTGCTCGTGGCATCCATGGGCTGTCCCTTGGCTTGCCTGGGTGGGTTACTCAGAAAGGAGATAACATCCTACTCATTTTTTTCATTCATTTTTTTCCTCAGCACAATGCCTAGCATTAAATAAATGTTTAATGAAATATTATTTTCTTTCTCTCACCTTTCTCAGGTTTTCCTCCACCTTCTCAGAATGTTTAGTGGCATCACTGCCTTCTGCCTACTATATGCTAGTAACATTCTCCACTTGACAAATGAAAAATGTGTCCAGGCATGGTTCCATGTCCCCCTTATGGGGCAAAATTTCCATGTTGACAACCCCTGGACCAGAAGAAATACTTAGATGAGCCTCATGGAGGTGAAATCATACAGAATCATTATATTTAGAAGCATCATTTAAGTTTTATTGGAATATTGTATATGTGAAAACTGTACTTTTTACATGACCAGCTAATAGTTGAGCTTTTTATACAAGAAAGAAGTATACTGCTTCTTTTAAGTTTTAAAGAATATTTTAAAGAATATCAGAATATCATCTGTCTGCTCACTGAACAATTCAGAAGGGTACATGTATGTTCATTTAGTTACTAAGAAATTTATGGATGGGAGCAGTTTGTGTCTCAGTCCCAGTTTGTTATTTTAGCTTCATCTGGGTCGGTACCTCACCTCTCACCCTCATTCCCAAGTTTCAGGCTTACAGAGATTAAGACTTGATTAACAACTGTGTGTATGTGTTTGTGTGTATAAATATGGTGATATTTTGATTGAATTCTGTTAAAGCAAAGTTATTTATAGCAAAGTCTATGTTTAAAAATAGCAACAAATCTTCATAAATCATTCAAATAAAGTTGTGTGCAGCTCTAGCTGAATATAACAGGAACATCTTGGTATAGATTCTTTTTGTCTAGAGAGATTCCAGGTAACGTGCATTTTCCGGTCAGTGTCATGAATCCTGTGAAGATTGTTTCCTACTCTCCAATAATCCATTTTCTGAATTCCTTCCCACTTTATATATATATATATATATATATATATATATATATATATATATATATATATAATACAGAGACTGCTTCCTTTTAGGTAGGTAACACATTAGGCTTTCTTGTGACACACCTTCTTCTACATTCTATCCTATAGAACTAGGTTCGGTTCTAGAATTTGTCGTAGATTCCGGTTGCCTGCCTGACTTGGAATTAGCTTCACTAAACCAAGCACATGCATGTTAATTTTCATTCTCAAAAGAAAGACCTTTCCCAGCCTCAGTCCCCTGATTTCAGACATCATCAAGCATATATAGAAACGGAGGAGAGAAGGGTTCCCTACAACCAAATACTGGGGGTCTCTTTTGAGCACTTTTGTTATAATTCAGTACAGAGGTCTGATTCTGAGACGAGAAAAATAATCCATATGAATTCTTCATGTGACTTTCTCACAATGAAGGCCGTTAAGGGAAGCGAACAACTCTATTTCCTCGGCGTCTCTCCATGTGCAGCAAGGAGTGGTAGTATGGTGGAGGGAAGAAATCTGGCTTTCTCTGATGGTTTTCCCTGTGGGTTCCATCCAGAAATCCTTGTGGTCATGTCTGGGAGAAGTGATAGTGTGTCATGGCATAAGGGTGGAAGGCATGAAGTGGGGAGGACTGAGGTGCTGAGAGCACCTTTTGAAAGTTCTTCGGGATGTTGGAGGAGTGGGAGCTCAGAGTGGGAAAAGGGAAGTTTCAGGAAGCCAGTGTTGTCCACTGGGAGAGCATGGATGGGGGTAGTGATGCTGAGAGGGTCACTAAAGATGTTTTGATGAACATTAGGGAAGTGTGTTATTCTTTGGCCTTTTCTCAGCAGACTCAGTAAAGACTGGCATGCTTTCAATTAATTTTTGTTTTGTTGACCATACATTAATTAGTTTTTCCGTGCGGAGTGGGAATAATTGTTTATGCCCAATTCTCGAAGTTACTGGTGGTAAAGGGACCACTGCCTATTGTCAGCTCTGCTCTGGTGCAGCCCCACGATGTATTGTCTCTTTCCTGAGAGAGGACAGTGGGGCATCTCTGTCACTTTCCCTCAATATTTTCCTTTTTCCTTTTGGTTCAGAATTTTCAGGAGAATCTATTTTTTAAATGCATTTAAAATTTCTTTAATTTTTAGTATTTCCGTAACCACACTTTATCTTCTCTGATGTTTATCATGATGCCTTAAACAGTGTATTGACTTCCAGTGTTGATAACATATTCCCTAGTAAACAGTTCCGTTGAAATGCTATCATTTTATTTTTACATACAGCATTTTGGTCAGTTTTGATGAGCATATGACTGTAAGCCCCATTTCCTTTTGGTTCTAGAATTTTGGACTTGACAAGTCATATCATTTTTCCCTCTTCTTTGAAACTCATCTCAAATAAACAGGCCAATAGTCTGCTTTTCTTATACATCTTAAATCTTATAATTTTTTTCTTTAAAAAGAACCTCTTTTTTTTTCCTAGAGCAGTATTTACTTTCTACTCTCTTTTATAACTGTTTTAATTTAGAGGATAGGTTATTAAATCCTTGTAGCAATATATGTTTAGATATTTGAATGGACCGAATTAGTGAAAAATGCTCATATTTTAACTTTTGATACTGAGTCCATTAATCCAAATGAGAAAAAAAAATGTGACTATCTTTAATTTTGAAACTGTATGTAAACTCTATTGTTGTAAAACATACACTTGAGAAAACCTCTTACCCCTGTTGAATTTGAGTATGTGTGTGTATGGAAATCTATATGGCTACAAAAATTTTTGAGTTTATATTTTAAGCTTTTATTTGGTTGTTTCTATACATGCATGTATGCATATTTATACTGCAGCTCACTTTAATAATTTCATAATTTTCCTCATAGTAAAAGACCTCTTTCTATTTCAAATTACCTTGGTCTTTTAAAAAAGGATTTAAAAGAAATAATGACTTTTTTTGTATTTTATCCCCAAAGCACATCTAAAAGCTTTAGGATTCTTACACAAAGTAACAAGCATATGCTCAGAAAGTAAATCGAAAGCAAAGAGGATTTATATGAGACCAACTAACCAAGCAGGGAGGGAATGCCAAATTCAAAGAATAAAGAAGGCTTATTAAAGTATGTCAGCTAATCACTACCAGACGGTGCTTTTGAAATAGCCAGTAGCCCTTCTTCAGGTGATTTCAGGCAGTGGTTCATTTTCTTTTAGTTGATAAGAATGCATACAAAGAGAAAGTATTTCTGGCTAATATTTAATCCCTTGATGTTGGCAGGTACTAGCATGTTATAAAACCATGCTTCTATTTATGGTTTGAATATTTGTTTTGTTACATTTAAATGATTAAAAAAATACTTTCCATCCATGACCAATTTAAAGTGGATCCTAGCTGAGCTCAAATTGAATATAAGAGTCTTACTGTTTGCTAAGCCAGTGTGCGAGTGACCCGTGAGGACATCTGTTAGCATACGCTGATATGCCTGAGGTTTTCTTTAAGGAGCACTGGGGGTGAAGTGGGAGAAATATGGACAAAAGGGAGCAGAATAGCTACAGCCCATACAGATTTTTGAGCCCTGATAGAGCAAAGTAGAGGAAAAAGCTGAAGCAGCTACTTTCATGAGAATTGCCATGATATTTTGCATGATTCTTGTGAAAGCAGCTAGGCTGCTCCAAAGACAGTGAGAGCATTGTACAGAGCATGCGGGAGGGACTTCTTTCCAGCCTCAGACAGTGATGGCAAAGCTCTGACTCTTCAGAGATGGACTACGCTGGGAACACGAGGTGGTGTCTTGACGTGGGCACAGACGTTTTACAGGGCCCATGTAGCAATGGCAGTGACTAGCGGTTTTCATATAGGAAGGCAACTTCCAGAAGGAAAAGATGGGAACAGATAACATAGTAGATTTGTTCTTTCCCTTTGAGGGACTCCCAGAAATACTTGAGCTGGGGACCCGTTTGGGGACTGGAGTCTTTCCTGCATGAATCGGTAGGGTCAGTGACTGAGTGAATTTTGGATATGTATTGTCAGTACAGCTTCTTTTCTCTCTACATCTGAAGACATCCATAGTATCTTTATTTATGGAGTTTCAAAATCACTGTGATTATCCTTTTTAAAAAAGGGTGCTTCTAATTACAAAAAAAACCCCATCAACATCTGATATTCACTAATATAGTTTTGTTTCCACAGTCTGGGTTCATCATAATACTTCTGAATATCTTTGTGAATATTAATGAGTTTAATAATTAGACAAGGAATGAGGGGGAACATGTCTTTCAGAAGCAATTAGTCTACATTATTAAAACACAACCTATAAATCATCTGTATTTAGTGAGAAAAATTACACTCAGTTTCAGAATTTAAGAATTACATATTAAATTATCAGATAACTTATTTGATAGTAAAATTAGGATTGTAATTCTATATTTATTTAGTACTAGCACACAGCATTAAACTAAAGCACATTTCATTTTAGTATACTATGCAGAAAATTAGAGATACGTTAGCTAACAATGGCTTATTTTCAATGTACCCTATACTAAGTTATTTGACTTTAGTACTTCAAACAAACTGCAGATTAGAGAACACTATTGGTGTAAGTATGGGATGTTGAGATTCAATATTAATATATTTTATTTGGTTAGGGTTTATGCTGCTGCTCTGTTTTATAGTGATTTCGAGCCATATAGCTGAGAAAAATGTCCATCTTGTCCAAAATATATTTTGAAGAGATATTTATTTATTTATTTATTTATTTATTTTTTAGGGGCCCTGCTAATCTTCTCTGTATCGTTCCAATTTTAGCTGCCAAAGCGAGCATGAAGAGATATTTATTTCATCTGCATTCTTTCACTACTAAAATAAGAGTATGCTTTTCCACTTATTGACCGAAAGATATTGAACAAGTCATTTGTTTTCTTTTAGTCTCAGTTTTTTCATCTGTAAAGAGTGGATAAAACAAGCCCTAATACTGATGTGTCAAGGAAGTGAGATATGGTGTTTCCCAGCATCTGGCTATCAGGAGTTCTCCTTCCTTCTTGCATTGCTTCTTGTAAACAGCAGAGTCTTGGCTTTAATTTCTGCTCTGTGTGCTTTTTTCTACTCAATATTCCAGAATTAAAATTATATTGTCTTCGAATCATAATTCTATACTTAGGCTTCCTACTGCATATGATGTGGGATAAAATATTTTTATTTTTAACTCCAGTAGATCTCCAACTCCTCAATTTTCTTCTGAAATGTTTTCTATGGTTCTCATTTCTCTTACCTTCCAAACACCACATGTCTAGCTTGGGTCCTAATCACCTCATGCAAGGATCACTGAGCAACACCTAGCAGGTGTCTCTGACAGATTTCCCCCCTTCCATTAGATGTGCATTATATTGCGAGGATTATTTCCCTTGACAATCACATCATTCCCTTCATCAACAAAAGAAAATTTCAGTAGGTTGGTTATTTATATCATCTCCTGATTTCTTTCTTAGCCTTGACAGCTCTTTATAACAAGAACCTTTTTCCCACCCACCAATAGCCCTTTTTGTGTATCTTCTCACTCCAGGAAGAAGGACTTTTGTTGTGGCTGTTTATTCCTGCCTCTCTGCCTCTCTGCACACAGTTCCCCTCATCCGGCATGCTTCTCCTTCCCCACCCACCCTTCAGGGATCAGTCAGGTATTTCTTTGCATTGAAGCTTCCAATCCAAGTTATATGAAAACTTGCCAAATAATTATCTCTGGTACTTTTTACCAGTGATTTTTATATATACAACTAACTGACCCTTGACTTTTTTTATATTGTGGCAAAATATATATAACATAAAATTTACCTCTTACCATTTCTGAATGTACAATTCTGTGGTATTAAGTACATTCACATTCTTACACTATCCATCTCTAGAAGTTTTCATCATCCCAAACTGAAACTCTACGCCCATTGAACAGTAACTGCCTACCCCTCCCTCAGCCCTGGGGACCACTATTCTACTTTCTTTCTCTATGAATTTTACTATTCTATGTACTTCATATAAATGGAATCATATAATCTTTGTACTTTGGTGTCTAGTGTATTTTTTAGCAAAAAGTTTTCAAGGTCTGTCTTTTTGTGGCAAGTATCAGAATGTCATTGCTTTTTAAGACCGAATAATATTACATTGTATGTATGGACTCCATTTTGTTTGTCCATTTATCTGTTGATGGGCAACTGGGTTGTTTTCACGTTTTGGCTATTGTGAATAATGCAGCTATTAACTCTGGTGTTTGCATATTTGTTTGAGTCCCTTCTTTCAGTTCTTTTGTGTATATGCTTGAAGTGGAATTGTAAATCATTCTATGATTAATGTGTTGAGGAACTGTCATTCTGTCTTCTACAATGGTTGCACCATTTCACATTCCCACCAGCCATATAGAAGAGTTTCATTTTCTCCATATTCTTGTCAACACTTGTTATTGTCTGTTCTTTGGATAATAGACATTCTACTGGGTTTGAAGTGACATCTTATTATGGTTTAATTTTCTATTTTTCTAGTTATATTGGTTGTCTCTTACTGTACTTATTGACCATTTTTATATCTTCTTTGGAGAAAAGTCTATTGAAGTTTTTGCCTGTTTCTCTATTGGATTGTTTATTTATTTTTTAATTGGTGAGGACCTTTACACAGCATGTACTCAAAACAGTTTAACAGTTTTTTGAAGACTGAAGTTATCCCAGGGAACATGAACTAGTGCAATGTGTATATGATGCACCGGGAACCATTTAGGAGGATAGATAGGGCTTTTCCATTATCTCAGATGTCTTGCTTATTGAGTTATTGGATATGTTATTTATTTATTTATTATTATTTTATTTTGGTATTATTAATATACAGTCACATGAGCAACACTGTGGTTATCAGATTTCCCCCATTATCAAGTCCCCCCCACATACCCCATTACAGTCACTGTCCGTCAGTGTAGGAAGATGCTATAGAGTCACTACTTATTTTCTCTGTGCTGTACCGCCTTCCCTGTGCCCCCCACATGTTATGTGTGCTAATCATAATGCCCCTTATTCCCCTTCTCCCTACCTTCCCACCCACCCTCTCCAGTCCCTTTCCCTTTGTCAACTGTTAGTCCATTCTTGGGTTCTGTGAGTCTGCTGCTATTTTGTTCCTTCAGGTTTTGCTTTGTCCTTATTCTCCATGGATGAATGAAATCATTTGGTATTTGTCTTTCTCTGCCTTGCTTATTTCACTGAGCATAATACCCTCTAGCTCCTTGAGTTAATAGATATGTTATTTATATGTTTTCTATCAATTCCTTTGTTTATCAAAGTTCTTTGGTGTCAGTGTGCCTGTCTGTAAGCAATTTTCTTTCTAACTTGATGTCTTCATCTGACTTTTTTCTTGTAAACAGGATGGTCCAATTTATTAGAGTTATGCATTAATTTATTCTAAATGAAGACCTCAGAGACTCACCTATGGGTAAAGAGAAGAAACTTTATTATACGGAGTTTATGATGTCAAACATATTGCTTACTCTTGTTTCTTTCTGATGGAGTTAGGTAAGATTTCTTGATAGTATTTTTATGCAGTAGTGAAACTTTTTCTGAAGTTTTGCAGTGTAAACCTCTCTAGTGTAGTGGCCATATTTGGTTTTTTACTTACTCTCTATTTATTAATGTATTTATTATATTGAATATTCCATGGGTATCTAATGAGTATAATTTAGTTGCTTTGTGGTTGGCTTATTCAAATTGTATCACAGGGCAGCTACCATGGCAATTTTAACCAATATATTCATTGATTCATTATAAAACTATGGTTATTATTAGGGAGAGGCTTTGAGGTTTATTTTGATACTTCTAAAAATATCAACTTATCAGTAGACTTTGCTGCATTACAGATAACCCCAAAGTTTTAAGCCTAGTGTTTAAAAAGACATACTTAGCTTATTCACTCACAGTTCTGTGGATCGAAAGTTTAGGATAGGCTCAGTTGGGCAGTTCTCCTGATGGTCACACCTGAGTTCCTTCCTATGGCTACAGTCAACTGGCAGGTAGGTTGGGATCTGGCCGATTCCAGATGGCTTTGCTCACAAGCATGGCAGCAGGCTTGGGTGACCAGTCAGTGGGTCACGTACCTCTACCCTCCAGCTTAGACTTCTTCACAGAGTTCTGAAAGCAACTGGAAAGGGCATGCTCCAGTGTAGGAACTTTCTTCCTGTTTTTCTCATGTTTGCTAAAGTTTTTTGGCCAAAGAAGTCACATGGCTAAGCCCAGATTCAGGATAAAGAGAAATAGATTCTATCTCTGCATGGAAGGAGCTGAAAACCACTGTGATTGTTTTTTGTTTTCAGTTTACACAACATCAGTATCAACAGGTGGCCTTGATTTTGTTGATGTAGTCTAAGTTCCATATGAAAACAGTATTTCCAAAATATAACATTAATGTGTTCTATATAGATTGAAGCAATAAATACAGGGTCCCAAAATGGTATGAAGCTTGGATATCTTCCTTGTCTGAACTTGGTGTTTAAAATATTTTTCAACATAGGTTTCTTTTTAAAATCATTTGCCTTTATTTCAGTTTCCAAGGTAAGAAAATAACTAAAACACCATCATTCTTGTGCATCAGTCATGTAAGACAACTGAATGCCAAAAATTTTAACATCAAATCACTCCCCAAAGCTTTGTCCTTTTAAATTTTATCTTCTATAGAATATCAAAAAAGGGAGCAAAGAAGCAAATATGGAGTAAAATGATAGGCATAAATCTACTGAAGTTACCTAAGTTATTTGGAAGCTAATTATGACTGTGTGCAAAGCAAATGATGTGAGAACTGAATTAATGAAGACTAGCTGCCTCCCACAAGCTAATGAGGCATGCTTTATACCAATAGTGCTACAAATTGAAAAATTAAACCCCTTAATGAGGAGAAAAAAGGAACAGCCCAAGTTAAAAATAACAGGCAAGGCCAGAGGAGTTCCCAAAGACATTCTCTGTGATTAAATGCCTTTGCTTGCTTTTCTCGGATACGGACTATAGAATTCTTAAGTCTCTTATCCTTTGTCCCCCACTGTCCCCCAGAAAGACAATGCATAGACACCACGCCGTAATTTACTTTAGCTCCACAGAGTCAGTGTAGGAACGAAGTGCTAGTGTTCAAATGTGTTTCTATTTCTCAGACGTTGACACTTTAGTGCAATGGCCACCTTTCTTTTTCACCCTCTTGGCATATGACCACGTAGGGGATTTTCTTTCTCTATGTTCTTCCCCCCATTAACTTCTATATACATAATAAACTCATATATATATATATATATACATATATAACATATGTATATAATTCATGTAAGAGTTAAATTAATGCCTCATATATGTGTGTGTGTACCTGTGTATGTATAAAATTCATGCAGGAGAACATAGAGAAAGAACCTGGTTGAAAATCACCTACGTGGTCATGTCAAGAGGATGGAAAAAAAGGCTGTGTTGCACATATAAGATATTTATTCTTTCTGTAATTTTTCCTTCCATGTTTTCTCTTTTGTTCACCCTTTTACATTCATAAATCAAGATTCCTCAATCTTACAGCCTTCCAGTTACTACCCTTAATACATCTCAAATAGTATTTTTGATTTTTTTAGGAAGCCATGGTGTTACATCAAAGAAATATTATTTTTTTACATTAAAATACTTTTAAGAATGTACAAAGGCATGCACTGTTTTGAATATACTTTAATTTTAAAAATTTGAAAAATTTCACGACTAAATGTAATTCTAGTAGTAACACACACATGTCTTCTCTTCAGTGCTGACAATTTTGAATTTAGAGAGATGAGAGTAAAGCCATTTGATCAAGTTCGAAAAACCTTGAAAACTTTCGTAAAAATGTTGTGGTAGGAATATAAATGTTTAATTTACTTAAGTTTTGCCCTCTTGATAGCAAACAAGGTCATTGATGTAATTTTTCCTTCCATGTTTTCTGATGATCCGGAGTAACAGCTTATTGTATAAGTACTGAATAGAGTTAATAAGAATAACTTATGTGAAAAGTTAGTTGTTAATTAAAAAATCTGATACTTTTTCAAGGAATGTAGAATTAAAAAATTTTTTTTCAATAAAAATATTATTTGTGGAGGAAAATGATCTAATCATGACATTTATAATCTAATCATTTAGATCACTTTTCTTCCATGCATTTTAAAAAGTACTAATGATTTAAAACATGTTTTGGTTATAAAAATAAGATGTATTAATTTAGAAAATTATAAGTAGCAAATAAACATCATCTATGATATCATCACATAGGAATTATCAGCATTTTGGCATATGTCTTTCTTACCTTTCCTATGTATATATAATTTAAATACAATTTTATACTATATGTGACATATCTTCTATAAACATAGATTTATGTATTTTGCTTTTGCACTTAATGTTATCATGAGTAGTTTTCTATTACATGAAATATACTTCAAATATGCATTGAGTACACTCAAAAACCATTATATTAATGTTAATATTCCATCCATTGGGTTTACTATAATTTATTTAACTCACTGTTCTACTGTCTATATTTAAAATTAGTAGATATAACTAATAGCTAATTATTAATATATATTTAATAATAAAATAAAAATATGGGGTCTGATAATTTTCTTTCCCCTTCCTTGCTCCTTCCCTCCTTCTGTCCTTATCTCTCTGGTTTGTTACTCATTCATTGGTTCATTCTTTCCTTCCTTCCTCTATTTCTCTCTTCTACAACAAATTCAATTCTAGTAGGAACACTCTGGCCATTTTTAGCATTTGCCTATCTGCTTTTTTCATGCTTTCTAAGTATCTATCACCTTTCTGTGACATTAATCCTGTGCAGACTGTTCTGCTACAACCTGATAATCGTGTGTTTAAGGAAAACCTATGAAATAAAAAATGGCATAATTAAATTAATAGGGGCAACTGTGTAGAGAGTTGCAGTTATGAACTGCAATTTCAGATTTCTAACAATATATTCCAATAACAAAGGTAGAGCTCTAACTGTGCACATAGACAACAGGAACACCACTCAGTCAATCCAGCATTGGATTACATTACCCTTGCTATCCTTAACATCGTTAACATAACACTTCTTAAATATTCCTGTGTCTCCTGTGGTTGAGAGAAACTAAGCCACTTAAACAGAGGGCTTAGGCTTTTAGTATTTGATGTCAGTTCTGAATCTTGATGGTCCATAACACCTCGCAGAATACCAGTTGTTTACCCTAATTAATGATTCACCTGTATCTTTACTGTGAGTTATGGAAGCTCCTGCTGTGACTCAGGAGAAATGAGGATACAGTATACCTCTAAATTGTCTATGTTTTGCTAGTTACCATGAATAATAGTTTATCTTTAGGGAGTTTAGGGAATCTTCTCTAAAAACTGAGCTATTCACGATTTCATTAAACAGCAAAAAAGGAAGACGTGAGCTGCTTTTTGAGAGCAATTAGCTCTCTCCCCTTTATCATAGTACCCGAAATGGTTAGGTGAAAACAAGCTGTGGGTGTATGTGGCATAGACAGTTGCTGTCTTCCAGGGTTTATTCACAGTCAACTGGTTTGATGTGACTAATTTATCAATGACTTCATATGTGCCAGAAACTAATATGATCAATTTATTTGTATTAACAACACCATGAGGTAGGTGCTAAAATTTAGGTACAAATAAGTTAAATTATTAAAGCAAGGACCGATGACTAGTAAATGATGCCATCCAGTTCCAGAGCCAACGTTTTTAACTACTGTGCAGTGCTCCATCTCTACGTAAAATAGTCTGACTCATTTGGGAAAGATGCATTTAATAATACAAAAAAGAAACATTAATATATTGGACCTAATTCAACCATGGAGATAAAATACTTTCTGGAATAACTGGTAGTCTTAAAATGAGATATTGGCTTAGATCCTATCCACTTAATAGTTGTGTGATCTTGTTCAAGACACTTCAAACAAACGTTTCAACTAATGCTCTAAGAACTGTGTATGGTTAATAGCATGATAATCCATAGAGAAATATTAAGATTTTATTACCATTTGTAAAACAGAGCACCACACTATAAATTGGAAGCCAAGTGTAGCTTTTATCTTGCACTAGTTGTTTATGATTGAATAAATCTCTTACACTCTGCCTTACTTCCCCATTTATAAAATAAGAACAATTTTTAAAATCTTATCTTCTAAAATTATCACAGGAATATTGGAAAGAAAAATGAGAAAGTAAATGAAAGTGCTTTGAAAAGGCATGCTATAAATCCAAACTGGTGGCATTGCTACAAATAGAACTCAAGACATTAAGTTCTATGTGATATTTAGATCCTTTTCAGGGTCTCTTTTTTGTTCAAATAGGTATTGGTATTGATAAAAGTCAGTGGTCATTGAAATCATACAAGTCCTGTTTTGGGTGGGAGGCTATATGATTTGTCCTCTATGTTTCTGGAGCTTCCAAGTAAGAGGGAGTCAACCACAACAATGTTTTAAACTATTTTAATAATATATATGTATAACATATATGTAAATATAAACACATACATACACTTACATATATATAGATATATTTTTCACTCTTAGAATCATAGTGATTAGAATTAGAGATATTTTTGGAAGTTGATGTCATTCAAACCCCACCTTTTGTGACTAATGACAATAGAACTCATTGTCATTTAACCACTGTACCGAAGTTGGGAGTGGAATCAAATCTCCTGAGATGACATCCCGGATGTTTCCCACTGCCCATGACAGTGCTTACCTCTTCTACCAGTGTTCTGACCAATTGTTTTCTTTGGTCTTGTCCTTCCTTTTCATATTTTCCCATTTAGCTCACCTGTTTTTTCATTATCCAATTTCCCCTTCCAGGTCAGAAATTAAAAAAAAAAAATATATATATATATATGTATACACACACATATAACATATATAATCAAAATTGATCACAGAAAATGAAATAATTTCCATCTCATTCATATTTTAGGCAATAAAGATACTTTTAATTTTACTGAAATCACTTAAATATGCAGCTACCAGGAAGAGCTTAGATTAGGTTTCTTGTGTATTTAGGAGCATCTATGACCTTGAGCCAAGCAGTGCTTTCCCCATGCTTATGGACATAGATTTCCCAGGAAATCATGGTCTTTCCAATCCCGAGTGATTTTCCCATGCCATGAACAGTGAGCCCTTTCCTTGAGTCCATAAATCTAACTTTGGCTAGACAGGTCATTCATTTGTTTAAGCCACACAGCTGTAAGCTTTCTTGGAACCTGATTGGATGACCAGATTTGATAGGCTTTAACATCTAGACCACAGATAGAGATAACGAATGCACTACATTTTTCCTAGGTTTTAAAAGAAATTTATGCCTGAGTTACATGAGGACAGATAATATACTTCTTTGGATTATTTTCCTTACAGTCTTTAAAGATAATTAGCATAGCAGATTATTCTATAATAATCAGTTTTAACCAATAGTTTATTTCTTATAGTTTCACATTAAAATATAACCTTAATATGTAAAATTCAGGCTTTCCTGAATTACCTACTAATTGGTTCATTATCAGTGACTTGAATATTAAATAGAATGGACCAAGGTCTTGGTAGGCTAATTCTACAGTTACTTTTGTATTTCCACAAAAAAAAAACAGGCCTGATTTTTGTGATGGACACTGATAGAAAATCTACTTTTGAGTAAGACTTTGCAAGACGGAAACTTTGTTTATGGTTTAGGTATCCTTTTGAAAGGGAAGTGACATTAGCAGTGTTTATCAGTTTCTTATAAAAATTTAATGGAACTTACGACATAAAATGAAATATTGGATGAACTTATGACAGGTCATCTTTAAGGACAGTTCAGGATACAAATAGCTCATTCCAGAAACTATTTATCTAAGACTTTTAAATTAAACTTTCTAAGTACCTTACATGTTCAACCCCACATTTAAAGCAAGCAGCATTCCACTTCAGGGAAATGAAACCACTTACGGTCATACAATAATAGATTAAGATTGGCCTTTCAATAAAGGGGTGAGTGTGCCAGAAATCTGAAGGGTATTACTGTAAATAAAAATCTTTATTAAGAAATGAAGAGTGGAAAGGTTGTTGTCCTTGAGGGCACATGATAAAATACAATAATGATAATCAATATTCAAATGCTCCTTAGGAAGGAGGATGTTCTGAAGCAATACAGAATTCTAGTTCGGCGGACAGAAAACATGGCTCTCTGCCCTTCAAGTGCATAAAAGTGGTGGGTAATCTCGGTTGTAGGACTCTGTGAATGAGACCCAGCCCTGAAGGCCAAGGGTCAGGATTTCACGATTAGTTCTTGGTCAGAACTATTGTCCTTAATTTTACCGAGGATTCTTTGTTCAGAAAAAGCTTGCACCCAAGTCAGTTAGTCAATATTTGTTGCCCACTGGGTGTTTTGGCAAATAGGGCTGGATTAAAGGAAAATTGTTTAAGTTAGTAGTGTATGAAATCAGTATCCTTCTCCTGAGAGTTTTCTGTATCTTTTCCTCCTGTTAAATCCACCCTTCTTCCCACAAACCCAAACACACCAGTTCTCTCATCTTCCCTATTCTCTCCTAATGGAATAGAAAGCGAAGTAAAGCAACCCTAAGGAGTTAGTGACTCAAAGTGACATCCATTCCTCCTCATCCATATCGGGGATACTGGCCTTTTAAAGGAGAGCAGGCAATGCTTTCTTTAATAGAGATAGTACCTAATAGCATCATACCCATTTTGCATACTGGGAAATAGAGGTTGAGGGAGATTAAACCACTTTATTCAAGATCACACAGTGAAGGAGTTGCAGAATCAGAATTTGCACCCAGGTCCAATTAACTCCCTGGTTCTTGAGCACTGAGCACTGTTATCTCCCAAACTCTGGCAGGTAGGTTGCAGGAAATTTCTGGTACAGGAAGGTGAAGATGCATTCTTAGTCTTCCACAAACCCATGCTCCATACCCACTGAATCCATCTCACATTGGAGGTGTTCATCTGGCTCACGCCTCCTTAGAAGCTTTCCTGCATGGCTGGCTATCCATGCTGGCTTCACCTCAGCCTTGGCTTCCCTTTAAATTTGCAGCAAGTCTTCAATATTAGGATTTTGGCTCCTCCACAGTCTGCATTTTTTCTCATTCTCTTGGTTTCCTTTCTCCTGGGGTGACCCAGGCCCTAATACTGTTCCTTTGATTCAGCCTCCCCTCTTACCTGCCTCCTGAGACTTGAGAAGTTCTGAGCATGCAGCAAGGACAGGAGCAGGGCACAGGAGATGCTTTTGGATCAGTTGTTTATTCTTGTGGATGACATTAAACACTTCAGTATCCACATAGGAAATATGATATATAAGAATATAATAAATTAGGAATCCACCTTTATCTCTTTTTCCCTATACCCATATTTTCCTAAGTCTCAGGCTTATTTATCTTGACTAAGTCACAGTAACCTTTAGTGATGGCTTTTTCTACCCAGGAAGAAGGTAAAAGTCCCCTGTAGGAGGGCTAACCTTATAAAAATTATTTGAGACATGATTTGTTTCTCTTATGATTACTCATTTATAAGTAATGAGTAAGTTATAAGTAATATATTAGGGTTGTGGATAAAATGAGAGTTCCTGTGGCCAGGATTCTCACCTGGCCCTGGTTGGCTATCTCACTGCACACCTGTGGGCAATTTGACTCTATATAAAGAGCTCTGCCCAGTGCTCTGGCAGGGCTGCAAGGCTGCAGGAGAGCAGAGTAGAGGCTGGAGTGGTGGCAGTGCCGAGGACAGAGGCCCAGAGGAAGGCTGGGCAGGACAACTGTGCAGAGAGGCCCAGAGGATGGCTGAGCAGGATGGCTGTGTGGACAGAAGGGCCCAGAGGACGGCTGTGTGGACAGAGGGGCCCAGAGGCAGAGACTGGCTTGCTGCATGCAGACTCGCTGTGAGTGAACGGGATTCTAGTGACTGACCTGCCAGCTGGAAATAAAGTTGGGTATAACTCTTTCACCCCAAGAACATTTTGCTGTCAATTTCTTTGGTCACATTGAATCTATAGTGAACTTGCCCGTGGCTGAAACCCATTGGCAAGACAGGGTTCTCTGGAGAAACAACATAGGAGACATAAATACATCTCTTTATATATATATATATATATATATATATATATATATATATATATATATATATGATTTCTTTTTTAAAGAGACTTAATTATAAGGAATTGGCTCATGTCACTATAGATGCTGACAAGTCCCACGATCTGCAGGGTGAGTCAGCAAACTGGAGACCCATGAGAGCTGATGGTTCAGCTCCAGCCTGGGTCTGAGGGCCTGCAAACCAGGATACACAATGGTGCATGTTCCAGTCCAAAGACTGGCAGTCCTGAGACCTGGAAGAGCTGATGTCTCAGTTTGAGACCAAAGACTGAAAAAGAGTGATGTCTTTGCTCAAGGCAGCCAGGCAGCAGGAGTTCCCTTTTATCTATGGGAGGGTCAGCTTTTTTGTTTGTTCAGTCCTTCCACTGACTGAATGAGGCCCACCTGCCTTAGGGAAGGCACTCTGTTTTCCTCAGTCAACTGATTTAAATGTTAAACTCATCTAAAACCACCCTCACAGAGATACTCAGAATAATGTTTGGCCGAGTATCTGGGCACCCTGTGGCCCAGTCAAGGTGACACATAAAATCAACCACAGGTGATTAATCAGAGGTAATGTTTCTAAATATGAGTATTCTGTGCTTACCCATTTCTCACAGCTATATGTAGGATGAACATTCATTCTAGTCACCTAGGCTAATAGATTCAGTGATAGTTCTTGTCCTAACTATTAATAGTGTCTCAGTTTTCTGGCAAAAGTTTTGGTGATAGGGACATCCTACGTGTATAGAAGTTTTCCAGGTAAGCTAGTTTTTATAACATCTAGCTTAAAATAATTTTCTCATTTTCCTTTCCACGTGAACATACCATTCTATGTCTTGCACACTTGCGGTTTTGTCTCCCCTCTTCTGTGAGTTTGTTTTCCCAGTCCCCTTTTCTGTTTGTAGACTTTCTTTCCTTCTTCTTTCTTGTTCTGCATGTATCTACCTATTTAATCAATGTCTGTGAACTTTAGTCAGCAGCCAAAGGATGGGTTTTCTCCATGTCTATTGATGCCAGTTAAAATTTCTCACATTCAGTCCATGCCAGAAAAGTTTGAGAAGGTGAGATTAGCAGGCACCTGACTGTTAACCGGATTAAGCTAATTTTATAGCTTTACTCATTACAGAAAAGCATCCACACTCATCTCTTTGGCATAGTAGCTAAGCTGATTAGTGCACAGAGTTAATGAAACCAGCAGCACTGTCTTCCTTCCCAATGCTGTCCATTGTCCTGGCCTTATCTCTAGCCGAGGCCTGCATCTGCGGTCCTCCCTCTCATCAGCTGATGCTGTGTTGGTCATAAAGGGCTCAGGTGAGAAAGAGAGGATCAGCTTCTTTCTTGCTACTAGCAAAACAGCTCCTGGCCTGCACTCGGGGAGGTGTGTGGGGCTCAGTGGGGCAATCTTCTTATCTTAAGGTCAGCAAATCATTAAGTATTCCCCATAGGGAGGTGATTGGATTAAATGATTAGTGCATGTAAGGTGCTCTCAACTGCTAATTACTGTGCTTTGTGGGTCTACTTTGCAGATGGTCCGCAGTCAGTGCAAGAGGCACTGGGCTCAGAATGATGTTCTCACTTACCTGTCCTCCCCGTGAGTATTTATAATTATACTGTGGACGGGTTTTAGTATTTTACAGCACTTACAAATGTAATCTACTATCGTGACTTCTAAAACTTTGGTACCTAAGAAAAACAGAGCAAGATAGCTAAGGAAACCTTTTCAGGAGAAAAGGAAGATTAAGAACACTGATTGGCAGGACGCTCGCACTATTAATCCTGCATCACCACACCAGCGTAAGAACGATGAGCTTGTGTTGAATAGGAAAAAAAAAAAGTAGAAATAGGGCTCAACTACTGATAAGTCTGTTATGGGCTACTTGTTTCAAAAGTTCAATTTAATCTCCTGTTGTAGCATGGAGATTTGGAAGGTAGAGAAGCAATTACTCCTGTCCTGGAAGATGAGGCTCTTCCCCACTGTGGAATTATAGCAGCTCTAGGGATGATTTAAGAAGCTCTCTGACATATGCAGTATGTAAAATCAAATAACCCATAGTCAATCATGTCAGTATGGTTTTCAATAGATTTTAAATAATGTATCTTTGTCAATGAGCTTGCTGTTTTTAGTAGCCCCACCTTTACTGTGCAAACCACAAGAGAACATAATGAAATTTAAATATATGACATTCACTCCAAAGTTGGTGTGGAGTTAATTAAAGGCACTTGATGCTACTACTTTTAAGTAAAGATCTTTTGAATATTGGCAGGAGAGGAAAATGAAATTAAAAGAGAGTATGTTGTAGAGCATAGAAACCCCAAATATTATTGTCTTGCATAAATGGGGGTAAGAGGAAATGAATCATTAGAAATGAACTATGTTAAGACAAACAAGAATAAAAAATATTTAAGGTGCATTAATCACTTGAAGAGAAGAGGATTTTTGGAAACAGCCTTTACTTATATTCCCTTAACCCTTCATTACTTGACCTCTTTCGCATGTGTGATTGAAATGTAGCATTTGAAGAGACGGGCTTTGCAGGCTTCCTGTAGAGAGAAAGAGGAGGAAAAAGCCTAATTAACTTTCTGCATCTTAGTTTGAGAAGAGAGCAATATCACAACCTCCTTAGGCCATTAGAGAAGGTAGGAGGGCAGAGCTGGGAGCAGCATCTGGGGGTGGTTCTGAAAGGCAGCATGTGCAGCGGCTGAAGGCATGGAGTCTGAATCCAGCCTGCCTTCGGTATGAACTCAACTCTCCCAGGCACTTACTGTGTGTCCTTAGGTAGATTATTTAATCTCCCCGGGCCTCAGTTTGTTGGTCTGTAAAATGGGGGATATTAATTGCCATGAAAATTAAAGTACCCAGAACAATACATGGGACATTATAAGCACTATGTAAATGTTTGTTATTATATAAAGTAATACTAAAACTATCATTGTTATAAAATGAAATTACTGTTGTTCACTAAAAATATATAAATTACTTTAATAAAGACCATGAAAGACATGCAAGATCTAGTTTCTAATCCATAGCTGAGAACAAATAAGTTGTGGTTAACTATTAGGGAATGAATGATTTCCTAATTAACTCTTAGGAAAGACAGGGTGATATAGGGGAAAGGGGAAAGAGACCTGGGCTTTAGAGACCTAACACCTGAGGTCAGGTGGGGAGCCTGCCATTGGTGTGGTCCAGGCTGAAGTCCTCCTTCTCTCACAGACCCACTTTTTCCTCCCGCAGACCCTTTTCCAATCACTGACACCAGCTGAGACTGCTCCCCCAGCTCTCTTCCTGAATTCAGCCGCAGGCATGTGCAGCTAAGGGACCCTTACCGTGCATTATTTCACTTGGGCTTTTGCAACAACCTTCTGTTCCAGATCTTGACTGTCCAAACCACCTGATATTCTGCTGCTAGACCCAGCACCTTCCACATGATTATGTTTCTCCCTTGGCTGACAATCTTTCCTGGATCCTCATTTTTGAACAAAATATTCAGCCCTGCTTTGCAGGGTCCTATGGACTTTTCATGATATGATCTCAGTCTAATTCCCCAGCTTTCTCATGTACCTTGTTGATCCAACCAAACTAAGCCAAATTAATCTCCTGGGGTACCCACTGCTCATGCTTTTTTTCTCTCCTAGCCTTCCCAACCTCCACCACCCAATCACAGATTTGTCTCTTCTGAAGTTTTTGCTTGTTTCTGATTTTTCCATAGTTCTACTCTCCTTTAAGATACTCTATACATTCTAGTTGACCCTACTTGGTAACAAGTGTTATCCTAGTTATGTGGGGAGATGACTAATTTCTGCTCCTTGTCCCTAAGTCTTATAAGGCTGGGCTGGGTTTTTATCATCTTGGTATTTGTCACAGTTTTTATGGTATTGCCTTAAACTTAGTAGACACTCAAATATGTGATGAATAAGTCAATTCAATTAATGGATAACTGCTATTAACTGTGTGACCCAGGGAATCTCACTTTTGGCTTCAGGTTCTTTATTTGCAAAATAATAAGATTAAAGGATAATCTCCATCTTGTTTTTATATTTTCTTCCAGTTTATAAAGCTTATTCTTCTAAATCATTCCATGTCATCATACAAAGAAAAACTGTAGTATATTTGAAATAAACATAAAAAACTCTTTGAATATAATTACAGTTTCAGTTTCCCCAGCTTCACATTTCTATTATTTTAAGTTCCCTAATGTTAGCATATGAATTAATAATTTTTTTTCAAATAAAAAGATTGCGTAATAAGATTTTCAGTGGCTAACAGAATCTGTTTTTACCACAGTTTCAATGCTCATATTTTCCCAAAGTTTTTGGATATTGCTATTTGGTAAGAAGTGTGGAGCTTATATATTTACATTTATTTTAATTTTAGGCTAGTTGATTATTGTTAATGGTTCTCCTCTTTTTCTAATATCTTTATTTTTTTCATTCCAATCTGTCACTGTTTTATTTTCAGCTGCATCTGGTCTCCTGCAGAGATACACTCTTTGCCACTGATGCCATACTCCAGGACTAATGATGTTAGCTGACATGTTTATGGTGAGTTGATGCACTCTGTATCCTTGAATACACAGGGGATGTGATGAAATCTGAAGAACAACTGAATCTGTGAGATAGCAAGACACTTTCTAATGGCATTTTACTCTATTTTCAAAGAATGTTATGACAGGGGATGTCAGTTTGAGTCATCATTCTGTTAAAACAGATAGATACATGCATTCAAATTCTTGACTTGGTATGAAAGTTATATTTCAACTTGGCATTTCACTGGATATTTGAATTTAAAAGTTTCATTACCTCATATACAAACAAAGTAATTTTGGTGCTTATCTTGCATCCTGCTTGAGAGAGACAATAAGAATTTCTTTAATGTGTTCACAGCAAGGCTGGTGTTTTGAGGTCATTTTATCACATGATTTGATGTTTATGCATCTGTGACGCTCTATGTATAGGAAACTTTTATGGCTTATCATGAAAGGATTGTCACTGACAACTCCAATTCCTTTGGAGGTAGGAATAATTCAGCATTCAGCCTATGATTGCTTCTTTGCATTATAAGAATGATTCTCCTGTAGCTATAATTTTAATGCTATTTTACCACTCTTGTGATTTCTGAACACTCATAAGCATGGCATATTTTTTTAAATTTATGGGGAGAGAATAAATATTTAAACAACTACTTAAACCTTAGTTCTTAGAATATTGTTTATCCTGTTTAAATTATTGTAAAAAATTTATTTGTATGGTCAAGATCCTTTCAAACACCAAGTTCATTGACCTTATCTAATATATTGAATGACATGAAGAATTCTGACTTTGCTAACATTTGCCATTTTTCAAAATAGCCAGACAAATTATATCTGGTATGCTGGGGCTCAACTCAATATTGGGGAAATAACTCACATTGGGGAAATAACTTTATTTTCTCCACCACTGTCTTTAGATCCACATGGTTGGGAACTCCTTTCAAGGCCATAAATGAGATATCTGGCAAATTTCTTAGCTTTTTAGTCACTTTGAAATGCAGAATAGCTCTTTTGAAGTAGTAAAAAGTAGTAGTCCTGTGTAATCCAAATTAAGAAAAAGAATTCATTCCATGTGCAGTTTAAAGCTTCTCGCCTTGTGTTCACCATGGTAAACCCCAACCCCAGCTTAGACCTAAGCCAGGGCCCATGGCCTGCAGCGGGGGGTCTGGGGGCAAGGCAGGGCCTGTTCTGTCACTGATTTTTGTCCTGCTTCTTCACCACTTGTTAACTGTGGCTTGGGGACCAGGCAGGGAGGAAGAACCAGAGGAAAAGGGCAGGACCTCAATCGATTGTTGTCATGAGAGGCTGACCTTGAGGCCCTCACTGTGGAAGGTGTTCAAATGCTGGTTCTTCTCAGAGGATGCTTTGGTGAGCTTCACAGAATTCTTCCACCCACCCTCCCCAAACCTTTCCCAGACCTCTAGCCCTTTACTCTTCTCTGAAGTGGGGACATACTTTCTGGCTTGAATGGACATTCATCTTCTTAGTTCCTGCTCCTAAGGGGCATGCGCTGTACATTCTTGCCCTGGTAAGAAGTTTTCCTGAGCCAAGTACTGTTCGAATGTCTTGAGCCTAGATGCATTCCTCCAACCCAAAATAGAACTCAGCACCTTTCTCCTTGCATCCTAACCTTGGGCATGCAGAATGTGCCACTGCAACTCTCCCTCCAATGTCTGCCATCCAAAGCAGTTCGGGTTGGCCTGCTCTTTCAGGTGAGGGTCTTAACTCTAGACAATGCAGGACAAGGGAAGAGACTTCCCTTCTATATTCAGGTTAAATAGCATTACAAGAACCTATGAATTTCTAAAGCTGAACAAGCATGGGAGCTGGGGGTGCAGAGGATGGGGAGAGAGGGTTTAAGATACCATTACCTCCTTTTCAACCCGTAGAACTCAGGAACAATTATACTAGAATATAAAACAGTGTGCTTAGATACTCATACCTATTTATAATGAATGCCTTTGGGTTTAAGGAAGAAACATTTTCTTTCTATTTAACATTTTGGAATAAACACTAGCTAAGTATAATGACACCCAGAACCATCAGGAATGCAATTGGACTAAATGTAGACTCATGTAAAAATGTCTAGTATTGGTGGCTCAAGTTCCACTGATGTCATTAGTAATGTGATTTTCTACTTTCATAAATTTCTGAATACAACAAAGTGTAATGATCCTCAACTTACACAACAATTGTATTCTTAGAAACTTTGGTGTATTTTAAAACTGTGCCAGGCCTTCACTTCAGCTATGACTGACTAAACTGTGGCAGTTGAAAACTCCTCATAAAAGCTGGATGGGGACAAAAAAAAATGTTCAAAAGCATCATAGAGTCATCACGGCAGCCAGGATTGAAGGAGCCAAAATCCCGGGGAGAAGGGAACACATTCTTCCCCCCTCAAGATATTGGCTAGCTCACAAGCAGTGAATAGTGAGAGGCTAAAAAGCTGAGCAGAAACCGGCTGCCAGTATGCTGAGAAATTCAGCAGGACTTTGGGAGTGGTGCCTGGGGGACAGAAATTAGAGCTCAGGGCCTGCCAAAGAGGTGGGGCTCAGCCTCTCAGTTGGGACCTTGAAAGGGCTCTTTTCTAGAAATAACAGAAATAATACTGGATCTTATAAAAACTGAAACCCAGCTTTGAATAAATTTGATACCTAGTTTAAATCCTAGCCAAATGTTAAAATAAATCATCTCTGGAGGAAAATAGCATCATTCAGACTCTCTAAAGACTTTCAACCTTATGTCATATCAGGCATACTGACAAATGGGACCAGAAGAAAAATAGACAGTGGAAATAGACTCACAAGTGATAGCACAGCTGTTAGATACAGATTTTGAAATAAAATAATGTGATCAAGAAAATAGAAGAAAAGAGGTGGAAGTTTATCAGAGAACTGTTCCCAACACACACACACACACACACACACACACACACACACACACACACACACACACACACACGTATGTATGTATCCATTATTAGTATTATCTAAAACAGGCTCTAGGATCAGATAAATATAAACAAAATGTAAGCAAAAAAACAGTTTTTGCACATAGATAATGTCTGGTGGAACATTTGAAAATCTTGTAGGGTGTGGAAACACTCTTCATGGTGTAGAACTGTCCTGAGCATTGCAGGGTTTCTGGTCCAAGTGCCAGTAGCATCTGACAGTCACCATGGCAACTGAACCATCTCCACAAGTTTCCCAGATGCCTTTGAGGGCATGCTTGACCTGTTGAGGGCTATAACTCAGCTGCTCAGTTGAGCCCCTTTTTAATGAGGGAAAGGTGCTGTCTAGAGAGCTGAGTCACCTATGCAAATCTGTACAAGTCACAGAGCTGGTTACTTGAAGGGCTGAAATTTGAGCCCTGATCCCCTAACTTACTACAGCGCTCTTCTGCAAATCCTTTGTTCCATTAAGTTTTAAAGCTCTTTGGTGGACTGGCTTTGATTTCTGGTCAGTTAGCAATTACCTGGATGAATGATACAGGATATTAGTATCTGAAACCCATTAGTTATTTTTAAAAGTCTTTGATTATAGTAATGCAATTTCCTTTCCAAACTTCTGAAGTACGTCAGGACATTCTGCTGAAAGTTTAAAGGTCTCAAAACATCTCACCCTGCTTCAGCTTAGGAGAATCAAAGGTATACTTCAAAGACCTGAAGTTCGAAAAATATCAGAAAGTCCTAGTTGGAGAAAAAGTTCAAAGCAATCACAAGTGAATCATGAGGGATTTGTGTGGACAGTTAGTATCCAAATATATTTTTCCTCTGAAATTCATACAGGCTTCTAAATTCAGTTGTATTAGCATTTTTATAAATTCTCTCACAACTCTGCAGTTCCTCAGCATCACATGAAATCATAACCTCCATTCCAATTTTAACATTGGGATCGCTGACATGTCTCAGACTTCTGAGATATCTGCTTCTTTGCTCTTTGCTTCTCTTACATGTGGGAATAGAGCTTGTCTAAGAGATTTGACTTTTTTCCACCTCTGTTTTTATAGGCAACTACAGATTTGCATTTTTATCACTCTATCAAAGCACATTGGCCTTGCTGTTGAGTTCTAATGGCTTTTTATTGGTAGTTCTCAGGATTAGTGCATCATTATTTATCGTTCTGGGTAGAGATATATGCAAGCTTCATTCTATTTCCTTTTCTTTTTTTTCCTGGTCCAGTAAATTCTTAGATTCTACTTATGAGCTATATGTATGTGCATATACATCTCACTAGTGAAGAGCCCTATAATAACGAGCACCCCCACCTACAGAAAGTAATTCCAGAACCATTAATTCTGTTTATAAATGCATACAAAGCCAAATGGCTCCACATCTATCAGAGCCTCAGTGAATTTCACCTCAAGGAGGCCTTACTGGGAAGGCACTGCACCCTGTGGAGGGGTCAGTTTTTATTTGCTGCAACTCTGTGCCAGGAAGGTCAAGAAGTTGTGGACACCAGTGATCACCCTTCAGTCTTTGCTATTTTAACAATGCCCTCAGCAGTATTTTCATCTCTAAGAGTTCATTTTTCTTAATTCCTCTGCTCAACAAATATGCTTGAACACTTAATTAATTGCAAGACTATTCCATTGAAATATATATGACCAATAGGCTTGTATTAAAATATTTCAGTCCTTGGCTTTTTATATGCTGTTTGGAAATCTCTGCAAACGTTATTTCAGTCCTAATTCTTTGCCTGAGTCCTTTTACGTAGCTGCACCATTTCCACGAACCACATGTAGTCACAGCAACTGTGAAGATGGATTTTAGGAGTATTATAAAGGTCTCTGGTTTCCTTCCTGCCCTACTCTCATTTTTCCCCTCCCCACCAGCTCCCAAATCCTTCTCCTGCCAGCTCATTAATGTGATCATTCTGTTACTTAGGAATCATTTCTTTGATTCAAGTTTTTTTCTTTTAATATTCTGTTACTTTGGAGTCATTTCTTTGACTTCAGATTATTTTTTAATCAAGATTTAAGCCTATTATTTCCTTATGTGTTAGTATCAATTGGCTTATACTTTATGAGAGCAAGTTTTGTTGGTGAGAAGGTACAGGAAGCTTGAAGATTCTGGTCCCTTTGAGGAATACGTCTTGGGCGGAGAGAGAGGAAGCCAGGGCTACCGAGCTATCCAGAACAGAGCTGATAACAGAGAATCTACCTTGTTTTAGAGAGATGCTCCTGGAACTGTGGTTCTCACCTGGTGTTGGGAGTTACCTCAGGGAAGGAGAAAATATGTCGTCTAACTTCCTTATTAGACAGACTGCTTAGTCCCCCAGTGTGTGCTAGTTCAGGCTAAAGGAAATCACTTAGAATATCAGATTCAGTGAGGTTTTATTCTCTTAATAGTCCAGGATGAGGAGTGGGCACAGAGACAGAAAGAGAGGAGTAATGCATTTTTTGCTCACTTTATTATATCGATACATTTTTCCTTAATTATGCTTTCTATAGGATAGTGTCAAAAGTATAGAGATGAGAGTCAGTCTGGTTCAAGTCCTGGCTGTGCCATTTACTCACAGTGTAACAAGCCAGCCCCATTGTACTTAATTTCCTCTAAAATGGGTAATAATAATAGGATCGACCACATAGGCCGATTGTGGAGATTAAATGGGAAAACATATGAAGCATTTAGCACAGTTTATGGAATAATGATAGGTAATATTTACATTCAAGTTTTATTTAACCATTTCCTTTATGATTTCATTTAATTTCAAAATATGGCTGTTTAATATCTCCTTAGGTATTACTCCACATATTTTCAATGGCCATTTACTATAGACTTTTCTATCCTTTCACAATTCAATGTATGATAGCTATTTTCTGAATTCTTTGGCTCCAGTGATTTAATTACCTGCCCTTTCAGAGAATTTACTACCAGTGGCATCTTAGTCTGACAGCATTTTACAGGCATGTTTTGTGTTTCAGCTGCTTTATCAACTGCTAATCCTATGCTCTTTCATTTAAAAGAGGTGAAAACTGGGACAAAAGCACGGGCTGCATTTACAGTTGTTCAGTGCATCTTTTCACTCGACTTTCAAGTACAAAGTGTCCCAAACACTTTCATGAGTCACTCCTCTTTTATTTTTAGTGAAATCACCTTTACAAAAGACATCTTCCAAACACTCTTTCTTGGGCAACTTCGAGTTACTAAAGTTAGTTGGCACTTGCTGTTCTTCCAAATACGTCCCAATGTGTTTACTAAGACCTTGTCTCTGAATCCTCATTAGCATGTCTGGCATGTAGTTCTGAAATAAAGCTCTCATTCAGTGTGTTTGTAGTAGACCCAACTTGGTTGATGTTGCTTGTCAAGATAACTGCCCAGGTGGTCATGAATATGTGGTCCTCCTTGTTGCAGAAGTGGGCTCCACTCCCGGCTGCCGCTGAACGGCTCGGCCAGTCAGAATGCCTCTTCCCAGTCCACAGGTGACTGTGGAATCCACAAGGTCGTCAAAATGGGATCAATATTGCCTGTGAATTTTACAAATGTGAGAAAGAACTCTTATTTTTATTTTTAAATTTCTCTTGTTCAACATCAGTAAGCTGTTAGCTTGGAGATCCCTCCAGTCACTGGTCACCTCTGGTGACCACTGGCCCTGAGAGAAACAGAGATGAAATGTATAGACAAAAAGAGAGCATCTAAATGGCATTTGAGTCCTTGGTCCACTATGTGAATCAGATCCACTCCTCGTCTTTTTCACTCTGCAAATATTCTGTTTAGGCTTAAGCTCGACCGAGTAGCTCATCACTTGAAAGTAAAAACATCCTCACCAATACAACGCCTTTAACCTTCAACCTCAGAGTTGGTGAAAGGATGTTGGTATTTCAAATTGAAACCTTACTAGCAATTTAAAGACTGAGAAATCCTATGCCAGAATTTAGCAAGTCTAAAACAAAGAATTTGAAACTTTTGTGAAATCCTTTTACCATTAACTGTGTAATCTCAACGTGGCAGTAATATTGCAAGACATGCAAGTTTAAGTGCTGCATGTGTCCTTTTCTGAGGAGTCCGACGAGGTAGCCCAGACCTACCTCAAATTCTAGTGGGGACTTATTGCCTAGGTGATCTTGAGCCCCTTTTATGGTTTTGCTTTGTAAACAAGAATTATAATGATCCCATAGTGTGGTGGTGAAAAGTAAAAGACAATAAGTAAAGGAGAACTTACTAGGCAATTTTCCAGTATAAAAATATTTCATATTTTTCTTCCCTTTTGTTGGCAGTTGAACCTGTGTTCAGGCTTCTTATTCTGCTGCAAAATATGTATGTGTGGGGAGTGTGTGTGTGTGTGTATGTGCGTGGTGGGGGAGTGCAGATCATCTTAGCAGCAGACTGTGAGAACTTTTTATACACCTAATCTCTTCATTTACGGGGATTGCTTCACTGTTACTCAGTCCCTAAGCCTCTGAGCCAAAATATTTGTCCTGGTTCTTCCATTCTCGCATATTCCCAAGACCTTTCCACAGCACGGTACAGCCCCTTCCTATTGCAAGTAATTTTTGACACAGAGATAAAACTACTGAAAATAGGTTTTCCCTTAGCTGAACCTCCTCCCAGGCAGTTTAATTCTTAATCATCACCTTAGTTCATTTCCTGGTTTTATTTTGTTGTTATTTGCCTCTAATACCAGCTCTATTTAAGGAGTTTCAGTTTTCCTTGAATTTTCCACAGCTAGAACTCCTCAGTCAGTAGGAAAATCCACCTTCCCTCGTTCTCTGGTCGTCAACTGCTCCAGACTTCTGTTATTAGTAGGTTATATTCAAGGGTGCACCTCTCTTTGTTGCTTTGGATCCCAGGGGCCCCAGTATATTTGAAACACTGAATACATGGCAACGACAAGTGTCACCACCTTTGTAATGTTTGCCGTGTTTACACGTGCTAAGACACTAGATGAACTGATATCTGTCACCTCTTCGGGCACTAGATGGCATTCTTCCTTGGCTGGTGGGGTGGGGGCATTCCTTCCTTCCTCTCCACACCATGTGCGTCTTACTTGAAACAGTTCACTCAGCCAAGAATTACTTTTCTTCATATAGGAGGACCTTCTCTGGACAAGGGTGTATGAGCTGAAACTGTCCTTCTGAAACACCCAAACATGGTCTTGCAATTCCACAACTGTTAACATCTATCACAATTAAACTTAAAATAAATTCCTTTTTAGGTCACTAAACACAAATGTTGACTATAACACACAGAGCTAGTAATAAGCCTATAAATAAATACTCGTGTGTTTTATGATAAGAAAGATTAACAGTCAGCTATGATGTTTCTCCTTGGACACATTTCTCATATTCAAGAATGGTTTTATTATTGCCTTTTTTAAGTGGGATATTTGGATGAACAGGCAATTGGTAAAAAGTCCTCGCCCTAGTGCTAATAAACTTTGAAGAAGAGTTTTCAGCTTCTTTAAAGGGTTAGTTTTTTTCCTGCTGATAGCTTGTAAGTAACTCAGGTTATAATTTCCACTGGTGCCATGGTCAAGCTATTACATTAGTATAAGAAAAAAATGAAACTATTGATGAGTCATCTCTCAGAACAACTAGATCCAACTGTTCAAAGGGGAAACAGACGAGACCAAGAAGTGATTTTCCTGTCAATTGCACTGTGTTTTATCTTAAGTAATTGTCTATTAGGAAGAACTGTATGGGGTGTTAGGGTCTCTGTTCTCTAAGACATACATTGTCTCTGCCTTTCCAAGTCTTTCTTTCAACTTACCATTAATAGTGAAAAGTAGGTATTGGCTACATGAATTACCTTAAGAGCCACCGCCTGAGGAGTATGTTAGCTATGGTAAGAATTGAGAAAAAATGCTTCATGGTAAGCATCGCTTTGAGCGATACTATGTCCAAGTAAAAATAATGAAGAGAGGGGTGTGATTCTGGACTCAGTCAAAGACAACCAAGACACTTTCTGTGGTGAGATGTTTTTATGTTACAGATTGTTTCTGGACCAACTTACCAATGTAATGGGTTTTTCTTAGGACCCATTACATTGAAATCAAATTGAGCAAGATTTATGCAGGCACTTTAAATAAGATTAGGCCTGTTATTCCAGTAAAAATCAGCAAATGCAGTGATAACAATTTGCTGATTCCCTTTCCTCCACCTCCAGGTTGAGGGGAGATGCCTCTCAGTATAGGTTTTATTTCCTGTGATGGATCTAGTTCCCAGTGAATGTGATGTTCAAGACTCCAAGAATCATCTCTTCCATCCTGAGGATAGGATAAGGTTGTCTCAAATCATCATCGGTATGTCATCAAGATACGTATAATGCAGTTCCAGCAGCATCAGTCTGTGAAGAGGGCCCCTTTCACTGTGTCTCACCTCAGCTGTCGTTTACCTCAGTACAAGGACTAGTGCCTTACAGGTCCATTGCTCCCAATTCTGCTGCATTGAACTGAGGGCAGGGGTCTTATCTTTAATTGGTTTATTTCTTTGTAATATCTGTTTGTGACAAGTTTGTGGAAAGACTTAAAATCATTAAATCATTTTACAGCCTTTGCAGCCATGTTTCTCAGGGGCTGTGATGTTTATGAGGTATTACAGTAAATTATTAGATAATTTAAATGAGAGTTTTAACTGCTTTCTAGGGTTTAAATACTTTCTTGAAGGGATGTTCCTATAGTTTGAACTCTCAAATAATTGTGATTGTTTTCTAATGAACTTAGTACAAAAATATGAACAAATGCACAAAGAGTTCTTGGGTGTCCTGATTTAGGTTTGTAAGAATACTGACTTACTGGCCATAAGAGAGGACACTTTCCTTTCTAGATGACAAAAGGGTGGCCCCCATGCAACTGGTTAATTCTTACCTCATGGAAATCATGGCACAACTCTAACTTTCTGTAATAGCTTTCTGTGGCTGCTATTTAGCACAGATTTATGGTTTAAAAACAACAGAAATTTATTCCCTATTTGTTCTGGAGGCCGGAAGTCTAAAATCAGTTTCATAGGACCAATTCAAGGCTGTACTTCCTCATGAGGCTCCAGGGGAGAGTGTGGCTTGCCTTTTTAAGTTCGTTGTGGCTGCCAGAATTCCTTGGTCTCTAGCATGATCTAACTTACTAATAATAACAGTGCTTGCTTTTCAGGAATTAACAACATTCTTCAGTAAGAATACAGACAACCTAAAGTGGCAGATTTGGGGACAATTGGGTTTGTGAACCATAATGTTACAAGTGAAATTTGCAAACTTTGTGTAGATTCACAGTTATGTGCATTTTTCTGCATTTGAATTTGTGTAAGATTTAGATTAGGTGTTTCTTATCATTGCTTATCCACACCTATGGGTGATTTCTAAAATCTGAGGCATTTTCTAAAAATCTCAGATCTGCTGTATCAGTATTTTCTGGTCCACACGTATTCTTGAGATGAGAACTTTATAATGGATTTTCTCATTAGTACTTAGAATTGACATACAGCTGCATGTTCTAGGAGATATGAAAGACAAGGCACAATGTTTTACCCTCCTTATTAAGGACTTATCTTTCCTCATTGTACAAGACTATGAGAATATGGAACTGACCCCTTAGCTCTTATTACTGATCCCAGGCTCCCCTGTTCAGCTAACCATACCTGGAATATGACACACAGTGGTGATCATTGGGTTCTTATGTAAAATCAAAGCTCCCTCCCTGGCCCCAGCTGTTCTTAATTACATCTCTTCTCCATTACATATTCCTCAGTTCTGAGGCTTTGTGTTATGGTTTAGTGCCTATAGTCCTGAATTGCTCTCTCCATTGCTTTGATGCTGACCACAACCTAGGGCTGGCTTCTTATCATCTGTCTGCAGATATTCCTAGACAGTGATTGCTTTCCACCAACTAACCACCCTGCCCCAGGTGTCTTGTGATATGATAATGCTTCCTTTTGACTCAAAACCACAATTATGGCACAGTAAAAAATAATAATGTGGGGAAATCCAAACACTATGGTCAATAGCTTGAAAAGTCTTATTTTCCTTTAGCTGAATTATGAAAATGAATTGTTCAGGCTGCAGTGATTATTGGCACACTAGGTGTAGAATAAAAGAAACATAATGATTTTTGTGTCCTGTGTTGCAGAAAAGACTGGCTCACAAACACTGTAGGAAACATTTCCTGTAAACCTGTAGGAAAGCAAGAATGGATATGGAAAGTCTAGTTAGAAGATGATTGTAAAATAAAGAGGAAAAATGGCTCATTCTATCTTTCCACATTCACTGATTTTATCCTTTTCTGGCTTTCAACATTGTGCTTTGATCAATGTATATTTGTTTAAGAAACAGTAAAGGATTCATGAATTAATAAATCTAGCTATGGCTTGGTGTAGGAGAAAAACTCAAACAGCTATGCTGTATCATTAGTATCTGCCTGTCACAAATGCCCATTCTTGATTTGCAAAACTGAGAAGTTCTATGGGATCATGAAAATACAGAGATCAAAGTGTTCTGATATAACAAATCACTCACTGGTACATCAGGGAAACAAGTTCAAAGTTCTCAGGATGTAGGGCAGACATCCCTTATTTCAGTCCTTGTGGACCAGAAAGTTATTAAGCAGAATTAAAGGTCTGATTAAGATTGCAAAGGGTATAGAGATTCCTGAGATTCTTGGTAATTATGCAATAGAAATTTAATCCAAATTGGCAGGAAATTAGTCTTTGAAGGATAAGAAGATGGTAACTAGGTCAGTTGACAATATGGTGTGAATATTTTGTCTGTGCTTAAGAAGAGGTCATTCTATCTGCTTCATTAAGATTCAAGTTTTCTATTAAAATGAAGATACATTAGGCTTTAGAAAAAAAATCAAGGAATTACAAACAGATATTCTAGATTGCAAGTGCTTGATGTCCACCCAGGAACTGAATTAATAGCCACAAAAATATGAAGTAAATATTTCTGTTCAAAATTCTCTTAAATTTATCCCCATATTATATGAAATAATCAGAGTTAGAATGAAGTTGAGGGTTTGAAATGTTGGAAATGTTGTCACTTGGCTTTGTGAGTTGGGCTGAATTAGATTTGGATGCCTCGGTCAGGAGTCCGGGGAGTGTGTCCTGATCAATGAAGGGCAGAGTTAAGGCAGCGAGGATCTGCCTTGATTGGCTTCTACTGGGAGGACTATTATTGCACCCCCCTCCCCACTTAGGTGGATTCTAGGTTTTGGAAGCAAAGAATGAAGCACAACCTTAAGGGAAAAGATAATCTGATAACAGATTCTCATTGATCAAAGAACGACTTTACCTCAGACAAATTCTGCTTTACAAGTGAAATTCTAATCTTGTTAAGAAACGTTGTCACCTGCCAAATAATACCAAAAGCATTATTTCTAGAGCCCAATTAACCCAAGGATAATCATTCACCTAATAAAACCCATTTGTAGGATCCATTAAATTATAATGTAATAGATTACTACGTAAGCATCAGATTCCCACACATGTGGGTCAGATTCCGGTGCTACGGTTATTAGCTATGAGACCTTAGTCATGGTGCTTCTCCAAATAAGCCTCATTTTTCTCATCTTTAAAATTGGGATAATAAAGTATTTACTTCATACAATTTTTAGGAGGATGAAATATAAAGAGCTTGTTATGAATAGCATGTAATAAACTCTATTTAAATCATAGCAACTACTTCTATTAGGAGGTCTTACAGATCATTCATGATTTTTATTCAGTTCTCATCACAGACAGAAACAAAGGAATGAAATGTTTCCATAGAGTATTATGCAAATATAGTGAATGTTCTATGAAACCAACACAGATACTCAAAGTAAACAATTGTAGGAGTAAACATAATTTCAAAATTCACCACTAAAGTGTTGTTATAAACTTCAATGAAACATTACCTGTCCTATCAAAACATTTACAGTATTCTCCGCACTTTTCACAGCCATGGATGGATAAGTGTTAATGGCATATTTTATCAGTTTTTCTTATATTTAGGTATTTGTTATTGGGAAAATAGTAACTGTTTAAGTAAGTTCTGCAAATGTTAGTGACTAGAGGGAATGAACCTAATGCATACACTGAATAGAATATTCTAGTGTTTTCTTGATTTGCTTAAACAGGATAAATCATGTGATTTTTTTTGAAAAATTCAATTTATATGAAAATGTAATTTCTAGACATTCAGCAGCCCATCACAAGGTAAAAAAACTGTTGTCATAAACCCAAAAAGAATGCAGTCTTACATTCTTGTGACTATATATCAAAATGAAATATTTTTCTGCAGGCACAGTAGGCAACTTATTATTATACATTTGGGATTTTTAAAGATTCATATTTTGTTTCAAAAGCAGGCTGTTATTTCTGATTGACTGCTTTGGGTTTTAAAACCAATATTGTCATTAGCAAAAATTATACCAGGTTATATAAGCATAAACAAAATCAGGCTGTATTTGAACAGCACCTCAGAGGAAGTTTCTCAAGCAGCCATTTAGATAATTTAAAATGTATTTTTTTTCTCAGATGTTCTGATACTTGGATACAAGGTATAAAAATTGCCCTTGGGTGATTGTTTTTAAAGGAATTACAAAGCTAAATCTTTATCCCTTAATTTCTAAGTACCTCACAATGTTTCCCTTGTGATCATCTGGTTTACCTTGTCTTTGCTAGTTAATCATAGAGAAATTTTCTTCTAAGAATTCTTACATAATCCATATACAAATGTCTGCTGTTGATTTTATTTTGGAAAAAAAACACATTTTTTTGATATTTGGTGGACTCTACCTAACCCACAATCCTTTTCTTTAAAAATTCTTTCTCCTCTATGCAACTGAACATTTGCAGCCATTTTTCCATCTCTTGATTCCCCGCCCCCCCGCCCACCTCCACTTTGAGCCAAGGTTCGGTTAATAAGATTCTCTTTCCTATTACTGGAGGTTTTGAGCCATAGTCAACTGCAGACTTCATTGGCTGAGTTTTTCATTTTGTGGAAATGCTGGTCTACAATCTCCTCAGAAAGAAGGGGATCTAGTTTTCAGAGAGAACAAATGGACAGATTATCCAGAGAGAAGCAAATGCAAGTTCATGAAGTCCCAACAAGTCAGAGAGAGGAATTTTGTTTTCTAAGACTGTGCAGTCACTGGTTCCAGACTGTTATGAGAGCCCTCTATCCATGAGCTCCATAAGCTATTCCTGTATGCTTATAACCAATTTCCCTTTGTTTAAGTAATTTTTGTGAGTTTCTATTGGCTATGTGCAACCAAAGGAGTTTTACTAAGGAAGAAATTCAAATCTGTGCCCTTCTGTAGGGGAAAAAAATTATGACCATGGTGGTAGAATTCTTCCCTGTGAAGTTGTGCAAGTCTGAATTTATACACTGCTTGAAAGCATCTGAAAAAGTGTCAAAAGGTATGAGAAACGTGTGTAAGTAATTTTAAGAATTCCTGATCATTGACAAAAAAGGGAAGCATGATTATTTCATATGCCAGAAGACTTAGTCAATATCCTTGAATAATTCATGGAAATAACTTATAAAACACGAGACAGAAAACTACACTAGGATTTCCAAGGGTAATTTTTACAATCAAGAATTTTTGCCTCTGATTTTAGAATCTTACTCCTTCATGTGAGGCGTGACTCCACTGTACATATTGTGAGAGAATTTAAGTAGTTTTCCTAAAGTCGCAGTAGGTGTATGCCAGAACCAGGATCAAGTCCAAGGCCCCATATGTTCTCAACTACTCAGCTATTCCACCTCCTGTGGTGATCCTAAAATTTGGAGGGTTGTAAAGCTTTTAACTCTTGCAGGAAGTTTATTTTCCAGTTATTATTGTGTCCAAAGAAACGATATAAATAAAGGAAGCACCTGATATTCCTTATTCACCATCCGTTGCTCCTTCTAGGTGCTCATCCTCTACTGCTCTGTGCCTCTTCCCAGGTCCCAGGCCCACTAGAGAGTAGAACTGGATATTATCGTTATTTAATGGCATGTAACTACCAACCACCCATCTTTACTACCCCTTCCTAGACTTTTCTTGTGATTCTGTAAGACTAGGAGTCATATTTGTGGTAGGAGAAAGCAGGATAGTGGCATTAAGAATCTTCCAAAGAACAGAGGCTTTTAATGTAAGGCATTTTTTTTTCTTTATGTACAGTTTAAGCTAATGGCTTTAAGTATTGCTGTGGGTGAATGAGCACCCTTGTCAGCTATCACAGTTTAAAAGTGGGTCCTAAAGACCTAGTGGTTCTTATTACTTTAAATAAAGCTGATAGCATCAGGCGATTCCAGTATAATTTTATTATAATGTATTTAGGTGGGTATAGTTGAGAATGACAAATGAGCAAAGCATAGGCTCTTTTCATATGCATTGATCCATGCTAAAAGGACCAATATTGCTCTTATTGCAGTATGTTGTGAGTCTGAGAAACAATGGACAGATTTATGATGAGTCAGTTACCTGACTGTAGCAAAATATAACATTAGTTCTCTTTTAGATGAATGTAAGAATAAACACTCTAGTAGCTGTAATGACTAAAAACATGTCTGATAGAATTACTATACTTTTCTTCACTTAGAGAAATTCCATAGCACATGATTTGAGGGTCATACTTGTAGTGCCAGATATTGGTTTAGATGGAAAGATAACAAGCAAGTTGTGTAAGTTATTGCTCCATGACTCTAACAGGAAAAAGGAACAACATTAGGAATAATTGATAGTGCAGGGATGAGGGAGATAAAAAGAGATGGACTGGGAAGAACTGAATGACTCTTGTGGCTTTACATCTGTCACAGTTTTTGTGCCACATTAAAGTTTCATTATTTTCACATTTTGTGTTTTCATATTTTTCCATCCCCTTCTTTCTGCTAAATTTACCAAGTAATATAATGTAGATAAGGGAGAGCTGTTTCTGCAAATGTCATTGAATCTGTTACTGGAAATGAATAAAGTGTTTCACTGATGCATTTCCTTCAAAGTACATTTTCAATTAGCAGCAGAGGATTTGTGAACCAAACATGTGCTTTAGAAATTATGTAAAAATAGCCCACGGCGTGAAAAAAACCAAAAACCTAAAGTCATGAATATTTGTGTCTTTGTTCAGTTTCAGTGGGCCAAAAGGGTTATGTCGACCTTCTTTTACAAATGTTTGTAATATGTGGTGTTTACCTAGAAATGCACTTTACCCCTCATCTCCTTGACCTTTATCTTGCCAAGTGTGCATTTTAGTAGTGATTCATGTTAATTTCACCAATGAGTTAAAAATATTTTATGTGTGAATGTCTGAGGGTCTGACTGAAATTATTTTCATAGCTCTGTATTAGCATACTTAGTATTTTGGAGTAATTCTTCAGAGCTAAGAAAGAAGCCATGATTCTGTTCTTTCTCCATGACTGAATCATCATTCAACCTCATGCAAGAGCTTGTATTTTTGGTGCTGTAGTTGAGTGGAAGTAAGAGACTTTAGTGGCTTGCCCTAAGCATGTGAATTCCGTGGATGTGTGGATGAGGGCTCTAACTTAAGATGCCACTACATCAACCAAACACCGAGCTGCTGAATCAGTGCTGCAGGACAGAGGAGAGGCCACCATCCATGTCTTCACCCACTGCATATTTCTTTCACTCCCTCTAGTGCCACCTACACACCCATGCTTTGACTTAGAAATCACATAAGGATGCGTGTGTTCAGGTGAATACAGCCTGTGTTTGTATCTTCATTCTCCCTTCCTCTCTGGCATAGGGAATATGCTTGTTCAGTGCTTTTTTATGAATACCGCATGTTCTAAATCCAACTCTACTTATCTAAGATTTTATTGAGTATTTTTGCATCTACATTCATCAGGGATATTGGTCTGTAATTTTCTTTTTTGGCGGGGTCTTTGCCTGGTTTTGGTATTAGGGTGATGTTGGCTTCATAGAATGAGTTTGGGAGTATTCCCTCTTCTTCTATTTTTTGGAACACTTTAAGGAGAATGGCTATTATGTCTTCTCTGTGTCTGATAAAATTACGAGGTAAATCCGTCCGGCCCCGGGGTTTTGTTCTTGGGTAGTTTTTTGATTGCCGTTTCAATTTCTTTCCTCGTAATTGGTTTGTTTAGATTTTGTGTTTCTTCCTTGGTCAGTCTTGGAAGGTTGTATTTTTCTAGGAAGTTGTCCATTTCTTCTAGGTTTTCCAGCTTGTTGGCATATAGGTTTTCATAGTAGTCTTTAATAATTCTTTGTATTTCTGTGGAGTCTGTCGTGATTTTTCCATTCTCATTTCTTATTCTGTTGATTTGTGTTGATTCTCTTTTTCTCTTAATAAGTTTGACTAGAGGCTTATCTATTTTGTTTATTTTCTCAAAGAACCAGCTCTTGGTTTCATTGATTTTTGCTATTGTTTTATTCTTCTCAATTTTGTTTATTTCTTCTCTGATCTTTATTATGTCCCTCCTTCTGCTGACTTTAGGCCTCATTTGTTCTTCTTTTTCCAGTTTCGATAATTGTGATGTCAGACTATTCATTTGGGATTGTTCTTCCTTCTTCAAGTGTGCCTGGATTGCTATATACTTTCCTCTTAAGACTGCTTTCGCTGCATCCCACAGAAGTTGGGGCTTTGTGTTGTCATTTGTTTCTATATATTCCTTGATCTCTATTTTGATTTGTTCATTGATCCATTGATTATTTAGAAGCATGTTGTTAAGCCTCCATGTGTTTGTGAGCCTTTTTGTTTTCTTTGTAGAATTTATTTCTAGTTTTATACCTTTGTGGTCTGAAAAATTGGTTGGTGGAATTTCAATATTTTGGAATTTGCTGAGGCTCTTTTTGTGAGCTAGTATGTGGTCTATTCTGGAGAATGTTCCATGTGCACTTGAGAAAAATGTATATCCTGTTGCTTTTGGATGTAGAGTTCTATAGATGTCTGTTAGGTCCATCTGTTCTAGTGTGTTGTTCAATGCCTGTGTGTCCTTACTTATTTTCTGCCTGGTGGATCTATCCTTTGGGGTGAGTGGTGTGTTGAAGTCTCCTACAATGAATGCATTGCAGTCTATTTCCCTCTTTAGTTCTGTTAGTATTTGTTTCACAAATGCTGGTGCTCCTGTGTTGGGTGCATATATATTTAGAATGGTTATATCCTCTTGTTGGACTGAGCCCTTTATCATTATGTAGTGTCCTTCTTTATCTCTTGTTACTTTCTTTGTTTTGAAGTCTATTTTGTCTGATATTAGTACTGCAACCCCTGCTTTCTTCTCACGGTTATTTGCCTGAAATATATTTTTCCATCCCTTGACTTTTAGTCTGTGCTTGTCTTTGGGTTTGAGGTGAGTTTCTTGTAAGCAGCATATAGATGGGTCTTGCTTTTTTATCCATTCTATTACTCTGTGTCGTTTGATTGGTGCATTAAGTCCATTTACATTTAGGGTGACTATTGAGAGATATGTACTTATTGCCATTGCAGGCTTTAGATTTGTGGTTACCAAAGGTTCAAGGTTAGCTTCTTTAGTATCTTACTGCCTAACTTAGCTCGCTTATTGAGCTGTTATATACACTGTCTGGAGATTCTTTTCTTCTCTCCCTTCTTATTCCTCCTCCATTCTTCATATGTTGGGTATCTTGTTCTGTGCTCTTTCTAGGAGTGCTCCCCTCTAGAGCAGTCCCTGTAGGATGCCCTGTAGAGGTGGTTTGTGGGAAGCAAATTCCCTCAGCTTTTGCTTGTCTGGAAATTGTTTAATCCCGCCATCATATTTAAATGATAGTCGTGCTGGATACAGTATCCTTGGTTCAAGGCCCTTCTGTTTCATTGCATTAAATATATCATGCCATTCTCTTCTGGCCTGTAGGGTTTCTGTCTAGAAGTCTGATGTTAGCCTGATGGGTTTTCCTTTATAGGTGACCTTTTTCTCTCTAGCTGCCTTTAAAACTCTTTCCTTGTCCTTGATCCTTGCCATTTTAATTATTATGTGTCTTGGTGTTGTCTTCCTTGGATCCTTTCTGTTGGGGGTTATGTGTATTTCCGTGGTCTGTTCAATTATTTCCTCCCCCAGTTTGGGGAAGTTTTCAGCAATAATTTCTTCAAAGAGACTTTCTATCCCTTTTCCTCTTTTTTCTTCTTCTGGTACCCCTATAATACGAATATTATTCCTTTTGGCTTGGTCACATAGTTCTCTAAGTGTTGTTTCGTTCCTGGAGATCCTTTTATCTCTCTTTATGTCAGCTTCTATACGTTCCTGTTCTCTGGTTTCTATTCCTTGAATGGCCTCTTGCATCTTTTCCATTCTGCTTATAAATCCTTCCAGGGTTTGTTTCACTTCTGTGATCTCCTTCTTGACATCTGTGATCTCCCTCTGGACTTCATCCCATTGCTCTTGCATTTTTCTCTGCATCTCATTCCATTGCTCTTGCATTTTTCTCTGCATCTCTGTCAGCATGTTCATGATTTTTATTTTGAATTCTTTTTCAGGAGGACTGGTTAGGTCTGTCTCCTTCTCAGGTGTTGTCTCTGTGATCTTTGTCTGCCTGTAGTTTTGCCTTTTCATGGTGATAGAGATAGTTTGCATAGCTGGTACAAGTGACAGCTGGGAGAGCTTTCCTTCTTGTTGGTTTGTGGGCTTCCTCTCCTGGGAGAATAGCGACCTCTAGTGGCCTATGCTTGTCAGCTGTGCGCAGACAGGGCTTCTGCTACCTGCCCGTTTGCTATGGAGTTTATCCCTGCTGTTACTGTGGGCGTGGCCTGGCTTGGGCTGGTGCTCCAAAGTGGTGGAGCCCCGTTGTAGGGGGAGCGGCTGGGAGGCTATTTATCTCCGTAAGGGGCCTCTGTGCTCCCTGTTGCCCAGGGGGTTAGAGTGCCCAGAGATCCCCAGATTCCCTGCCTCTGGGCTAAGTGTCCTGTCCTGCCCCTTTAAGACTTCCAAAAAGCACTCTCCAAACCAAAACAACAACAGCAACAATGAAAGAGGGCATAAAAAAAAAAAAAGTAAAAAACGCACGATTTTCTTTATCCTCAGGCGCTGGTCCCAGGCACCTGCTCACCGGTCCTGCCACCCTGCCTCCCTAGCACCGGGGTTCCTGTCCCTTCAAGGCTTCCAAAAAGCACCCACCAAAAAAAAAAAAAAAGGGGAAAATGTGCGATATTGTTTGTCCTCAGGCGCCGGTCCCAGGCACCCGCTCACTGGTCCCGCTGCCCTGCCTCCCTAGGACTGGTGTCCCCATCCCTCCAAGGCCTCCAGAAAGCATTCGCCAAAAAAAAAAGGGAAAAATGCATGATTTTCTTTGTCCTCAGGCGCTGGTCTCAGGCACCCACTCACCGGTCCTGCCGCCTCACCTCCCTGGCATTGGGGTCCCTGTCCTTTTAAGGCTTCCAAAAAGCACTCCAAAAAAAAGAAAAAAAAAGGAAAAAACGCATGATATTCTTTGTCCTCAGGCACCGGCCCCAGGCACCTGCCCACCGGTCCTGCCGCCCTGCCTCCCTAGTATTGGGAAAAATGCGTGATTTTCTTTGTCCCCAGGTACCGGTCTCAGGCACCTGCTCACCAGTCTTGCTGTCCTGTTTCCCTGGTATTGGGGTCCCTGTCCCTTTAAGGCTTCCAAAAAGCACTCGCCAAAAAAAAGAAAAAAAAAGGGAAAAACGCATGATATTCTTTGTCCTCAGGCACCGGCCCCAGGCACCTGCCCACCAGTCCTGCCGCCCTGCCTCTCTAGTATTGGGAAAAATGTGTGATTTTCTTTGTCCCCAGGTGCAGGTCTCAGGCACCTGCTCACCAGTCTTGCTGTCCTGTTTCCCTGGTATTGGGGTCCCTGTCCCTTTAAGGCTTCCAAAAAGCACTCGCCAAAAAAAAGAAAAAAAAAGGGAAAAACGCATGATATTCTTTGTCCTCAGGCACCGGCCCCAGGCACCCGCCCACCGGTCCTGCCGCCCTGCCTCCCTAGTATTGGGAAAAATGCGTGATTTTCTTTGTCCCCAGGTGCCGGTCTCAGGCACCTGCTCACCAGTCTTGCTGTCCTGTTTCCCTGGTATTGGGGTCCCTGTCCCTTTAAGGCTTCCAAAAAGCACTCGCCAAAAAGAAAAAAAAAGGGAAAAACGCATGATTTTCTCCGTCCTCAGGCGCCGGTGTCAGGCACCTGCCTACCGGTCCCGCCGCCCTGCCTCCCTGGCATTGAGGTCCCTGTCCCCTTAAGGCTTCCAAAAAGCACTCGCCAAAAAAAAAAGGGAAAAGTGTGATTTTCCCTGTCCCCAGGCGCAGGTCTCAGGCACCCGCTCACTGGTCCTGCCGCCCTGCTTCCCCAGTACTGGGAAAAATGCACGATTTGTCCTCAGGCGCCGGTCTCAGGCACCTGCCCACCGGTCCCACTGCCCTGTCTCACTGGCATTGGGGTCCCTGTCCCCCCAAGGCTTCCAAAAAGCACTCGCCAAAGAAAAAAAAAACCGCTCTGGTTTCTTTCCACCCGCCAGGAGCCGGGGGGAGGGGCGCTCGGTTCCTGCCGGGCCGGGGCTTGTATCTTACCCCCTTTGTGAGGCGCTGGGTTCTTGCAGGTGTGGATGTGGTCTGGATGTTGTCCTGTGTCCTCTGGTCTCTATTTTAGGAAGAGTTTTCTTTGTTATATTTTCATAGATCTATGTGGTTTTGGGAGGAGATTTCCACTGCTCTACTCACGCCACCATCCTGGCTCCGCCCCTCCAACTCTACTTATCTTAATGCAATAAATACCTAAAATATCACCAACCATACAGTGTGCATGTGTTGTTGCTAGTTAAAATGTAATAATTCCCTTGCCATTTATATTACTGAGCTGTATCAGCATCCTTTCCTTACTTATCCATGTGTTGAGGAGTGAGATGAAGATGCAGGTTCATGGCACTAAATGTTGGGAAAAGCTATGATGATGTTTTGATTGGGGATTGAATTTGTCCTTATCAGGAAATAGTATTGAATTAACATCATCACTTTTGAATATATTGCTCACTTTTGGGGTGGTTTTTCATTCTGACATCATTCTCTCACTTTATTGTGGCTGATATGATGTTTTGTAATAAGAAATATTAATTGTTAGCAACCTGTCTGCCTCTCATGTGAGAAACGAAGTCATCCATGCCACATTTATAATTAGAGCTGGGCGAGTTTAAGAACAGTTTATAATAGTCATGGTTTTATTGACATCTATTTGGAGTGTCATGTTACCTGATAAGAGAAAGGGTATTATAAAACACCAAGGCAGTTTGCTGTATTCATGTACTGCAGCTCATTCAGTAAACATTTATTATAACCTTTGTGCCACTAACATCCTGTGCAAGGTGATAGAACAACAGTAGAGCTGCCAGGGATACAGCATGCCCCTATGACTACCACTTTTATGTATAATAGCCACAGTCGTAGGTACCTGTGATTGAACGTTCTAGGCTGCTCTTGCAGAAAAGATCTTGGAGCTGGAAAATCTGCATTCAAATCCAGGCTTTGAGTCTTTCCAGCTTCATGGTTTTGATTAAATCCATTTTCTTTCTTGAGCCTCAGTTTCCTCTTATGTCAAAAACAGACAGACATGCTTGCCTTAAGTTGTGTGAGGTGATGTACGAAAAGCATTTTCAAACTCTAGAAAGGTTTCCAAATTTAAAATACTGAAATTATTATAAGATGTGTAGGCAGTTATTGTGGAGCAAATGAAAAGCACTTTCAACATTAATGTCATGCCAGCAGGGGCCTTGCCAGAATATCTTACCCGGGGTTGCTTTGAAGGCTGGACCCAGGTCCTTGACTGGCAGTAGCTCGCTTGGAGCACTACAGGGCCCTGCTTCACTGCTCCTACTGGGTTTTCACAAAACTTGCTCATTGGTAATTAAACTGGGCCAAGAGTGTCAGCATTTATTAGGCTGAATCCTGGACATGCATGGAACTGTGAAAGCAAAAAAGAATTGAAAATTTGTGAAAGGTTATTGAAAATACATAGGCTTTGAGGTTTGCATACTTTGCCTTCTTGTGTATTATAATTTAAAATAGGCACCCGTACCCAAACAAGGAAAACACAAAATAAATGTCCGGCCTCACTAATGCTGATGGGCATGTGGATCTTTCAGTGCCATTGAAGCGTTTAGATTTTTATCCCCAAGGAGCCTGCAGTCTTCGCTCAGCTGGAACAAGTGGAAAAGGAGCTCAGGGATAACAATGTTATAGTCAGAGTGGCGAGAGTCATTTTCATCTGGATGATGCGTTTTACTTTCGACACCTCTAAAATGAAAAGAAAAAAAATGAGCCTTGTTCTTTTCTTTTTTTTCCCTAATTGAGTAGCGTAGCTCACATCTTGAAAAGCTATTGACAGACTCCAATTTCTTTGATGTATTTAACCAGAAGGGACTCTTAATGATGAGTGATCATTTACAGATACTTTTAAAGGTAGGAGTTAATGGAAGTGAGAATAAAAGGAGAAATTATTCCTATTCTTTACTATGCCTTCCAGTTAAAAGATTTTTAGCTTTCTCTGAAGGAAACCTGCTCCATTCACCTCACCTGGTGATTATCGATGAATACTGACTTACATCTTTACCACCCTCGCATTAACGTGCTCTGTTTTTCCTTTATCTTCCTTAACTCTTCCTTCTTTGAGTCATTAAAGTCAGGTCTAAAAGGGTTTTCTCCCACTCTACTTTAAATGAGAGCACAATTTGAGGAGTGTATGTAGAAATAAATTGTACTTTGGTGCTTCTGTAATAAGCAAAGGAAAAAAAAAAGAGGATAATTTCCTTGAGTTAGAGAGGGATGTGTTCACATTTACCAAATATTTATATGGAACCAAATGTTTCTTAAATAGACTGACTAGTCAATACCACACAAGTATATCCCAGTGTCTGAACTTACAGCCAGGAACATTTATGTGTGTTACCATGTGAAGGGTATTGCTATCAACTATACATTTTTGACAGTCAGCAACTCCAATTTGTTCAAAGTTTCATGCTTATTTTTCAGAAGTTTTGTTGAATATATATAGATGTTTTAAAAACAATAGATTGCAGTTTACTATAAGTAAAAAATTGTAATGAATGAACTGGTACACACTGACATTAAAATCATCTTTAAATGGTAGAAATAAATACTATATAATTATTTTAAAATTTTTTATTAATTTTATCATAATTATTAGACAATGCCCTTACATGTAGTTTCCTGCCTTACATAGGTGAGACATAAGATCAAGTCTCTCCGATGTTTCTAATTTTCAAGGTGGTTATAATTTCATTTTTCATTGTAATAATTTTTAGCTGCTCAGCCTATTTATAACAACTAAGGAAAGAAGTAAAATGAATCTTATGAAGAACATTCATTAGTGGGCAAGTATGTGGGGATTAGAAAAGTCTGAGTCACAAGGCAAGGATGATATTTAGTATCCAACTCTGCTTCCAGACAAAATTAGCCAAGGCTGCAATGAAGTTAAAGCCTGCTGGTTGCAAAATTGGAAATTGGTTTCCTGGGGCTCTCTGTAAACTCTTCATTACTTTACTCAATCATGGTTCATTAGCAAGTTAACAGACAGAAGACCAGTCAGTGCACGTTGGGATGTATGTAGAGCCAATCCTTCCATCTCCTTGAGCACCGCTTAAAACATGAATGTCACAGCAGATTAGACATTGCATCAGCCTGCATTTTCATACAATGCTGTACATGGTCAGCCCACAGATCATATCCACTTAACCTCTAAATATTGTTATGTATTTTGGTTTTATTGCACATTTCACAGGGCAGCAAAGGCTTTAATTCAAAGTGACTCTGATGGAACAAATAAAAAATCTCAAAAGGCATCTGAAAAAGAAACAACTTGAAGAAACTCACTTAAGAGATTCAACTAAAGTAGATTTAATGGCTTCCATTAACATGGATCTAATTCACTGGAAGGGAAAAAAATCCATAGGGACATTAGGATATTTAAATGTGCTTCTGAAAATGGTTGGACAAATTGTATCTTGGCTCATGTGATAGTTTTGCTCAACCTAAGCAAATGGCTTTGACTCTCAGACCAGAACAGTTCATTTTACACAGTTCATATTTCAAGAAAGTATTTTTGCAGTCTTGTGATTTGTGAAAAACACTAAGGACTGTGCTTAACTTCCTAAGATCTACTAGAAGTTATGGTACATTTCTATTTTAATATGATAGGCATCTGTTTGTAATACTCAGTGGATCTATTATTAGTTGCTGTCTAGGCTATCATTACTCAAATCTTATCTGCATTTCATATTCTGAGAGTATTTCATATACTGGGAGTAGGCCTAAATATCAGATGAAATGAAATGGAGTGGATGTTCCGTTTAAGGACTGGGTTTACAAGACAAGGATGCCCATTCTTACCACTTACCACTTTTTTTCAACATAGTACTGGAAGCCCTAGCTAGAGCAATTAGGCAAGAAAAAGAAATAAAAGGCATTCCAAAGAGGAAGAGAAGAAGTAAAACTGTATTTGCAGGTGATATGTGATATATAGAAAATCCTAAAGACTTCACCAAAAAAACTGTTAGAACTAAGTGAATTTAGTAAAGTTGCAGGATACAAAATCAATATACCAAAATCAGCTGTTTGTATAAACTGATAATGAACTATCAAAGAGAAATTAAGAAAACAATCTCATGTATAATTTCATCAAAAAGAATAAAATATCTAGTCATAAATGTAACCAAGGAGATGAAAGACTTATACGTTGCAACTATAAGACATTGATGAAAGAAACTGAAGACTCAAATAAATGAAAAGAGATTTTGTGATCATGATTGGAAAAATTAATTTTGTTTAAATGTCCATACTACTCAAGGTAATATGCATACTCAAGGTAACCCCTTTCAAAATTCCAGTAGCATTTTGCACATAAATGGAACAAACAGACCCTGAATAGCCAAAGCAATCTTGAGAAGAACAAAGCTGGAGGCATCATGCTTCCTGATTTTAAACTATGTTACAAAGCAGTAGTAATCAAAACAGCATATTATTGACATAAAAACATACACAGAGATCATTGGTACAGAACCGAGTACCCAGAAATAAACCTAAGCACATGTGGTCAATTAATTTATGACAAAGAGTCAAGATTATATAATGAGGAGAAAATAGTTTCTTCAATAAAGGGTGCTGGAAAAACTGTATAACTATATGGAAAAGAATGAAACTGGACCACCATTTTACACCATACACAAAAAATCAACTTCAAGTGAATTAAAGAATTTAACCTAAAATCTGAAGCCTAAAACTCCTAGAAGAAAATACAGGCAGTAAACTTCTTGGCATCAGTTTTAGTAATGATCTTTTTTGGATTTGACACCAAAAGCCAAGGCAATGAAAACAAAAATAAACAAGTGGGACTACATCAAACTAAAAAGCTTCTGTGCAGCAAAGGAAACCATTAAAAAAGATGAAATGGCAAACTACTGAATGGGAAAAAATATTTGCAAATCATATATCTGATAAGGGATTAATATCCAAAATATATAAAGAACTCATACACCTTAAAAAAAGTCCAATTAAAAAAATGGATGATCTGAATAGGTGTCTTTTCAAAGTGGCCAACTGGTAGATGAAAGGTACTCAAAATCACTGTCATCAAGGAAATGCAAATCAGAACCTTAATGAGATATCACCTCACACCCTCACACCTATTAGAATGGCTATAATCAAGAAGAAAAGAGATAACAAGTGTTGGTGAGGATAGGGAGAGAAGGGAACCCTGGTGTACTATCAGTGGAGTGTAATTGGTGCATCTGCTATGGAAAATAGTGTGGAAGTTCCTCAAAAAATTAAAAATAAGGCTAAAATAAGGTGATGATCCAACAGTTCTACTTCTGGGTATATAGCCAGAGGAAATATTGAAGACATTGTGCATTCATATGTTCATTGTGGCATTAGCCACAATATCCAAGATATGGAAACAGCGTAAATGTGTATCAATGGATGAGTAGATGAAATTGTGTTTTATATATATATATATGTGTGTGAGTGTGTGTGTGTGTACACACACACAGTGCAATATTATTCACCATGAGAAAGAAGGATATCCTGCCATTTTCAACAACATGGATGGACCTTGAGGGCATTATGCTAAGTGAAATAAATCACACAGAGAAAGACAAGTGCATGGCATCACTTTTATGTGGAATCTAAAAAGAAGTCAAACTCATAGAAACATAGTATCAAAGTGGTTGCCAAGGGCTGCTGTGTAAGGGAAATAGGGAGAAGTTGGTGAAAGGGCATAAATTTTCAGCTATAAGATGAGTAAACTCTGAGAATTTAATGTAAAAAAACATGGTTGCTCTAGTTGATAACATTGTGTTATATAATTGAAATTTGCAAAGAGAATAGAACTTAAATGTTTGTTTTCTGCAACAACAAAAAATTAGACATGGTAGGAGGTAGATGTGTTAAGGAGAGGATCGGAATCCTTTCACAATGTATGTCAAATCACCACAATGTACACTTTGAATACCCTAAATGTTATTTGTTTAAAAAAATAGATTGAGCTTGCTACAAAGAAAAAAACGAACATAAGGGTGACTTTTACATTTATTTTAAAGGTCAGTTTCCAACAATAAGCGACAAAACAGAAGTGGTTTTTATTTAACACTTTACATAGGAGGAAAGATCTGAATGCTGACTTATCTTGGTTCAAATTCTGCCCTTTGAGACAGCGAGGTTTCCATTTTTTCCACTTTATTTTCAGTTCCAGATTTCTTGCATTTATTTACAGATTTCTCGGTCAGCTTTCCCTATATAATTTTCTCACTTATTTTCCTATGAAAGAAGATTTTTCTGAAATGCAGCCTGCATGCTGGCAAGTGAGGACCCAGCCACCCGACCTCATACTAAGGGACTGCCCAACAGATCCAAATGTACTGATTAGAAAGAGAGGTCCACTCCAATTTTTAAGTCCCTAGTGAAGTTTGATGTAATAATAATCAGTTGAACTACATGTTTATTTAGATTTAGGCTACAGAGTTTCATTGTAATTATTCTTTTCTGATACTAAAAAATACATGAAATATGTCCCTTTGCGGAAACTTAATCTACAGAGAAACCCTGTTTAGGCTAAAAGAAAAATCATTGTATCATTGGCCTCCAAAAAATCAGACTGATTCTGGTATAAATCACAGAGAACAGATCTGGCCCAGAAGGAGTCCATGCTTGGAAGCTGTTTGGGAGCGTGAGAGTCTGCCGGCCAGTTTGGGCTCTCAGGCCACTTCAGGTTTATGCCTAGAGGGACACATGTCTCTACTGCTGGCTTCAAATTAGCTCCAATTCTAGGATAATGATGCATATTCAGGAAGAAGAGAAGTTTGAACTGGTCTCCAGGCATGCATCACTGGATGACATGCTTTATTTTGTCAGGCCTTAACTCTGAGAAAGTTGCAACAGCATACGCTGACGTTCTGTCAATCTTATCAGTACATAGATTCTTATTCTCAACTGTCCTCTCTGTTCCTTCACTCTGTTCCTGAGAGAATTCAACAACACTTCAGTAGGACTTGAAAATATTTCCAAATAGTAAAACAAATGAAACTATTATTTATAAAAATCTCCCTGACTTTGTTAAGTTTATGCTTTTGACACTACGGTTGTAGATCATAAACTCTTAGCAAGTGAAGATGATACAAGCTTTAGTTAACTTTCCTCCAATGCCATCTGCTTAAACCTTAATATATATTAACTCTTCTTGCCCGTTAACATAATCTTGTTAACTAAAATGCATTATTTTTCTTCTTATTTCTTATTTTGAATTGTGCTTATTTCTTATTGAGAATTCTGGTTATATCAATATTTGCTCTCATCTTTTCCATATTTAGAGACAAATAGCTTCTCCATTAGCAAAAATATTACTCTGTTATTTTCAGCAGAAATCTCAGGTTACCTTTCAGTTATTAACTACTCTGTTTACAACCGTATCAAGAAATATCATTCTTCTCTTGTTCAGAAGTGCACGGTCCTTCCCTTATAACTAGAGCCTCAGGGAGCTGAGGAGTGTGAATGCCTTTGCTCTGAAGTTTCTTGACATACATCCTGTTTGTGGGGCTGGGCCACGCTTCGATGGACTCTGACCTAGTTTCTTTCGTGACACCTAAACCTACAGAGAAATATGTTTGTTTTGTTCCCTGCTACCTAATGAAAAAAATCACCTTATAAATCAAATGCAAACTGATTTCTATTAATAAGGCTGAAGAAATGGAAATGGGAGGTGGTGTATTCTGAACAGGAGAGTGAGGTGTAGAACTAGTTAAACCCATTGCATAGTCATTGGTAATAATAACCTATTACAAAGAGAAGAATCAAGTTGGCATTCAGAGTCAAGGCTGGACTTGAATCATCTGGGGTTGAGGGGGGAATGCAGAATGGAGGGAGAAATTACTCATATGCAGCCTTCCCAGGGTGGGATGAGAAATTCTACATATATAACATCCTTTTCTTGTTTTAAGAGAACCTGAATCTCAAGATGCATAGATAGGATGTTTTATCTTAATTCCTGAACTTTCTGAGTCCCATAAGTGCTTTTTTTTCTCATCATTTAGTAGATGGGCATCTATTAATTGTTGTTTCACCTCCCCAATAACAGGAGAGCATTCTCCATAAAAGGTTTGAATAGGCCATTGTGTCTGAAGAGTCATTTTAGAATCAGGTGGGGGAGCTGAAGGCTAAGAGGCAGAAACAGAATAGAGGGAGAAAAAAAATAAAAGAATAGAGGGAAAGCAAAGCCTGTGAGGAACATGCTTTTAGAAGGTAGTAGATATGCAGTGGGAGTGGGTCACAGGTAAAAGGTCAGTTTCAGACAAAAGAATAGAACTAAGAGCCAGGGATTGGGGACTTGGGTGAGGGCGAGCGGTGATGGATTATAGAAAATGCACTGGACTGGGACTTAAGGCCTGAGTTCTGGGCTTGGTGCTGTCACTAGTGATTTGTGTGACTTTAGGCATATTGTTTAACTTCACTGTCTCTCAGTTATGTCATCTGTAAAATAAATGGAAGCATCAAGTAATTTCTGAGTTCCATCACAGTTTTATACAATCTATAATTCTATGGTATGTCTTATTCTGAGCCGTTATACTATCAGAAGGGATGAGGTTGTTTAGAGAACATTAGAATTAAGTTGAAAATGAATACACTAGATCAATCCTTTCAACACTGATGGCTAGTTAGAAATTTAATAGCAGTAGTTAGCAAAAGAATTCTAGAGAACATTCACCAAATACACTCTCTTAAGAAACACTTTCTATTTTATGTGCTACAGTAACAACAGATTAGAAAAGTTACTTAAACAAGTAACTTGTGTATTTAAAAAAATTATTTCACAGAGGAATGCACTCATTTTAATTTTGTTTGCTTCCTATTAAAAAGCTATGCTTGAACATAAAAAAATGCTTGAACAAAAGCACTAAAATCTTTTTTTATTTGTGAAGGAATATGATATTGAGATCATATTGAAATGCTATTGAAAGTGAATATGGTACATGTTTTCTCCATCTCTGAAGGCATGTTTTGGAATGCAGACTTCACCTGGACACAAATCTCCTAGGTATTTCAACAAAATATGAATAGAGAGAAAAACAGGAATTGGAGGGAAAATTGAAAACCACCTTGTATTCTACAGCAGTGAGGTGGCAGAAACAGCTGCACAACAGCTTAATCCTTGCGACGAGCCCAGAACTCCACAATAACGGCTGGCATTCTCTTATGAAATTGCAAAGGAGCCAGATGCCACGGCTGGGAACATTATCCTTGTGTTCAGATCAAATTGATGCAGCAAATGGCACTCTATTGTTAACTCCTTGGTATCCATATGAGCTTTCTACCAAGAATTGAAATCTCTCATAAAGAGTAAGTTGCAAAGGGTCATAGGGAGGGATGAAAGACAAGGATAACAGTTTATTAGAAAAAGAAAATGAAGAAGAGACTGCAAATATTGCTCAAAGAAGGAAAAATAGAGGAGTTATTTTAAATGACAAAGTATAGAGGGATAGAGCAGTTGTGACAGCATCAGGTTGACAATGCTCTAAAAATTATAGGACTATTTATTTACATTTTCTCTCAAGTACGTAGTAGTATTTTTTGCCAGAGTCAATGAGGAAAACAAGGAGAGTATTTGAACAAAACAATATGATGGAAAATTCTTTCATAATAACATTCTAAATAATCCAGAAATGTGAACTGAACATGTACAATGTGTATGGCCCTGTATTAACAATTGCATGGATCTCAAAGAGTCTATTGTATAGAATGGTATTGCCTATAGCATAGTCTATATACAATGTTTAATAAATATTGTATAGTTTACATACAACATGTAACACCCTGTGTGAAATACTGGATGATGTGAGGCTACAGTTTAATCTCATCTCATTGAAGACAGAATAGCACTCTCCCATGTCGCTGAGATATCCAAACTCTTAATTCCTGGAACTTGTGAATATATTACCTCACACTGCAAAAGGGACTTTGCAGATGTGACTAAGGTTATGGAATTCTAATTACATCAGTATTTAAAAGCAGGCAGTTTTTCTGACTGCGTCAAGAGGTAAGATGGAAGGAGATTTTGAAGCATGAGAAGGTTCAACTCATGATGGCTGGGCCTTGAAGTTGAGGAAGGGGACCATCAAGGAGTGTGGGCGGCCTCTAGAAGCTGGCTATAGACCTCAGTTGATAGACAGCAAGAATCTCAGTCCTACAACCACAAGGAACTGAATTCTGTCAACTAATATCAAATGAATAAGGACATGGGTTCTTCTTTATAGCCTCTAGAAAGGAATGCAGCCCAGGTAATACCTTTTTTATCTAACGAGACCTGTGTAATACTTCTGACTGATAGGACTGTAAGATAAATTTTTGTTGTTTTAAACTGCCAAGTTGGTGATAATTTGTGACAGGAATAGTAGAAAATAAGTGCAATCTATCAGTTACTAACTGAGTAATAAGTTAAAAATACAATGGGAAAAATAACAAATAGTGATATGTTGAAATGATCAAGTCTATTGTTTACTGAATTCGTGGTTAAAAATTAAGGCGACTTAGTTGAGATCATGGAGAGCTCAGTTGGACTGAGAAGACGTTATGAGAAACAGATTAAAGACAGACATGGAAGGATATGTAGACTTTATTGAGAAGAAGGTACAGTCTATGAAAATCATGTGTGGAAGAATGACAAGAGAAAAATTCTATTTGTGGGAAAAGTATGAGATGTTTTGTGGGGGAAATGGGTAAGAGCCTAGGTTGTTTATATATGGGAATTACAGAACAATATAGGAAAAGCAAATTTGGGGCTGATTGTAGAAAGTGTTTGGGCTTCTGGTAATACCAGAAATCTTTTTATTTTTGAAGATATGCATGTAAATGTACCTGAGTCTCAGAAAATACCGAATTATGCATTTTAACCATACCATAGTGGTTCAGTATTACTGTGAAATAGATGTGGAATGGCTCATTATTTGCTGGTGTTAAGTTACCATCAAGGTTTCACTATGACTGCTATATTCTTCATTCATCCCCACCTTCCCACCTGTCATGCCCACTCACTGGATTTCTGTCTCGTTCTGACTTTCATGGGAACTGCTTTGAAATGGAACCTCTTCTGTGAGGCTTCGGGCAGGGCAGCCCCCTCCCAGTTTGTGCTTCTACTCTGTGTTCTACATGCCTCCTCCCCCTGTTGCCACATGTAATTATTTGTGTACATGTCCATCTTCTTAACTCATCTCTATTTTCCTTAAAATTCAACACAAAGAACATAGTAGCTCTTATTATTTAAACAGTGAGGTACTTTGCACATATCATTTCATTTAATCTTTACAATGATGAGGCAGAGTTGTTTTTTTAAATTTTATTTTTTTTTAGAGCAGTTTTAGGTTCCTAGCAAAATTAAGATTAAGGTACAAAGGTCTTCCACATACTCTCTGCCCCGACACATACATCCGCCACTAGACTGGTACATTTGTTACAATTGATGAGCCTACACTGGCACGTCATAATCACCCAAAGTTCACAGTTTGCATTAGGGCTCACTCTTGGTGTTTTATATGGCATGGATTTGAACAAATGTATGTTGACATGTAACCCTCACTGTAGTATCACACAGAGTATTTTATGGCCCTAAAAATCCTCTGTGTTCTACCTGTTCATCCCTCCCCTCCACCAACCTTGGCCACCGCTGATCTTTTTTACTGTTCTCCACAGTTATTCTTTTTCGAGAATGTTGTATAGTTGGAATCATATAGTATCTAGGCTTTTCAGCAATTGCACTCCTTAGTATTTACCCAAAGGAGTTGAAAACTTATGTCCACACAAAAACCTGCATGTAGATGTTTATAGCAACTATTTATAATTGCTTAAACTTGGAAGCAACCAGGAGGTCCTTCAGTAGATGAGTAGATAAATACACTGTGTAATGTCCAGACAGCATCTACTTAGTGCTAAAATGAGGCATGAAAAGACATGGAGGAATCTTAAATGCACATTATTAAGTGAAATGGTAAAGCAAAGTTTTAAAATTTCAATTCACGCAGCTGTTTATTTAACCAGTAGGAATGCAGAAAGAGGTAAGGAGAAAGTAAGTCGACTATATTTTATTCATAGTTTTATTCCTGAAAGCTGACCCGTAAACAGCGACTACATTATTTACACTGTAAATTTTGTTCGGTATAGAACCATTTCTTTCTTAAAGTGACACACGTCCTAACTCTTGAAGAATAAGACGGCTAGTATGGAGTGAAAAAAGCCTTCGTCTTTTCAAAGTCTTTTATTTATTTTCATTTTAAATTTTAATTTTTTAAAACTTTGTTGAGGAACAATTGATGAATATAATTGCATGTATATAAGTGTACAGCGTGATGGTTCGATATACATGTGCATGGTAGAACGATACCAAGATCAAGATAATTAAAACACCTGTCACCTCGCATAGTTAACACGGTTTTTTAAAGATTTACTCTCGGCAGCTTGTAAGTATAACCTTAGTTCCTTTATTTTTTAACCATTTTGATCGTACTAGCAATTGTAAGGATTCTCCATTGCTTCCTGCAGACATACTGCAGAGCCTTTTAGTTTCTTGCTGCTCTCTGTGTGGTTGCTCAGCTCTTCTTGGCTCCTTGTCATGTAGAACTTTCCCTCACTTCTCCCAGGAGTGAGCCCACTCTTTCCTTAATTCTACTTAGCTTTTCTTTGGTGTAGCCCTTCCTTTTGCTTCTGAATATCTTCAGATAACTTCCTAAGAAAGAGTAGGCGTCAGGGGTTGGAGTGGAAGGTCAACCCTGAGTACTTGTGCTTGAAATGTTTTTATTTTTCACTTAATGTCATGGATATACCTACAGATTGAATTTTAGGACCCAATTTATTTTCCCTCAGAACTTGAGAACTATTGCTCCATTGTTTTCTGAAGTCCAGTTTACTAATGGTATCTGTTATGTTAAAGTGATACCTATTTCTTTGCGGTAGATTTTTTTTCCTCCTTGAAAGCATTAGGACTTGGTCATTGAGATTCTAAATGGTACAAGGACACTTTTAGATGTGGTCCTTTTCTTATTCATTGTTCTGGAGAGTTTTCAGTCTAAAAACTTGTATACAGCATTTCTTTAACTATTTTAGTATTTCTTCTACTAGTTTTTTCTTTCTTTGCTTTTATTCTCTCCATTTCCTGCTTCTGGATACCTATTGGCTAAATGATGCCAAGAGAAAAATTCAAAATGAAACAGTAAAAAAATTTTAAGATTAAAAAAATAAGGATGGGTAAAGATTTATGAGGAAAACAAAAATAAAGCAAATGTGACATTAGTTTCAAACAAAAGAGATTTAAAATACAATATTAATGTAAAGTATAATGCACAATAAAGTTATGGATGTGTACTTAAGTGTACAGAAAAAGATACATACATCTAAAAATCCAAACTTAGGTATAAAAGGAGAAATAAAAAGCACAGTTACTGTGAAAAAAAGAACACGTAGTGTATTGAGCATGACACTATGTTTCATATGCATTAATATTTACTCCTCCAACAGTGCTGCTGCAGATACAACTTTTCTCATTTTATAGGGAAGGTAACAGTGTTAGTGATTTAAAGTACCACGCCACGGATTAGATAACTAGGAAGGAGCAGAACTGGGTTTCAAATCCAAGCTGTCTGGTTCTGGAGTCTGGGTTCTAATACTCTGCATTTTGCATTTTTCCACTCCCTTCCACAGATGAAGCAAACAAAACTCAATAACAGAGATTCTGAATGATGATTGTTTGAGTTAAAAGATACATGCATCAAACTTTCAATTTAATGAAGTGCTAATACAGCTGTATTGTTTTGTCCCCATTACTCTTTGTACGGTAACGCTCTAGGAGTTTCGATAAATGCAGTGCCATGTACCCGCCATGGCAGTACTGCAGAGAAAAGCTTCGGGGCCCTCAGCAGTCTCCTGTGCTTCACCTGGTTAACGTCCTCAAGTGCCTGACAGCCACTGATATGTTTCTGTCTCTGTAATTTTGTCTTTGTCAGAATTTCATATAAATGGTATCAGAGAGTATATACCCTTCTGAAACTTCACCCTACTTACGCAGTGTGCATTTAAACAATAGCATATAGCATTTATCTATGTTGCTGCATGAATTAGCAGCTTATTCTTTTTGAACAATGTTCCATAGTATGGACACACCACAATTTGTTTATTTCTTTGCCCCTTGGAGTCCATGTTGTTTTCTTTCAGTTTGGGGTATATCCGGGTCTTTAAAAGTTTACAGTGAACATTCACATCATAGGTGTTTAGGTGGAAGATAATGACAGGACTTTTCATGATATACTATTTATCACTGGTGGATTTAATTTTCTGAATTACAAATGAAAAATGACTCAGGTCATTCAATATGCATTTTAAAGATGCAATAAATCATGCTTTGTTACTAAACAAGAAAGTATGAAAGTAAATGAACTGAGCATTCAGGTAAAGACATAAGAAGTGGAGGAACAAGCCAGTGGGAAGATGAAAGAAGGGTGTGATAAAAAACAAACATAGACATTAATAAAGTAGAAAAAAGCAAAAGAGTTAAAATGATAATTATAAGGGATTTTTACTTGAAATAAATCTTATAACATATATACAACTTTAAGAAGTTTGATCAAGAAAAAGGACAAAATCTCTCAAATACATGACATTAGAATGAAAAAGATAATATATGCCATGTAAATAGCTTCAGAATATAGAAAAATCTGTAAATTTTCCAGCTACATTTTATAATGAACCCAAAGAACATTAATATCAGTATTTGAGCTTCCCCCAACTATAGAATGATTTATTTTTGGAAAGAAAACTTTAAAAGTTGGTCAGCAAAGGAGTTCCACTGGCTCTTAAAGTAAATGGACACAACTTCGTATGTTTTGTCCCATGAATGTAAGGACAGTGCTAAAATAACACATAATTTCAATATATTAAAGGAAAAAAATGATAATTTTAGAAGGTTCCCAGAAGATATTAACAGTAATTACTAACTTTATTAAGTTATAATAATTTCTAACTTACACTGAGTGCTTAAACTGCCACGCACTGTTTCAAGTGCCATATACCCATTAGGTCATTGAATTCTCACCAACCTATCAAAAAATAAGTATCCTCATTTTATGAAAAAAAAAAACTGAAGTACAGATAATTTAAACAACTTACCCAAGTCTGTGCAACTAATAGCAAACCCAGGACATGAACCCAGGAAATTTGGCCCCAGAACAGTCTAAAGATTCCCAGAACCTATTTCTGATGGAAAACAACAACTATGAAAAATACAAAAAAATCACCACCACTAACACTGAATCCACCACCACTCACAAGTAATACTACAACATGAAACTAGAAGTAGAAATATGATAAAGAGGATCTATTTCAACCTAAAAATGAGTATCATAGCAAACAATGACAAACCAAAAGCAGGAAGAGGGGAAGTATGCCCTCTACTTATATTATTTTCCCCATTTCCAGAAATTCTAGGCAGTTGAATGAGAAATAAAGCAATTATAGGCCTGGACCTATTACAGGTTCGGTTCCTGACCACCACAATCAAGCAAATACGACAATAAAATGAGTCAAATGTGTTTTTTTTGGTTTTCTGGTGCATATGAAAGTTACATTAATATTATGCCTTAGTCTGTTAAGTGTGCAATAGCATTATGTCTAAAAATATGATGTACATGGCTTCATTAAAAAATACTTTACTGCTAAGAAATGCTAAGCTGAGCTTTAGCAGGTCATCATGTTTTTGTTGGGTGAGGGTCTTGCCTCGGTGTTGATGGCTGCTGACTGATAGGGTGGTGGTCGCTTGAAAGTTGGGGATGGCCGTGGCAATTTCTTAAAGTAGGGCCACAGTGAAGTTTGCCACAGCTATAGAATCTTGCTTTCACTTGAACACTCTGAGGCCATTTTAGGGTTATTAATTCTCCTGATTTCAATATTGTTGTATCTTGGGATACAGAGAGGCCTAGGAGAGGAAGGGGGATGTCCAGTCCATGGAGCAGTTTCAAGGGCTCACACTTGAAAGCAGTTTCAAGAACACACACAACATTTACCGATTAAGCTTGCCATCTTTAAGGGCACAATTTGTGGTGTCCCTAAATATTACCATAGTAACATCAAACATCACTGACAACAGGTTACAAATATTCAATAAATATAATACTACAAAGAAGTATGTCTTTGGGAAAATAAAATATTTAATTACCATAATTTGCATATGATTTAATGTTCTAGCTAAGAAACACAAGAGAATGATTAGAATACCTACTAGAAGTAATAAGAAAAATCAATGTATCATCCAGATGGAAAAAAAAATGCAAAAGGTCATTTTTTTGTTGTTTGTCAACTTTAATAGAAGAGAAAAGCCCATTTCCAATAGTTAATAAATTATAAACTATGTAAGAATATTGTTTAGGACCAAAATAAATCCAACTAAAAAGCTTTGCTGAAATATCTAAAATAAGATACACAATATGTAATATTGCACAAAATACTAAATATCATAAGCTGTTCCAGTAGTGTATTTGTAAATCAGCTTTCTATGAGGTCAGAGTGGGTCAGCCATGATAGGAGCATTTGCTGATTTCCATGGTGTAAAAACTGTCACCATGTCTGATTTCTAGATACCAAGAGTTCAAAACCACCTAGAAAAATTCCTGAATTATTTAACAATTGATTTCCCAAACTCTTAATAGGTGGCTCTAGAATACAACTGAATAATTCCCAATTTAATTTGTATGCTTAATGTAATTACATTCTAAAGCTCTGTGGGTAAACATTTCAATATTTCCAGAATCTCTTGCCTGGCCTTAGTGCACCTCCACATCAATAGGTGTGTCCAAGGGATAGAGAGAAGTAGTCCATCTCCCTATCAATAGGTGATATCAAGGTGGGTGGGGAACTAGTGCACACTGGGACCTGAGAGGTTTGTGGGACCTTGGCAGCCGGGTTGTTAGAGATGGGGGGCGAGCGGAAGTAGACGACTGCTTGTTGGTAATAAACGGGTTTCTCCCACTTTATTTCTCCCTTTGACTGATTTTGGTTCAGAGGTTTATTTACCCTGGGCTGCAAGCATAGTTTCCCCCCAGACTTAGAACCTCATTATTGTTTTTTGAAGCTACACGGAGTAATTTTAAGATTCATCTGAAGTTCAACTTGGAAAATAAAATCATGATACTGGCCATCACAATTTTGCAAATGTAGTGAGCATTTACTATATAGGAAAGCATGTTATAAAACTACAATATAAGTAATACTCTGTACACAAAAATCAACAGATTTATGGTTCACAATAGGCAAAGAGTAGATTCTAATATATGTAAAAATATCATTGTGTGATAATATCTAGCTTTACTTTTGTAGAAATGCAAACTCTTACAATGAGGTACCATTTTTTTATAACTTAGATGAGCCAAGTTTTAAGTCTTAATACTCAGTGTTAGAGATGATGTGGTAGAATGAACACTGGTACATTCTGTAATATTGTAATTTTGTTGGCAACTTTCCTGATAATCAGTTTATTAATAGATATGAAAAGCTTAAATGGTATAGACTTTTTAAATACAGAGTCTCTCTTTTTTTTAATTAAATATTTTTTAATTAAAAACATTTTTATTGAGGTTCACAGAATAAAATGCACAGATCTTAGTGTATAGCTCGATGAATCTTGACATGTATATATAGTCATATAACGTTCACCGGGATCAACATATCAGACACTGTCGCTAGTTTTTTTCCCGTGCACGTATCATCTTTTTAAATGTATATACATACATATATATTTTTTTCTTTTTTTACATATATTTTTAGTTTAGTGAAAAATTGGAAACAACCTAAATAGCTCTCCTTATTTGGGGTTACTTCATGCATCTGAAACCCACTGTAGCTGGTTAAAGTAATGGAGGAAGGTGACTCATACCAGCATTCATAAGTATTTCATGGAACTCAAGAGCAAGAAGTTCAACTGGTTCCATGAGAACCCAGACAGAAAACTAAAAAAGCCATGTGTATCCAGGACAGCTGTTGTCCTTCACATTGGTCTCTGGTGTTCCATGATCTCTTGTCTTTGCTTTAGTTAGACAAGGATAATACCCCACAATCCAAAACAGAACAGTCTGGTTAGAAAATATGAATGTCAAAATCTAGGTTTAAAATATATTTCTTCACACTTACTCTGAATTTAACTTTAACCCTAGTTAATTGAACAACTAGAATTTTAAGGAATTTGATGGATTCTTAAGCAGGTTACTCCTAAATGATTGAGTTATTTATCTTATAAGCCAAGTTTATTGAGGTTAATGTATGTACTGCAAAATTCACCCATTTTAGTCTGTAGTTCTTCGGGTTTTGACAAGCATAATTGACCTATTGAATTGTGTCATTCGGATCCTTTCATCCTATTGACCCTCTCCTATTACTGTTCCCTACCTAACCCAACACTCTTGAGAATATTTAAAATAAATGGATAGGTGCTCTTACAAGTTTTATAGTATTACACTTAAAATGAAAAGAAAATGTTCTCTGGTAGATATATCAAGATGCCAACCACTTCCTTAAAACTTGGTTATTAGCCCTGAATATGTGGGAAAGTCTTTTCTTTTGGAATTTCTGGAAACTGAAGCATGTGTTCTTAACATTTATATTGTAATCCCTGGAGCTGTTGTCTTTTGTGTGATTTTGTGACCTGTAAGCTTCAGTGCTGACATAGCCACTTACATACTGTGAATTCTAGAGCTCATCTGTCAGTGGGGGATGTGAGGGAGGATTTTTTTTTCTATTTCCTAATGATAGTGATATTTTCCTCTTTTCTTCTATGACCTTTTTCTTTTCTTTACAGAGGCTTTCGGAATTTCTCCCCAGTAATTCTCTGAGGCAATCTTTTAAATAATTCTATAAACCACTTTTTCAGTAAATTTCTCTTTTACAGCCATATTACATAAATTGCTCCAAAGTGAAGAGAGTAGCAAAATAAACATGTAGCTAAATAGATGGATAGATAGATAGATGTAGATATTTGCATTTAAGGGGGAAATTACAAATATGTCATATAATGAATATTTTGTGCATGCATTGCCCCTTCTGTTAAGCTAAACTTATGGAATTGCTGGATCGGAGTTCTAAAATTTTTAATACACAATCTCAAAATTGTTCTCCTGAAATGTTTTGCTCTTAAATATATATGAGAAAAATGTTTCTCAACTTTCTTGCATTTCTTTACTTCGTGTTTGAAAGTTCCATGCTTAAAACCGCTCCAGTTTGTAGTAGCTACAGGATGTTTGCTAAACTGAGTTGAAATAAAAATGTCTTTGGCAAAGATATGTACTTTAAGGTATGAATGCTTGTATTACTAAACTAAAAAAATAGACAACTTCAAAATGAAAAAGATACAATTTTCCAATTGGTTAGTATACTATACAATAATGAAAAATTGCTTTAGATGAAAATTTAGAATCCCATATTGTGCTGATATAGAGAATTTAAGAGAATATAATTTTGAATAAAATGATAGCTATAAATTATTAAAGTGGTGATTCCTATATAAGAAAAAAAGTCTGACACCATTGTTTGAAAATAATTGCCAGTCCACTTTTCTATTTATTATAACAGGTGTCAATTCTCATTGATTTCTCTTACATGTAGTTTGGAGGATTTTTTTCTAACAATTGATACTATTTGTATCATTTAATTCATTTGTTTTTCTCATAAACACACAGTTAATTAAAAAGCTCTACCCTAAAAAAAAGATATCTAAGAAAATCATAAAGACTATTGAACATCCTGGGAGTCTGTAGATTTTATGAGCAGAAACTAAGGACACATATATTCGGTTGGATTTTATCAAGTTACTGATCTCTGGTTTGGATAGAAGGAAGTAGCCTCTCCAGCTCCCTTAACCTTACCTCTAACTATACCTACTGAATGGCTAGATCCTTATTTATAATGAGATTTCTGTTGAGAGAGACTCAGAAGTAAATTCAGATCCGCAGGGATGATTAAGTCATCTGATGAAAATCAGACAGTTTTGTTCAATGAGGAAGATCATTTATAGATTTCAAGATTCAACCATGATTCTGACTTTAGTTGCATAATTGCATACACCATGTAAAATGAAGTTGATTCAAATATCCTGAAAACTAAGACCCTCCAGTGCTGCTGTTCAAATTGCTGAGGCAGAATTCATGTAAATTCATGTGACTTCATGTAAATTAGTGTCAGTTACTGGGTACTGGCTTTAGTGCTTAAGTTGTGTATATATATATACAGAGTTTTATAAAGTCTAATGGCTTTATCTAAAGAATGGTTTTAACAGGGAAAGAAATGAAAAGAAGATTTGGGAAAAAAGTCCAGTGTTTCAAAGAAAATGTGTGTGAAGTAACTAAGGTGAAGCAGATTTTAAGCTTCTTAAGTCTCTTTGCTTCCATAGATTTAGCCAAAAAAAGAATAAAAACCTGAGCTAAAAAGTAATAAGACTTCATTTTTAATGCTCAAACCATCTTAGGTATGGTTCTGTATTCTACTTGATAACGGAAATCATCTTTGCTGCTGCCCATGCCAGACACCTAACAGGAATTCCCCTTTGGAGTCCCCTAATCTACCTTTTGTGCATTCTTTCTGTACATTGCTTGTTTGGAACTGTTAGTTTTCTTTTTTGTACCAGGTAACTCCCCTTAGGTGCATTTATAAGCATAGCTATTCTGTGAATCCTTTGTAGTGATAACCCATGAGAAAAAAGTCTGATGTTAAGCCAAAGCTGAATGATTATTTAAAAAAAGAAAAGCAACTCATGAGACATGGGAACCCCTGAGACATAACCTCTTTTTCTGAACTATGACTATTCATTTTATATTTTATTCAAATTTAAACCCCCAGGGAAGGAACAGTCACATTTGAAGAATGCTTTTCAAAATAAATTGGAAATACCCAAAAAGTTGCCTTGTGTGTTTGTTGCTCTTTTCAACAGCATAAACAATTGTATAAATCATTTCAGTTTTGGTACCAAGAAACATTGGCTCCACACAGCAGATTTCAGTATTTCCATTATTTATAGTATCTAAATATTTATATTATCTAAATTATACACGCACATGATTGGAAATAAAATGGCACAGAAGGACTGGTTATGGAGCACAGCAGGCTCTCAATGTACTCGTTCCCACTCATTCCCACCCAGGCCTGCTCCCAGGGGCAAAGGCCACATGGTTCCCTCCATTCCCCGTACAGTTTACACACGTACGTCATTTTATTGCACTTCACTTTATCATGCTTTGCAGATAATTCTGTTTTTATAAACTTAGATTGTGTGGCAGTCCTGTGCCAAACAAGTCTATCAGCACTATTTTTCTAGCAGCATTTGTTCACTTTGTGTCTCTGTGTCACATTTTGGTAATTCTTGCAATATTTCAAGCGTTTTCATTATTATTGTATTTGTTATGGTGATCGGTGATGATGACTCCCTGAAAGCTCAGATGATGCTTAGCATTTTTTAGCGAGAAACGATTTTTTAAATTTTATTTTGGTATTATTAATCTACAATTACATGAAGAACATATTGTTTACTAGGCTCCCCCCTTCACCAAGTCCCCCCCCACATACCCCTTCACAGTCACTGTCCATCAGCGTAGTAAGATGCTGTAAAATCACTACTGGTCTTCTCTGTGTTGCACAGCCCTCCTCGTACTCCCTCCACATTATACATGCTAATCGTAAGGCCCCCTTTCTTCCCCCCCCCCTTATCCCTACCTTCCCACCCATGCTCCCCAGTCCCTTTCCCTTTGGTAACCGTTAGTCCATTTGTGGATTCTGTGATTCTGCTGCTGTTTTGTTCCTTCAGTTTTTCTTTGCTCTTATACTCCGCATATGAGTGAAATCATTTGGTACTTGTCTTTCTCCGCCTGGCTTATTAGCAAGAAACTATTTTTAATGAAAGAATGTGCCTTTTTTTTTTTTAGACATGATGCTGTTGCACACTTTAGACTACAGTACAGTGTAAACCTAACTGTATATGCATTGGGAAACCAAAAAAATTCATGTGAGACTTGCCTTATTGTGATATGCACTTTATGAAGGTAGTCTGGAACCAAGCCCTCAGTATCTCTTCAGTATGTCTGCACTTTCGCTTTTCTTTCATTTCTTAACTGTAGACATTACTGTCAACTTCCCGTAATAATACATCAGATTTAGTTCACCTTCCTGTCCCCTTACTTTATCTTAATACTGCTGTTTTAGTTCCTCAGCTGTTTACCTATGCAATAAGTAATAGACATAATAATGTGCTATATTTAACCTCTGCCTCTTATCCCATTAACATGGGGCCATAGTGTTTTACCATAACATTAAATCAGTGTCTCAGGACATCTCAGTTTGAGAGCTGAGAAAATTAGTGTCCCTACCTGTTCTTTTCCCTCTGTTTCCTGCCTCTACTTCCTGCTCCTGTCAATCTAGTTTTCCTTTTAAACTGGCAAGTTTGAAAATGTTTGCTCTTTGGTAACGACAAGATTTCCATATTTTGTTATTGATTGGTCCTCAAAGTTGAAAATTGGTATTCGACCTTTGTATTGTGGACTATGGGAATATTCCTCATTGCAAACCTAAGTGGTGTGCTAGGATTTCTTTTTTTTTCTCTATGGTTCCAATATCACAACTTCTGTTTCACTCAAAGATGATTATTCAGATGGGTAAGTTCCCATACTCCATCAGTCACTCTGTATATGGACTGTGCCTACTTTTTTACAGTCCCTCCTGCCCCAGAACCTGTGCTGGTTTATCAAGATGTTTTCTTATCGGGAAAAGAATCCTAAGTCCTTTTCACCATAACATTGCTTAAAATGTTCTGCCTTCTGGCATTTGCTCTTCCATTCTTTCTAATGAACCACTCTGTTCCCCCACTATTTGTATGGCTTGGTTTCTTCTCATATTTCAAGTTTATAAATACCACTTCAGCATAAAGAAAGGAAATGAATATTGGCTTGTTTGGTTGGGGCAATTAGACATGGAGCGACTTAGGAAATCCCCTACAGCTGGAGAGGCAGGCAGAAGTATATGACGCCTATCTACACAGGCCATGATAATATAACAATTATGCCAGAATCTCCTAAATACTTTACCAAAATTAATGCTCAAATCAACACTTTTGTGTCAGTTGTAATTACTGTGACTTTAAAGATAAAGCAGATATGGTTTAAAGAGTCTTAAGTAAGCTGTCTCAGGTTATAAATCTAACAAGTGTTCTTCATATCTAGATCTCAAATTTAAGTCTGAATCTGCAACATGTGTTACATGGCCCCCTTCCACCAAAAACATAAACTAGTGTGTTTCTAGTTTGGATACAGAAATCTAAGCAGGCATTTTCTGATTTTTGTTAACTTCATTTATTCAACATCTACTTACTGTGCCAACTATATGTTCATGTTCTGTGCTTAATGCTGGTGATTAAAAGATGAAAGAATTTACATAATGAAGAACAAAATGGTGGCCTCTAACAATGTAATTTATTCTAAAACTTCCTCTCTTAAATATGATTTCACTTCTTGACCCTATTTGTTGGCAGATATATAGCAGTGATTAGAGATGCTAATCTTAATGTATTTTATTACTTTATATGTACATATATACATATGGTGACAACATAGTGTAGTAGTTACTATTATATAGCTAAAATGTTTATCACTTATTGGCTACATGACTGTGGGCAAATTAACTGAACTTTCCATATGTCAGTTTCCCAAAAATGGGATAATTAAGTTGCCTACTTTGAAGGACTATTAAAAGGACTAGTGAGTAAAAATATAAACTACATTGAACAGTGCCTAACACATACTCAATACTCAATAAATCCTAACTCTTACCATTACTTTTGGTACACAACCTTATTTTAGATAAGTCCTAGATTTTCAAGTTGGTAGATTTTTATGGCCAATATAAAGAAAAGAGTAGATAAAAAGGCACAAGTATAAAACAAGTTTGTGATTTTTATTCATTATTGGAACTAATATAATGTAAGACATTTTCACTGAAGCTGTGGGAAGAAGAATTAAACTGTTATTTTTAGACCAGTAAATCCTAAACAGCCAATGTCTAGTTGTCAGTAATTATCCCACTAGATGTTAGCATGCTTGCATGCTTTACCTGTTAGCCAAATAATATGATAGATCTGTGTTTTGTGTGCACATACATATAAGTGCAGGCATAGAGTGAATGCTTAGTCAGCAATGTAGTAAGTGGTGGTAATAATTATCCATGTAGTGTTAAGAATTTTTCATGTGCAATACAATTTGAGAATATTAGTAATTAAGGCATAAACGTGCTTATAAACTTTATAAGAGTCATATAATATGTACTTGGTAGTTTTATATTTCTTCTGCATTATACTTTATCTTATCTGCTTAGTCAAAATCAGGCTATTTTAGTATGGGCAAATTAGTGGTAGCATTATACAGCTCCTAAAAGTAGTGTAGTAGTGTTTTCTCTTAGGCCCCTTTAGTTAAAAGAAGAGTAGTTCATTTGCATTATGAATTATTGATTTTATCACAAATAATAGGAATAATTTAGTACATCTTTTAACAGCATTTCTGGTGAATCATTTCAAAAAGTAATATACAGGATCCGTGAGTTATTTCTTGACTAATTTTTTTTTTGGCATTAATACTTTATTTGTTTATTTCCAGTATTAATTCACGGATAAAGCCAACATCCTGGGCTCGCTTCCCCATTTTCCTCTCACAGAATCCTCTTTTCCTGGAAGGTCTTTCCCGTGCTTTGTATCTCAAGCATTTCCTTAATTAATCCTGACAAATTTTCTTCTTTATCTATATTCCCCAAATACTTTACCTGTATTTGTCTTATAGCACTTATCACTTTACATCATGTAAATATTTTTGTTGGTAAAGGCCCAACTCTCCGCTTATGTACTAGATGCCATCAACTTTGCCAAACTGGAAGCCTACTCTGAGGGCTCGTGGAAGTTTTTTGCAGCCTATGAAGCAAATCTAAGGCATGAATTTTTAACATAAGGGAGTTGGGGCTTTTTTATAACTCCTATACCTTGGGGGAGGAAGAAAGGAAAACAGACTGTCAAATTTGTTTTCACATGTCAAGTATTAAAATAAAACAAAATGAAAACAAAAATAACAATCTGGTTTCAGACAGCAACTATGGATCCCCAAAAGGCTCCCTTCCTACTATTAAAATTATTTCCTTGGGTAAGATACAAATTGATCTAATGCAAATTAGTGACCTGCTCAAATGAGAAAGTAGACAGTACAGTGGGAAGTAGGTATCCACTTCTGGCGTCATCGTATAGGTGAGCCTCCAGTAAGGAGGAATAGGTGGGTGTGCTCGAGGCAGCAGTGGCATAGAAAGGGTGCAACCTGTGTGAGAGGAATGGGCCCAGACTGTGGGAGACTGAATGTGGCAACATCCAGCTCCACCTCTCTGCTTCTGCCTTTTAAACAAGCACCCGGAAGCTGGGGCCCAAGAAGAGACAAATTCTGGGTCAAAGGTAGTCACTACGAGCGCACACATCACCTCAAATGAGAGAACACTTGGCCCCTGGCGTCCTCACTCAGGCATAAGCCTGAAGGGTTGGGTAAGAGCAGCTAGGATTACCACTTTCCCTTTTGTTTACTGCTTTCAGTTAAATGGAACTTTATTCTCTGCTGAGAGCATGATGTGTTAACAGGTATAATGGGATGTTAAAAGGAGCTTTAACTAACCATGTAAACTAGTTGTGGAAAATTAAAATAACCTCTTTACTCTATTCCTTAAATTCTCTAACTCGGTGGACAAACTGAACAAGTAGGAAAGAAGGTTATCAGGTACGAAAAGTCTCTAGGAACTGAGACAGAGAAGAAATAGCTGAAGAAACTGGTTGTTTAGCCTGTAAAGGAAAGGATTTAGGGGGTCTCCTGATAACTTTTCAAATTATAAACCCTTCCTATAGGATAGCTGTATTTTTTGTGTGTGTCAACAGAGCAAGCAGACCTTAAACTAATGAAAATCCTATATTGGGATACAGATTTTAGCCTTGTGGAAGGGAAAAACCAGTCAATCACCAATCAACCAACAAACAAATACAAACTTTTTTACTGTAAGAGCAAAAAAAATGCTTTCTTATGAAGTAATGAGTTCTGGGTCACTGGAAGTGTTCAAGCAGAGATTGAATGACCATTTTTAGGCAACTGTGTAGAAAAGAGTCCAACATCTGATAATGGTTGTGTTAAATGACCTGGAAGGTTCCTTTGAAATCTAACATTTTATGTTTCTAAGAATGTACCAAATTTTATGCCTTAGATACAAGGTTCAGGAAGCCATGTTATTTCTAAGCAATTTCTCATGTCCCATTTAGTAAGAAATAAAGAAAAAAACTAGTTCCTGAATAAAAAAGGAATAGAATTGGGGCTTTGTATTTTTCTGGTCAAAAGAGGTCTTCAGTGTCTTTTGTCTTATGGAATACAAGAAAACAATGCACTAAATTCTAACATATTCTCTTCTTAATATTTCCTTATGTGAAAGGTAGTTTCATTTCTCACCTTGTAAAGAAGGAGTCAGCTCTGAGGTTATCATCTTTTATGAGTCCCACTACCTCAGCAAGCAAGGTACCATTTAATTCACACTAACCTAAGGTGCCTGTTTGAAATTTAGATTCCTGGCCCTTCCCTGGTATAATGAATCAAAACTTTTGGAATGGTACCCTTTGAATTCTAATTTTTAACAAATACTTTCAGATGATTCCTATGCATATTAAAGTTCAAGGATGTGTGCAGTAGATCTTTATGATAGGTTTCAGCATGTAAGCATGGTTTATGTTGATGTTATCAAATATCCAAAATTCCATGCCTCCTTGTGCAATAGCTGGGGCAAAAACCTTGACAGGAATAAATAGTTATCTTCTAAAAATACTTTAATTGATGTAGTTTTATTTTTCATTTGCTTGCTTTCACTAATCAACTTAACAATAAGAAAAATCACAATATCTTTGTTGCTGCATATGAGCAAATACTTTTTAATCTAATAGGAGAACTTTGTCAGAGGATTTCAAAAAGAGGAAATTTTTTTTTTGTATTGTATTTGTTCTTGTAAAAATGGTTGCTGATGAATTAGCTTATTATTTACAACAGCATGCTACTAAACTCAAAGATATAAGTTGGATACTTGTGTGGTCAATAACAGTGTTGTTTCAGGCCATGGTTTTAAAAATTCATGCCCTTGTTTGAAAAAGTAACTGTGTTTTTCAGGAATTTTTTATTCCAATGACAGAAATGCAGAAATGACAATCTAGCTTAAGAAAACATAAAACCTCATGTTAATGGGAAAGGAGGGGTATGAACTCCAGGTATTATTTAGAGCTGAGGCTCACATTATGTCAGGAGAGGTTTGTCTTGAGCCATCACTTGGCTCTTATTTTTTTCTGGATTAATTCATCCTGGTAAGTGCTCCCTATGTGCTGGCAAAGATGGCCATCATTAAGCTCCAGGCTTACATTGTTCTTATATTTAGTGGTCCAAAAGAAAAGAAAGCACGTCTCTCTAAGTTCTCCCTGAAGAAGTCCCAGGCCCGCCTTCTTTGGCCCAGACTGAGTCGTATGTATAACACTGATTTAATTACAGTGGCCAGTGGGGTAGAGTACTTGGAGTTCTCTGATTGTGTGGTACTGGGCCACACCTCCATCTTTAGAACCAAAGTTTGTATCACTCATGGGAACAGGACACGTATGAGTCTGAGCAAGGTTCTCCCAAAAGAGGAGATGCTGAGCAAAAGAAAGTAGCTGATGCTCTCCAGTGGAACTATTTATTAAGTCCTTTTCCAATAGACATTTAGTGATCATAAAATATTGGCGATATAGTGGGGAACCCCACATTGGCTTCCATTCATGAGGCTCAGGCCAGTGGGTGGGATTGGTCTTTAACAATTTCTGTATCAAGTGGCAAGGGCCATCAGAGGTGGAAAGGAAGTTCTGAGGGAGCCAAGAAGAGTGTGTGACTAAATGGGACTCAGTAATTTGAAGAGAAACACCAGACGTGAGTGAGCTGGTTCTGGACAATGAATAGGGGTCTGTAAGATAGACGTGTGGGTAGGCAGCCCAGGAAAAGGAAATTGCAGGTACAAAGGCACATACTTTGAAAACAAAAGTAAGAATATCATCTTATATGATAGCCAGTACTGTAATCAAAATAGACCTTCCAAGCAAGCAGATTGAAAAAAAAATCCTGACTTAGGGTAAAATTTGAGTTTGTTTGTCCATTTTGGCTGGAAGCCAGTGCAACTTACCCTAGATAACTCAATTTCCATTAAACTGAACTGTGTTTGCACTAGTAAGAAAAACCCTACAGTGGAAATAAAGATTTTTTTTTATATTAAGTTGTTAAGATAAAATGTTAGAAAGCTCTTAAAGGCAATTGCAGTGAAGTTTAACACTTTTACTTGTTACTGAAGGAAAAAAAATTAATATGGCAGCAGTTCAGGAAAGGCGTGCTTCAATTCAGTGAAATGGAAAAGCACAGAAGTTAAAATTGAAACAGTGTTTTATAGATTTCAGTTGTTTTTAAAGGACAACTGGATTATGTCATTAGCAATGATTCAAGTATGGAATATCCTAAATTCAGTATTGGTTCAAAATGTAAAGGTAAAAGGGATTTTTTAAATATTTTGAGGTGGGATGGAGGAAGAAAGAGCCAGGGAAGAGACTGAGTGATGAGGTGGTACAATGACAAAATAATGTTTGGATCCAGCTTTTCCCAGTGACTCTGTAGGCATTAGGTACAATGACGTGGTCTGCTTTAGAGAGACCAAATAAGTGTGTAATAATGATGCAGGTGATGATAATAAAAGCATTGTTTTAAACCCTATGTTTCTATTGTATTCAATCCAGAAATTACCCTTTAATCTAGGCTCAGCATCATCTTGATTTTAGAGATGAAGGAACAAGGCACAGAGATCTTGAGCGACATGTCCAAGGTCGCTGCTGGTAGACCGAGTGTCCTAACTTAACATAGAGTGATGATACTGGACTGCAACTCTGAATAGCAATGGCGAATATTTACTTAACACCTATTGTATAGGTAACACCTACTTGCTTCGTCTGTTCTTCATAGATGTCCTACGAATAGTTATTATTTTAAACCCATTTACAGATGAAGAAAACTTGAGATGTTGAGAAAATTCCCAAGTCAATAAATGCCCAAAGCTAAACTTAAAATAAGTCTTCTGTACTTCATAGACCATATTCCAATCACTAGTCTATAAGATCTCACTTGTGCTACATACAATAATCATCATGAACAAGGGGAATCCGTTTTTTCATTACTGTTCTTGAATCCATAGCAAATGCCCACTTAATGACAGGATGCTACTTTGCTGAGACTTCAATAGTAAAGAATTACTAAAGGATTTAAATATGCGAGTCACAAAGAGAGCTTATTTTAAAGCAACCTGTATCTGTGCTATGAAGACCTATGTTCAGTTGTTTGGGCTTAAACTTGTTTATAAAAAATTGCATTAAAGTATGTTCCACATGCTGAATTTTCATACCTCTCTGAAATTTTTAAAAAATACTTCTTTGTATTTTGATACCAGTTTCAGTTATAAATCTGTTACCATTCTGGTTAAATATAATAAGAGTGGGTGAAGAGTTAGAGACTGGTTCAGAATGATGGAGGAATCCACAGCTTAGAAAATGCCCAAAGAGGGGACCAAATCAGAGCAGCCTTCCCTTACAAGCCCTGGGGGTTATATGCAGCTTGGAATATCCAAATTAGAGTAGTCAGAAGTGAGTGCAACCTTAAAAACAAAGTTTTTATGGGGTATAGGGTAATAGAAAGCCTGCAGGTGGGTAATGTTCATTTCCCACATATCTTTTTCTTTCAAACACAAAACTCAAATCCAAAAAATGCCTCCGAACAAAAAGTAAAAAGTAAATAAAAATGGACACAGAAAGTAGAATAGCTGTTAACGGGGGCTAGGGAAATGGGGAGTGGCAGGTTCGTGTTTAACGGGTACAGAGTTTCCGTGTGGGATGATGAAAAGTTCTAGAGAGGGGTGGTGGTGATGGCTGCACAACAGTATGAATGTACTTAATGCCACTGATCTGTACAATTAAAAATTGCTAAAATGGTAAATTTTATGTTATATGTATTTACCACAATAAAAAAAAGAGGAGACTTGTTCTCTACAGGAATGAAAAGGACTGTTTGGTAAAGCTAGGATGGTTTATATGGGAACTGGCGTCCGAGAGTGGAGACTTCATTTCAGCCATTCTTAATGACTGGTTTGTTACTGGCTGAACATAAGATGAAACCTGCAGGTTAGTAACATCTTGTCCATCAATACAAAGGCCTCAGCTAGATTTTCTACTGTCTTAATTTTAAATTCAAACCAGTTATCAATTTGAGGAATGACAAAGAGAATGAGCAAGATTGATAATTAGCAACAGTGGCCAGAGAGGGAAGAGTTAATCCAGGAAACAGGAAATGACTTTACAATTCCCTCTATACTTAGTATCTTTTGAGAGATATATTTATTAAGCAAGAACAATATGCTGTAAAACAAAGGAATGCATAAAAATGTAACCAATGAAAAAATCAGGAGAAGAGTAGAGAAAAAAAATTAAGCAAATCTCCTAGAAATAGAACAAAAACAAATAATAAGTAAAATATGATCATTAAAATTAAAGAGAGATTAACCATAGGTTTGCTACCCAAATAATGGAAGTTGCTGCAAGAGAAAACAGGGCAATAAGTCATCAAAGAATAATGAAAAGAGGCAACCTGAGCTGAAGTAGGAGTCTTCCCATGTGTGTGGCAGAGTGGAGCAAAAGATACTTGTGTTATTGTGAAAATTCAGAATATCAGAGATAAAGACAAAATGCTAAAGTTTTCAGAAAGGAAAATACAAAGTTAAAAACAGCGCACCTTACAGCTCAACAATAAAAAGACAAATAACCCAATCAAAAAATGGACAAAGGATTTAAACAAACAGTTCTCCCCAAAAGATAAACAAATGACAATAAGCACCTGAAAAGATGCTCAATGTTATTAGCTAGCAGGGAAATCCAAATTCAAACCACATGGGGCTACCCCTTAATACCCACTAGGAGGTCTGTGATCAGAAAGACATAATAGCAAATGTTGGTGAGAATGTGGATGAATTAAAACACTCATTTATTGCTGGCGGGAATGTAGAATGGTATACCACTCTAGAAAGCTGTCTCATAGTTTCTCAAAAGGTTAAACATGGAGTTACCATATATATGACCAAGTAATTACATTCCTATGTATATAGCCAAGAGAAATGAAAAGAAATATCTGCACTAAAAATTGTGCATAAATGTTCATAATGGTATTATTCATAATAGCCCCAAAGTGGAAGCTTTGTATAATCCATGGAATGTAGTGTATCCTTACAGTGGAATACTATCTGGCCATAGCAAAACAAAAGTGCTGATAGATGTTACAACATGGACGAACCTTGGAAATATGCTAAATGAAGGAAGTCAGTCACAAAAAGAACACATATTTAAGATTCCCCTGTAGATGATATAACAGAATAGGGAAATCTATATAGAGATAGAAAATAGGTTAGTGGTTGCCTAGGGATGTGAGGGTTGGGGAAAAAAGGGGAGTGACTGTTTAGAAGGTATAGGTTTCTTTTAGGGAGATGAAAATATTCTACTATTCTAAGATGGTTGCACAACCCTATGACTGTACTAAAAGCCACTGAATTCTATACTTGAAGTGGATGAATTGTATAATATTTGTGAATTATATTATAATGAAGCTATTATTTATTTATTTTAAGTCACAGCGACCAGGCTTCTTAGCAGCCTTGTTTTCTAGAAGCCTATATGTAATGCAGAAATAAAGACCTGGAGGAGAATAAGATAAGGCTGTTTATTCAGAGCTTTCTGTAGCAAGGAAGTCAGCCACTATCACTTGATTTTGGCAGAAACTCAAAGACAGACAGAGAAGTGGGAAAGCTTTATAGTAGAATAAAGGGAAGGCTTCAGGTGTGTGCTTTGATTGGAGGCTGTCAACATGCGGAAGCTGTACATAGGTTGACTAGAAGCCAGGCATCCATTGTGATTGGTTAGGGGTGCATATTTGGCTTTCCTTGGTTGGTACCAAATTGAAATTGGGAACAAAAACTAGAGAAATTTTAAGTTATTAATTAAGTTCTGGCCATTTGGGGCCGGAGTTTATTGTCTGATCTTCCTGGATTGTTTGTTGGATCTGGTGATTTGATTTCCTACAAGTGAAGGAATTGTAGATAGGCTGACTTCCTGGGCTAACTAGTATAGATAATAGGCTGGTTGCTGTAGGTTGTTGGTCAGGGTTCTGTGTTTATATTGGTCTTGGTCTGGTCATTGTCCATTTGTATATTTATTTTCTCAATAAATATGCTTTCAAAATTATGAAGGAATGAAAAAAATATACACAAAGAAAAAATAAAATCTGAGAGCTGAATAAGAACATACATTCAAAGGTCCTTAAACTTTATTTGCTAAGCACCTTTTCTTAGGAAGTTAATAGAAGACATATTCCAAAAAAAGAGCAAGTAAAGAAAAGATAATGACATCCAGAAAAAGGTGATGTAATCCAGAAGAGCGGGGACTGAAGTTCCAGGAAGAGCGCGTTTTGGCAAGTGTGGAGGGCAGCTATCCAGGGTGGGGTACAAGGGCCAAAGATGCCAGCAGAGAATTCTGTGTGGGGAGGGAAGAGAGGAGTTTCTACAAGCATTGATGTAAGGGACTGTCTCCAAAGAGACTAAGCATATAATAATGGTCCAAGGAAAAAAAGAGGCAATTTAAGAAGACACTAGATACTCCAGGAAAAACAATACTATAGTGTTTGCAGTTTTTGATTTTGAATTATTGTTCACAGCAGAGCCTGTAATTACAAACTACAGAATAATACAAGCATTATTGTTTTTCAGTGAAGACAAAATGTAGGATAATGGATTGTAGTTACAAAACAGAACATAAATTCTGTCAATGTTAATAAAAGTAAAATACAGGTAACAGAGGTGAGGAGTTGGAAAATGGGGAAATGTGAAGGAAAGGCAGTATATACCTTTATAATAAGATAGGCAGCCAAGAGGTATTGTCTTATTGTCTATAGTTGATAGAAGAAATAAATGTGTCACTTTATTACTGAGAGAAATAATGGCATTCACATGTCTTCACACACCAGCATAGATTTACAAATTTTAACCTGAATTTTTCCTTAATAATATATTGTGGACATCTCTCTGTGGTAATAAATAAAAGATTTATATTATCATTTATAACTGCTCTGTGTTATAAAATTTATCATACTATACATTTATTGCTAGATTTTTGGATAGTTTCGAATTTTTCACTATAGTAAATAGTGGTACCAAAATATCCTAGTTTGTATATATTTATGGAGTTTACCTTTTACTTCCTTATAACAATTTCCTAAAAATGTAATTCTACACCTAAAGTTATCTGTAAGTGAAAATTTGAATTATATACAGATTTTTCTCCAGAAATGTTTATTGATTTATACTTTCAACAATAATGTATGATATTTCCTATTTCCATGCATCATTATCAACATCCACCAATATTAAACTTTTTGATATTCTTCATCTGATTTCACCATTACTTAAATTAGCATTGCTTACTAGTAAAGTTGTATATAATTTTATTTTTACTGCTATTTTTATTTCAGCCTTTTCTTACTCTTTGCACACATGGGAATATTTCCTTTATTAGTTTGTTGATTTATATGTTGAATATAAGAAATATTGGACATTGATCTAAAGTATTCGTTACAAAATTTATAAATATCATTTTGTTTGGATTTTAATCTTGTTCATGCTTCTTAAAATTCTAAAGTAGCCAACTCTGTAAGCATTTTTACTTAAAGTATTTGAATTTAGGATCATTCTTAGCAAATCCTCCTTACCTCAGGGTTATAAAATTACATACCTAGATAATATTATAGTATTGCTTTTTTTTTTCACATATAATTATTTAATTCATTTGATATTCAATTTGATGTCAGATGATACAATGTTTTCCAACCAATTTTTCTCCTAATGGATAGTTAGTTCTCCCAGCACTGCTTATTATTGTTTCACTAGTTGAGCATCGCTGAATTTTACTACATGTATGTTTTCCTAGCATCTTTTTATCTTTTTTAATCTATATGCACTAGTACAATAGTGTTTTAATTCCTAGTACTTTTTTTTCCATCTCCATATCTGTTGGGAAAATATCCTTTACTGCCCCTAGTTTTCAAATTGTTTGTGTCTGTTATTTCATAATTATCCTTATGGATACAATTGAAAATAATTTATTCAAAATTTTTAAATGACCTAAGAGTTTTGATTAAAATTGCAAAAAATTTAAGGATGAATAATTTTTCCTATTGCTTTTTCTCATTCAACAAGAATATAAGGCTCTGTATTTTATCAAGTCTTCTTTTATACCCCTCAGTGGTGATGCCTAGTCTTCCGAAGTCTCGCACGTTCACTGGGTATGCATGATGTATATATGTGATCACATGTATGTATGGCTTGTTACTGAAATAATAGTCCTTTGTCCTGCTATACTCTTTTCTCCTTCAAATCATTTAGCTAATCCTTTTGGTATTTGCCTCCATAACTCTAAATGCTTATGATCCTCTCAGGGCCGGTATCTGAGATGGAGCACTGTGTGCGCACACCACACTGTCCTGGCTGTTCAGCAGTGTGGGGTTAGTTGTTTGCCATTGAAGATGTATAGATCTCATCCGGCAGTAAACCTTCAGCATCTTCCTGTGTCCTTCCAGTTTCCTTCTCTATTTAATCCTGTTCCCTGCATCCCATCGTTTTCTCTTGCTTGTGTTAATCCTCATTTTGGTAAAGCCCCACTCGCTCTCTGCTGCTTTCCAGAGAGTGCTAGGCCCTGAGAACACTTGAACTTCATTTACCATCTCCCATTTTTTTTGTTATTTCTGACATATGTTTTATTTCTTTATGTGTACCAAAATCAAGGAAACTATAGTTTATTTTATACCTTCATATTATATATAAGTACAGTATTGATATTTATATAATGTTAAATTGCTTTTAATATACATATGTATAAATAAAAACTGTAATTATTTTGGTATTCATTTAGATTTACCTACATATGTACCTTTTATTTTACTTTTCAGTTTTTTAAGCTACTCTATGTTCTTGTCTGGGATCATGTTCCTTCTGCCTAAAGAATTTCTTTTAGAATACTTTTAAAGCATAAAGAAGAATATGTTGCTCTATAGAGTGCAATAGGACATTAACTACAGAAAAAAGTGCAATCAATTTTTTCTATACTGTAAGGACACACTTATAGTGAAGTCTTTAGAAGCACATTTAATATTGGCAATGAATTCTCTCAGTTTCTGTTTGCCAGGAAATGTAATTGTACTTGATCTGGCTGAAATAATCTGCCGCTGATAACGAGAGGACAGAAACTATCATGTGATGTCTCTCCCCAAAGTCTTTGAGTATTGTTTATTTTCCTTTCTCTTCCTCCTTTAGGACCTTTGGGACTTGGGAATTACCTAGTGAACTCTCCACCATCTATGTAACCGTACAGACTTCACTGCTGGGGGTGGTATGTTTATCTAATTTTTGTGATAGGGAAACACCTTCTTTTAAATAAAAAAGAACAGAAAAAAATAATTAAAGTTTAATCCCAAATTAAAAAGAATGTATGATTTCTAGGCCTTCAAACTCTTTTGAAGCAGTGGCAGTGCCTTCCAGCAATTTCCCCCTATCTACTGCGTCACATGTTGCCCCTTCACTACCAGAACAGTCCCATCAGTATGGAAACAAGTTGTAATTTTGTTGTTGGGCAGCTGTGTCTGGGGAGGTCTCTCCCTGCACACTAGGTAAAACCTCAATCTAGATGGGGAGGCTTCTTGACTCTGAAGGAGAAAGAACTCACGAATGGGTCAGATGAGTGTAGGTAAGGAAGGAAGTCATTAAAGGGAGAGTAGCAGTGAACGGCAGCAACCGTGCAGGCAGCAGAGAGCAAGGAAGAGCAGAGGCAGGAAAGGGAAGCTCACTGAACTCCTGCTCGGCATGGGGCAGATCCCTTGCCAACTCCTGAAGCCAGGGTCACCTGGTGTCCAGTGTCCACTTGAATCTGCACAGTGTGGGAGCTAAATCCCCTGCTACCCCAGGATTTGGGGGAGCCACAGAGCACTATGTGGACTGAGATTATGTTCTGAGAACGTCTCAAAGGCAAAGTATTGCTCTGGGAAGGAGGGGTTCCCTGCCCAGGGAAAGTTCACTGTGAATTCAGTAATAAAGGCAAAGGCAAGAAGGTGGGGATTAAAGGGGTTCATTCTCATGGCTGTAGGCCTCATCCTCTCTTTAGGGCCCTCTCTCCCTAGCCATGCTCTATGCCCCCTGCCTCCATGCTCAGGCTGAGTTCACAGGAGCATGGCCCTCCCTGCCCTCCCAGCTGTGCCCCTACTTCCCCCTGCCCAGTACCTGGTGGAACTCTGCAGATGGGTTTCTGGTACCTGTCAGATGCCTGACCAATTATGTACCAGGACCTGAGGGGAGGAGAGAATGGGTGTTTCCTCTCCCCCATCTCCTAGGCTGGTACTCCAGTGACTGACCATCAGTTCTCTTGATGGTAAACATCCCATAAATGTGCAAACAGGCTCTTAATATATATACAATGGGTGCTATTGAAGCCAGGCAGGAATCCTTGTCAGAAAGTTCCATTTTCCATACACAAAGAAAGATTTTGGACAGGCTACTAAAGAGCACAATCATAGGCTGCAGTCCCGACCAGATCACCCAGGCAACAGGAACTTGCAGGCCCAAATCTGACATCTCAGTAGCCCTTCCCTACTTGTCTGGAGTAGAACAGAGAGAGAAGACTAGTGCCTACATCTAGGAAATGAATGAAATAGTGAAGTAATAAAGACACCACTGGAAGAGTGCAGAGACAAAATACAATAAATTGAGCTGTGGGAGGGCTTTTTTCAAGGCAAAGTACACACTCAAAGAAAGGGGAATGCAGGCCACCCCAGAGAAGAGGCACATGTAAAGGATTAGGATTGGGTCTTAAGGATTTCAAAGAATGGGGTAAAGGGCCAGGAGGCGTAGGCTTGACATCTGGTCTCATGATGTCTATCCTAGTGAGAGACATTATATCAACATCCATACTCATTCCTCCAGATGTTTTGTACGATAAACTTAACACAAGGAATTTATTGATACTGTTCTTATCCAAGACAGTGGTTACCCTCAGGCAGTGGAAACATGCCATGTAGGACTCCTTGCCCTGCCTTAGGATAGGGTTAGTTGTTGACTAATTACCATAAAATAGGTTAGGAATCTTACCTCCTAACTCCCTGGTTTTAAAAATGGAATCTTAGACTTAAGGTGGAGTCCCTCCTGTTCTTACTATACTATTTATATTTGGTATTTCTCATCATAGGCGGGAAAAATTAATCATGATGCTTGTCCCATGTTCCTGCTTACCTCAGTTCCTTCCATCTAAATGAAAAGCATTCATGCTGCTCCACCTACTGTCCCATTCATCTGTTCCCCCGTTATAGCAGGACTCCTCAGCTGAGCAGAACATTTTTCTTTCCGAACTCATCTTGCGGGGCTTCCTCATGTTGCTCAGACCTCTCTGCAAATTCACTTTCTCAGTAAGGCCTTCTCCTTGTTCAATTGCTGTCCCCTCTTTGGCACTCCCTATCTCCCTTCCCCAAATTAATTTTCTTGATAGCATGATAGCCATCGGTTATACTGTAAAGATTTGGCTTCAATTCTGTAAGGCATGGAACCAGATCAGACTCAATATTTTGGCATTTTCTAGAGCATGCTCTCCCAAAACTTTATTTCATCCAGATTAAAAGGGTTACTGTGATATTGTGATTTATAATACTTGGTCTTTGACCCATTCCTGGCATCTAACTCCTTTTTATAATCCTTGGAATTTCCTTTGCTAAGAGCAGGAAAGGTATCTTACGTTAGTGAGATGATTCTTGATAAGCCCTTAGGTAACCTAAGAATAAGGGCTGGTTGCCAGGGGCAGGAGTCCTGTGACCAGGGGGTGGTCCCTTTCAATCCCATGCCTACCCTCAATCTCCATGGAGGGGAAAGGGGCAGGATGTTGCCAATGGCCCATTATTTAATCAGTCAGTCAATGTAATGAACCCTCCCTAAAACCCAAAAGGAGAAGGCTCAGAGAGCTTCTGGACTGGTGAATGAAAGACTGGGGAGAGTTACCATGCCTGTAAAATGCATGGAAGCTCCGTGCTCTTTCTTCTTGCCATGCCATGTACATTTTCCCATCTGGCTGTGCCTGAGCTATTTTATAATGAACTGCTAATCTAGTGAGTAGAAAGTTTTTCTGAATTTGGCAAGCCACTTTAACAAATTAATCAAATCTAAGTAGATCATCATAGAACCTCTGATTTATTAGCCAGTTTATCAGAGGCACAGTTAACAGCCTGAGCTTGCCCCTGGCACCGGAAGTCAGGTGGGGCAGTGCCAGGTGGGGCAGTCTTGTAGGACTGAACCCTTAACCTGTAGAATCTGATGCTAGAACATGGGTAGAACAGTGTTGCAAATGAGTTGAATTCTGGAATGACAAGGCAAAAATTGTGAAATGTCCTAAATTAAGTGACATTAAGGCCTAGAGATGAGGGTGTTGGGGAGGAAGAAATTTCCTCAACCCCTTGAGGTTCTTCTTGCTGGTCTGGAAATCAGATTGAGATGAGGAAGATTAATTGGAGGAAAAAACCTAAGTTTAACTATGTTCATAGAGTTTTCAGAGACAGATGTGGGTTCCCAAAACAGGGAGACTGAGGCACCATATATGTCATCCTGCACCAAGGAAAAGGTGGTAGGGGTCTGACACTTCAAAGGAAAAGGGAACTAATTCACAGGAATATGAAAAGAGTAAATGTTTGATAAATAAATGTTTGCTGGGCCACACAGAAACAACGAGGGGGCACAAAGAGAAATTTTAAACAACCTTAGCCACATCCCTCCCTGTCTACCACACCTAGTTTACCTTATAATATAGCCATCTAAGGTGATAATTCTCTTCTGGGAGCATGTCCTCTATCTAAAATTATTTTTAATGTAGTCAGTGGGTGGAAAGTCAAAATTTCTTTCTGAGTCTTTTGGGCCTTGATGGTTTCATCCCTCAATAATCTGCTTGTCACAATGGCACGTCTTGGGCAGCCTTCCCCTGGTCCCTACAGGGGAGAGAGACAAGGGAAAGTTATCTGTCAATAGCTGAGGGCCATAGATAACCCGAAACTCCATGTTCCTGGATGAAGTCCTTTCAGTAATCATCTAGAAGGTCCCCAGGACCACTGAGTCCCCTTTGCTCAAGACCAGTGTCTGACCATCATCAACAACCAACCCATGAGCCTTCTCGATTGCCTCACCACATATCCCTAGACTTTCCCCCACTTCAGCGTCAATTCACCTTCCTTATATGCAGCCAGTGTGAATTTAGAGAACTTTCTTTCCTTGAGACCCCTTGTAAATGTGCCGTGTCTTGAGTCTGGCAGGCAAGTTGTTTCTGTTAACTGGCCTTGCTACTGGTGATGCAGAAACTTCCTGTCCCAGGACTGTCTGTATTCTGGCTCATCTGAAACGGCTCAATAAACCGTTTTATTTCAGAGATCTCTTGGTCTGTAGAGTTTTTTTTATTTGTCAGGGACATCCTACTAGTACCTAAGGGTATTATTTGTGTGAGAAGCAACCTTTCTCCACCCAACAAATTTTGTAATTGGTCCAGGAGCTTAATTTAATTACCTTGTCACAGAGTTCAGTTTACTATTAAGGTAATGAAGCTTAAGCTTCAGGGCCCCTCATTTGTACACACCTGCAGCAATACTGGGAGCTGTTGAGTTGTAGCGTGTACTAGTTGGGAGAAGAAAAAAGTGACCACCAGGAATATTTCTAAGGAAGCATTCATGGTATGTTACCCACAGAGAACTCAGAAGAAAAGAGACACAAATCTCTAAGAACTTTAAAGTGATTTATTAATTAATAAGTACTATGTTCCTAACTTTATATTTGTTTATTTATTTATTTAAAAAAATTTTTATTTTGTTATCATTAACCTACAATTACATGAAGAACATTATGTTTACTAGGCTCTCCCCTACCCCAAGTTCCCCCCACAAAGCCCATTACAGTCACTGTCCATCAGCATAGTAAGATGTTGTAGAATCACTACTTGTCTTCTCTGTTGCAAAGCCCTCCCCTTTACCCCACCCCCACATTATACATGCTAATCATAATACCCCCTTTCCTCTTCCCCCCCTTTATCCCTCCCTACCCACATTCTCCCCAGTCTCTTTCCCTTTAGTAACTGTTAGTCCATTCTTGGGTTCTGTGAGTCTGCTGCTGTTTTGTTCCTTCAGTTTTTCTTTTGTTCTTACACTCCACAGATGAGTGAAATCATTTGGTATTTGTCTTTCTCTGCTTGGCTTATTTCACTGAGCATAATACCCTCTAGCTCCATCCATGTTGTTGCAAATGGTAGGATTTGTTTTCTTCTTATGGCTGAATAATATTCCATTGTGTATATGTACCACATCTTCTTTATCCATTCATCTACTGATGGACACTTAGGTTGCTTCCATTTCTTGGCTGTTGTAAATAGTGCAGCGATAAACATAGGGGTGCATCTGTCTTTTTCAAACTGGAGTGCTGTATCCTTAGGGTAAATTCCTAGAAGTGGAATTCCTGGGTCAAATGGTAAGTCTATTTTGAGCATTTTGAGGAACCTCCATATTGCTTTCCACAATGGTTGAACTAATTTACATTCCCACCAGCAGTGTAGGAGGGTTCCCCTTTCTCCACAACCTCACCAACATTTGTTGTTGTTTGTCTTTTGGATGGTAGCCATCCTCCTCTGGTGTGAGGTGATAACTCATTGTGGTTTTAATTTGCATTTCTCTGATAACTAACGATGTGGAGCATCTTTTCATGTGTCTGTTGGCCATCTGAATTTCTTCTTTGGAGAACTGTCTGTTCAGCTCCTCTGCCCCATTTTCTAATTGGATTATTTGCTTTTCATTTGTTGAGCTGTGTTAGCTCTTTATATATTTTGGATCTGTCATTTACGAATATATTCTCCCATACTGTAGGGTACCTTTTTGTTCTATTGATGGTATCCTTTGCTGTACAGAAGCTTTTCAGCTTGATATAGTCCCACTTGTTCATTTTTGCTTTTGTTTTCCTTGCCTGGGGAAATATATTCATGAAGAAGTCACTCATGTTTATGTCCAAGAGATTTTTGCCTATGTTTTTTTCTAAGAGTTTTATGGTTTCATGACTTACATTCAGGTCTTTGATCCATTTTGAATTTGCTTTTGTGTATGGGGTTAGACAGTGATCCAGTTTCATTCTCTTACATGTAGCTGTCTAGTTTTGCCAGCACCATCTGTTGAAGAGACTGTCATTTCCCCATTGTATGTCCACGGCTCCTTTATCGAATATTAATTGACCATATATGTTTGGGTTAATTTCTGGAGTCTCTAATCTGTTCCACTGGTCTGTGGCTCTGTTCTTGTGCCAGTACCAAATTGTCTTGATTACTATGGCTTTGTAGTAGAGCCTGAAGTTGGGGAGTGAGATCCCCCCTACTTTATTCTTCTTTTTCAGGATTGCTTTGGCTATTTGGGGTCTTTGGTGTTTCCATATGAATTTTTGAATTATTTGTTCCAGTTCATTGAAGAATGTTGCTGGTAGTTTCATAGGGATTGCATCAAATCTGTATATTGCTTTGGGCAGGATGGCCATTTTGATGATATTAATTCTTCCTAGCCATGAGCATGGTACGAGTTTCCATTTGTTAGTGTCCCCTTTAATTTCTCTTAAGAGTGACTTGTAGTTTTCAGGGTATAGGTCTTTCACTTCTTTGGTTAGATTTATTCCTAGGTATTTTATTCTTTTTGATGCAATTGTGAATGGAATTGTTTTCCTGATTTCTCTTTCTATTGGTTCATTGTTAGTGTATAGGAAAGCCACAGATTTCTGTGTGTTAATTTTGTATCCTGCAACTTTGCTGTATTCCGATATCAGTTCTAGTAGTTTTAGAGTGGAGTCTTTAGGGTTTTTTATGTACAATATTATGTCATCTGCAAATGGTGACAGTTTAACTTCTTCTTTACCAATCTGGATTCCTTGTATTTCTTTGTTTTGTCTAATTGCCATGGCTAGGACCTCCAGTACTATGTTAAATAACAGTGGGGAGAGTGGGCATCCCTGTCTTGTTCCCGATCTCAGAGGAAAAGCTTTCAGCTTCTCGCCATTCAGTATGATGTTGGCTGTGGGTTTATCATATATGGCCTTTATTATGTTGAGGTACTTGCCCTCTATACCCATTTTGCTGAGAGTTTTTATCATGAATGGATGTTGAATTTTGTCAAATGCTTTTTCAGCATCTATGGAGATGATCATGTGGTTTTTGTCTTTCTTTTTGTTGATGTGGTTGATGATGTTGATGGATTTTCGAATGTTGTACCATCCTTGCACCACTTGGTCATGGTGTATGATCCTTTTGGTATATTTTAGAATTCGGTTTGCTAATGTTATATTGAGTATTTTTGCATCTATGTTCACCAGGGATATTGGTCTGCAATTTTCATTTTTGGTGGGGTCTTTGCCTGGTTTTGGTATTAGGGTGATGTTGGCTTCATAGAATGAGTTTGGGAGTATTCCCTCCTCTTCTATTTTTTGGAAAACTTTAAGGAGAATGTGTATTATATCTTCTCTGTATGTCTGATAAAATTCCGAGGTAAATCCATCTGGCCCAGGGGTTTTTTTCTTGGGTAGTTTTTTGATTACCGCTTCAATTTATTTGCTGGTAATTGGTTTGTTTAGATTTTGTGTTTCTTCCTTGGTCAGTCTTGGAAGGTTGTATTTTTCTAGGAAGTTGTCCATTTCTTCTAGGTTTTCTAGCTTCTTAGCATATAGGTTTTCATAGTGTCTCTAATAATTCTTTGTATTTCTGTTGGGTCCGTCATGATGTTTCCTTTCTTGTTTCTGATTCTGTTGATGTGTGTTGATTCTCTTTTTCTCTTAATAAGTCTGGCTAGAGGCTTATCTATTTTGTTTATTTTCTCAAAGAACCAGCTCTTGGTTTCATTGATTTTTTTTATTGTTTTATTCTTCTCAATTTTGGTTATTTCTTCTCTGATCTTTATTATGTCCCTCCTTCTGCTGACTTTAGGCCTCATTTGTTCTTCTTTTTCCAATTTTGATAATTGTGATGTTAGACTATTCATTTGGGATTGTTCTTCCTTCTTTAAATATGCCTGGATTGCTATATACTTTCCTCTTACATCTGCTTTTGGTGTGTCCCACAGAAGTTGGGGCTTTGTGTTGTTGTAGTCATTTATTTCCATATATTGCTGGATCTCCATTTTAATTTGGTTGTTGATCCATTGATTATTTAGAAGCATGTTGTTAAGCCTCCATGTGTTTGTGTGCCTTTTTGCTTTCTTGGTACAATTCATTTCTAGTTTTATACATTTTATAACTTTCTCAAAAGTTGGTTGGTAGGATTTCAATCTTTTTGAATTACTAAGGCTCTTTTTGTGGCCTAGTATGTGGTCTATTATGGGGAATGTTCCATGTGCACTTGAGAAGAATGTGTATCCTGTTGCTTTTAGGTGTAGAGTTCTATAGATGTCTGTTCGGTCCATCTGTTCTAGTGTGTTGTTCAGTGCCTCTGTGTCCGTACTTATTTTCTGTCTGGTGCTGGTTGATCTGTCCTTTGGAGTGAATGGTGTGTTGAAGTCCCCTAAAATGAATGCATTGCAGTCTATTTCCTCCTTTAGTTCTGTTAGTATTTGTTTCACATATGCTGGTGCTCCTGTGTTGGGTGCATATATATTTATAATGGTTATGTCCTCTTGTTGGACTGAGCCCTTTATCATTATGTAGTGTCCTTCTTTATCTCTTGTTACTTTCTTTGTTTTGAATTCTATTTTGTCTGATATTAGTACTGCAACCCCTGCTTTCTTCTCTCTGTTGTTTGCCTGAAATATGTTTTTCCATCCCTTGACTTTTAGTCTGTGCATGTCTTTGGGTTTGAGGTGAGTTCCTTCTGAGCAGCATATAGATGGGTCTTGCTTTTTTATCCATTCTATTACTCTGTGTCTTTCAATACGTGCATTCAGTCCATTTACATTTAGGATGATTATCGATAGGTATGTACTTATTGCCATTTCAGGCTTTAGATTCGTGGTTACCAAAGGTTCCAGGTTACTTTCCTTACTATCTAAGAGTCTAACCTAACTCACTTAGTATGCTGTTACAAACACAATCTAAAGGTTCTTTTCTATTTCTCCTCCTTTTTCTTTCTCCTTCATTCTTTATATATTAGGTATCAAATTCTGTACTTTTTGTCTATCCCTTGATTGACTTTGGGGATAGTCAATTTTTGCATTTGCCTTGCAATCAGCTGCTCCACCTTCCCTACCATGGTTTTACTACCTCTGGTGACAGCTATCCAACCCTAGGAACACTTCCATCTATAGTAGTCCCTCCAAAATAGACTGCAGAGATGGTTTGTGGGAGTTAAACTCTCTCAGCTTTTGCTTACCTGGAAATTGTTTAATCCCTTCTTCAAATTTAAATGATAATCTTGCCGGATAAAGTAATCTTGGTTCCAGGCCCTTCTGCTTCATAGCGTTAAATACATCATGCCACTCCCTTCTGGCCTGTAAGGTTTCTGCTGAGAAGTCTGATGTTAATCTGATGGGCTTTCCTTTGTATGTGATCTTATTTCTGCCTCTGGCTGCTTTGAACAGTCTGTCCTTATCCTTGATCTTTCCCATTTTAATTACTATGTGTCTTGGTGTTGTCTTCCTTGGGTCCCTTGTGTAGCGGATCTGTGGATCTCTGTGGCCTGACAGACTATGTCCTTCCCCAGATTGGGGAAGTTTTCAGCAACTACCTCCTCAAAGACACTTTCTATCCCTTTCTCTCTCTCTTCTTCTTCTGGTATCCCTATAATGTAAATATTGTTCCGCTTGGATTGGTCACACAGTTCTCTCAATATTCTTTCATTTTTAGAGATTCTTTTTTCTCTCTGTGCCTCAGCTTCTTTGTATTCCTCTTCTCTAGTTTCTATTTCATTAATTGTCTCCTCCACCGTATCCAACCTGCTTTTAATATCATCCATCATGCTCTTCAATGATTGGATCTCTGACCTGAATTCATTCCTGAGTTCTTGGATGTTTTTCTGTATCTCCATTAGGATGTTGATGATTTTTATTTTTAACTCCCTTTCAGGAAGATTCACGAGGTCTTTATCATTTAAATCTTTCCGGGAGTTGTATTAACAATTTTACTCTGGACAAGGCTCCTTTGGCATTTCATGTTTGTGTATGTCCAGAAGCTCTATTCTAGAGCTAGTGTCCTCTAGTGTCCAGAAGCTCTATTCTGGAGCTGCTGAGCCCCTGAAGCAATGTCAGGGGTCGCAGGGGAGCGATAGTGGTGCCTGGGGGTAGGAAAGAGCTGTTCCCCGCCTCCTGGCTGCTGTACCTCTCTCCACTGCCTGAGCCAGTGGGCCAGTTGCACAGGTTTAAGTTTTTGTCCCAGAGCAGGCAGATATGGATCCCTGCTTTCCACAAGCAGCCGGAATCCCAGTCTCCCCAGGAACTCTGCCAGTATTAACTTTCCAACCCGGTAGTCATGCGAGTCTCATGAAAGCACCATGAAATGTAGGTTTGTGCTCCCAGCGCAGATCTCCAGAGCTAGGTATTCAGCAGTACCAGGCCTTCCACTCCCTCCCTGCTCCGTTTCTCTTCCTCCTACTGGTGAGCTGGGGTGGGGGAGGGGCTCAGGTCCCATGGAACCACAGCTCTGGTATGTTACCCCATTTGCTGAGGTCTGCTCTTTTCTCCAGGTGTGTGCAGTCTGACATGTCCTCTTTCCTGTTGCTCTCTCAGGATTATTTGAGCCAATTAAATTTTCGAATTGTATCCGGTTTTAGGAGGAAGCCCCTGTCTCTCCTCTCACGCTGCCATCTTTAATGCTTTTATCACTTTATATTTATTTATTTATTTATTTATTTATTTATTTATTTATTTATTTATTTATTTATTTATTTATTTATTTATTTATTTATTTCATAAAGACAGCTCCCAAATAGTAAATTTTTAGGCCCCACAAAACCTAGAATAGGCACTGTTTGGTCAAATAAATTTGGGAAACACAGGACTAAGCAAAGTGAAACAGGTTTCCTTGAGGCACAGTTTTAGAGGCACTTACAAAGTAAATCTCTTAGAGAAAGTTGGGATATGCAATTATTTCCCAAATGTGACACTCATTTTTTTCATCAAGCATTTTAAGCAACCAGTATCCTGTGGAAAATACTTTGGGAAGCACTGTCTCTGCTTCCTATCCAATTTCCAGCAGAAAGGGTGAGCCATCTTTAACAGCTTCAGTAATCCAGTTGGAGGACTGAAATGTCACTTCATAATGAGTTTTATATTTGAAGGAAATAGGAAGTAGATTCTTTCTGAGATTGATTTAGCCTGATTCTGGATGAAATAAGAAAAATAAAATCCTTGAACACAACCAAACCTGCCCTCAATAATCACCTTTTTAACCATTGTCAGTTTCCCATTGATGGAGATTTGAGCTGCTTTCCTGAAAGGAGGAGTACTTCTGCCATGATATTTTCAGATTTAATCTTCATTTTCAAATTCCACTGCCCCACTAGGAACTGGCAGTAAACTAAAATAGTCCTAAATGTAACCTACAAAGCATCTCAATGCAACCAATAATTGGAAGCTATCACAGCTCTTCAAGGATAGTTTTTAAATAGTTTCAAAATGTTTTAAGTTGCTAAGTATAAAAAAGAAACTACAGATTTTCAAAAAAGAATTAAATTGAATGAAACTCACCCTAAATAGTAGACAATTAGACTAATTTAAACAGTTCAAAAAAATGTTAGACTAAAAAGTTTCTCAGATAATGAAATGAAATTGTGCTTGTTACTCGGGAGTGAAAATACATTCCCAGCCTGGGGCAAATTACCTTTGAAGCCTAAATCAGTCAAAGGGAGAAATAAAGTGGGAGAAGCCTGTTTATTGCTGATAAACAGTCATCTAGTTCTACTTGCCCATGTCTCTCAAGACCTGGCTGCAAAAAGGGACTTCACCCAACTTCTCCTTTCTGGTCCAGATATGCCCTTGCTCACCCTTATAATCACCTATTGGTATGGAGATGGACTACTTCTCTCCACCCCTTGGAGACACCTATTTGATATGGAGATGCACTAATGGCAGGCAAGAGATTCTGGAAATATTGCAATTTTATCCACCGTACCTTATCTATACCAGGTGGCATTTTAAATAGTACTTTCTACAGGAAACTCAGTGATGTCTGTTTGTGTGTGTGTGTGGTGTGTATATTAGTGATAATCACATCTGTCTTTGAATTTGGCTTTCTGCTGATGTACCATTCATTTTTCTAACTTTTCACTTGAGTTCTATCACATTTACAGCATCTGCATTCACAAGATTACTCATATCCCTCACTCAGATTTCATGGCATTTAACAACTATAGTTAGACTTTTCAAATGCTATATCAGTCTTCAGTATTACTTTCACTGGCAGGGATATTAGCTTTTAAAAATGCTGAAAAAATTGTAGAAGTTTCATTTTCAAAATGGGCTGTACTTAATTTTGATGACAGTTATCTTGTTCATAACCACACTAAAAAGATCAGTCTCATTAAAAGTGTACTACAATTGGCAAATCTAAATATGATGGACCAAATTCTATTAAAAGATTTGTAGAAATGGTCTTAAGATATGAGTTACCAGGAGTTTTAAGAGGAGAGGTAATAAAAATAAGATTTTCTTACTTTCTGGGTAAATATTATTTCAGATTGAAAAGCAGGGTAATAATATGTCCTGGTTTTCCCAGCAGAGTCCAGTTCAGGCCTTTTGTTTTAGCTGAATTATTACTATCATTCTCTTTCACTCTCAAAAGTGTCTTAGAATGAATGATAAATTATATAGTCATCCTATTTACAGATTGCCTACTAAATCTGGGACAATTTGATCTAAGTCATTCAGTATTTTCTTCCAGTTTCCTCCAATACCTACTGTGTTACAAAGCTTAGATGGATTTGAAATAATAGTGAAAAATTATACACACACACACACACACACACACACACACACACACATATACAGAATTAGATATAAAAAGTCAATTTTAGACAAACATACCCCATGTACTATATAGATCCACAAGGCAAATGACTACATGTTATTTTTTATACCCTATGTTGCCTTCACATATCAGATAGTATGTATTTGTATTATATTTTGCCTACATGTATATATACATGCCTACCATGTATTTTAGGACAACTGTAAAGACAAAATTTCTTGCTCCCTAAGTCAAGAAAAACCTACATAATATAAAAATCGCAATAACATCTGATATGTATGATTGTTCACTAAGGGCCTATTAACATTTAAAACATGCAACTATTCACTTTATTTTTGTCGAAAATTTGACCTAATAATAGCAACACTAACAGAAATACTGTGATAAAGACCAATAATAGTTTATAATTTTCTTGCTTGAAAAATAACTTCCTTGATTAGTAGTAGTAGAATTCTTAGGACTATGTGTCATGGTATATTTTTCCATTTTATTTATTATGTACTTTTAGCAGATAGAAACATAAAACATATTTAAATGGTTCATCTTCCCACTGTTAGCCTTAAAAATAAAGCAGTTAGCTATTTCACCTGCAAAAATGGTTTATTTGGGAATAGCAGAGAATTACAATTTAGGACTAGCAAACTACAGTAAAACCATAGGCATGTCTGAAGTACAAAGAGATGACAATTACTTTACAGAGGAAAAGGCTGGGTTGGGAGGTCTGTTCTAAGCAAAAAATCTATTGGAGTGAACTGGGGAGTCCATGTATCATGGCTTCTCATTGGCTGAGTTGTGACAGTTTCTCATTGGCTGGGCTTTTGAGGGACGCACAAGATGGAAACCTTGCTTCCTCTGGCTGAGTAATAACGTAGCTAAAACAGTATGGACTTGCAAGGTATCTGACTCTTCTGGCCAGGTCTACAATTGGGGAGGAGTGGTAGGACACGAGAGTGCCCCTGCTGGCCCCTTGTCACCATGTCAGTGAGGTTTTCCTTTATTGTCACACCACCAACCAGATAACTAATGCCTATGAATGTTTAAATATTTCAAACCCTCCCCCTCACAAAATTTCGTTTTTATACATGGTGTATTTGTTATCAATTGTGTAACAAGTTACTGTATAACACGTTAGCAGCCGAAAGCACAGACTTTTATTATTTTCGAGTTTCTTTGGGTCAGGAATTCAGAAGTGGTTTGCTGTGTGGTTCTGGCTCAAGGTCTTTCATAAGGTTGCAGTCAAGCTAGGTCAGAGCCATGGGCATTTGAAGGCTTGGCTGTGGCTGTAGGGTCCATTTCCAAGATGGCTCTTTCACATGGCTGTTGGCAGGAGGCATCAATTCCTTGCTGCAGCTGTCAGTGGGCCTTGGTTTTGTGTCATGGCACCCATTCGTAGGGCTGCTTGGATGTCTTCAAGACGTGTAAGCTGGCTTTCCCCAGAGCAAGTGACCCAAAAGTTCCAAGAAAAGAGCTGCAAGGTGAATTTTGTTTCCTAGTTGCAGAAGTTACACACTCCTTCTCTCATACTTGATCCATGAGAAGCAACTCTAGACCACACTCAAGGGGAGGGGAATTAATTCTGACCTCTTGAAGTGAGGATCACCAGAGAATCTGTGGATGTATTTTAAAACCACCTATGGTAGACATTTAGGAAGCTACTACGAAGTAGAGACACTGGAAGCTATAAACCATTTCTGAGAGAAATTAAGGATCTAAACGAAAGATATACCATATTCAGAGATTACAGCCTTGATACCATTATGGGTATTAATTCACTCCAAATTGATTTATATATTCAGTGCTGTCACAATAAAAACTCAGAAGTCTTTCTTGTAGAAACTGACAAGATGACCTCTGAATTGATATAGAAAAGCAAAGGGCCTTGAACAAATAAGACAATCCTGAAGAAAATTAGAATACATGCACTAACACATTTCAAGGTTTACCACAAAGTTTTAGTAATTAAGACAAAAGTGTTTTTGGGAAAGGATAGAAAAATAATTCATTGAAACAGAGTCCAGAAAGAGACACATGTAGTATCATTTGATTTTTAGCAAAAGTACCAAACATTTTAAAGGGCAAAATCCTAAATGGTAAACAATCAAATGTTTATCATGAGAACGGATTGATAAATTGCAGTGTATTCAGTACTCTGGAATAGTACTCAGCAACAAAAGGAACATAATACTGATACATGCAAAAAATTAATAAGTCTTTAATACATTTTGCTGAGCAAAAGAATCTGGATATAAACAAATATATACATATGTCTACATTTATATGAAACTAAGAATAGGCAAGACTAACCTATGGGAATAGAAATCAGAATAGTGGTTACCACTGGGGCACAGTATAGACAGGGAAAGGGCATGAGAAAACTTCCTGGAGTGATGGGAATGTTTTGTATCATGATGTACATGATGTTTATATGAGTGTACAAATAGGTAAAAATGCACTGAGCTTTACACGTAATGATTACACATTTTTCCTCTAAGTAGTTTGCTCCTCAATTTAAAAAAGACAAAATGAAAAATTTGCAGTTTCTAGTAAGGTACCAGAATATTATAGATTCTGCATACTGAAAGATGTGCCAAATCAAAGAGCAGATTTACAAAAAAAAAATGTGCAAACTGGTTTCATAACTTCTGGACTCAGCAATATCACAGTAAATGTGTTCTACACTTGAGAGGAAACTGTGCTCTCTTCATTTGGTGGGTCACAGGATGTGAGAATGCTTGTTTACAGTAGGTCGAACATAGATCATGTAGGAGAGAAAACTGGCTTACTATGTTTTAATTCCCACCTCAGACGGCAAGAAGACCTCAAAAGTGAGATTTTGTTTTTTCCAAAGACTAGACTAGAGGTGAGGCCAGCTGAAATCATGGCCCATGTAATGGGAAGTCTGGACAGAAGGTTGAGGAAAATGCCTAGAAAAGGAAGAGGCAGATGTAAACAGTAGTCTGGTTTGTGAGAGTGTAAATCACGTGTGCCGTCTGTTTACTTCTTTACCTCCCTTGATGGGCGGCTGGTGAACAGAGGAGGAGGTCCAGAAGAAAAGGAACGAGAAGGAAGAAGAAACAGCCTTTTCTACAGCATGAGGAAAATAACATCACCTTATATTTGAGGAGAGGAAGTCTTAGTTTTGAATTAAGATGTTGCTCAGTATCTTGGATGTAGCACTTTGAAGTTTGCACAGGAGAGGAAAACACAAATAAAATTGTGTTTTCATGATATAATACATGTACTTATTCAATTTCTTCTTCTTGTGATAAAGTGAGATGACAAAATGCCCACATGATCAGGTGAAGTGAGATGAATGACAGGCATTGTGCCATAGTGTCAGGCTACAACTGACCCTCGACAATACTCTGGAAAGCAAAACCATGGGTAGGGGACTATTTCATCATGCCATTGTCCTTTAGCCTGTAAAGTTTCTCCTTAGAGATCTGCTGATAGTTTTATGTGTGTTCTCTCGTGTGCACCAACTTTTTTCTCTCTTGCTGCTTTTAAGATTCTTTAATTTTTGATGTTTTAATTATAATGTGTCTTGATGTGGGTTTCTTTGGATTCATTTTTTTGGAACTTTCTAGTCTTTCTGTATCTGGATGTCTATTTCCTTCCCCAGGTCAGGGAAGTTCTTGACCACTATTTTTTAAAAATAAGTTTGCTGTCCCTTTCTCTTTCTCTTCTCCTTCTGAAATCCCTATAATGTTGTGTTACTCTGTTTGATACGTCTCACAGGTCTGTTGAGCTATCTTCACTTTTAAAAATTATTTTTTCCTTTTAGTTGCTCTGTTTTGGTGAGTTCTACTACCCTGATTTCTAGCTTACTGATTCTTTGCTTGTCTGCTGTTGAACCCTTCTGGTTTATTTTTTTAGTTCACTTACTGTGGTGTTCTTCAGCTCTGTAACTTCTGTTTGGCACTTTCTTCCATCTCTTTGGACTTCTCACTGTGTTCATCCATTCTTCTCCTGTGGTGATCATCTGTGATCATTACTTTGAACTGTCAGGTCATTTACTTACCTCTGTTTGCTGAAGATGTTCTCTGATGTTTTATTTATTATTATTTATTTCACATTATCTTATTTATTATATATTTATCTTATCTCTTATTTAATCTGGAACATATTTCTCTGTTTCCTCATTTTGCTTGACTCTCTGTGTTTGTTTCTATGTATTATACAAAACACTATCTCTCTCAGTCTTGAAGGAGTGGCCTTATAGAGGAGAGAAATCTTGTTGTTTAATCTTGTCTTATCTCTTGATTTTCCCTTAAACCTTTGTGATGTCTAAGCAACCTGCCTTATTCTTGAAGGGACCAGTTATTGAGGGTGTGCCAAGACCTATGCGCATTCCAGAGGGCGGGATCTTAGTCAGCACCGAGTTTCAGGCTGATGGAAGCTAAGCCTTCTTGCTGCACCTGCTAAGGTATGGAAATACATACAATCATGTGGGACCACAATCATAAACCCTGCTAGCTATCCAACCCAGGCAATCTGGAGGTGTGCCTTTGGCAACAGTTGCATAAATCTGTGCTCTAGATGAGTTTATGAACTCCTTTCTGTTAGGTACTGGTGAGCTGTAGTGAGGCCAAGGGAGAGTGCAGAATTCACATTCTCCAACTTAAATTCACTGAGTACATCTACACAGTCTCTAGATGTGTGGTAAGCCTGGAGCCTGGCCGTCAGGCTGAAGCTCCAGGACAAACAGACCTCTTTCATGGAAGCGTGGGGTGAGCTTTGGTCTGCTCTTTGTGCAGTGCCCTGGGAGTGGTAGCTTTCCCATTCTCTCTGATAGTTGCAGACATTGTGGGTCTAGAAACACAGTCCCTCCTCGACACCAGGGCCAGTGTTCCAGCAGAATGCCCCGCGTGGCTGAAACACAGGAGCAGCGTGGGGGTGGTGCACTCAGTTGCTGGCTTCGGTTGTGCTGTGCGTGCGGCTGAGGATGGGTAGTCCTCCCAAGCACTGGCAGACGAGAGGGCCAGTGTGACAATGAAGTCTGTCCACTCTAGCGCAGGCAAGGTAGGGGAGGGCGCAAAGAAATGGTGCCTGCCGGAGCCTCCATCCCTGAAGAGAGTTCTAACAGTCTCCTGCTTCTCCAGCCAAAGTTTTAAGATGAGCTTTTCAAACTGCTGCTTTTGTGCTAGATCTCTAGGAAGATGAATCTACCTGTGAGCCCTTCCACGTCAGAATCTCCAGTCCTTACAGCTCATGGTTGGCCTGGATGCAAGCCCCACAGGTTTTCAAAGCCACTTGTTTTGCAGACTCTTGTCTCTGGCGCAGGTTTCAGGGGTCCGTGCACCTTATGTGGAGCCCAGGCTCCTCACTCCTCAGGGAGAAGCTTCTGCTTAGTGAGATCCCTCCCCGTTGCGGGCTGCCGTGCTGGAGATGGGTGTTTGGCAAGAGTGCCCCTCTGCCCTGCCTGCCCATCTCAGGGTGGCCCTGTTACCCTCGTTATGGAGAAGCTGTTCAGTGAGTTCTCAGGTCTTTTTCAGACCAAATTGTTGCATTTCTAGCTGTTCTGTTGTGTCTGTAGGACGAGGTGAGTTCAGGATCTTCCTACACCTCCCATATTGAAACACCTCCTGTATTCATGGCCTTGGGTCATGTATTTGAGGTCTTATATAAAAATATATACTTTAAAAACATATATGGTTATGTGCTGCAGAGACTAGGTTCTTGTGAATGCAGATCATGGGATTTTAGCAGTTTCAGAACCCTTATAGTATTATCATGATATTATATACTACTTTTTAATATGAGTATTTTGTTTTGTTCTGTTTGGTTTTAGTTGGGAAATACTAGCTTTCAGTCAACTCTCAATGCAGTTCATGAAAATGAAGGTTAGGAACTACTAATATTAAAATTGTGCCTGTTTATATTGTAACTAGTATAAATGTATTATGGAGATAATTTTCCTAATTTTTGCTTGCTTTCTAAGTTCAATTTTGCTTATTTTGTTAGATTGTTTAAATGTCATATATTTTCATTTTTTCATGACTTTCTATTGCTTCTAAAATAAGAATGCCCTTGTTTCTCTAGATAGTTAATGGATATTTTATATTTTTCCAATTTAAAAAATTACTCTTACATATATGTTATTTGAAGACATACGGTAACTGCATCAATAAGTTATGTTCGAGTTTTATATTTAATGTTTGTGCAATAATTGGTCAAATGATTCACCTTCTGAAGTGTTTCACTTATACTTAGGATGTACTGGGAGGATCTTGTATATTTTATTTTGAACTAAAATATCAGTGACTTTACTACCTAATAATTCTGTTGTATCAGGTAATACCCTATCAATTCCATCATTTCTTTTCCACAACTTTTTGCTAAATAACATGAGTAATGCAATTGGATATTCTCAGTTTAAGTAATCATATTTATAAAATTATTATCATGAGCCTAAAGAAAATATGATTCCTTTCCTTGAAATTTCTTTTTTATAATTCCTGCTGAAGGGTATTATGGTAAGGGAGATTCAGTGCACTCAATAAAGTAACATGTAATTATTGTCATTGAAGAATGTTCAATATTATAACTTGGTATTATAGTAAATATCCCTGAGAAGGAGGTTTATTGGATTATATGAAAACATAGTTCTCAGAATGTGTACTGTGGGTGGACATGTACTGTGCAAGCAGAGTCATACATTTAGCATCATTGGTAGTAGATTATGAGGCTGTGATTGGAAAATGAACTGCAGGATAGGTCAGGATGGCAAAAACAAACATTTTGAAACAAATGGTAGATGCAGTAAGTGGTAGTTTTGTAATTCAACTATTAGCCACACTTTAATACCTGCTTAAATATTTTATTCAAAGCCCCGATATGTAATTTCTTGTTCTTAACTAGAGCAAACATCATCTCCTCTCTTAGCGTCTGAACTCCTGGAAGGCAGGGAAAATGGCTCTTGAGTCTTAGCTGTGTCATAGGCCACCATTCTGCAGCATTCAAATGGTAGATTTCCTCAAGACAGTGATGGCTCAAAGGGAAGGAGCAGAAGTATAGGGAAAACCACAGAGTCCCTTCATGTAACTGCATGCTGAGAATCTGTGATTAGCATTGGGAAGGGAATATCCACGTGGGAATGAATAGCTGGCCAAATACCTCTGACTCTTACCTGGGAGAGTCTCATCCCCTGGTAAATCCTCTACCATCCCAGCCCCCGGAAACAGGAATCAGGGATTTGTGGAGCAGCTGTGCTTTTCTAGGGGGATAGTCTCTCATTTCCGTCAGCCCTGGAAGACGAGGGTTTAATTTACTGAGGGAATCAGTGGGGTTTTCCGTTCCTGCGTCTGTCTTCTCTTTCCCGTTACAGCATTAGATTCACCCTTGTCTAGTTTTTTCAACCCTGTCTTCTAGAGTCACTGGCTCCAAATTGCAATTTAGTATCTTAACCTCACTTTACAGAGAAGGAAAAACTGAAACTCAGAGAGATTAAATGACTTGGCTGAGGTTAAAAAATGGGTCAGCTTCAATGTGAGGTAAAAACCAATACTTTTGATCATATTTCATGGGTTTCTCTCCACGTGACTATGTTATCTGTTCTCAGCTGATTCAGTCCTGCTTTTCTTCATATTCTCTAGCAGAATTGCTCCCTCAATCAGTTTTCAGTGACAAGAATGCCATTTATTCTTACCTAAATGCTGTCTTTTACTTCAAAATATCTTTAGATGATGGTTGCTTTTTTCGTCACTGACTCCATTTTGGTTTTTTTTTTGGTACTGTATTCTCATTTTTATGTATTTTACTTTTCTTAGTCTTTCTATTTTATTATTTAAAAGATTTACTTGACTGTATCATTTATTCATGTTTTATCATTATTTACTTTTATTAAGAAAATTGGTCTTTTGAAATATATTTTATATTTATTTGTCTTCCCCTTTCCATCCCCATTAGTGCCTAAATCACTGCAGACTTCAATTCCCCACCCTGCATACCACCAGACTAATCTTTTGAAACACACATTTTATCGTTTTACTTTTTTTGCTCAAAAGCCTGCAATTCAGGATAAGTGCTAGAGGATGAACAGAGACGTAAATTGTTTTCAAACTGAATTCTGGCAACACTTGTGAAAGAAACACTGTTGCTAAAAAAGATAAGGAGCCTCCCACACAGAGGCTGAAACATCTGGCATGGACTGTGGTCCAGGTGGGTGCGAGAGGAGATGACCAGAAAGAAGCTGCAAATAGGAGCGGAAACAACTCCACGCGGCTCCAAGGCAAACATTAGGCCTAAGAATACTGGTCCCAAAAATGGCCGTCAGATCCCGATCAGTCTTTCTCAATGTCCCATAATATTTCTTGAATGACATACAATGAAATGTTGCATCTCCACCAATACTCCTAATACATGTGTTCAGAAACTAAAATCCTAAAAACAAAAATAAAAACAAAAACAAAAACAAAAAACCCTGGGGATAAAGTAAATGAGACATCTGGGCATGGAACACTGCATCTCAGTTTGTAAGTTCTTATAAGCAAAGTGCTTAAAGGTGCTGGCCCATTATGGGTCCCAGGATGTGTTTTAGCATTTTGAAGAGTAGGACACTGGGATTAGGAGGGAATCCGTCACTACACAACACTGTTACACTGAAAGCAAGCTTGCCAGTCCATGGGATTTGGGCTAATAGATGAGAACAGTATCCTGTTCTTTGACTTCAGATTTGATGAGGTCTGAGTAGCACTCAACGTGAATGCAAATTATCCCGGGATTATAGGGTTGGGAAACACAAAGTGAAGAGAGCTCTTTCCCTCTATAAGAAGGAATGAACAAAAAACAGTCAACAAGTAGACTCTGAAGAGTACTACAACACTTGGGAAACGGAACATCGTCTTGAAGATGCAAGAGAAAAATGAATCTCAGCTATGGATTTATTTCAGAATTCAAGCAACCTTGAAGAGAACTCTTTGCCATTTTCTAAATGATGTAAGAACCATGTTTTCTATGAAACAGAGAAATGTGCTGAGAAAACAAGATAATAGGATTAGAGAAAAATTTAGGCTGAAAGGTAAGGAATGATTTCAAAAATTTTAAAATGCTGTAGCAGTGAAGTAATAAAAGAGAAGAGTGACAATGGAAAATTAAATCAATTACTGATCCGAAGGATAAAATTGAGGATTTCCCAAAGGAAGGGAATAAGACAAACACAAAATAAAGTAAGAGAGGATAAATTGGATGAAGAGATGTACTGGAGATGTTTCATATTTCTAAAAAATAAATATAATAAATAAATATAAAATCACATACATTTTTCCTGTACTAACTATGCAATTGAGAAAGCAAAGAGGAACACATCTCATGGTTCAGGAGGAAGCAAATAAAATAGAAACATACTGAAAAAAACATCAGCTTACCTACTGAATATTTTTTGAGATTCCAGAAATGTTCCTACCAAACTCCAGCAGATTACATGAAAAGGTATAAGCATCAGATATTTCCTCTGTGACACTGTCAAAAGATAATGGAATGACTTCTACAGAATTTACCAAAGATATTATTGACTAATTATAAGTTATAGACACTGTTCAGCACTTTGAAGCATTATTTTATTTCCTCCTTATGATTATGAGCCTCCTTTCAGAGAGGATGACACCTTACCCAGGCACACAGCCCCAAGCAGCATGGTTGTTCTCATGGGAGGATGTGTGTAGAATGTTCTCGGCATTATCCTTGACTCCCCTTCTTCTCTGGAACCGCGCGTCCAATCCCTCAGCAAATTCTTTGGCTCTACCTTGAAAATATATCTAGAATCAATGTCCTCTTCACCACCTCCATGGCTACCAGTCTGGCTCAAACTACCATTGTTTTGCTTATTTTACTGAAATAGCCTTATTTCAGTAAAAACTTCAGATTAAACTTTAGACAGGATTCTTCTTTATTTTAGGAACAATAAAATTCCCCACCTCTCATTTCTTAGACCACCTACTTTAGAAAACCTGTTACTATAAATCCTTTTTCTGCCTCTTTGAGACGTAAATCTTTTAAAAGCTTCTTGCCAGTTTTGTAATTTAGGAGTGTCTTTCTCTAGGACCTGGGAGCCTTGTCTTCAATTCTCTTCGTGCTGTCAAGGAAGATAGCACCTCTAACTTCGGGTCTGTGTGGGAGGGTAGGAGCCTACCTTCTTCAGGAAACACCTTGCTCCAAGTTTTAAAATTACCTATTCCTATTATGAAGATAAGAGAAAGTTACTATTCCTTTGTGTAAAGTCAACCGGTGACACAGACAAAAGTATGAGTGATGCAGCCATGAGTCAAAGACTGCAGGCAGTTTCTAGAAGGTGACAGAGGAAACAGATTGTCCCCTGAGAGCCTTTTGAAGGAACAGAGACCTTCTCAAACCTTGATTTTGGACCAGTGAGAACCATTTGGGCTTCTGATCTACAAACTCTAAGATAATACATTTGTGTTGTTTTAAGTTACTAAGTTTGTGGTAACTTATTGTAGCAGGACTGGTAACTAAACAATGCTTAGCCTGCAATCCCAATACTCTGACCATACTGCTTTGCTTTTTATTTTTCTATAGTTGTCACTTTAAACATATTGAATCTTTACTTACTCTATTCTTTTTTTTTGTCTCTCCTGCAAGAATATGTCTTTAGTGTAGAAATCTATTCATTTTACTCAGCACATAAAACAATGAATGGCCTAAAATAAACACTTAAAAATATTTGTTGAATTAATTGAGAAAAATCAATCTCAGCTATGTAAAGACCCATACAGTGAATTACTTTTGATCCATATTGCATAATTTTGCTTTAGGTACAGTGAAGCTGAACAAGGGAATGACTCAAAATGATGAAGAATACTGTCAAAGGGACCTGTGGCTCACCCCTTACTTGCTTTGGTTCCTGTGGCAGTTAGTGTGCAGTGAGGAGTCCCCGAGCTCCTTGGTTCAGGTCCCTTCCTGCCTCGCGGTTAGTCTTCATCAATGGATTGTGAGTGGCAGTGATGTGTCACTTCTGGGAAGATACATGTAAGAGCCAGTGTGTTCCCTCCATCATTTTCTTCTCTTCTGTTACCATCACAAGGCTCCATGTTCCAGATGGCAGAGCTAAAGATGGAGGAGGGCTGCCTACACTGCATCAAGCTTTACAATAATGAGAAGTAAACTTTAATTGTTTTAAGTGACTAAGATTCTGAAGGCCTCCTAAAGTTGCAGCAGTTAGCCCTAATTGGAGAAGCAAATACTGGAATGCATTTGGATTACAAGATTTTTAGCTTCTGCAAACTGGAAGTGAAAATTGTGCATTGCATACCTCTTTCAGCTGTTAACACATTTGTTTCTATTACTTTCTCAGTACCAGAAAGGGTGTTTCTTGAGACATAGCTTTCAATGCACAGTTCAGTTAAAATTTTGTATCTTCATTGTTGGCCACTGAAAATGGTGGTACTACACTTAACTATGGATAAGCAAGTAACCCCCCTGGGAAATTTTCAGGAGCCTTTTTATACTGCTTTTCTCTTTCTGTAAAATTTGAACTACATAAAGCAATATAATGACCATATCCATTACCAAAAAAAATTAGTAATAAGTTTATGTATCTTTGAAAAGAATAAAAATAACCCCAAATCAACTGAGCCATTTTTTAATTGAAAGATTAATAAACCACCTAACAACAGATAGTTTTGTTATCAAGTTCAGAACATACATTTATCTGCATTTTTATGTGCTCTAATATTCTAGTGCTGGAATCAGCAAATTTTTTCCATAAAGGGACACATAGTAAATATGTTCACTTTTATAATTTCTCAGTTCTGCCATTGTAGCACACAAGCAGCCTCAGACAGTACATAAATTGATGGGTGTGTCTGTGTTCTAATATAACTTTATGTATAAAAACAAATAGTGGCTACAGTTTGTCAGCTCTTATTCTAGAGGAATACAGGATACTCTTCTTTGTTCCAGCACCTTATTCTTGGCAGTGATTTTTAGCATACAGCCCAGGATCTCCCAGGAAATGGGTGCTGAGTGTGTTAGGGTTCTCTAGGACAAGCAGAATCAGTAGGATTTTATACACACCTGTGTGCACTTGCACACGCACACGCACACCCCCCCCACACACACATATACACACACAATTGATTCTCATTATTCACTGTAGTTATGTTCCATAGGGTCTGTATGGACACTGAATTAGAGAATAATGAACCATACTCCATTTCTCTAAGGGAAAATTCAGGGTAGTTCCTGCAGGCCCCTAGTTACAACATTTCGGTCAACAAATCAATTCTTGTTTTGTGTGTGTTTCTGCTAAGGGCATTTTATTTAATATATATTGTTGATTCATTAACACTGAAGTCACCATCAATAGCACTATAACTCAAGCCTGAACAAAGCTTATCTAACACACGTTTTCTCTGTAACTGCATCACAGCCTCTTTGTGCTTAGAACACTAGAGAGCATTTTGGCTCTATGCTTAGAGGCCATTTTAAACAGCAAAATTACCAACCACATGCACAAAAATGCACAAATAAAAAATGACGCTAAGTAGATTGTGAGGAGGATATTTGTTTGGAGGATGGAAGCTAAAACAACAAGGCAGAACATTTCCTTGTTCGAGCTCAACTGGGAACCTGTGCATCTGGTGATTCGATTTTTTTACCATTCTGCACATATCCAGGAATGACCATGGGAGGGCCATGTGTATTGATTTTGAGATTATAAATATATATTAGTAAGTAAGCAAATTAAAAAAAAATTCATATTTTGAATAGTGAGATCCTACCACACACACACACACACACACACACACACACACACACACAATTTATTTCAAGGAATTAGCTTACAAAATTGTGGGGTCTGGCAAGTCTGAAATTTGTAGGGCCAGCAGAAAACTAGGGCAGAAGCTTCTGTTTCAGTCTGAGACAGAGGCTCTTCTTCTGAGAAACCCTTAAAGCCTTTCAACTATTTGGATGAGACCCACCCAGATTATCAAAGATAATCTTTACTTGATTGTTTAACAGCTTTTAGATGTTAACCACATCTACTGAATACCTTCACAGCCAAACCTCAATTAGTATTTGATTGAATAACTGGGGAGTATATCCTAGCCAAGCTGACGTATAGGGCTAACATCACAGTGGGATAATTGTATTGAGGTCATTTTTTTTTAAGATGACATCTTTTAAAGATACATAGTAAAATATTTATAGATTAAATAAAACTCTAGGAAACTAAACAAAATATCAAGTGTGATTATCTGGGTCCAGTTGCCTTCTCAGTGTTCATTATACTTTCTATATTTGCAAATTTTCTACATTTCTCATGTACTTATTACATAATCAATTCATGATACTTTTATATTTTATATATATGCATATATATATATATGTATATATATATATATATACATATATATATATATATGCTTGCTAGGTAACACATTACCACAAATACAGCAGCTAGAAACAACATAAATTCAGTATCCCGGAGTTTCCACTGGAGTCTGGGCATAGATTTCTGAGGCCTCTTTTCTCACCAGACTAGATCAAGGTGTTGACTAAGGTTCAGGGTTTCTTCCAAGCTCTGGTTAGTGGCTGAATTCAGTTCCTCGCAGTTCTAGGGTAAGTTCGTTGTCTTGTAGGCGGTTGGCCATGACTCGCTCTCAGCAGCCAGAGGGGCGCCCTCAGGCCTTAACCTGTGGTCATCTCATAATCCGGTGTTGACTTTTTCAAAGCTGGTGGGAGAATCCCTCTGCTGTCTGCTCAGATGGAGTCTTACATACACGACGTAACCAAGAGAGCAACTACCCGGTCATGTTCGTAAGGGCCCTTCCCAGACTCAAGAGCAGGGAATTATAAAGGGTGTGTGCACCGGAGGCGCAGGAATTCGGAGGACCCAGCCTGGTGTTCTCCCTCCCACACCACAGGATCGTAACTAATAAAAGCCTGCATGGCCAAACGCTGGAAGAAAACTGTGTTAACTGTTACTGTCTCCGAGAGTTGTCATTATGAGGGAAGGTATATTTTCCCCTCCAGCTATGTAGTTTTAATAAACATGTGTTTATTTTATGTATTTATTCAATTTTAATAAATTTATTTTATAGAAGTGATACTGGTTCACGAGTGAAAAAATCAAGCAGTAGAAAAGGGTTTAAAGGTTTAAAAGTAACTAAGCTTTATTCCTTCCTCTTAGCTTCTCCCCGGGTCCCCTCTGTAGGGTAAATAACTCCTAAAATTTTTAAGGTATCACTTTATAAGTGGTCTTCAACTTTCCCTTTTCACTACACTATATGTTGGATGTTTTGTATATGAATATGCCTACTGAGGTCTTATTTTGATAATATTTTTCAGTTCTAGGAATTGCAGTATTTCTTTTCTTATGATTTCAGTTCCTTGGTATATATTTTTATTTTGTACATTTAAAGAAATCATATTTCATGACTTGATCATGTTTACAATGAAGTCCATGTTTGGTAACTTTGATTTTGTCTCCTGGCATGCCTGGTAATTTTTTTTTTTTTCAAATAATAGAAATTTATTCTGTTACAGTTCTGGAGGCCAAAAGTGTCCAAAATTGAGGAGTCAGCAGGGTTTGTTCCTTTTATGGGCTCTAGGGAGGATTTTTTCCATGCCTCTCTTCTAGCTTCGGGGTGCCAGCAATCCTTGGTGCTCCTGACTTACACATGCATCACTCTAACCTTCTTCACCTGGCATTTTCTACTGCATGTGTCTCTCTTTTTTTTCACAATTTTTTAAATTAAGGTACTATTGATATACACTCTTATGACGGTTTCACATGAAAAACAATGTGGTTACTATGTTCACCCGTATTATCGAGTCCCCCCCACTCCATACCCCATTGCAGTCACTGACTAACAGTGTAGTAAGATGCCACAGAGTCACTATTTGTCTTCTCTGTGCTACACTGTCTCCCCCGTGACCCCAAACACACCATGTGTACCAATCATAATACCCCTCAATCCCCTTCTCCCTCCCTCCCTCCCCACCCACCCTCCCACACCCCTCCCCTTTGGTCACCACTAGTCCCTTCTTAGAGTCTGTGAGTCTGCTGCTGTTTTGTTCCTTCAGTTTTGCTTCATTGTTTTACTCCACAAATGAGGGAAATCATTTGGTACTTGTTTTTCTCTGCCTATGCCTGGTAATTTTTAACTGAATGATGTGTATTTTGTATGAAAACTAGAGAGGCTGTGGATGGCCTTGTCTTACCACAGGAGAAATTGACCTTTATTTTGGCAATTAGCATAAGGGCAAAGCAATTGACTCCAAACAGATATTAGAGGATTTGAGTCAATGCTGAGTTTTAATCTTTGTAAGGCTTCTAATTCTGGTTTTCTAAGGTGTAGTAGCCCATTAGGGGTTACATTTGAAGGCTACATAAACCAGGGCTTCTTCTTGATGAGCCCTAACCTCTAATTTTTGTCTCTATAGTATCATGAGATTGACAAACCCTCTTTTGGATGAGCATTATTTTGTTTCAATAATTTGAATGTATCATTGTATCACGTTTGACCTTTGATCTTGCTGTTGAGAAATTAGCCCTCAGTCTGATCATTGTCCACTTTATCAGTCTATTTCTCTTGGTGCTTTCAGGAGATTTTTTGTTAATTAATCAAACAATATAATGTTTCCAAATGTTTTTATTTCATTATGGAAATATTCAAGCATATACAAAATAACAGAGAAAACTATAATAAACCCATCATTGTCCTTTGTCCTTCCTCTATCTTAATAGTCAAGCATTTGTCATTCTCATTGTCTATTTGTACTAATACAAACAGAAGTTTGAGATTTTAGGTGCTTCCAGAATCTGTTGATTAACTTCTTTTATTTGTCCTGACCAATCCCAGCTGTTACCTCTTTGAATAGTGTTTTTCTTTCACTTTCTTTATTCTCTCCTTCTGAGACTGCTCCTAGACAAGGAAATCTTATTATCTGTTCTTCCATGGAGCTTAAACTTGAATTCCATTTCCTTATTTTTCTCTAATGCAACCTGATTCATGATTTTAGCTATTTTACAGGACTCAATTCTCTCTTCAGCTGTGTCTTACCTGCAGTTTAACAGACCATTGAGTTTTTACTTTCAGTTATTGTAATTTCAGCCTCCTACTTCTATTTTTTTTTCATTTTTAAAAATAGGGCAGTTAATTATTTCTAGATCTTTAACCCTTGCTTATAACAATTACTAGGAGCACAAATTCTGAAGCCAAATTCCTAGAGCACAGCTTATGCTGTATAAATTTAGGCAAGTTTCTCAATGTCTTTGAGCTTCAGTTTCCTCATCCTTAAAACTAGTAAGACCTACTTTACAGAGCTGTAGTTTATGTAGTTCATCTAGGATAATCTCTTTTAAGGTCTTTAGACTTAATTATATCTGTGAAGTCTCTTTTGCTATAACAAAACATATTCACAGGTGCCAGAGATTAGAATACAGACATCTTGGGGGGACATTATTCAACCTACCACACACATTAAAGAGGGTGGTCATATTGCCTAATGTATTCTAACCCTATACCTTCATGCTTACCAGATCCAGGTTTTTACTCTTCTGGAAAAAGGTAGATCATATTTAGAGTGATATCTTTGCCTTCTAGATCCTATTTTAAATACATCATTTCATTGTCTCACTTACAATACTGTGATAGCATGCTGTTGCACTTAGAATAAAGTTTAAACTCTTTCCCATGGCACATAAACTGGGCCCTGAGTACCCCTCTCTAATCTCAACGTGTTCTGCTTCCCCCTTTATCATCTGTGTCCAACAACATTGCTCAGCCTTCAGTTTTTCAGGTAGTCTGAGCTCGAACCTGCTTCCTGTCCTTGGGACTTGCCCTTCTGTCTGTCAGACATTCTTGCTGTGATCGTGCTGTGCCTGACACTGACTAGTCATTTAGGCTCAAATCAGGTATCATCTCCTCAGAGATGTCTTCTCTGACTGTCTGAGTGGTCTGCCCATTGTTCTCCTTGATAATGATCAATTTAAAGGTTTTCATGTTACTTATCCTTTTATCTCTTTATATGTGGATGACAGACAATGGTTTAGAAATTGGACTTCACAGCCATAGCTGGCCTCACCAGTAAATGGAAATACAAAGTAAATCTGGTAGGTTTATAATCCCACGTTACCAAATGGCTTTAGAAAGAACTACGCTCTTGAATGGTTTTCTTTGTGATGTTGGACAGTTGTCCTAAACTACAAGAGTAAAAATATCACTCGATACACTCACGTCATGCAGTCCCGGTTCTAATATTAGCTGGTGATGAGGCTGCTGTTTCCTCTTTCATGACTTTCCATTTCTTCTCATGTAAAAGAAGGGACCTGAATGATTTAATTTTTGTCTTCTACTTGAAAGGTCAACGATTTTGAATTCTGAGTTCAGTTTGATATTAAGAAGTTCTAAAAGTTCCTGGATTGTGTAAGCCAGTGGTTTTCAAAGTATGGACAGCACACCTCTGGAGGTCTCTAAGACCCTTTCAGAAAGTTTGTGAGGTCTTAAAAATATTAGTATTTATTTGTCTTTTCTACTCTATTGACATTTATACTGATGGTGCAAAAGCAAAAACTACTACCACGTTAGTATGAATAAAGGCAAGTGGCACCCAAGAGTGCAAATAGTTACTGCATTCTTTAGGACATTAAAAAATGTTTTCATATTAAAAATATTCTTCATTAAATAATGCTCTTAGTGAAGCAATAAAAATTACTGCATTTGCTAAGTGCTGACCTGTTAGTATACATCTTTTTAATATTCTGTGTGGCAGAATGGGAAACAGGAATAAAACACTTCTGCCACATATCTACATTCCAAGTGTGGTAGTTGTTTAGAGGAAAGGAATTCAAGTGATTGAGTTGCCAGCCGAACCAGCCTCTGTTTTATAGAATACAATTTTCTACATGAAATAATGGCAGGCAAACTACAGTTATTTGAACTTGGGTATTTGGCAGACATTTTCTCAAATTTAAACAAAGTGAACCTGTCAGTTCAGGGAACACCCCTGATAGTATTTGTTGCTAATGATAAAATGAGTTTTCAAGTAAAAATTAGAATTTTGTAAAATCTGTATCAAATTTCCAAACACTTAAAGACTTTTTGATGGGATCATTGGTGGTATTAATGAATGTATTTTTTAAATATTGAGTAATAAACTATGTGAACATTTAAAAGAGCTCGGTGATACATCAGTGAACCAATATTTTCTGAATGAGAAGTGCATGATATTACAATGTATGGGTAAAAGAGCTACCCAAAGCACAAAATGGACTAATAGACTTACTGTAACAACATAAAAAGTTAATTGGTATTGTTTCAGATTTCATGTTGCAACTAAGAAACTACTAGTTGAGTGTAGTGTCAAAAGAACAATATCCAAGCTTATTTCAAAGGACTTTTTATTCCTCCTTTCCAACTATATAATTGTATGAGGCTAGAATTTCTTCATATACTTCAACCAAAATAAGATATTCCAACAAATTGAATGTAAAAGCAGATATCAAGGTGCATCTGTCTTCTATTTAGCCAGATATTAAAGAGATCTCTTAAAATGTAAAGCAATGCCACTAACTTGCTTATGTATGGGAAAATATACCTAATTTTCATGAAATGTGTTATGCTTGAAAATAATAGGTTTATTATTTTTTAAATGAGTTAATAAATATTTTAATTTTTTTCAGTTTTAATGTCTCACAAAATAAGCAATGATGGACATAATCCATATAAACCAAAGTTCTTTGGGACCCTCATTAATGTTTAGGAGTATAAAGGGGTTCTCAGACTAAAAAGTTTGAGAATTGCTGACTTAAGCAGAATCAAAAGATACTTCGTTCAATAGGACTGACTTTAAATTTTTTTCTAATTGTGGTAAACACACACAGCATAGAGTTTTCTATCATAATCATTCCTATGTGTACAGTTTAGTGATATTAAGTATTTTCATGTTATTGTACAACCATCACCATCATCTTTTTTCCAGAACTCTTTTCATCTTGCAAAGTGAAACTGTGTTTCTGGTTTCATATCCAAGAGATTATTGACAAATATAATATTCTGAAGCTTCCCTTATGTTTTCCTCTAAGAGTCTTATAGTTTTAGGTCTTATGTTTCCGTCTTTGATCCATTTTGAGTTTTTATCCCAGCTTGATAAGCTTTTATATCAGGCGTATCATCCTGGTGGTTACATATCAGTATAACCTTGGGGGAAAAGTAGGCTTGAGGAGAAATAAAAGAGGAAGGACAGGAAAGGAAGTTAAAAGTAGAGAGAAGAGCCCTTCCACAAGGAATTGGAGGTATGAGAGAGCAGATGTGTGCTCAGAAGTGTTAACGGCTTGATACTGTCTGAACATAGGATGCGCAGAAAGGTCACATAGGAGCAGAGGCTGGAAAGTAGGCAGGCTCAGATCTTGACAGTTTTGGCCCAAACTACTACCACCCTTAAAATGCAGGTGTTACCTGTCTTTCTCTCTCCGAATTCGGCTGGGTCCCCACTGCTATGCTGCACTAGTGTTTTGAACAAACAGCTCTTACTTAATATACTTCAAAGTTTTATTGTAATTAATTTGTATGCTTGACATAGTGCCTGGGACATAGCATTTATTTATTGAACTTTTCTGAATTGGGTACACATTTTCTTTTTTTTGATATAATTAATCTACAATTACATGAGAAACATTATGTTTACTAGGCTCTCCCCTTCACCAAGTCCCCCCCCCAACCCCCATAACAGTCACTGTCCATCAGCGTAGTAAGATGCTGTAGAATCACTACTTGTCTTCTCTGTGTTGCACAGCCGTCCCCGTGCCTGCCACCACACTATACATGCTAATCGTAATGCCCCCTTTCTTCCCCCCTCCCCTTATCCCTCCCTTCCCACCCATCCTCCCCAGTCCCTTTCCCTTTGGTAACTGTTAGTCCATTCTTGGGTTCTGTGGGTACATATTTTTTGAGTAGGTAAGTCATACAGTGACGCTAATGCTTATGGAAGAGAGTAACTATGTACCTGATAGTAGAGGCTAATCTAGGTTGGAGAGAGGGAGAGCAACTGGAAAGTTTCAGGGAAAAACAACGTAAGGGCCTGGGTCAGCGTAGCAGCTCTGGGAATGGATGAAAATAGCCTGGACTGTGCTGTATTTTACATACTGTGAAAATATGTGCTCCCTGCGCAGCATGGCATTGGCGTGGGACACTGACTGATGGCAATTGCAGGCTCTGAGGTCTGCAGAAGGACTGATGTACAAGATTTTGGGTGAGCACGAAACAGTCAAGCTTAGGTAAAATGCAATAAAAAATGAGCAAGATAAGATGAAAACAGCTATGGAAATTGCTGAGAGGTTTGAGAAAAATTCCAAGTGCCTAAAAACAAAAGTGGCCTCTTAGGGAACACCACCCCGTTTAACTCCAGCAGCACATGTTTCTGAGACATGAAGCCAGTCTAGCCATCTGCCTCTCCACCTCCCCTTGGAGGTGCCCATGCTCTGCTGCAGAGGCTGAGGGCTCCTTTCTTACGTTTATCCATCTGGACCTCGCCAGGAGTGGGAGGGTGGGAGGGTGTTTATTTTCTTCTTTGTTTTAACAAGGCAAACTCACCTTAGAAAATGGGTTTACTCAAGAATTTCAGAGTACAGTATTAATCTTTAGTAGAGTAGTGAAAAATAAGGTCACTGTGACTTCATTATTTTTTTTCTGAAGAGAGAGAAATGTGTAGAATTATTCAAGGTGACGGCAATCACCTTCAACTTTTTGTAGGCCAGCAATGCAGATTCTTTATGGAGTGATCTTGACTCACAACAGTGAAAAGAATCAGGTATAATATATTAGGGCTACTGTAAGACTGCCAGGAAAAAGGAAAAGGAAAAAGAACTTCCATAATGTAAAATTCTTGTAACGCACAATTTTAAAAATCAGATAGTACACGAGAGCAGACTGTTTTCTCTTCCAAAGAGCTCCCAAGAATGAAGTAGCAAGTCCCTGTTTCACCGAGGAATTCTCAAGTAAGCTTAGTTACTGCATGGAAGATAGTAAAAGTGAAGTGATATATAATTCAATACCTGAGTATATTTATCTTTATGCTTTGTAATCACCAATTCTTTTTTTTCCAGTTTTTGAGCTGTTCTATTGGCAATTTTTAAAATTTTGGTATCATTAATATACAATTAAATGAGCAACATTGTGGTTACTAGATTCCCCCCATTATCAAGTCACCACACACCCCATTACAGTCACTGTCCATCAGCGCAGTAAGATGCTGTAGAGTCACTGCTTGTCTTCTCTGTGCTACACTGCCTTCCCGGTGCTCCTCCCCTACATTATGTGTGCTAATCCTAATGCCCCTTAGTCCCCTTCTCCCTCCCTTCCCCCCCCCCCCCCCAGACCCTTTCCGTTTGACAACTATTAGTCCATTCTCGGGTTCTGTGAGTCTGCTGCTGTTTTGTTCCTTCAGTTTTTCCTTTGTTCTTATACTCCACAGATGAGTGAAATCATTTGGTACTTGTCTCTCTCCGCCTGGCTTATTTCACTGAGCACAATACCCTCTAGCTCCATCCATGTTGTTGCAAATGGTCAGATTTGTTTTCTTCTTCTGACTGAATAATATTCCATTTTGTATATGTACCAAATCTTATTTATCCATTCATCTACTGATGGACACTTAGGTTGCTTCTATTTCTTGGCTATTGTAAATAGTGCTGCAATAAACATAGGGGTGCATATGTCTTTTTGAAACTGGGATCCTGCATTCTTAGGGTAAATTCCTAGGAGTGGAATTCCTAGGTCAAAGGGTATTTCTATTTTAAGTATTTTAAGGAACCTCCATGCTGCTTTCCACAATGGTTGAACTAGCTTACATTCCCACCAGCAGTGTAGGAGGGTTCCCCTTTCTCCGCATCCTCACCAGCATTTGTTGTTTGCCTTTTCCATGCTGGCCATCCTAACTGGTGTGAGGTGATATCTCATTGTGGTTTTAATTTGCATTTCCCTGATAATTAGTGATGTGGAGCATCTTTTCTTGTGCCTCTTCGCCATCTGAATTTCTTCTTTGGAAAAGTGTCTGTTCATATCCTCCGCCCATTATTTAATAGGGTTATTGGTTTTTGGGTGTTGAGGCATGTGAGTTCCTTATATATTTTGGATGTTAACACCTTGTCAGATATGTTATTTACAAATATATTCTCCCATCTGTGGGATGCCTTTTTGTTCTGCTGATGGGGTCCTTTGCTGTATAAGAAGCTTTTTAGCATGACGTAGTCCCATTTGTTCATTTTTGATTTTATTTCCCTTGCCTGAGGAGATGCATTCAGGAAAAAGTTCCTCATGTTTATATTCAAGAGATTTTTGCCTATGTTGTCTTCTAAGAGTTTTATGGTTTCAAGACTTACATTCAGGTCTTTGATCCATTTTGAGTTTACCTTTGTGTATGGGGTTAGACAGTGATCCAGTTTCATTCTCTTGCATGTAATCATCAATTATTTTTGCTCAGTCTTTTAAAGACCATGCATTTATTATTCAGAGATCTAAGTTGGAGAGAGAAACCATATGTTAAAACTATATTGGTGTTGTAGCAGGATTTTCTTATTTTTACTTGAAATGTTCCCTTGCTTTGTTTTAATTTTTTTAAAGAAAACACAGTCTTTGGGATAGATCATTAAAGTCCTTAAAACTAATTCAGTTTCAGTGTATACCATATCAAGATTTTTAAATGTGCAGCATATGGCCTGAGAATAAGAAAGGAAATAATTTAAAAACAGCCAAAACAAATGAAAAATAGTACTAAAGCCTGGATACTTTGCTATTGGGAGAGTCTTACAAGTTGTGAGTTACTTGCTACAAGCAGACAGACAGACAGAAAGAAGAGGCAACATAGCAGTAAGACAGGAGATCTCTGTCCTCCAGAACACACACACACTCACACACACACACACACACACACTCACACACACTCACACACTCACACACACACACACACTCACACACACACACACACTCACACACACACACACACACACACACTCACACACACGCTCACACACACACACTCACACACACTCACACACACACTCACACACACTCACACACACACACTCACACACACACACTCACACACACACACACACACACACACTCACACATACACTCACACACACACACTCACTCACTCACACACACTCACACACACACACTCACACACATACACACACACTCACACACTCACACACACACTCACACACACACTCTCACACACAGACACACACACACACATGCACACACTCACACACACACACTCACACACTTATACACACACACTCACACACACACACTCACACACACACACACTCACACACACTCACACACACACACACTCACACACACACACACACACTCTCACACACACACACTCACACACACACACACACACTCACACACACACACACACACACTCACACACACACACTCACACACACACACACACACTCACACACACACACACACTCACACACACTCACACACACACACACACACACTCACACACACACACACTCACACACACTCACACACACACTCACACACACTCACACACACACACTCACACACACACACACACTCACACACACACACACTCACACACACCCACACACTCGCACACACACACACTCACACACACACACACTCACACACACTCACACACACACTCACACACACTCACACACACACACTCACACACACACACTCACACTCACACACACTCAGACACACACTCACACACACTCACACACACACACACACACTCACACACACACACACACTCACACACACACACACACACTCTCACACACACACACTCACACACACACTCACACACACACACACACACTCACACACACACACACACTCACACACACACACACTCACACACACACACACTCACACACACACACTCACACACACACACACACACACTCACACACACACACACACTCACACACACACACTCACACACACACACTCACACACACACTCACACACACACACACACTCACACACACACACACTCACACACACACTCACACACACTCACACACACACACACACACACACACTCACACACACACACACACACTCACACACACACACACACACACACTCACACTCACACACACACACTCTAAAAACTAACTGGGCTCTCTCATACAGGACAGAAGGACCTCATGATCTTTTATACCCCAAGAGCACATGTACTCACAGCATGAACAATCATGGAAGCTTGCTGTCACACCCTGAATCATCTAGAAAAGGTTAAATATTATACAATAATAAATGCATTTTTAGAAAATATTTTAACTCTTGCCTAAAAGGCCCTAAGTGGGTCAAACACTTTGTTCTTTTGAGCATTTTCTATGCAGAGTAGTTTCTTAATGATTCTGAATAATTACAATTTTACAGTAGCTTGAGTTAAGCCAGAATTAATTTGGTAAACCAGTGTTTGCTATGGCACAGTTCATTCTTTTTTGCGATACCTGTATCAGAAAATAAAATTACTATGCTTTCTCACTATTGTCACTTATTTTTACTGGGGAAAGTAACTGAATAGATCTCCTACTTTGTAGGTAAAAGTAAATTCAGAAATTGATTTTTATGTCACTACATAAAAATCAACTACAACTAGAGTTGCCATGTGACATTCAGTCAGTGGCAGAAATAAAACTGTACCCATAGTTCCTTATTACCTGTTCAACATTACTTTATCATGTCTCATTTTACTCATTTAATAAAGGTGAAAAATGATGCTATTTACATTTTTTATATATTACTATTAAAGACAGCATTTCTTGAAAATCTAAGTTAAATGGCATAAAGATATGCAAGGCAAATTACTGTGCCCTCTAGAAGTTTAAAATAAAATTAGAAAGACTAAAACGAAGGACGGAAGAAGAATGTGTATTCAGTATCTCATATGTCTCAGGCTTTGTGCTCAATATAAAGAATTTGATTCTCAAGAATTCCTGTGTTATAGATGGAGAACATGAACTTCAGTCTATATCTGAACAACTGGTAATCAGCAAAAGCAGAATTCTAACTGAGGCCTATGTGGCTCTAGAATTCCTTTTCTTTGCTGTACACATCTAGGAGCACGCACGGCCAGACTTAATACCTCTGGAAAATGCACAGTGCAAAACTGAGACCTTGAGGATCGCCAAGGGAGGAGATCAGTTAGGATGGAGAGATGAGAAAAAATATAGTTTAGAAAGGAGAAGTTTTTGTAGACTTCACAAAAAGAGAATTTGGTAAGAGGAGAAAGAAGGGAAGTTTATCCAATTTCAGTCACCAATTACTATAAAAAAGAGGTTATGATCTTTGTATAATACACTGCTATACCCTCAGTTTTAGAAGATGGTCATAGTACTAGAAAACATTCATTTTTAGCATGTATATTTACCAGTTGTACATTCAGAGATTCTTCAAAATTTTGTAAATACAGTAAGTTACCAGAAAAAAAATTTCAAACAAGAATTTTTCTGAAACAGTGGAAATGGCATAACTTACCCAAGTGCAACTATATATGGATTTATTGTTCTTCATATTGATATATTAAATTAGTAATGTTAATGTTAATAGCAGTAACTGATATTTTTGGACTACTTTTTCTTTGTCAGCCACTGGCCTGAGCAAATTGCATGCACCATCTCATTTAATTCTCAGAATAACAATGTGAAATCCTACTGTCATCCCTACTTTCCAGACAAGGAAACTGTGGTTTTGGATATTTAAGTAACCCAACTAAGGTGCACTGGGTATTTTCACTTACCCTTCAGGTTCCTCGGTATCTTTATGCATTTTTCTGTGGGTCTTGGGGACAACCTGGCTTCATGAGCATGTGACTCATGCAGTTGCACAGCAGCCCATGCTCAGAAGGGCCCTACACTCAGTTTAATGCTCTGCTGTCACTGTGTTGAAATTCTTAACATGTTTTTCAAAAAAGGGGCCCTTCATTTTGCACAGGACTCTGCAAATTACATAGCCAGTCTTTTCCAGGCAGCTAACCCGTTTGCTTTGTACCAGGGGCTCCCTTCTCCTGGCTTCAGTTTGGTTTTAGCAAAGGGAGGCACTGGCGAGAAATAAAAAGGTGGGAAGAAAGTGAGGCTAGGGTGTTAATTACTCCAATAAAACCCACAGCCCATGTGGTTTCTAAATATTCCTTTATTAAACTCCCCTCAAATTATCTTGTTTGAATATGCCATCTTTTTCCTTCAGGGGCCTGACTGATATATACCATTACTAAAAGAAAAATCTATGCGTTAGAATTAGAAAAAATCGGTAGCTGGAGTTGGAAAAATCATGGCTTGATGGAAAGACAAACTGGCCTCCACCTACATCCATTCTATCCCATTCATCTTCTCATTCATCCCTAGACATAGTCAGAATCAGCCCCGGACAGTGGGATAGGAGCTGGGTCGGAGTAAACAGAGCTCTGCAGGGACCAGAGGCCACTAGCTCCAAGACTTCACTGCCAGTTTTCTCTCCATAGACCTTGAATCAGCTTATATACCTACTAGCTACGCACTTACATGCCTATTCATTGTGCCTTTACTTTTAAGGGGTTTTATAATTTGCCCCAACTCTGTCAGGTCTTTAAAGGAATAAAGGTCCAGAATTGGCTAGACTGTTTGACCCCGGGAAGGGTACAGCAGAGGGATGGTGAAATCTGTGTAACTAGATTGTATATATGAACTTAAATTCCTGAGACTATTAGTTCAGTTTTTGACAGATACCTACATAATTACTTTCTCAGGCAAGCTCTAGAGGTTTAGAGGAAAGATCTTAGTTCTGTGAATTCTCTGACATTAAAAATGAATATGGGAGAAAGTGCTTGTCTGGGAAAAAAGTGAGGTATTAGCATTTACTCTACATTTCACTTTCAATTTGCATGTTTAAAAGCTCTGGCCTTTTTTTATATTAAGATGTTTAAATCACCATTAGTTTTTCTCCCTTACCAGAAAGTAAAAGGATATTCCTTAAAGTTCAATTTTATTATGTTTCAATTTCTTATTATGGGATTTTTCTTATAGGCAGAGAAACTAAATGCCTAGAAATACTTCCATTGGGTATTAATAGCATCTATAAAATAGAGATCCAAATTTTGGAAATGATCTTTTTTGTATTTTCACTGTAAGAATGCTACTAATACATTAGTTCATTGGTGTTGACTTACAGTGTCTATGAGGAATTAGGAGGTGATATGTCATTGAACAAGAGTGACTGTGAAATCTAGAAATGAAGTAGGAAAGGAAAATTAGAAATAATCACATATAAAGCCCCAATTACTAAACTTTCACTTTATTCAATAGAACAAAACACTGTCTTGGTTTTTCTCTATCAAAAGGAGGTAAGATTCTTCCTGTAAATATAATGACAAAGGAGTTTCTCATTTTCTATGAGTCCTCACTCCCTTCATGATTTCACTCAGGGTCATGGTTTTAAATACCATGTATGTGCTGGTAACTCACAGATTTCTATCTCCAGCCCAGATCTTGCTTCAGAACTCTTGAATTGTATATACAAGTCAATTTAATTCCTCCTCTTGGAAGTTAAATTTAAAATTGGGGTCCTCATCTACCCTCCAGGACTGGTCTACATGTATCCTTACCCATCTCATTAATGGCACTCTGTCCTCCCTACTGATCAGGTCAAACCCTGGAGTCATCCTCTGGGTGTTTTTCTTGCTTTCCATATCCAATCCATCAGGAAATTCCATTGAAAGGACTTCAAAATCCAAGTACCCTTTGCCATCTCTACTACTACCCTCTGGTGTGAGCCAGCATCACTCTGTCTCCTGGACTACTGTCAGCAGTCTCTGATCTATTTCCATATCCAAGCCATCAGGAAATTCCCTTGACATGACCTCAAAATCCAAGTACCCTTTGCCATCTCTACTACTACCCTCTGGTGTAAGCCACTGTCACCCTGTCTCCTGGACTACTGTCAGCAGTCTCTGACCTATTTTCATATACTTTCTCCCTGTATTGCCTTTGCTTCCCCTCCATCCATTCTCAACACAAATGCAAGAATAGTCATGAGAAATGTAAGTCAGATTATGTCTCTTTTCTGCTCATAGTCCTGCAATGGCTTGCCACTTACCTAAGAGCGAAATCCCAAGTCTGTGAGGCCTGGTGCGATCTGCTCTCCCTGTTGCTTCTCTGATCCCACCTCCACTACCTGCCTTCCTGCCTCTGACCTAAGAATGCTGCATCGGGCCCTTTCTCTGCTACCTCCCCTCTCCTCCCAAGCCTCTTTGCCTTGATCAACTTTTCCTTATTCTACAGCATCTATCATCTTTCAACACATGTCTAATTCACTTATTTTTTGTTTATTACTTATTGACTTTTGCTGTTATAATGTAAGCCTCACAGAGGGCAGAGGTTTTCTGTTTTGTTCACTGCTGTATCCCCTGTGCCTAAAACACTGCCTGATACTTAGTAACTAATCAGTAGCTATTAGATGACTGAAAGGTATGTTTATATCCCCTTCTTTTTGTAGACCGCCTATTTGGAAGACTGTGTAGGGAGGTAATTTTATGTTCAGTGTATTTGCAGATTGAATAAAACAAGTTTTAGATCGGTATCAGATTGGCCTTTCGAAGTGTGGACAGATCTTGAGAGTTATTATTAACCGACAAAGTTAATGTTTCCTGGTAGAAACCTAAAGGTGATTATTTTTCATTCTCACTATGAGAAATGTTCATGTAGAAGAAAGAAAACGAGTTTTAGAGTTAGACTTGAGTTCCATATATTCCTGTGACACGAGGTGAACGGCCTTGTGCAAGACCGTGGCCTCTCTGAGCCTCAGGTTTGTATCTGTGACAGCATTATTATAATGTTAGTTACTTCCTAGGGCAAAAAACAAAAAGGATGGAAACTGGCAAGACGGGAGAGATTCATCATTCAGCAGAACCACTGCTGCACTGGGTGAACACAGCTGAGGGAGTGTTGAGATTTTTGGGTACTGGCAAAACTGCTGAGTCAGTGATGCAGTAGAAACTGAGAATATCAGGGTCATTACTAAGTTCTCAGTAAACCAAATATATCAATAGGTTTGCCTTTAAAGGGAATTTTATCCATGGAATGAGCCTTCACCATGTAAAGCAGATTAAAATGATGACAGCCACCACCCTGTCAAGAAAGTGAAAAAGATTTTTTGAGTCATGTGTAACTAATGGCTATTGATAATTTGGAAACTTGGTATTACTATATTACTAATATAGTTAAGTAAGTTTACACCTACTATATATTTGATTTGTATAGTATTTTTCCATTATCTTAAGAGCATTTCCAGAATCAAATATCTATCCAACTTCCCTGCATAATATACAAAAATTATTTTTTTCCATGTTAGAGATAAAAAATGTACAAGAAGACAAGTTGAATGACTATTCAGGATCACTCAACAAATAAGACTGGAATTAAAACACAGTGATTTTAATTTTTTCTTACCAAATCTGTGTCTAGTATGAAAATCTTCCCGAATGCTACTGAAAATTTCTTTCTTTCCAGAAAAGGTTTACATAGGGATTAAATGGGAGAGACGCGGCGGCATCTTTTGGCTGTGTTAAACTGAATATGACTAACCTGCTCCTAAACAACTAGGGCCTCAGATACAAGTGCCCCTTCTTTTCAACTGAACTTATTGGGGGAAGTTTTACCTTATTTCAGAATCTTAGAAGAGATATTCTTGTTGGTTGACTGCCCGAGAAATGTGAATAACAAGATAATATAGCTCAGAAAACATTCAGGTCTGTCAAACCCTGTAACTCCCTGGACTTGGGTGATTTCATCTGAAGGTCAGCAAATAGTTCAAAAATACAGTTGGCAGCATAAAGTGACAAGATTGTCCTTTCCTCCTGTAACCCTGTGCAAACTGTTATTTTGTTTGAGTCTTGGTGCTGGATGCCAACATCAGGACCAGAATGCCCGGAATTTTCTTCACAAAGATGTGCTGGCAGCGAAAGCACTGTCCTCAGTGGTGCTTGCCACTACTTTCTATGGGACAAGTGACTGATTGACAAAACAGGGGGTCAAATCACCATCAACTTTAAGGCCATTGGAGGCTTTTCCCCCACCTTACCCTGTAAATTATTGCCGTACATCCTTTCATTAAATCTGGTTTTGTATTTCAGCATTATGGAAAATTCTATGCTTGAATTCCCCTGAAGGTAGTATTAGGCTCTCTGTTAACCACCGGGGCTTCGAGCTTGATATTTGAGTACTTTAATTGTCACTGTAATTGATTTTACCTTTGACTTCGAATGGTGATTTCTTTGTAATTTGTTGATGATTAATGACCATCCTCTGGTTATTGCTGCTCAGTTGGCCAGAAACAAAGCAATTGGTTTGTCTTGGCTCTTAAACTTGTCTTGAGAGACTTTAGAAATCAAGGGTGGCTTTGTAAAAACAGGTTTTATCCTTTATGGTTTAGCTGTCTTGTAGGGAACGCTGGAAGTCAAAATTAAGTAAGTGTGGGTTGGTTTTATCTTTAGGTATTTAAGATACATTAATATTCAAATCTTTCTACTTTATGGCATTTGGGTTACTGTTATCAGTTTCAGAAAATTAGATAATTTTGAAGGTGACAGAAGTTAGGATAATTTAATTATTGAAAAAATTTTCCAAATAAAGTTTCAAAGAAGCGATACCATTGTTACTAATGATATTATGATCTAAGAAATGTAAGGTGTTCATTGGAACACTGAAAAAAACATTGCGAAAAGGTGCTAAGTGATCAGAGAGATCTTACTAAATAAGGGATTCTTTTGACATGATCTAACTCAGAATTTTAAACAAAAATACAGGATGAAAATACAATGGTTACATTTGATTTATTAATTTAGTTAGCAAAATGTGAGTTGGTACTATGCAAACACATTTTGCCACATACTGAAGAGACAAAGAAATACATAGACATGACTTTTTAATCCATCTCTCCCCAACTCACAATCATGTAGATATTATAATCTGTGGAGGAAAATTAAGAAGTGACATAAGAGTAGTAGCGAAAATACATAGCACATAAAAACATGGTCAACAAAAAAGTCTGAATTGTGCACAGCATCTTTGTGTACAACTTTCTCTTAAAAAGAGGAAGCACACATAAACTAAGATACATAAATATTTTAAATCTCTTGGAAAAAGTTTTAGATATCCCACTGACGAGATTACGTGAATAGAATCCTTAGGTGTTAAAGTATCATTGGTGATAGGGAGAGAAAATAATCACTGAGAAAATATCTAATGTAATAAAAAATTTGGTCTAATATATTTCTGTTTTGAACATAATCATAAGCTGCCGATTTTAAAGTACTTCAAGCTAATATACATATTCTAACATAATTGATTTTGGAACAAAAATTCTTAAGAGCAACAATTCTTTCACATGAGTATTTACATTTGCCTTTTGCTGGATGTTATGACAACCCTATACATTAAAAAAATTAAATTGATAAGAGAATAAATTGTAGGTTCAGATGTATAGATATTTTTCTTGAATTCAAAAAGTAACAGTAATTTCTGAGTTTATTGCTAATAATAAAAAAGGAAATGTGTTCTAAACAAGTTGGGGAGCTGATGCCTTATCTAAGAAATCTGGCTCTAAATTTCAAATACTTTCAGACATTCAACACCTTTTGAAGTTCTTGGTGGATTGTGCTTTAAAATATTTTTTAATTAAGTCAGTTGCTTAAAATGTTGACTTTTTCAAGTATTTTCAGCAGATGAAATATTTTTGATGATAGTTAACTTTTGGGACAAGACAATAAAATCTTTTAAAGTCAATATTCCATACCTGATTATCTTTCCAAATTGTGTAAGACCTTAGTCACTATGAATAATGATATTTCAAAAGGAAAATGTTTGGAAATCACCCTTGAAATAATAGGAACACAGCTTTTCCCATTCTATGCCTGCCAGGATTCAAGTTACTATGGGTCTCTAATAAAAGGTGGGAGAGGGCAGAGAAATGAAAGGTGGGAATTAAGTTCTAGCCAGCCTCTGGTTATATAAATCTTCCCTGAGTTTTATACCATTACCTGTTTCTCCAGTGAAGAATTGTATTCGCTCTTTTCCTTAACCATAGTACAGAACAGTCTCTTAGCTTTTCCTCTACCACTGCATCTGCTAGGCAAGCAGATGGTTCTCCTACAGTTTTAGGGGAACTCCAGAGGTTGAGTAACAGCAATTCAGTGAAAAGGTGAGTCTTTGGACTTAAGAGATTCACTTCCAATTATCTGAATGGCTTTGTACAGCTTATGTAAAGCATCTAACTTTTGTTTCCTCATGAAAACAGTGACCCTAATATGTATCTTGTGGAACTTTGAGAAGAAAATAGTATAAAGCAAAACCTGGAATTATGTTTTACTCACTTAAAACTTGTAAGAAAAGACAATCTGATGTAGGTGGTTGTTTTCTGTGTAGAACTATTTATATACATTTTAAAAGACTTTACGTAAATTAGGGCTTTTAAATAGGAAGGGTAATTGGGAGTTAAGATCAAAAGCTGAGAGAACCGATCATCTTTGATGGTGCTGGTGTCTTTGATGGGACGGTGAGATTTGCAATCCTCATTTGGAGACCCAAGCTGCGCACTGCTTTGATCAGGATGGTCCCCCTTCTGCTTTCCTTTCTGTCACCAGCAGTCTTTTGTTACCACAGCTTACATCCAGGATTATGGGTAATCTGTGGATGATTTTGAAATCAAGAATTAGGGTTCACTCATTCATTCAACCACTATTATTGCTTAACCACCAAGTACTGGGCACCAATCACAAAAATATGACCACCCCCCGAAAAAAAGTCTTTCCTCATAAAGTTTACAGCCAACAGGCTTCAGATACAGATTAAATAATTTCCAAGCACATGTAAATAGACAGCTGTGACCTCTGCAGTGAAGTAAAAGCCCACACTATGCATGGACTCACTGTGGGGAAACTGGGGCTAGTCCCAGAGATCAGGAAAGGCTTCCTTGAGAAAGTGATAATTAAGTTAATATTTAAGGAACTTAACCTTTGGGTGAAAAGGGAAGAGGAGCACATTATAGGCAAGGGGAAAAACTTAAAAACCAAGCAAATCAAACCTGTCCATGTGAAGTCTGATGAACTATTTAGAATTTTGTCATCTAAAGGGCAATAGGTAGCTTGGGAAGGGTTGGGGAAGGCATATGAGAATGTCAGGGTACCATGATCTGATAACCAGATAACCTGCTTAAAAAGACCATTTTACCTGAAACATAAAAAAATAAGCTGGAAGGGACTTTAGTGGCTCCAGACAGACTCAGTAAGGGCCACTGAGGCAGTTCAGGGGAGAAATGGTACCTTGAACAAGACTGCAGTTGATGTACTTACAGGAGGGAAATGGACAGATTTAGATGGCAAAATGGGTAAGAATTGCTGTAATTTAAAAAAGGGTAGCAGAGGATATATAATCTTTATTGGGAGTGGAAAAAACTCTTATTCCAATATAGCAGAAAGAGAAAGAGTACTTAGGACAGGCAGGGTGGTAGGAGTCTACCAGGCAGTGTGGTAATATGGCGATAGAAATCTTGCAGACAGCTGCTCCTTTGATCTAAGAATAAAATTGCTGTAATTCATGTTGGCTGCAAAGTTATTTTATAAAATGCTGATTCAAGTCTTCATTTCTTCCTTTCTTTACCTCATCCCTTTACTTAAAAAAAATGAGGAATAACATTTTTTTCCATTCAGAGATAATTAGTAGAATCAGTTTTCTAATGTCTTTGTTAATCTGTGAATCTGAATGATTCACATTCTCAATTATTTCTCAAAAATACTGTATGTTTGCTAAACGTATGAATTTTGCATTATTTATACAATATACATGCTGTATTTATTCATTGTAAAGCTTTGAACATTGTTTCTTGATTCAGTTTTCTATGATTTACTGCACAATAAAGTGTATGGTTTGTGAAGGTAAGCTAAAGCTATAAAAAAACAACCTCAAAATCTCAGTTACTGAACAACAAAAGGCTATGACTTCTTATTTCACAGCCTAACGCAAATAAGTAGAAGGGCTCTGTTTCACTCATTTATGGCTCTAGGCTACTACTATCCGTAGCCTCTTCATCTTTCTTTAAAAGTCTCGGGGTGGTGGGGGGCGGCCCCCATCTGATTCTTCTTCATCCGTCAGACAGGCACTGGAAGACAGAGAACTTGGGAAATTGTGTGGGAGATTTTAGGAGCAAACCTGGGAGTGATGTGACTTTATTTCCATCTATTTTTCATTGGCCAGCTTTCTGTGACAAAACCAACCTAACTCCAGGGAGGTTGGAAATATAATCCAGCTATTTGTCCAGGAGAAAAAAAATGTGTTTTGGTGAATACATAGCATTGTCTCTGCCACAAAAACCAAACATTTTTCTAGTAAAATATGAAAAAATTGTAGTATAGTGTCAAAGAGATTGATATAATGTTGTTTTATCATTCATTAAATATTATTTATTTGTTATATCTCTCATTACTAATGCTGTTTAGTTTTTCTCAACTTCAGTTTTCTTTTATATGGCTTGGCACAATGTATTTAATCTATTTATTCATTAATTTATTTAAGCTGGTTTTGTCTGAAAACTAATTTAATGGTTTATTAGACTTTTCTGCTGTCTTTTATTAGTAAATCATTGGTTTCAACTTTTATTTTATTTCTATTTCTTAATTTTATAAGTTTCCTATATGGTTCATTTATTTTGAGCTTTTTTCTTTCATTTTGATAATGATAAAGTCATTAAGCTTATAAAGTATACTGTGTTCACTTTTAGCTATGTATTTTGAAGAAGACATGTTTGTGTTTGAAGATCAATTTCTGCAGTGTGTTTAAATAATAATATGCCATGAAAAAGTATAATTTATTTCAGCAATTTAAGACTTACATGAAGCAAAGGATCAACATGTTTTTTATTAGTAAATGAGTGATGTGAAACCATAAAATTTTATTGATAGTGAAATAATTAAAAATAAAAGATAATAGTGTTTTAAGCTATAACTAGAAATACAAGTATCCAAATATGTTCAGAGTTTTTTTAGAATGCCAAAATAAAAGATTACATTAAATGCTGAAACGCTAAAGTTTAGACTACTAAAGGTTAGAGCAGTAGAGCATTAGGATTAGTATCTGAATTAGAAATAAGACAAAAATAATACCTCTTAGTAATAGTATATATGCACACACACACACACACACACACACTTTGGAAAAGGAAAGATAACAGCTAAAGTAAAGGGCAGAAAAACCTTCAAGATAAAAAGGGAAAAATAATCTTGATTAAAACATCCAAAAATAAGGAAAATGAAAAGATATAAAGAATGAAATACACCAATGATCACATAGTAAAATGAGAAAATAAAAAATATGCCACTTTTTACACAGAACAGAAGTGACCATAAGTTATTTTTTATACACTGGTAATATGTTTGAAAAAAATAATATTTTTTAAAAGCTTCATGTAGTAGATCCATGTTTAAATCCTACTGAGAATATAGGTATTTCAAGCAAATACAAATTTAAAAAAGGAGGAGAAATTATAAAAAAGAAGATAGAATAGTTATAAATCTGTATGTACCAAATGTAACAGCTAATCACACACACACACATTCTGTATTGGAAATGCAGTATAAAGTTGATAATATAGCATCATAGAGGGATAGGGAAAAAACACAACATTAAGAACCTAGGTATTTATTAGCATATTAATGATCATATACAGAATTTGTGAACAAATCCACACTTGTCAATGACCACAGCTAATTCAAGATGAGATGAAAAATTCCTGAAACAATTACCCTTATTAAAATGGGATTGATATTTAATAACTTATTTCACCCTCATCTCCTAACCTCCAAGCAGAAGACACTGATCTTGACTATCTTCAGGAACATTGTGAAATTTTTCAAGGTATAGGTAGTAACAATCTTGTTAAAATTGTTTCAATGACAGGAAAAGCCATAAAATCACATAGTTTTGTGAGACTAGAAAACTTTGATAAACCAGTAGAATAAGACAATAAAGGAAAATAAGTGTATAGACTTCTCCTGCTCAGTTCAATATGTATGTCTATGGAACACTTGAAATGTGTCTAGTGCTACTAAGGAACTGAATTTTTAATTTTCTTTAATTCTGATTAATTAAAAATTTAAAAACTGACACAGTTCAATTATTGGAAGAGTAAGTACACTTGGAATGACTTGGTTATATGAATCTGCCTTTTCAACTGTAAGTTTTGTGAAATCTAAATATAGATAAATGTTTGATAAAATATTCACATCTGAACTGAGACATGCTGTAGTATAAATACATACAGATTTAGAAGACTTAACACAGAATGAAATATCTCATTAATGTTTTTATTGATTACATGTTAATATATTATTACGTTTATATAACATTTCAGGTTGGAGGGTCAACTATGTTATTAAAATTAACATCACTTGTTTAGTCCTTTATCTGGCTACTAAAAAAGTTTCTGTATGTGGCTCACACATTTTTATTGGACAGCACTTTTATAAAGCAATCTCACTTTATGAAAAAGATGTACAACTAATAAAATACCAGAAAACTGGATTTGGTACTATAGAACAATCATAAGATATTATTTATAGGACATCACAGGAATTCAGTGACAATTTGACTGTGGAAAATTTGTCAGTGAAGTTCATTACATCAACAGACTAAGGTTTATTTTAAGTGCAGTCTTCATTTTTGCTTATTTGCCTTTCCCCCTCCCCACAGCCTCTGTCTCTAGTAACGTGTTCACAGCCAGTTGTGTAGTGTTCAGTGATTTTCTGTATGTTTAGATATTCATAGAATATATGTACATGTAGTGGACACTGATATATTTTTGTCTTTGCTTTGCAAAAATAAGATTATATTACATTCATTTTTCTGCTTCCTCCTTTTTTTCAGTCATCCTATCCTCATGGAAATCTCTCCAGGAAACTATGGCAACTATTATTCTAATAATTGCATAAAATGCCATGGTGGGAATATATAAAATTTATATGAAAATATATTCAACTCTCATTCTACTGGAAACTTTAGCTTATTTCTAGTTTTTGCCACTAGAACAATGTTTAACCTGCTTGAGTATATACAGTGTCAGTGTATATGAGGTCTGCCAGATTTACAGACTGAAGTGATATAATTGCATCAAAATTTAAAATTCTAATAGATGCTGCCAATTGGTTTCCAAAAGGACAGATACAATTTACAGTCTTACTGTCAATTATAATATAAACTTCCCTGCACCAAAAATAACAGCAATAGGTAATCTAATTATATAAGGACTTCACTAGGGCACAAAAGGACAGAGTGGATGATTCTGTACAGTATGAGGGGAATATCAGAATTTTCTAGTGGAGGAAAGTTTGAGGTGAGTATGGAAAGATAATTTTAATTACTTATATATCTCAACATAAATGAGGGAACATTTCTAGTACCTAAGAAATAGCTTCTTCTATACAGAAGTTCTAGACTTCTATGCAGTCCAGAGGGCAAGTAAAACTTGTTTTTTTAATAAAAATAAATTGCCATCTTTATAACCAATTTTGTAGAGTTCATTCTTTCCTAATAATTAATTTGTGGAGAAAAATTTCAAATATAGGACATAGATTCTTTTCCTAAAGAATTGTCTTTATTGAGATTTTTATTCTAAAGTGAATTTGTGTTCATTATAAAATGATTTGCTATCAATATGGCTTATCCTCTTTCATCATAATTCTAATTTTTAAAAAATTTCCTGATTCCTCTATAAAAAGAATTGCAAAATTCATAAGTTTATAAAAAAAGGTCAAATGGAATTTTAAATGGAATTGCATTTAGTTCATAGGTTAGCTTATGGAGAATTGGAGTGATTCATAGTACCGAGTCTTTGTTTCCAGGAACATGGTGTATCTTAAAATTTATTAATCATTCTTGAGCTTTTAAAACTCTTTTGAGTACCTTTGGGAGGATGAGGTGGGGAGTGGCAGGATGTTTGGCTTAAGCAGAATCAGATTTTCTTTCAAGCTGTAGGAGAACTTTATGGTTCGTGCCACATAAGAGATAAGCTCATAAAATGATACCAGTTTCTCAGTATCCTTTTACTGTAAATAAGACCAGAGGGAACATTTATCATGTGAAAACATCTTTAAGCCAAAAAATATATTTGTTAAATTTCATTGCTGACATTTCTAGGTTGACTTTACCTAGGCTATGAAATATTTTCTAACTGTCAAAACTTTCTTGGATTAAGTTTGAGAAAATTATTTAAAGTGCATAAGTTATTTGAACACTTGCACTTTTAATAAAAGATATGTTAGTGTTGCTTAGGTTCCTCAATATATTAAAATATCAATTCAACATTTATTTCATTTATTGTTCTTATTTTGTTTTTTTAAGAGTATCTGAGATGTGTTTTTATAAAATTTTTGTTAAAGAAATAATGCTAAAAATTAAATGTTTAATATTCTTTCATATGAGGTTTGTTCCAAAGGTTTAATTCTGTTTCAGATAGTTTATTTAATATTCACCTACTTTTTGTCTAATCTAAGAGTTTTGCTTTTGTTTTATTCAGAAATTTGTACAATTACATATTGCATATTGTCAAGGTCTTGAGAAAGTTATGTGGTTCAAATTTGGCCTGAAGGTCATTCAGTTCTTAGTTAATCAAAAAAAAATTATTGCTTTATGTATTTTAAAAGTAGTGTCTGAGTTGAGGTTGCATTACATCTTTTAGGACTATTCAAATGTCAAGTCATCTTTTCACTTGAGGAATATACTAATTTCCAAATGAACTTGAATTCTTTTTTTTTGTTATTCACACATTTGTGATTCTGTAATAATCATTTGGTTGGAAAACCTAAGTCATAGCTTTATTCTCACATGGGCCCATCTTCTTTTTCCTACTTAGTGCCCTGAAATTCTGTTTCTCATATTGGTAAGTATTAGAAATAACTTGCAAAGTGTGTGATATGCATAAATCCACTAATAGCTGCTAGGTAAAATTAATTTTGGTTTATGAGAATAATTTTTATACTCACCATTTAATTTTTTTCTTCTCAGGATCAATTTCCCTTGACACCTTTCATTTTAATCATATGCTTCATTTTTTTTACACAAATTATAATAGATTTTGCTACTTATTATCCTTTATGCTTTTTGACATGAACTTTGGCTAAAATGGGATATGCTACCCTATGCATGCAATTATTGAATATTGGGGGAAGATTTACTTGCAAGTCCTTATTCTAGCATCCTTTTCCTATCCAATATCCAACATCCCATTAGGAAATAAAGATGTCTATATAATGAACTTTACCCAAGTAGAGATTTGACTTTCTCCCTCGGCTGCTGGGAGGTAATTTCTAGGCCCCTGGAATGTCCTGTCTGATAAGTGTCTTTGTTTGCCTGAGGGCTTTGCCACCTGTCAGTCTAACAATGTGATTTCTGATGTTCTGATGGAGGTCTTTGGAACTAACCTCAGTAGGAACTGGTGACTATAGAGTCTGAATCTGCAGGAAGGAAGGGCTGGTGACTAGAGGTCGGCTATGTGGGCAGTATGTGATCAGTTGGAATAAAAATGCCAGACTCCAAAGGCTCAGGTGATCTTGCCTGCTTGGCAGTACTGTGTATTCCCCATATGACATCCAGAGGCAGGGAACACCATCCAGGACTCCGCTGGAGATGATGCCCTGAAAATTCATGTTCGGACCTCTCCCATATTCTGCCCTTTGGCTGATTCTGATTTGTATCCTTTTACTGTAATAAAACTGTAATCATTAAGTATAGTGCTTTCCTGAGTTCTGGGAGTTGTTCTAGTGAATCATCAAATGTGAAAGTGATCACAAGAACCCTCAAATTTACAGCGTACTGGTCTGAATTGAGGGTGGGCCTGGGACTCCCAGACTTGTGGCTAGTGTGAGGGTCATCTTCTGGAGACTGTTCCGACTATGTACTCTGTCTAACTCATAATAATGTCCCAAATTAATTAACATAATATCTAAGTACAGGGTAGTGTTAACATGCTATAGCCTAATAACCACATTGAAAAGATCTACTTTGCTTAAGAAACTCAATGAGTGACTACAATGTGCCACATACTAGGAAAGGTAACTATTTCAGCCATGCCATTTTCTGCAGGCAATATTATTTTTTCACTCATGTATTCTTTCATCTTAAAAACTATGCCTACCACAGAAATAATTAAAATATGATAATATTTTAGCAAAACTTAAGTCTGAAAGAAAACCCCAGTATTTGTGAGCAGTTTGAATGACTTGACCTTGGGAAACCAATGAAATATAAAACCTCAGACTAACTGGCTATAGTCTAATATTCTCTTCTGTTGTCATTAGATACTTTTTGGTTTGATAGTAACAGAATACTCAATCTTTTTTTATAGAGCTATCTTGAGGAAAGATGGGAAAGATCAATGAAACCACAAAATTTGGCAATTTAAAAGTCTATTTTAAACTGAGATAAACTACTCTATTTGAAATTTGTCTAGGTTTCATTGTGTTCAAAAGTTACTAGGGATTAAAAACTCCTATGAAAGAGGATCAAAAGACCACAAAGATTGTTGATAAATAACCCTCTATTGAGGCTGGAGGAAGTAGTTATTGTGAGATCAGATGACTGGCCTCCTAGAATGCCTTTATTAATGACCTGGGAGAGACTATAAAAGCATCTAATGAAATTTCAAAGATGCTAATAAATGAAGGTCTTTCAAACACCACAAAATTGGCCAAATTATGTAGCTAGAAATTAGGAACATGGGATGTAATTATTTCCAAAGGTTCAAGTGGTAACATTCAAAAAGGTATAACAACAATCATAAGAGCATTTTTTTGATTTCCCATAAGAATGTTTCTCTGCTTTTGTCTCACCAATTCATTATTTAGCTTATATATACTTGTTGAGTGTTTGACTCTTTCTGCTAATTTTCACACCTGCCTATCTGTGTCACTTGGAATTGAATGCTAGGGTTAATACTTCATTCATATTTAAGAGTAATAGAATAGAAACTGGCAAGTTTGGTTTGAAGAAAAGTTGAATAAATTGATTACCAACTAGAGCCGTTTGAGTCTTCTATTCATAAACTCTTTCACATGGTTATTTTTACATGTTTTGCTACACAGCTTGTATAGAATCAGGATCTGCTCTTACAGTTAACAGACATTCTAAGTGTCATAATTTTCTCATACTCCTCTTTGTAGTTACAATTTTTGAAATCCTTTAAGGTTTACTATCATTTTGCAAGAATAATGTTGAGAATAATCCAACTCTATTTAGTAAATTGCAGCTTTTATGCCTTCTATTCAGTGGCAGGAGTGGGGCATGTAGCTGAAAGAGTTAATGTAGCTTCAATTGGTGTCTGTTTACAACCACAGAGTGGCAAGCCCAGGGAGAATAAAGCGAAGTGAATGTTTGTGGAGTCAGCTAGTAGCAGCAGGATTTCAGAAAATGACTTAATGCTTTGATCATGTGCTCCAGTTCCAGGGGTTGGCGCTATTAGAGTGAAGACAATATTCACAGTGTCTTACACCTTCTGAGTGTTAGACATTATGTTATCCCTCCAACTGTGAAATGAATTCTGGGCTGTCCTAAATCCCAGTAAGTAACTAAAACTGCTCTAATGTAAAGTAGGTAGTGGAGCAGTAATTACTGTGCACACTTAGAAATGTACCAAGTTCATTTACTCTGTGTTTTTAAAGTGATATATAGGGTGGCTAAACTGACACTAATTAGACTCGTGGATGATGCTGTAGGGCAGCATGGACAAGGACACGGTTACTACCGCCTCAGCTTGCTCCAAGTCAGGCTTCACAGTAGCTTAGAGACTAGGGGTAGTGAGTGTGGTACTCAAACTCCTAATTTAGGCAGGGACTGCAGGAATTTCTGGCCGGACCTTTGGAGCACTTTGGAGTCAGCGTGCTGAGCTATCAGATGTTGGCTGAGAGGTGAAGCAGGGAACCTTATGTGGCATCTTTCCCTGCATGGGGCTCAGGTGTTTATTCCTAACATAGCAAAACAAGGATAATGATGATGCTTAATCTAATGTACTGAGAATTCAGAATATATCACATATTGTTCTAAGTGTTTGATGTATATAGGCACATTGAGTAATTACAACTCATTTAGTCCTTGAAATAGGTTCTATTATTATTTCCATTTTCCAGATGAGGAGAATGAGGCACAGAGTAGTAAGTTATCAAAGGTCATATCGTGGGTACACTGGGATTCAAACTCATGCCATCTGACCATAGTCTCTTCACTGTCAATCACCATTCCATGATGATTTAGGAATTTGAACATATTTGACTCCTTATTTCTATAGCTTAGAGTATATTTATAAAATCTCTAGACTTTGCTTTGGCAAGCCAACTAAGACAGAAAAAATAATTCTGTGTTGTCATTTTAAAAGGAATAACACCTTGTAATATGTGTGACTTCAAGACATTTCAGAAATGCCATCAGATTTGGCAGTATATTCAATAGGATCATAGCTGTTAGAGATGGAGGGGTCTTAGTATACAGCCGATGCAGAAGTCCTGGTTCCCTGCAAGGGTGACTTTAGGATGGTGCTTGAAACTGAAATAGCACGCCGGATAGTTTTAGGTACATTTTTTCTGTACCTACATTTTTTTATTTTAGGTATAATAAAAAGTATTTATTGCTTCCATCAGATTCTCTAAGGATCCTATAACCCACAGATATCAAGAATCCAATCTAAATGTCTTTCGATAACTCATGGAAATCCCTCCAGGCAACTGTGGCAACTATTATTTTAGTAGTTGCATAATATGCCATGGTGAGAATATATAAAATTTACATGAAAATATATGCAACCCTTATTCTATTGGAAATTCAGCTTTTTCTAGTTTTTGAAATAAGCTTCAGTTATTTCTATTTCTAGTTCTTTCCTTCTCCTTGGTGCCCCTGTTTTCTCCTTCTTGTGCTCCTCCATTTTCATCTTCACCCCTTTCCAGCTTCTGTCTCTTGTCCTTTACCACCGAGAACCAGGCTCTTCAGCTTCTCTCTCCTTTGCCCACAACCGGGAGGGCAGATAAGAAAGGCAGTTCAGTCGGCTCTGAAACGAATTCACCATTCTCTAAGTTTACAGAAAGACCCAAACTTCAACCACAGTAATGGCTTGAAGGAGCTTGGCTGTCTCAAGACCACTTTCCCCAATTCTCCTTCACTCTGCTGATTATTCTTGCTTTACCCTGGTTGTTCTGTCTCCCAGGGCCTGAAACTTGAAAGGGTTACCCTTTTCCAGAGGTTACACAGTAAAGCCTGCTTATAAAGTCTTGTGGCTTTTAATCCATATGCACCTTATCCTTTCTCCCATGCATGCTGCCACTTCAGAAGTATTCTCCTCCCTCTGTTTTCAACACAGATACAAAAAGCAAGATTCAGTAGAACACATTCTCCTACTTTCCTAGATTCTTACTTAAAGCTCTAGCTGAATATGGTCAGCACATTTCTGTATGTCAAAATATCCATATGTTATTGATTGATTAATGGACTGATTCATTTTTTATTTCATTCAGTGACCTGACGTTATGCTAGGTGCTCATGGCATACTGGTAAATAAGGAAGGTCATGCTTCTGTCTCATTCAGCTTTAGTTCAAAACCAAACTTTCTTTAGACTCCCTAAACCCCAGTTTCAAAATCATAGGTAGTTCATGAATTCCAAGTTCCTAAAAATGAACAGAATGTTTTAGTTCTCCTCTGAATAGGGCTATTCATATCTTTGAACTGTCTTGCAAAGTAGCCTCCAGCAAATTATTTAATATTTCAGTTTCTTATTAACTGATGAGCATGTGTAGTAGAGATGATAGTGCTGTGTGATTTTAATGATTAGAAAGTGTCCTAAAAATACACAGTGCTGAGTGAGTCCCAGGTAGTAAGGGGACCATTTGAAATCTCATTTCCATCTGGCTGTTTATGCCAACGTTTAACTTGTGTTTTGTCCTCTCTCTGTATTTCCTCTGTGGTTGCAGACATCTCTGATGCCATTAGCTGTTGTTTGACTCAAAAATTGAGTCCGTCTCTTTGAAATATGCTACATAGTTTGAAAAGTGTAAGCAAACTCTGACATTAAGATCAACTTAAGTGGAGACAAACAAATGAATATAAATGGGGTACTTTGCTGCCTTTCCCCGGGCTCCCTCCCACTTCTGCCCTTTGGCTGGGATGCGCATCTTTGACAGAGCCATAAGTCAGTATATTTTCAAAGGCTACAGATTCAGCAGCGAGCACTTAAATGGTACTGTAAATGATATCTCAACAGCTTCTGTTAGGCTTAAAAATGAATCCTTGTAGAGAAATTGGCTAAGTACAATTTTTTAAAAAGATGAATGGAGAAAATAGCCTGACTTTAATAAAGTACTCTTCCCATAATAGCTAGAATGTGTGATTCACCAGCATACCCACATAATAGTCTTTATGACCATGGGACCGCAGTTTAAGGAAACTTCTCTCTAGGCCTCCATTCATTAGAATGCATATTTAATTAACTTAAAAAAACAGAAGCCTAGCAGGAAAGTCACTTCCTTTGAAGAGTTTTAGAATCTGTGGCAGATACATTTCTGGCACTGCCACTCTTGTACTTTTTCCAGTCCTACAGCTGTAGGTACCAACTGCTACCAACAGAGAGCCTTGGACCAACGTTTGTGATGGTTGACAAAGAAGGGAGGGGTTCCAGGATGGGTGACTGGCTTTCCGTAGTCAAGGTAGTAATCAGCATTTGCAGAACACAGTGGTTCTTACCTACTGCAATAGCCTTAAATACATTTGGGAAACTGGAAATGAGGCCGTGAGGAATATGCAGGACCTTGGAAGCTGCTGGCTTTTGAGAAAAAGGTAGATCATTTCTCAGGGTTGATAAGACCTGACCGTATAGGCCACTGTTCTTTACTAGGTTGGAATCCATTTTGGCTAAGTATATATGCATGGGGAGATGCTAATAAAATACTACATTTGTTTGCCTTCATCTTTCTCTCTTCAAGTTGTTTTTGATTGGTCTCCAAGAAACTACTCTCCTAAGGGAAACTGAGGCAATAGCTGATTCTGAAATCATGTTAATGTTTGCACTCACAGCCTGGAGATTCCACGCAGGCCTATGCAATTTTGTTCTAAGGGTATCAGATCTATATGGCTGGATAAAGGAAGAACCAGTTCTGAGACCTCTGTGCATTCCCGAGCCATGTAGGGTCACCATGAAGGATTCATAGAGCAGGTGAGCCCAGGAGGAGGCCGGCTTGAATGGAGCTTAATCTCCCTCTTGCCTGTGTGGAAATGGACACAAAGTAACTGGAGCAGCTGGTGTATAAACAGTTGAAGCTAGAATTCCCTGAGCTCCTTGAAGAGTATGAAAAATGGAGAAACTAACCAGGGTTAGAGAAAATCCAGAGCACACAAAAAAGAGAAGATTTTAGAAATATAAGGAAAAAATTGATTTCTATAAGCAGCTTTAATTCCATGACTGCAAATTGGTTTCCTGCCAATTGGGTGCCAATTGGAAAGAGTTTAAACTCTGGGAACTTCTACAGTAGGAGAATATATGTTGCCTTCACAGTTTTAGAATTTCTACTGGATCCCCAGAAACAGTTTTTTTTGTTCAGCTGAAAAGTCCACAGAGCGACATATCCTGCACTCTATTTTGTCTGAGAAACAGAATGTGAAGATTTCTGAGAAGAGACACAAGTTCAAGTTCAGTGACACCAGGGACCTCATTAGGGAGCAACCTCACTGATTCTGTGGTTCAGCCTCAAGGTTCCAAAAATTGTGTCAGAATAAGGTTTCTTTACATTTTTTTTTGTCACTCGGGCCTCCTTTTCTTGAAGCTAAGTGATAAATCATATCCGACTGAAACAGCTGCATTTTTAGCATTGTTTTTTTTTCTCTTCAGCAAAGGCTCAATCTCCACAGGAAATTTCCTTTAATATGGAGAAAATGCATCGAATTCAGATCATGCTTATGATCAGATTTTGTGACTCAGGGCAGAACTGTTTCTGCCAACAACCCCTATCTGTCAGGAAATATATGTGACCTTTCCTAAAGTGTTCAGTTGGTCCATTCAAATTTCCCTTCTTTCCCTGTCCTCTCCGTGTTCCTTCGCGTCTCCCCTCTTATATGTGCTTCCCACCCATCCCTGCGCTACGGATCAGAACACTTAATTCTCAGGGGATGTGGTGTTTATCACTTCTGATGGGTATCCAGCATGCCCAGGGCGGGGGAGAGGTGTGGGGAGGGGAGCAATCACAGCAAGAATGATAACGAAGGGTTTTTTGAAACGAAGGAAAATAAAAAAAAAAGAGAGACCCAGCACCATGCAATTTACTTGAGTCATGTTACAATGCTGGCCGTTTAATGTCCAGAAGCCGCAGCAGACCTACCTTTAATCTCTACACATGTAGGTCTAGCTGCAATTCTTAGCAGAACATGAGTTCAAACGGGAGAAATGCAATACTCAACAACAAAATGCAGTACATGCTTACAGGGGCTTAGCCATCCAGAAGTGCAAAACAGATCCTTTTGCAGGGAGATACAGACTGGGAGAGCCTGTGAGAGAGAGACGCAAGAAAGTGTTTCCATGCAGCAGATTTATGGTTTGAAACATCATGGAACATTCCAGTCACCTGCACTGATTAACAAGGCAAACCCGTTGTGATGTGCTGGGCACAGACCCCGTGTGTGTTCTCACGTCTCAGCCATTCTGAATAACAAATGTAAACACACAGTCACCTTGGAGGTATGCGTGGTCTGTGTTTACTTACAGAGTGGTGTAAATTGGTTCTTCTTTCTGTTACCCTGGATTTTGAAATTGAGCTTTATCTCTACAGTATTCTCCACAAGTATTCTCAGCTTCCCTGTCTTTCTCCCTTATTCCAGTGCCAAATCAGCAAGTTAGAAATATTGGTTAATTGCAGCAGCTGGTGCATTAATGGCTTTTGGACTAATTTGTTTGGAAACAATTTATGGGGGGGGGGGCTACTGTTCTCCATAATACATTTTCAAATATTCAAATGACATTGTCAGAACAGCTGCATTAGCTAATCTCCAGAAATTAAGAAATAATTTCTTTTCAGGTGACAAATTTCAGACTGATTTTACTTTCGAATAGTTTTAGATGGTGAATAGTTCCAGACCACTCAGTAAAAATTATGGCTTTGGGGAATGGTTTATTCTCCTATAGTTCAAGTTTAACTATACTGCTGTTTTAGAAGTACCATGAATGGAAAATTAAGTCAGTATTTTGGGTACATTCAGAGTTGCATTTTCAATGTTTTTCCCCATTAGTAAGTAACCACCATATAGTTAAGAGAGTAACTTACGCATGTGTGCCTGTTGACTTACCCCTGGACATATGCCTAGGCAGCCCATGTGACCAGGGAGGTATCTCTTTTTCCCAGAGTTAACCAGTAAAGGCACGAAGCATCCATTTCCTGGACACATGCACAGATGGAAGAAAAAAGCTGCTTACTAGTTGCATTATTTCAATTACTTAGCTTCTAAATGGAGGGATACACATAACTACCTCTGAAAAGTTGGTATTCAGATAAGCCAGAGTGTAAATGAAGCAGTTAACGTATTGCCCAGCACATAGTAAACACTCAGTATGTGGTATATTATATAGTTATTCTTGTTGGAGCAGCAGAGGCAGTAGTAAGAGTAGGAGTAGAAGAAGGAACGGCAACATTGCAAACACGTGAGTTCAGTATCTTTTTAAACACACGGAAACGAAGTCTTAGCAGAGTCAGGGAACTTGCGCAGTGCTGCCAGTGAAAGAGCAATGATTAGAACGCTAGTTCTTCCTCCTAAGTCCAAGCTCTTAAACATTCGAGAAGTTAATGTTGAGGGGGTTCCTGAAGGAGTGCAAATAGGTCACAACAAATGAAGATGAGTTCTTTTTGAAGGCCCATAACACTATACTGTGTCAATCAGAGAAAGAGCATCCATATTTTAAAAAGACTTGTCCACATTACTGCATACCAGTTTCAAGTTGGGAACTTTAAAATTAACAGTTTGATGTATACAAGGCACCTTTGCATTAATTAAACAAGTTCTTTAAATTTCTCCCTGCTCTGGGACATGAGGAATGTATGAATCAGCTCTGGCTGCTGTAACAGTTACCGTAGACTGGGTGGTATAAGCAACAGAAATTTATTTCTCAGGGTTCTGAAGCCTGGGAAGTCCAAGATCAAGGTGCTGGCAAGGTAAGTTCCATGCTGAGGTCTCTTCTCTTGGCTCGTAGGCAGTTGCCGTCTTGCTGTGTCTTCTTGCTCATAGAACTTCTTCTTTAGCATGCAGAGAAGGAGAGAGGGAGCTCTCTGGTGTGTCTTCTTAAAAGTGCATTAATCCTATCAGATCAGTAGCCCATCCTTACGACTTCATTTAAGTTTAATTGCTTCCTCGGATTCCCTGCCTCCAAATACAGCTACACTGGGAGTTAGAGCTTCAACAAATGAATTTGTGGGGGGTAGGGAGGAGGGTGGTGCACATTCAGTCTATGTAAAGACATCGGTCACACATTTCTAGTTCTATATCCAGAACTTGTCTGTAAGCAGATGTAAGAAATGGTTTATTTGCATGTGTGTGTTTTTCAGCAGCCATGTTTCTCTTGATGACGCTGTTTTTCAGGTTCACAGTGTTACAGTTTTCTCTCTTCTCTCTTAAATTTAAAGCCCATCATTTTAGCCATGGTACATCTCACCTATTTCTGCAGTGAATATTCGATATTGATGGAGGTGCCAGTCCCGGCCCCAGGCTTAACAAAACTGCCAATGACAGTCCCTCTTCTGCTTCCTGAGGTTTCCTCACCCTGGTACCTTGGAGCCTGGTCCTGCAGAGCAGCAGTCCTCAGGGAGGTGGAGCTATGCTGGGATGCGCCTGGGTTTTGTGTTCAAATCCCAGGCAAGTGACTCCCTTTCTTATAACCTCAGTTTCCTCATCTAAAAAATAAGATATCATCTGCCTATTAGGCCAATTTAATCATCAACAATGAGTGATAATTACTTTCATCACAAATGGAAATACTCAAAAGTAGTATTCTGTTCCTCCGTGCCAGAAGGGCTGAGGGACATGGAGTTTGATACAAAGACTTTCTATTTTGAAGGTTTTCTTCTAAAGCTCGCTTGCTGAATTTTTGACCTCTTACTCCTTTTCCAAAGAAGACAGCAGCCTGTCAAGTGTGTCTTCACCTAAAGACCTTGTCATTTGGGGAAAATCCAGGTCTGTGACCAGGTGGCTGGCTTTGACCTGCCTTCACTTACGAGGATCCTGGTAGCTTGCTGCCAGGGCTCATCCCCTGCTTCCCACACCTTTCCCCTGACAGATGGCACAGCCTTGAAGGACACCCTCCCTCTGGCCCTGCGCTCCCCTCGGACTGCATTCCCCCCTGCTGGGCTCTTGCTCTTTTTCTTGGACTCATCAGACTGGCGTCGGGCAATCCTCCCTGGAATTTTCTGCAGTATTTCATCTTTTGCCCATGCTTCCCCCATATTTTTCTTGCTTCCTTGCCCCTGAATAGCCTGCATTTTATTTACTCCATGCCGCAAGGCCAACGCCATGCTGTGGCATGTACTGAGACTCTCCCGGGGGCCAACGTGAGCTGCTGCCATCATGTTGCTTTTGTTGAGAGAAAAAAGTATCCATTTTTCTGTGAAAAAGTGGAAAATGGACCTCAGAACAGTGATCTTACTTTAAAATGCACCCATAGGAAGGTAAACCAAAAATAAATGTATTCTGACAGTTGATTGTATCTTGATAAGCTGTTAGGCAGCAAACACGGATACTAGGAACAGCTCAGCGCCGTCCTGGGCAGAGCTGGTTGATGCGGCGGTACTCGGAGTGCTGAAGAGATGTTGGTTACTTTGGGTGAGGGAGGAAACTGTCCCTATTTAACTGTATTGTATAGAGTTCATGTGTGTGATCGGCATAAACACAATCAGTCATGCATAAACCTTTGTCCTGGCTGGGAACTACAAAGACAAATAAGAGTAAATTCCACTCAAGGATGTTCTGTGGAGTTTCGTCTGTAGAAAGTGATGTGCCACAAGAAAAGTGAGGAAATGCTGCCGGATTCTACAGGGGAGGAGAGTTTGCATCATTTCCATTTGAGAGCATCATGCATAAAACGTAAGGGCTTACAGATCACAACTCTTGGCCTGCATTTGGGGCAGGGATCCATGGGGATGGCTTGTTTATACTTCAGCTGATGTCGGCCAGGGTCTTTTTACTGGGACTAGGGGACCCCAGGGCATCTTCATTCCCACGGCTGCCACCCTAGCTGGGGTGGTTGGAGGTGGCTGGCCTTTCCTGTCACCCTTCATAGCGTCTCATCCTCCACACCCTCCCCTCACCTCATGACTGCTTTCTCTAGCAGGGCAATCTCACTTTTCTTATATAGTTGCTGGATTCAGAGGTGATGAAAGTGGAAACTGCCAGGCCAAGACCTGGCAAAGTCTCACTCCTGCTACATTATATTGGTCAGAAGAGAGGCCTTTCTTAAAAGGGGGGGAACTAGTAGTTGTGTACACGTACCAGAAGAAATGTTGGTGGCCATCTTTGGAAACAATCTATCATGTAGATTGCAAACAATCTACTCTATTACCAAACATATGGAAATGTGAAGAAAGAATATTATTGGCAGAAAAAAAAAGTAGGTTATAGAAGTGGGAAAGACTTTGAGAGGCAGCTTTTGAACTTGTCTGGAGCCCAGAGTCTGCAGGCTGACCGAGGTTAGGCTCTGGCGGTTGGTCTACAGCTGGGGAGTCTCCCGGTGCTCTAGGTGGGCCCCAGGCACCGCCGCCTCATGCCCATTCCTGCTCGCCATTTGGTTTAGATCTGCCCGAAGTCTCAACTAACGTAATGTTATACATCTTTTTATTCTTAACAAGATTTTTGTTGACTGAAACATAATGCCTGTACATTGTTGACAGCTCATCAGAATAAGGAACATATGGTGAAAATAAGGTTCATTCTTAGACTTTCAAACCACACTGAGAGGCAGTCACTATCAATTTCTCCTGAATTCTTTAAAAGATAATCTATGCATAGGGAAGAAAGTAGACATCTAAATATATATATATATATATATATATATATATATATATATATATATATACACAGATACACACACACACATGTATATTTATGTACTCCATACATATCCCTTTTGTACACATATGGGAGCACATATTTTTGGTTCTTTGGCCTATTGCTTTTTTTTTACTTATACAATATTGTGTATATTGCATAACATCAGCACATATATAGACATAACTGCTTTCTTAAAAAGAAAGAACTGTTTATGATAACTTTCTAATGACTGTGAAAGTTCTTTGTTATGAACTTCACAGAGAATCAAGCACAAACACAACTTGAAGAGAAAGAAGAAGGATCAGACTAATACCACTCCTCACTTAGGTAACGGGACTGTGAACAGACGGCACTGGCCAAGCAAAGATGAAAAGGAAACAGTGTTTTAGCTGTCAAGGCCAAACATACCCAAGAGTCCACACATCTTTACTGTAGATAAAAAGTATTTATGGTACTACCATTAGCGAGACTGTTTGAAAATTCACAAAGTCCACTCTGACCACAAAGAGGGACAGGACTACTGCATGGAGGGCAGGCACGTTTCAGGGAGCACCCTGGTCCACCTTCCCATGTGGCCTCACATCCATGGGCCACCAGCTCCACTCCTTTAACTTGGATAAGCAAGAGTCAGTTACATGGGGAGAGTGCAGAGAAGAGACACGAAGACCTTTACAGACATATATGGATGTTTCAAGTATTTGATTTTGCTAGAAACACTGACTGTTGTATAGTTTGTTTTTAAGCTCAATTTTTTTCATAGTCCCTTGGTTATGTAATATTGCAATATTAGCCAGATATTTCCATTTTTTTCCAAACCTGAGACATAACGAATTATGAAACCTACGAAGATTTTTTTAGCTGATTTTCTTCTATGAAACTGGTCCTGCTCGCTGGAAACTAAAACTAGTAAGAGAAATAAAACATGTTTATGAATAGCAGAGATATAATGTAGATGCTGTAGGAATCATAGATAAAATAAGTGACTAAGGGTTCTTAGGAGGGTCATTCTCCTTCAGAAGCATGTGGGGAAGGCTTCATGGAAGACAGTAGATTGGAGGTAGGTATCAACATAATGGTAGGATTTCCACAGGTTACAGAAGTTGGAGAGAGAAAGCTTACTGCACAGATGCAAAGACATAAGCAGAAGTGTGGAAGTAGGAGGCAAACAAGGCAATAGTAGTGTGAATGATAATATTTTCATTTATTGGGTACCTATCACGTGCCAGAAATTAAGCTGAGGTGTCATAACACTGTCTTGAATAATTACTACATTCGAGGAGAGAGGTGTCATTATTCCTGTTTTATAGAAATGTGAAGATTGAGGCTCACAGAGGTCTAGTAATTTGGCTGAAGTCAAACAGGGCAAAAAAATGCAGACTTTGTGTTTATATGTCTCGTGCAAAGAACTTATTTCCTTATCCTAAAGCCAGTGATAGTTTTAGGGTGTTCATGCTGCACAGGCCAAGTAAAGAAAAGTTCCAAGAGAAGGCAGCGGTCAGTCATGTCCAGTGCTACTGAGAGGTCAAGAAAGAAGCCTGGGCACTCATCTCTGGAAATGACAACCGAGTGGTCATTGTTGTCTGTCAGAGGATCAGTCTCAGGTTTTTGGTGAGGCTGAATTCTTGACAGAATGGATTCCAGAGAAAATGGGAGGTGAGAAAGTGATTACAGACAAATCCTTAAAAGTGATTTGGCTACAGAGAGTATCAGGGAAACAAGGCATTGACTGGACAATGATTCGGGAAAAAGAGAAGGATTTTGGTTTTATGCTTTGTTGATAAGAATGATCCAGTGGAGAGGGAAGGAACGATGACATGGGGAGGATACCACTGGAGGATCAAAGCCCTTGAGTAGGTGGCACTGGGGGATCCGGTACACCAGGGGAGGGCTTCTAGAGGGAGCAGTGAGGGCTTATTGTATCAGAAGTGGAGCAGAAGACCTGGGCACAGATGCAGCCTGGCGGTTTTGATGCTGGGAAGACAAGGAGGGACTTTTCTGATTTTCTGTTCTCAGCAAAATAGGAGGCAGGTTACAAATTGGAAGGGGCCGTAATCAACAGTACAGGAGTGAATTGCACTGAATCTATTACAATCTCTGTCTTGTTCTGAAAATTGTAGTCTGCAGTCTGGGCTGCTTGCTTTATGAAGGAAGCACAACCCCAGGAACAGAGAAGAACGGCTGGAGTCGGCAATGATGAAAGAAAATCCTACCAAAGTCTGGAGATCTTCTCCATAGACACAGACCTGAGTAGCCCGAAGTGAACTGAAAAACAGATCCTGAAGTATGTACGTCATCTTAGATACTAACAGCTAAGTGTAGGACATCAGGCAGGAGGAATGGAACCTGCTGGCGATGAGAGAGTAACGGCAGCATGTTTCTCAAGCTCGCGTTTCCATACATGAAACATAGATAACATGACATTTGTTGAGTTAGGGGCAGGTTCTGTAGTGGCCTTGGAGAAGGAGTTGGAAAGATAAAGTAGAACAGCAAGTGAGCTTCTAGGAATAAGTGAAAGAATGCACATTTATCCTAAATGAAGTGATGAAACAGGAAATTCTAAGGAAATGGAGCTGAAGCATGAGGATGGCATTTTATAAACTATAAGATTTAAAAATTGGTGAATATAAATTCTGCATTTATAATCTGTTTCAGATGGTATTCTTAAAATATACTGCTTGTCCATTATTCATACACTTAAAAAATCATATTATACAAGTATGTTGCATAAAATTAGCTTACATATAACAATTACTTACATAAGCCTATAATGTGTCTGGTACGACAAGCTTTATATGTATGAACTCATTCAACAGGGACAACAACTCTGCAAATTAGATACTTTTATTATACCCATTTTACAGATGATGAAACTGAAGCATAGAGACTTGCCAGGATCACTCAGTACACAATGGGTAAAGCTAGATTGTAAACACAGAGTAGCTCTGCCATGCCTCAGTATCTGCTAACTAGGGACATTATGCAATAGGTATATTATAATAAAAATCCTAGATAAGGAAGATGTGGTACATATACACAATGGAATACTATTCAGCCATAAGAAAGAAAGAAATCCTACCATTTGCAACAACACGGATGGAGCACGGGGTGTTATGCTCATGAAGTAAGTCAGGCAGAGAAAGACAAATACCAATTGATTTCACTCATTTGTGGAGTATAAGAACAAAGCAAAACTGAAGGAACCAAACAGCAGCAGACTCACAGAACCCGAAAAAGGACTAGCTGTTACCAAAGGGGGAGGGGTAGGGGAGAGCGGGTGGGGAGGGAGGGAGAAGGGGATTGAGGGAGATGGGGATTGAGGGGTATTATGTTTAGTACACATGGTGTGGGGAATCATGGGAAAGACAGTGTAGCACAGAGAAGGCAAGTAGTGACTCTGTGGCATTTTACTACACTGACACTGATGGCAGTGACTGCAGTGGAGTATGGGGGGGGACTCGATAATATGGGTGAATGTAGTAACCACACTTTTTTTCAGGTGAAACCTTCATGAGAGTGTATATCAATGATACCTTAATAAAAAAAAATCCTAGATAAAAATGTAGACATAGAAAATAAGGAGACATAATTGTATCAGCAAACTGGTTCAAGGGCCCTGACTAGATCTCCGAGTTTCTCAGTACTTGAAATGAAAACAGCAACATGATTTGCAAACCTGCAGATGGAGCGTGACTGCTACTTGTGAGTCGGCCAGTTTGTAACGACACATGCTGCGTGTTCACGGGCTGAATTGTATCCTCTCAAAATGCGTATGTTGATATCCTAACCCCTAGTATCTCAGAATTTGACTTTATTTGGACAAAGTGTCTGTAAAGAGGTGATTAAGTTCAAATGAGATCTGTGGAGTGGGCCCTAACCCAGGCAGACTGGTGTCCTTATAAGAGGAAGTTCAGGCCGACAGACACCCGACAGGTGCACGCCCAGAGGAGAGGCCACGTGGGCGCCCAGCGAGGAACGTGGTCATCTGCAAGCCAAGAGCAGAGGCATCGGGAAAACCAAACCTGCCCATGTGTTGGTTTTGGACTTCCACCCTCTGGACCTGAGAAAATAAATTCCTGTTGTTTTAGCCACCTGCCTGTGGTATTTTCTTACGGCGGCCTGAGCAAACTAATAAAATGGGGATTGTGATTTTTGGAACAAGACAGTTTAGATGGACTTCAGGGCAGAAGTGGGAATTTCAACCAAGTTTGCTCATAGGTGGTCTGTGCAGGAAGAAAGCCTCAGGCCCCTTTAGCACCCCTGTGGAACCGAACAACCCCAGTAGCTATCCAAGCACCACAGCTGAAATCCAGTGGTGATTATGTTCATTACAATTTACATACAGGGATTTTCCCCCTGCATATTTCAAAGAAATGTGTGGAAAAAAGAAGGCAGCAATTTTACATTAACCAGATGACCCTGCATTATATGATTTTTTTGCCAAAGAACAGTTGCAATGATTTTCCTCCCCTGTCTCTGCTTTTTATTTTAGTTGCACACTTTTGTTAAAGTAACTTGCAAAGACATGTCCTGAAAACTGACATTTCCGGGCAGGTCCAGGGGCTGCGTGCAGCGCTGAAGCAACCTTCTCGGCTTGCGGACCTCAGCCGTTCCCTGAACCAAGCTCTGATCGCAGCGGGAGATTTGAACTCATTATGATACAGAACTCGGCATTTAGAATTGGGTACCATATGTCTTCCTTGGTGATAAGGTTGACATTTGCATCCATTGAAAATACATAAGTCAAGTCATTCTTGTGCTAATGCTCAAGGGAAGAACCTGCAGCTGACTTACATCCAAGCCCTGACAGGTAGCAGCCCTGGGATCCTGCAGGTTTTCACATCGGCACATCTTGCAGAAGGTATAAGGCAGTCAGGCCCTGGAATTTTGAAAGATAATAGACGAGGTAAAAGCAAGTTAGGAGTTTTGCTTTCTTTTCTTTGTCACTGTTCGCTGAGGCAGACTTTTCTCTATACAGTTTTCATTTGTTTCAGTTTTACAGGCAGTAAATTTCTCTATAGCAAACTTAAAAAATCGACATCCTCTGTTAATTGAAAAATGTGAATATTACCTTATGTCAGCATGGCATTGAGAAAAATGAACTTGCTAAGTAAGGTTTTTCATTGTTCACTGCATTCTATCAGTATCTGTAATGACCTTAGAGTAATATTTGGTGGAGGAATCAGAATAAAAAAGTAGGTAGAAATAAATGTGTGTTTTCTGACTAATATGACCCTTATAAACTTTAAGTATTCATAGTCAATTATAAGATATAATAATGACTATCAACTTACACTTACTTTTAATTGATAATTTATACCATAAATTGAAAGGAAAGGAGCGACACACAACAGCAATTCACCGGAGAGTTCCACTTTATTAGGGAAAGGTACTGGGTTATATAGGATGGGGCATAGGGTGATTGTGGTGTTACTTCTACGGGGCTGGTGGCTGTTGGCTAGGTGCTGGGATTGGGAGGGGGGCGAGAGGTGATTGGGCTTCAGGTGGCGCCGGCGGGAACCGAGGACCCCGAAAAGAAGCCGGAAGTTCGCCATCTTACTGGTGGGGACCCTTCATTCCCCCCTTTCTCCTTTATGGGTTTGTGGACGTTGTTTTCTCTCTGACTGCTTCCTGCTGAACAGGGGCGGAGAAGGGAGTGAGGGTTTGAGGATTGGGAGGAAAGGGTTGATAGGACTCCCCACAGTAAGGATGAGTAGATGTGGACTTCTTCAGGTTGGAAATCAATGAAGGTTCCCTGTAACCGTAGGTTGAGGACCTGTTGATTCCAATGGTGCCAAGAGGATATGGGTGTCAGGAGCCAGGCGTCTGCGGCTGTTGTTTCCAGGAACAGTTTCCAGCGGAGAGAGGGGTCCATCTCAGCATGTGGTGAGGAGGTCACGTGAGGGTGAGGGGTCTTCCGTGGCCAGAAGCTGGTAGTTGCTGAGTAAAAGCTGGTTGAAAGCTTGATTAGAGATTTTTCTGACTTGGGATTTGATGAACTTTATTATACAGGGTAAGAAGAGACAGACGAGAAGAATGATTATTATGGGGCCTGCAATGGGCCAGAGCCAGGTGAGGAGGGGGTTTGTTAGTATTGAAGAGAATGGGTTGGAATTGGAAGCAGAGTGGAGGCTGGAGGCAAGGTCGGTGAGTTTGGTGATGTCAGTTTCTACAATGCCGGATTCGTTGATGTAATAGCAGCACTCTTCTTGGAGGAAGACGCAGGTGCCGCCCTTCTCGGCTGTAAGCAGATCTAGGGCCCGCCGGTTTTGAAGGGTGACTTTAGCTAGCGAAGTGACCTGTCTTTGGAGAGAGGCTAGGGAATCGGCAGTGGATGTCAGGGCTCCCTCAAGTTTGGCGTCGAGATCTCTAACTGCCCATAGAGAGTGACCCAAGGCTCCTCCCGAAAACCCCACCCCAATGGCTGAGGTGATTAAAGAGATACCGACCATGATGGGAAGGAAAGCAGCCCTTTTTGTGCGCGAGTGCAAGGGAGGTTGGAGCTCAAGGAATTCTGCCATGCTGTAAAGTGTAAACTGTGGGATTAGGGTGACGAGAATGCAGGGTGTATCGGAGTTGAGAGGTAGTGAGTTGAAAAGGCTGCCATTACACCAAAAGAAGTGTCCCGGTTGTGTAAAAGTCTTAGAGCCGGAGGTAGGGGTGTAGATAGAGAGGCAGTGAAGTGCACTGGAGGGGGGTGGAGTTGGGCCTACACAGTGGTGGATGGTGAGATTATCTGGGTATTCTGGTTCCCACAGGGGTATGTCTGCCAGGGGACGGAGGGGTTGTCCTTCTGCATGGAAGGAGTAGTTGGAAATATTAAGGGGCACGGCGGCCAGCAGTGGGCACTGTAGTGATGCGCACAAGAAACAATTGGCGGTGTTGAGGGTGTGGTTGAGAAAGATGGTGGTGTCCTGAATGAGCTGTAATGAAGAGTAGGAGAAATGGGAAGAGGGGTGGGGATAAGAAGATGAAGAGGCGCCGTCAAGAGTTTGGATAATGACTTTTTCGGAATGTCTGATATCTGATGCAACTTGAGAGATCTGGGAGCGAGAGGGAACATACTCTCGAGAGATATGAAGGGTACCATGGGGGGTCGAGGACCCCTTGTAGTAAACTGAGGCTGTTACTCCAGCAGCCCATCGAGAGTCCCAGGGATCTGGGATTGATAAGGAGAATGAGCCGTTGGGATATTTCATGAAACGGTTGGAGGAGTAATACTGTGGGTACTGGAAGTTACCTATGTAGTGAATGGCACAAGACCAGTAGGGGCATCCCCCGTAGGTGTCTTGCCATCGCCTGCAATAGGCTTGTCTTTGGTCATAGAGGAAGCAGAGGTAGGGAGAATAAGGGTAGCTGTAAATGAATACTTCAGTGGAGGGAGGAAAGTGGAGGTACAAAGGCTCAGAGCAGCCTTTCAGAGGGCAGTCTGATGTGGCAATGAGGGCAGTAACTTTTGTTTGATGCTGTGTGTAAGTCTGCTTGACTTTGAATCGCCATACAAAGGAGGGTGGGGCGGCAGGGAAGACAATAGGAATGAGGGAAAAAAGCGAGAGAGCAGTAAAGGAGGAAAAAGTCATGATTCAGGTATGGATGGCAAAGAGGGTGCACGGGAGATGCGGAGCTTCAAGGGATCAGAGGGATGAGGTGTGGTAGAGTAGACAGTGTCTTGGGCTGTATCCGAAGGACTCTGGATTGTGACTGATGGGTCTTGGGTGTCCAGAGAAGGTGAGTCTTGGGTATCTGGTTTCAACCTGGAGATATGAATCCAAGGGGTGACAGAGTTATCAGGCAGTGAGAGCTTGGCGGCCGAGGGGGTGCAGAGAATAACTGGGTGTGGACCTTCCCATTTTGGGGTGAGAGAGGGCTGATCCTCTGATGGCTTATAAAACACTAGTTGGCCGGGCTGTAAGACAGGAGGATTTTGGGAGGCGGATGGATCAGGAAGGAGCCAATCCTGATATTTCCACAATTCAGTGCGAAGGAGAGAGAGTAGTGGAAGGGCTATATTGGGAGGAATTGGTCCTTTGTGGGAAGGGAGCCCCGGGGGTAGAATCGGGCAGCTGTACATGATCTCAAAGGGTGACAAGAAGGAAGGTTTCTTTGGGAGGGCTCGAATGCGGAGTAGAGCTAAGGGAAGTAAGCGAACCCAGTCAAGGTGTAGTTCTAGAGATAGTTTGGTCAGGATGTCTTTTAGAGTCCTATTGGCTCTTTCTACTTTTCCTGAAGCTTGTGGTCGATAAGGACAATGTAAATGCCAGGGGAGCGAGAGCGACTTGGAGAGGTTCTGGATAATTTGGGCAGTGAACTCAGGGCCGTTATCTGATTGGAGGGAAGTGGGCATCCCGAACCTAGGAAAGATCTGGGTGAGGAGGATAGAGGCAACTACGGATGCTCGTTTGTTAGTGGTGGGGAAAGCTTCGACCCATCCTGAAAATGTATCTACTAGCACGAGTAGGTATCTGGTACGTCGTACAGGGGGCATGTTAGTGAAGTCTATTTGCCAATCTGCAGCGGGGACATTACCCCTTGCTTGATGAGCCTGGAAGGGTCGGGCTTTGAGGGGGGTATTAGGGTTAGTGCGTTGGCAGATGGTGCACTTGCAGGTGATTTGGTTAAGTAGGGTTTTGTCTTCAGGAGAGAGAGGAAAAAAAGATTGTAAAAAATGGATTAAGGATTGGGGGCTGGGATGGAACAGGTCATGTAAGAGGCGGAAGAGAGACTCTTTGTCCTGAGAGCAGAGGGCATCTTGTGATAAGGCTAAAACTGCAAGGGCAGATGGATTGTTGTCTGGTGCGTTTTCTGATAGGGCAACTGACCGGGCTACTCTGTCGGCCTTGTTGTTACCTCTTGCAATGGGGGAGTCATCTTTTTGATGTGATTTGCAGTGGACTATGCCTAGTCGGTGTGGGAGTTGTGAAACCTCTAAAAGTTTAGTAATTAAGGCTGAATTAGTTATGGAATTCCCTTTTGTGGTGAGGAGGCCTCGTTCTTTCCATACTGCTGCGTGGGACAAGAGAATGTGGAATACGTACTTGGAGTCAGTGTACAATGTGAGAGACATGTCCCGGGCCAGAGTGCAAGCTCTGGTGGCTGCAATGAGTTCAGCCTGCTGATTGGTTGTACCAGGGGGTAGGGCTCGTGCTTCAATGACATCTTCGAGGGAGACTACTGCATATCCTGAGTAGTGGATGCCCTCATGTTTAAAGGAGGACCCATCAGTAAACCAGATGAGGTCGGAGTGTGAGAGGGCTCCTTTGGAGGTCGTGGAGTGGCACGGAAGGAAGTTGTGAAGGGCTTCCAGGCAATCATGCGAGGGAGTATGAGGAGAGGAGGGCAGAGGAAGAAGAGTGGCCAGATTTAGGGGCGGGCAGGGGAGGAAAGAAATGTTTGGATTTTGGAGGAAAGAGGACAGTAAGGTCAGGAGTCTGGAGGGGGGGAGAGTCTGTAAACTTTTGTAGGTTAAGAGATCTTTTAGGTGATGTGGGGACAGAATGGTAAGGGGCTCTCCGAATGTTAGTTTATGAGCTTCTTTCTGCAAGAGCTGTCCAGCGGCTAATGCCCGTAGGCAGGGGGCCCATCCCCGAACTGTGGGGTCTAATTGCTTGGAGAGATAAGCTACTGGGGCAAAGGATGGGCCATAATATTGGCCTAGGACTCCTAGAGCTTGACTGGACCTCTCATGAATGTATAATGAGAAGGGTTTTGACAAATCAGGTAGATGGAGAGCTGGAGCTTCTACAAGAGCTTGACGGAACTTAATGAAGGAGTGTCGGGGTGAGGATGATAATGGTTCTTCAGGGGGGCCCTTGCTGAGGTCGTATAGGGGTCTTGCCAACAGGGAGAAGTTAGGGATCCACGCTCTAAAATACCCAGCCAAGCCTAGAAAGGAAAGGATTTCTGTCTTGGTTTTGGGAACGGGCAGGTCAGAGAGGAGTCGTTTTCTGTCTAAGGTAATGGACTTTCTTTGCTGAGACAGAAGGAATCCAAGGTAAGTGACAGAAGGGGAAGAGATTTGAGCTTTGACAGGGGATACTCGGTAACCTCTGGAAGCTAGAAGGTTAAGTAGAGACGCAGTGTCAAGTTGAGACTGTTCCCACGAGGGACTGCAGAGCAGAAGATCATCTACATATTGTAATAAAGTGGACTCGGGGTGATCATGGTGAAACTGTTTGAGGTCTTGAGCTAGGACTTGTCCAAAAATATGGGGACTATCTCAGAAGCCTTGTGGTAAAACTGTCCAAGTAAGCTGTACAGAATGTCTGGTGTATGGGTCCGTCCAGGTGAAGGCAAAAAAATCTTGGGAGGAGGGGTCTAGAGGAATAGAAAAAAATGTGTCCTTGAGATCTAGGACTGAGAAGTGGGATGCAGAAGCAGGGATCTGCGATAAAAGGGTGTATGGATTTGGAACTAAGGGATGGATAGGGACAACGGCTATGTTGATGAGGCGAAGGTCTTGGACAAGGTGGAAAGATCCGTTGTTTTTTTTAACAGCTAATATGGGGGTATTAAATGGGGAGTGAGTGGGTCTGAGGTAGTTTTTGTTTAAGAGATCTTGAATGATGGGTTGGAGGCCTATGAGGGCTGAAGTGGTTAGGGGGTATTGGGCCTGACAGATAGACTGAGAGGGGTCATGTAATTTGATAGAGGCAGGGGGACATAGGGCCACAGAGGGGCTTGTAATGTCCCAAACTTTGGGATTTACAGGGTGTATAAGGGCAGAACTGGAGCTTTCATTGGGTAGAGGGGGGTTGTCGCCTATGAGGGCCATCAGAAAGGGAGTACTGGGGGCTGTGGGATTGGATATAGTTATGGAAACGTGGAGGAGGGAAAGGATGTCCCGTCCTAGTAAAGGGATGGGACACTGGGGCATAACTAGGAAGGAGTGGGAGAAAGGTATGGGACTGTCTAGGATTGTGCATAAAAGGGGGGGGTTTTAATGGGAAAATCTGTTTACCTCCTACCCCGACTATAGGAGTAATGGCTGGCATGGTAGGGCCCTGGTATTCTCGCAAGACTGAGAAGGTGGCTCCTGTATCTAGGAGGAAGGAGATGGGGCGACCGTCTACTGTTAAAGTAACCCTGGGCTCCTGTTTGGTGATGGAAATGGTCGGGCGAGAAGCCCCCAGGCCCCGTCAATCTTCTTCTGCCAGCCCCACTACGGTGGGCTTAGGATGGGGGTTGTTCGTCCAGCCTCCCCTTTGGGTGGTTGGGCAATCAGACCCCCAGTGGCCCTTTTTGTGGCATCTGGGGCATGGGGTGGTAGGAGATCTGGGGGAGGGGCACGCCCTTGACCAATGTCCCTCTTTTCCACACTTGAAACAAGCTCCTGGGGGGGGCTTGTCTGTAGAGGGGCGCCCAGGTTGTGGTTTTATCAGCTGGGCCAACATCTGGAAATTGGCCTGATCAGCTTTTTGTTTACGGCGTTCTTTCTCCTCCTCCCGGTTATGGAAGACTTTAAAGGCCATTGTTAGGATCTCAGTCTGTGGGGTAGCGGGGCCCTGTTCTAACTTTTTGAGTTTAGCTTTAATGTCGGGGTAGCTTTGAGTTAGGAAGTATGTCATAAGGACCTGTCTTCCTTCAGGTGTTTCTGGGTCCAGGCTGGTATACTGTAATAGGGCTTGAGTGAGTCTATCTAAGAACTCGGAGGGGGTTTCGTCTCTCTTTTGAATTATGTCTTGGAGCTTTTGAAAATTGACTACTTTACGAGCTGCCTTTTTTAGACCTGCTATTAAGCAGGAGGCAAAAATATCTCGAGAGTGGAGACCCACAGCGGTGTTATAATCCCAGTGTGGGTCTTGTTCGGGGACAGCAGTGGGACCAGGGGGACAGGTGGGGTCAGTCCTGTGGGTTTCAGTAGCATGCATTTGGGCGAAGTTCCAAGCTCGTCTACACTCCTCAGGGAGGAGAGTATTGGCCAGGAGCATGAAAATCTCATGATGCGTGAGGCTGTAAGACTGGAGGGTCCATTGAAACTCCCTGATGTAGGTCGTGGGATCAGTGGAAAAGGAACCTAGGCGTTTCTCTAGTTGGGCTAAATCTCCTAAGGAGAAAGGGACGTGAACGTGCAAGATGCCTTCGGATCCTGCTACCTCCCGGAGCGGGGCGATAATTTTGGGAGGCCCTCGGGACCGAGTCTGAGGGGGACTGAAGGGTTCTGGCTCAGTCTGTGCAGGGGAAACAGGTAATGGGGGCAAAGCCGCGATAATTTTGGGAGGCTCTCGGGACCGAATCTGAGGGGGCAAAGACGGACGAGGCTCTTGGAACTTAGTTAGAGGGGGGCTGAAAGGCTCAGGCTCGATTTGCGGGAGGGGGGAAGGTGAGGGGGACGGAGGAGGAGGTGGTGAGGTGCAGGAGGAGATGGTGGAGGAGGGGGAAGGGAGAGGATGGGAGGCTTCTGCGGGGGTGGAGGCGCGGCCGCGATAGAGGAAGGGGGAGGGGGGGTTGTAGGAGAAGAAGGGGAAGGGAGAGGATGGGAAGCTTCTGCCGCGGGGAAAGAGGCAGCGGTGGCGGCGGTAGAGGAAGGGGGAGATGCTGTTGTAGGAGGAGAAGGGGAAGGGAGAGGATGGGAAGCTTCTGCCGGGGAAAGTGGCAGCGGTGGCGGCCGTAGAGGAAGGGGTAGGGGCTGTTGTAGGAGAAGAAGGGGAAGGGAGAGGATGGGAAGCTTCTGCCGGGGAAAGCGGCAGCGGTGGCGGCGGTAGAGGAAGGGGTAGGGGCTGTTGTAGGAGAAGAAGGGGAAGGGAGAGGATGGGAAGCTTCTGCCGCGGGGAAAGTGGCAGCGGTGGCGGCGGTAGAGGAAGGGGGAGGGGCTGTTGTAGGAGAAGAAGGGAAAGGGAGAGGACGGGAGGCTTCTGCCATGGGGAAAGAGGCGGCAGCGGCGGTGGAGGGTGGAGGGGTTGTAGGAGGGGGAGGGGCCGAAGGGGGAAGTCTGTATGGCGGAGGCTCGTCGGCCGGGTCAAAGGTAATTGAAGAGGGACTGGGAGTGTGTGGAGGGGAGGGAGACGGCTTGCAGGCTAGGAGAACTTGGGGTGGGGAGCAGGTGGTGCAGAGGCTGGGATTTTGAGCTAGGAGGCGAAAAGCTTCGATATAGGGAATCTCCTTCCATTTTTTCAGGCGCTGGCAGTAGTTAAAGAGATTGCGAGTGATGTTAGGATCAAGAGTTCCCCCTGCGGGCCATTGGTTGTTATTGTCTAGGGGGTATGTCGGCCAATCTTGGGAGCAATATTTACGGAGAAGTTTTGGTTTTATATCAGGCGTCAGGGAGAGGGTAGCTAGATGCTTAAGCAGGCATTCAAGAGGTGAACTTTCAGGGAGGGATGAGGAGGCTCCCATGGCTAAAGGACAGAGAAGGAGACAAACAGGGGAAGACAAACGGAGATCCTCGGACTGGAGGCAGACCACAAGGAGACAAAATGGCTAAAGGACAGAGAAGGAGACAAACAGGGGAAGACTAACGGGGATCCTCGGACTGGAAGCAGACCACAAGGAGACAAAGGGCGTCCCCGATGATCCTTGGTGGTCTGCGGAAACTCGTATACGAGTCGGAATTTCTTGGGAAGTGTGGGTTGTCACCCAGACTTCCCTAAGAAGGCAGAGTGCCGGAGTCACGAGGTACCTAGCGCTAGGCGTTTTCGGCAGACCGAACAGGTTTCGGCGGATGGAACAGAAGGAGGAGGGGGCAGGAAAGGGAGCGTTCTCATCCGCAAAGGAGTCACCTCATTTATGGCTGTTGGGGGGGGTGCTGAGAGTCTGCTGCAGCTGTGAAGGCCTGAGGTGGGGGTTTATGGCTTTTGGAGGAGGGGCCTGAGGGTCCGCTGCAGCCGTGAAGGCCTGAGGCAGGGATTTATGGCTGTCAGGGGAGGGGCCTGAGGGTCCGCCGCAGCCGTGAAGGCCTGAGGCGGAGAGCGTTCCCTCCTCGTCCCCGAGCGTCAGGGCCTTGCCGGATGATCACGGTCAATGGCACTGCGATAGCTCGGAGAAGAGTGGCCCACCCCGGGGAAATTTTGCTTAAAAAGTTTCAGCTGAGGCGGGGGTTTATGGCTTTTGGAGGAGGGGCCTGAGGGTCCGCCGCAGCCGTGAAGGCCTGAGGCGGGGAGCGTTCCCTCCTCGTCCCCGAGCGTCAGGGCCTTGCCGGACGATCACGGTCAATGGCACTGCGATAGCTCAGGGAAGAGTGGCCCACCCCGGGGGGTGGGGGGAACTTACCTAAAGGCCAGAGAGGAGTGGTGAGTGTGATGAGCCAGCGCCAGAAAAAGAGGATGAGGGCAAGCTGCTGCTGGTGTTGGGGGAAGACGGGGCCCAGTTGGGGTGTCCCGTCTCCCAGGTTTCGGCACCAATGAAAGGAAAGGAGCGACACACAACAGCAATTCACCGGAGAGTTCTGCTTTATTAGGGAAAGGTACTGGGTTATATAGGATGGGGCATAGGGTGATTGTGGTGTTACTTCTACGGGGCTGTTGGCTGTTGGCTAGGTGCTGGGATTGGGAGGGGGGCGAGAGGTGATTGGGCTTCAGGTGGCGCCGGCGGGAACCGAGGACCCCGAAAAGAAGCCGGAAGTTCGCCATCTTACTGGTGGGGACCCTTCATAAATATACTCAGGTTCTTGCTTTATTTGACTTTGGTCAAAACACCGTATCACCATCACAATTACTTAATATGTCCATTATCCTGAACACAGTAGAAATGATATTCTTTAATTATTAGGTGATGAATTATCCATTTTCAATCTGTGGATGAGAATGACTGCTTAATGTTTTCACTAAAGGAAGATTTAATGAAAGTCCAGTTCATTACCTTAATGTTAACTGGGTATTTGAATGTCTAAGACTTCTCTTTCAAGCACTGTAGTGGTAAGGAAAAATTTAACCTTTATTTTATTATTTTGTTACATTGTTTCAATGCCACCAGGTTGAATGAAGATTCTGCACAGAACAAAAACAAAATAGTGTTGGGTAGTGGGAAAGGGAATGGGCATATGTAGTCAAGAGGGCTTGGCTTCTTGTCTCACTGCTGCCCCAGGTTTTCTGTGTGATCATAAACAATTACAAGGCCTGTCTGATTTTCTCATTTTCCTCGTCTATGAACAGCAGCAATAAAACCTTCCCTATGTACTGTTTCTTGCGGTTAAATTAGATAATGATGCCGGGGTTCTTGTTCATGAAGCCGAAGAATGAGCTTCACAAACACTCAAGGTAGGCTTTTATTTAGAGATAAAGTGAGAGGACAGAGCTCCGCTCACGCCAGGAGGGGACAAGAGAGTCCATGTTTGGCTCATTGTCTAGGGGTTTTATGTGCGGTTGAGGATTTTCAGTAATGAGGGTAAAGGGTTAGGGGTGCAGACTTGTTGAGTGGTCCCAGAATGCTCATTCTTCATGAGTAACAGAGGAGATTTTCAGCTCTGATTCTTTCAAGATAGCAGTTTCCCTCTGGGAGCAGGTCAGTTAAGACCGCCTCCCCTGCCCTCAAGGTGGACTGGGTTGTTGCCTGTTTGCTGAAGTAAGTTAAGAATCTTACTTCTTAACCTCTTGGGCTGTTTAAAATTGGGCTTGCTTCCTGAATTAGTCTTTTTCCTAGGTTGCAGATTACTTGGTTAGGATCAGAGAAGGAAATATAGCACATAGGTACTGTTAAAATAAGCTGGGCCTTTTAGCAGGCTAAGGTAAATTTTATAGTGAAGTCACGGGTTATGCTGAGACACTTTTCTTTATCTGCAGGACACTCAAACATGCCAGGCTAAGTTGCTGCTGGCCTTTTGAGTTTTAACTGATCTCACTGAAGATGTGTATATTCCCAGTCTGGTATCTCTACCTTAGAGAATTAGTGTGACTCTGACTTTGCCTAATGCTTATCACAGAGTTTCAATAGGGACTTCTTTGCACATTGCTACATTGTTCTGATGGTAATTATCTTGCTCTGCTTTTTCTTCAGAGGCCCTCACCCTACTCTGCTAATCCCAAGGTCCCTGTCTCAATAATGCACAAGAAAGCACTTAGAAAACATATGTTATCCAACCATTGCTTAACTTGAATGGTGAGTTAGCCTAAGCATGAAAAGATTCTTTCATACGAAGTATTCCTACCTCAACACAGTTACTAGGCTCTATCTGATTATTTCTTCCTTATTTTAATAAGTCTTAGAGATTAAAAAACCATATTTAATGTGATTTAATGTGATACACATTTTTTTATTGGGCAAGTGCCTTGGTATGCTAAATATTTGGTAGATGATTAAATGTATTTTAAATGAAGGAATCACCAGTATATGCAGATGTGTTCAAGGAAGTCGTTCTTTAAACAGGGATAAAGTAGACAATAGAGCTTTGTAAGATAGATTTATGCTACATCATTTCACATAAGCATTGATTGGTTCCCAGTAATAATGTAGACTGAGAAGGAAAAATGTATCCCCCAAATTATTTTGCTTTATTTATTATTTCATTTTGTTATAATTTTTAATTTATATTTTTTGTTATAATTTGATTACTAAAAAGTTATTCATCACTGCTGTTCCTGCTTGTCAAAGAGATGTGGAAGAAACAGGGTTAGCTTACTTTGTGTGACTTGCACAGGTGAGGACCATGGAGAGGGGTGGTTGGAGTGGAAGCCATGGGAAATTCCACATATTCTAGCAGCATTCAGATCAGGAAAGACATTGGCCTGAATGTATGAGATGATAAACATCAACCTGAAACTAAATGGACCTGTCCTGCTCAGGTTTAAAATGTGAAAACAGGGTTTTCCTTAATGTAATGGAAGAACCAGGAGGAGCTCCATCCTTCCCTCTTTCCTTCCTTTATCCTTCTTCTTTCATCCCTTTCTCCTTTTCTTCCTTCTTTTCTTTCTTTCAGCCATTTGATTCCTTTTTTACTCCCTTTCTGGGTTTATAAAATGTTAATATTTTTCTGATGTTCCCTGACAATTGCCTCTTGTTTTCAGATAAGTAATTTCTCTGCTTTAGGAGAAGAAACCATGGAGACTGGTCTGTCCTTCATTTTATTTGACCGTCTTCTTGCCATTGATATTACTAAGATTTATCAGTGTTTCAAAGGATATTGCTTTTCATTCTTTTTGTTTTCTCTCACCCTTAGGTCACTGACAAAGTGTAGCTAGTATCGTCACCCAGATAATATTGAATCACCCTGATAAAACATGAATGTGAGTAGCTATCCATGTCACAAAGATTGCTTATCTGATTTTGCCATGAAAAGTTGACATGGAGAGTATAATTATGTACCTAAGAGTACACTCTACTCATGACAGACATTTTATTTCAATGGAAAAGATAACTGGAATTCTGAAAAATGAAATACTTGATAGCTAAAAAGTATTATAGATAATGCTGTAAAGCTCCACCATTTTATAAGATAACATACCAGAGCAATATATATTGGATTTTTTAGACCTAGGTTCCAAGATTCTATTCTGTTCAGATTGGATGGTGTCCATCCACACTGGGGAGGGCCATTTGGCTATCTACTCAGACCGTTAATTCAAATGCTAATTTCTTCCAGAAACACCCCTCACAGACAGACATGGAAATAATGTTTAACCAGATATCTGGGCATCCCTTGGCCTAGTAATGTTGACACATAAAATTAACCATCACATTAATGTAATTTGTATTTGAAATATCAGTGATTCAATGTGACCCTTACAAAAAATTTAATTTACTTATAAAACTTTACATAGTATCTATATAGTGGTATTTCACAATAATTGGATTTAAATTGAGAGTTGTTCAGCAATAGTTTTTCTGTAGCTGGAAAATAAAATGTAATAAATATCTTAGCCAAGACAGGCATTAATTTTTTTCATGCACATCAGATTTTTATTATTTCAATGATTTCATTCTGGTTGTTCCATGCTACACTTGCTCATCTGAATTTATTATCCATTTCTCTCTCAATATGTATGAAACAGTTTCCTTGTCCAGTTAATATATAATAATCTCAATGTAATGAAAATTTTAATTAGCCTTTCATATCTGAAACCATGGCTCAATTTTCTTGCACTTTAAGATTTTTTTTTGAAATATAGAAGTTTTGGGGGATTTAACTATTTGAGATATGCCTATCTTTTAAACTTATGTTTAAAATACAAATTATTTCCCAAGTGTTGTGCAATTGTTCCACTGTATACAAATCAATGATATATATTTCTCAGAATGTATGTAAACAGCCCATAAATGTAACATGTAGAACTATATATACAAAATGATAAATTATGAGGGCTAACAGTTTGCACAGTTATTAAAATTAAAATATTTGAGTTAAGATATGAGTGTACCATCAAATAGCATGGACTCCAAACTATGTTTGTCTGAAACAAGATTTACTTGACTCACTTTTACATTCTCACCCTCTTTATTAATCAACAGTGAAATTTCATTGATATAAATAATAATTCACTGAGAGAAAAAATAAGAGTATTAACTCAGACTACCTCTTTGTGGCTTTGTGCAAAACACTGAACCTCTCTGAACCATCCTTGGCTGTCCAGCCTCCGTTTCCCCTCTCCAGGAAGCCCTGACTAAGTCCTCTGAATAGCAACTGATCTCTTTTTTTCTGCATTTTTTTTCCACAGTCCAGTTTTAACCATAGCACACACCATATTTCCCTCCCTGTTTGTTAGTGTAGGTCTGTTTCCCTCACTAGACTATAGATTCTTAGTGGTCAGGGACCAGGCCTTTTCCTTTAGAGCACTTTATAACATTTTAGATTAAATGCTTAATAACAAATTAAGTGTGAAACTCGGAAGGGTCTGCTGGCCTGTTACCTTACTTGGAGGCTAATGTCTTAGCATGCTGCAGAGGCATGAGCCCTCTGCATCAAAGGATAGCACTTTTGCTCACAGAACATCTTACACTAGTCTTATGTCCCAAATCCATGCAGGCTGTGAGGTGAGAGTCAGATTTGCATCATAGGAGAGGAATCCTGAAATAGGACATTTGGAACTTACATAGGGTAGCTGGTAGGTCTGACAATCTTTCCCTTAGGAGAAAGATTTTTGTGGACAAGGTAAACGAATCATCTATGTAAGAGGAGAAGAAAGTTATAATTTACTACCCCAGAATGTAAACAAATGGAATTGGGGAGATACATCTCTTTCTCTCTCCAGAGTTCTCTCTGTTTTTCAAATTGTAGTTGACATGATATTATAATAGTGTCAGGTATTTGACATAGTGATTTGACATACATACATTACAAAATGTTCATCCTGATAAGTCTAGTTACCCTCTGTCACCATACCTAGTTATTACAAATTATTGGCTATATTCCCCACGGGGTACATTTCATCCCTGTGACTTATTTATAACCGGGAGTTTGTATCTCTTTGTCCCCTTCACGTATTTCACCTAACTTCCCACCCATCTCCTCTTTGCCAACTACCAGTTTGTTCTCTGTATTTATGAGGCTGTTTCTGGGGTTTTGTTTGTTTGTCTGTTTTCTTTCTTAGAAAGAGTAAGCTGGGGCTGTGCCAGACAAACCAGGAAATAAGATTACCTTGTTTATGAAGCATATTACTATGTACCAAGTACTGTTCTAGGCTCTGGGGACACAGAGCTAAGGCCCTTTTTTTCCTTTTGAAGTTCTCATTACATAGAGGAAAAGAAATTCATTAACAAATGTGAAATTTGTAATAGAGAAAATTTTGTGTAGAGAAAGTATTATGTGTTCTCATACAGTGGGGAGCATTCTAAACAAATTTTGCTAAAACTTGAGACCTTGCAAGACCAAGCTATGGAAGGAAATTTACAGCTGAAAAGGTAGTGGAAATTCCAGACAGATTGACCTAACTCCAAGAGGTTTGTGTTTATATTTCAAGGAAAGATGAGGCCTGGGACTTTGGAGACATCTCTGTAATGTAAAGCTGGGGATTCTGGGCTTATCTGGCTAGTGAAGGGATATATTTACATACCAAAGGTTAGAGTTAGAATCCAGGATTTCTCCTCTTGTCTCTTTCCAAGACTCTTTCCGAGAGTCTCTCCCAAGGGGAGGAGGCAGCATATCCATATAAATTAGAGGAAAGTTTTTTTTAACTATGTCAATAAAAAATTCATTAAAGTCACCTTGAAATTAAGATGGAATTTAATTCCAGCATGACTAAGATTTATAAGCCCAGAAACATTAACTCGCATGGATAGAAGAAATGTTTCAAGAAACGCAAGTCATACAAGGGTTTTTATGTCCTTTAGGAGACAGGCAAGAAAGGCAGAATTTCAAAGGGTACGTTCCATTTATATAAAAAATGTGATGTTAGAAAATGGTTGGGGTCCATATACATATGGCATCAAAGAGTATTAAGGGGAAGGGCAAACATTTCTGCTTATCTTATTTTACGTCCTTGAGCAGGAATCTGGACAGCAGCGGTGGACAGATGTAGTGACACACACTTTATTTAGCTTTTAACCTGGTTTTAATTAACAGATACTATTACAGACTTAGAAAGTTGAAGTTTTCAAGGGTGACCATTCTGAAATTCCCAGAGTTGAAGCTTTAAACACTTAGGCCTTAGAAATCTTTTTGGTGGTCCCTAGCTTGGTGGTCAGCTTTTCTTTATTTTGCAACTATTTCTTACCTACAGCACAGACTCGTTTGTATGAGATGTTTGATCTGACTTTCAAAGCATCACCTCAGGGATAAGAATTGTACCAGTACTGTTTGCTGTGAGTGAATAGAAATCTGTCTCTGATCTAGAGAATCTAGTACATGCATTTAGAACAACATTAATGAAGATGAACAGAAATTAGAGGTTCCTTAAAATAAGAGTTATGAGCGTTCTGTAAACACAATGAAGGAAGCTACTACTCTCCTCCAGGATTTGGTTGGATTTCGAACACTTACTAATTCAACAAAGAATAAGTATACCCATAATGGTTTTCAATGTGCATTTTAATTAGAACATGTGGCATCACTCTTTAAATTTATGAAGTGATACTTTCCTCATTCTGAAGGATCATTTTGAAAGAATGGCATGAACAATATTACTTACTAGACATTTAGGTGGCAGCATGTATGGTAAAGAGAGCATGTATGGGCTTCAATAAGAGCCAGTCAGACCTAAGTTTGAATATCACCTGTGGGACACTGGACATATTAATTAAATGATATCAGTTTCAATATCTTAAAAAATGGACTATTAATGTTTGATTCAAAAAGTTCTAAGAGGAAAATGAAATAACCATGTTAAATGCTTAATGTGGTGCTTAGAAATAATTGGTGCTAAATCAGTGTTTGTTCTTTTTTCCTTCCACCACCTGCAAAAGACCATTACAATTGTAAAATTGAATAATTAAAGGACATTATTTCTGTTATTTGCCTATCTGTGCAAATATCTTATTCCTGAAATGGGACTTTGCACACATTGAACTTATGTTGGGAATTGACTACACATTGTGAATATATAAAGAATAACCTTGCTTCAGTGGGTGACATTAGACTTTTGAGAAATCTTAAAAGAACTGTCGGACTTGGAAGCAATGATCTTTCTGAACTTTACTGTTATCTATGTTCAGGATTGCAAAAAACCTGAATGTATGAGTCACATCCTAAACTGTTTTTAGCTCAAAACAGTTAAATTAATGCCATTAGAAGAAAATGCTGTTTTATTTTTGTTCATTCATGCATAGATTTCTACAGTGTTGAAATTACTGAAATATTGCAGTGGAAACTTTTGTCTGAAGTTGCTATAGATAGACCATCTGAAAAAATAAGTTATATGATTTCTCCAACTATATGCTCTGAAAACTTTTTGTTTTTATCGCTTTTTGTTTTGCTACCAGGTGAGCACAACCTTTTTAGTAGTGAAGTATTGTTTAAAATGGAGGCCATTTCTGAGGAGTTGTGAAACTCAGACTTGAGGAATTCCGTGTTTCCAAAGCTAAGAACTGCTGGCCTTTCAGAGTGAATTTCATTGAATCACGCTTGGTTTGTAGTAATAGGAGCTGAAAGTCATTCATATCCTGATGATTACATGGGCTGGTCTTTGTTGCTTCATCCATCATTGTTTAAGAAATAAATAAACAGAAATATTCCCGTGGGCATAAAGGAGAGTCATGTGCACATATTGATGGGAGAATAGAAGGAAGACCTCTAAGAGTGATGATATGATTGTTCTAAAAAATTCCTTTATATAAGCCCAGGTAAACCAAAAATACATACTATTAAAAGTGGGCAAGAGTAGGGTATTCATCGTTTTTTTTCTGTGCTACAAATTCAAAGTTTTCTGATGTAGGAAAACAGTCCAATTTTTCACATATAAATTGCATTCTTTAGATGAGCTAGCACCTTCAATTTCTAGTTATGATCATGGGCTAATCAAGCAGAGCTTTATATGTGATGTTTCAATTGCCTTGAAATGCCAAAACTAGTTGAAGGAATATTCAGTTCATGTCTAGAGTAGAACAACAGGTTAATTTAACATCATGAATAGTGGTCGGTCAGCATCACTGACCTAATCACCCGAGGTGTTTTGCTCTTGTTCTCCCCCTCGCTGTCCCCTTGTGAGCGCTCTCACTCAATGGCATCTTAGAGAAATTGCATGAGGAGAGGAAGCCTGGAACATTTGTATTAGTTTTCCCAGCAATCTTGATCTTTTCACTATGACAGAACCAAGACATTTGTCTTCTCTTTGGTTAATACCACTCAAAATTTCAGGCTGGTAGAATTATCCCATCACATAAATCGTTTGACAGAAAAGACCCTTAAATATCTGGAGCCAAAGGTTTTCTTCTCTAAAGTGAGGATGGGGATGTAATCCATCTGCTTGATCCCTCCCTTCAAATATGTATGCCTGAGTTCTCTTCCTTTAATTACTCATTAATTTGTCATCCTTGATGGTTACTTTAAAATATTTCCTACTGAAAGATTTCTTTTCTGTTTCAGTGTATCAGGAAATTTTCATATTTGTGGTGGTGAACAGCACAGGTCTAGTTAATTTTTTATCTTCATGATATTTATTTATTCTTCCAGTAGTTATTTATTGAGGACCTGCTATGTGGTTAGCAGAGATCGTGTCCTCAAGGAGCTCACAGACTAGTGAAAGAGACAAAGAAGCGAACACGTGCCGTGCATTAAATGCTAGGATAGAGGTGAGAAAGCATATGGAGTGGATGTTTAATTCAGTCCTGGTGGGGTCAGGGAGGATTTTCCGGAGGAGGTGATGTTTCATTTGGTATCTAAAGAATAAGGAAAGTTAATCTAGGAAGAGGGGGAAGAGTACCTCAAGCAAAGGGAAAAGAATGTGCTAGAGACCAAATGAAAAGATGAGAATGAAGAAATCTGCCAGGTAGACAGACCAAGGAGTTTTTATTTCATTTTATTTAGAAACTATCTCCCTGCGACCAAGTGGTTAAACATATCTTGATGGACACCTTGAATGTCATAAGAAATAGTTAACATCACAATACGGGCTAAGTTGAGCTCGTTATAAGAATGTTCTAGTTCTAGTTCTTAGTGCAAGTTAACTAAGACCTAAGACGAAGTAGAGTTTTCACAGGGATTATTTTAGTAAGTTATCTCCCATTTGTATTACTATTTATTACTTATATCTGAAGAAATGATTAATTTCAACCAATCATTTTGCTATGTTAGAAGTTTCTCATAATTTAAGGTTCAAAATGGTAATAAAAATCATGGATCATCTTTGCCATAAACAGAATTAAATTTTTGAAAAATGCATTCAGATATAAATTAATATAGCTGGCCCTATGTGCCATAATATGCACAGAAAGCATGTGATGAATAATTTGCATCATATTGTTTTTCTTGCTAGAAAAACTACTTAGTTTCATTTTATGAACTGAAACCACTAGGTAAGGCTGTTGAAGAGCTGGACAGAATATGTCTTCACTTAGTCTTGCTTGTGTGCACTCTTAATCAGATCATTCTATAGTAGTTTACATGAATTTGCATAGGCAATTAGTGTATCATTGCTTGTACACCTCATATGTCTGTAATTATAACGGCTGTTTGGCCTATTACCAACCATATTAAAGAGTCCATATATTGCATTAAATAAGGTCTCCTATTGTTCAATTCATTAGCAGTAGTCCTGGTCCAAGCAAACACAAGAAAAAACAGTTTGGGGAAAGTAATTAACTAATGCGTATAGATACGGCATTAGTTATGGAACAGGCCTAGTCTTAAAAATGTTTTGTTAAAGCGAATGTTTTAATCCAGTGAATTCTGCTCTCTCTGGGGAATTATCCCATATAGAAATGTAATATTTTGCCTCCACCAATGGTACCATATGTAGGGGCGTATTCTGCCTCCTCTTGAATTAGTTCACATAAACAGACTAAATACGTTCAAAGAGCGGACAGACTAGAACATTTAAAGTTAAGCAACACTGCAACAATCTCTGGGTTTGTTTCTCAAGGTCAAATTTGTCCGATGTAAATTTGGTCTGGTGAATCGATGCAATATGAATCACTTCTATGCGATCCTCCCTAGAGATTCTGCTATCGTCACTTCCTTGTCTTGCTGTGCCCACCCACATCCATCGTCTGAATGTCCAGGGTCGTTCATCAGACCCTGGAATCCCGGACACCTGCCAGAACACTCCTCCTTACACTCTTTGTCATGTTGGCCCCAAATTCTGGGATATTTTCCTCCCTAGTTCTTATGAAATTGCCACGACCATATTATAATCAAAGGACTATGTTTTGTGGTGTTCCAAGAGTTCACATATATTAGTAAGACCATAGACATTATAGGAGAAAATCAGCAAAACATAAGAACAAGCAATTCACAGAAAAATGAAGGTCTTATTAAAAGAGCTTTAGTGTTACTCTCATAAAGGGTTGGTGAACATGCAAACTGATGCGACATTCTTTTTGGTTAATTAACAGCATTATTCAAATTTTAAAAATGCTCACAGCCTTTTACCCAACCATTCTACTTACAGGATATTTTCCCCAACAAAACTCACATAGAAGCATTTGTAACAAAACAAACAAAAGAGCCAAAGAAAAATCAGGAATGCTACAGGCATACTTCATTTTATTGTGCTTTGTTTTATCACACTTGACAGATACTACATTTTTTTTTACAAATTAAAGGTTTGTGGCTACTGTCAGTAGAGCAAGTCCCTTGTTGCCATTTTCCCAACAGCATTTACTCACTTCATGTCTGTGTGTCACATATCGGTAATTGCAGTATTTCAGTTTTCGATTATTATTATATTTCCTATGGTGATTTGTGATTAGTGATCTTTGATGTTTCTATTGTAATTGTTTTGGGGCACCGTGAACCAAGACCATTACAAAAGTAGCGAATTTAATCGATTAATGTTGTGCATTCTGGCTGCTCCACGGACTGGTCATTCCCGTCTCTCTCCTTCTCCTTAGGCCTTCCTTTCCCAGAGACACAATATTGAAATTAGGCAAATTAATAAACCCATGGTGGCCTCTAAGGATTCTGCGAAAGGAAGAAGTTGCATGTCTCTCATTTTAAATCGAAAGCTAGAAATGATTAAGCTTAATGAGGAAGGTGTATAGAAAGCTGAGACAGGCTGGAAGTTCTCTGCCTCTTGTGCCAAACACTTAGCTAAGTTGTGAATGCAAAGGAAAGTTCTTGAAGGAAAGGAGAAGTGCTACTCCAGTGAATACACAAATGATAAGAAAGCGAAGCAGCCTTAATGCTGATACAGAGAAAGTTTGAGTGGTCTGGAAAGAAGGTCAAACCAGCCACAACACTCCCTTAAGCCGAAGCCTAATCCAGAGCAAGGCCCTAATTCTCTTCAGTTCTATGAAGGCTGAGAAAGGTGAAGAAGCTCTAAAAGAAAAGTCTGAAGCTAGCAGAGGTTGGTTCACGAGGTTTAAGGAAAGAAACCATCTCCATTAACAAAAAGTGCAGGTGAAGCAGCAAATGTTGATACAGGAGCTGCAGACAAGGTGTCCAGAAGATCTTATTTCTAGAGATATAAGTTTCTTGAAATGGAATCTATTCCCGGTAAAGATTCTGTGAAGATACTGAAATGACAAGAGATTAGAATATTACACCAATTTGCCTGATGAAATAGTGGTTGAGAGAATTGACTCCAATTCTGAAAGAAGGCCTACTGAGGATGAAATGCTATCAAGCAGCATCCCATGATACAGAGAAATTGTTCATGAACGTGAAGAATCAATTGATACAGCAAACTGTATTGTGCTCTTATTTTAAGAAATTGCCACAGCACGCACCCCCTGCCCTTCAGCTTCTACCACCCTAATCAGTCAGCAGCCATCAATATCAAGGCAAGACACTGGCAAAAAGATTATGACTTGCTGTAAGCTCAGATGATGGTGAGCATTTTTTAGCATTCAAGTATATTTGCTTTGAGATATACATTGTTTGTAGGCATAATGGTAATGCATACATAATAAACTACAGTGTAGTGAAAATATAACTGTTACATGTAACTGGGAAACTAAACAATTCACTTGACTTGCTTTATTGCAGTATTCAGTTTATTGTAGCTGTCTGGAACTGACCCTGCTATATTGCCAAGTGTGCCTGTGTAAACTGTAGTAGCATGATCTGAAATCACTGGTATAGTGTGGATGATGGAGGCTGACGGGAGATAAATAACCAGAATGTTGGTTTATGAGGCCAGATTACAGATGATTCGAATTCATACCAGAAAACAGTGACTTATTACATATATGAATGTATGTGTATTCATTGACTTATTTTGGTTTTTGTTTAAAGACAACCAATAACATGGCCAGGGCCATTCTGGAATGCTCTGACGTAATATGCTGGGTTGAGTCAAGGAGTCAAGGAAACTGAGGTGTGTTCTGAAATTACTTCAAAGCAGTTTTCTTACTTTACTGCTACCACTCGCACCTTTCAGATTCATGTCTCTATTAGAAAACATGAAATTGTATTTTGAACACATGTCAAGAAATGAGGCAGATTGAACGACTGATAATTATTTAGCTCTCCTTAATTATTTGCATGTCAAGGTGGTGCACATTAATCTCAATGAACCTCTATTGTGGAACTCCACCTCCTACTGCAGCATTAAGAAAAACATCAAGCACTGCGCATGTGAGAGGAAAGGGAATATATACCTTTCTGGGTAGGAGGGGCTCCTTGCAGTTTGCTCCCCAGGTTCATTCCCCTTGGCTGTTTCTGCTTTCATAATATTGCCTGTTTTCCTTTCTCAACCCACAGATCTCAAACAGTGCCAGGTTTCTCTGCGGTAGATTAGTTTCTGACTGCAGTTATATTCTGATCCATTGCTAACCAGTCAGCTGTGCCAGTTATGTGTGGTAGTGATTTGACTTTAGGATACGTGTTTCAGAATCTAATTCGAGTTTTTGAGCTTCTCTAGATGTTTAAGATAAGGATTTGACATATACCCATTCTCATTCTTGGTACATGAAAATATTTCCATATCTGTATGATTTTTGGTCCATCTTTCATCCTTATTTTCAATATCCTCTGCACCTTCTGCTTTTATTGTGAGTTCATGAAATCATTTTGGAAGTTGGATGGGTATAAACACATGAAATATGGGGAATATCATATTATTGTTGTCTTTTATACAGACAAGATAAAGTATCCGAGATAATGTGGGTTCAGTTCTAGACCATCACAATAAAGCCAGTATTGCAATAAAGCCAGTCAATGGATTTTTTGGTTTCCCATTGCACATAAAAATTATGTTTACATGATGCTGTAGCCTAAATGTGCAACAGCATTATGTCTAAAACAAAAATGTACATAACCTGAACTTAAAAATATTTTAGTGCTCAAAATGGAAATTATCATCAGAGCTTTCAGAGAACTCTGATCGCTCGCTGATCATGGATCACCACGACAAATATACAAATAATGAGATAAAGTGAAACCTGAGAAAATGAGGGATGCCTCTATGCTTTAGTTCCACTTGCCACTTTAATTCCTGGTTAGAGACAAGCAAAAAACAGAAAGGAGAACTCATTGTGTAAGAGAACGTTATTTTCTCAGCTAATGATTCAATAAATAAAAGTTCTCAACAAAATAACCTGCCAGAGGTATCATGTGGCTCGCTAAGGAACAGCTTCTCCTTGTCTGCAAGCCACATTCCTCGAGCTATTGCCACTTCAAGGAAGCCAGAAACACTCATAGCCAAAAGGGGGCCACAAACAGAGGGACTTTGAAATTTTATCCAGGAAAATAATGGTTTTGTAGACTTTAATAACCTCCATTGAGAAGGGGATGATAGTTTGACAAAGAAACATAAAATTACCAAGAATTATGGTAACAACCAGATGATCAATAGTTGATAATGTTTGAAAGTCAGAGATGACTGTAACAAGGCTGAAATATGAAACAAAATGAGTGTGTAAAATAATATATATCCATTTGAAAAACATACTTAGGAATGCAATAAGTAGGCAATTTAGATATAGATAAGTGATGCCTACGTGTGCTAAGATCAATACATGTAAGACCATCCTTCATGGCTTGTGGTAATAAATATTAAGGTCATGAAGCTTATTATTTTCCCAATAACCTCACTTGAAAATAACTCATAAATATTAGTATACACACATGTAAACAAACCCAATATAGTATTTTACATCAGAGAAACAACATTGAAATAAATGGGATCTGGTCTCTGAGTGGTCACATATTTTAACATGAATCAGAAGTGGTTCTGATGATGGGTATTTTTATTTTCACTGTTTCAGAAAATGATACATGGGCTTTCCAACAACACCATCAGGCTGATTATGGCAGTGAGAAATTAGACTTGATTGAGATTTGAGTGTTTCAAATGATATTTCACAAACACCATGTTTCCTGAAATAAAATGGCATTGGTGATACTTTCCTTGTGTCCCTTCCTCTCTCAGTAAGGAGCAGAGATAGAAAAGAAAGGCACAGATAATAGTTGGGGCAAGGTCAGTGTTTAAAGACAGGGTGTAAATCTAGGAGGGTTTCATATCCAATATAATTTTTGGCTGTTGACATCAGGGGAAAAGGTTAAGATATCTACTTTCAGCTTAAAGGGATCTGTTACCCTTTTGTTGTTGCTGAGAACTCTGAGAATGGAGGCTCTGTCCCAGCCGGCTAGTGCAAAAAATATTTTTAAAATAGGCGCTCGAAATTGCTGTAGAATATTCAAATATAATGGTACACCTCTGTCTTGGATTTTTTTCTTTTTTTAAAAAATTGAGGTTTAATTGACATATATTGTATTAGTTTTAGGAGGACAACATAATGATTTGATATTGGTATACATTGTGAAATAATCACCACAGCAAGTCTACTTAAGACCTGTCATCTACATAGTGACAAAAAATTTTTTTTCTTGTGATAATAATGTTTAAGACTTACTCTCTTGGCAACTTGCAGATATGCAGTACTGTATGAACTATAGCCACCATGCTCTACATTACAACCACAAAACTTATTAATTTTATAACTGGAAGTCTGTAGCTTTTGATTTCCTTCACCTATTTTCCCCACCTCCACTCCCACCTCTGACAATCACCAATCTGTTCTCTGTTTCTTTGGGCTTCATTTTTTTTTGTTTTTGTTTTAAATTCCTCATATGAGTGAGATCATATGGTATTTGTCTTTCTCTCTCTGACTTATTTCTTTTAGCATAATGCCCTCAATGTTCATCCATTTGTGTCAAATGGCAAGATTTCATTCCTTACGGTTGAATAGTATTCCATAGTGTGTGTGTATCTGTATATATTCATCCATGTGGAAATTTAGTCTGTTTCCATATTTTATCTGTTGTAAAAAATGCTGCAATGAACACAGGTGTGAATGTATCTTTTCAAGTTAATGTTTTCATTTTCTTTGGATAAATACCCAGAAGTGGAATGGCTGGATTACATGGTAGTTCTGTTCTTAATTTTTTGAGGAGCCTCTACACTGTTTTCCATAGCGGCTGCACCAATTTACATTCCCACCAGCAATGCACAAGGTACCCTTTTCTCCACATCCTTTCCAACATTTCTTATTTCTTGTTTTTTGATAATAGCCATTCTAAGAGGTGTGAAGTGGTATCTCATTGGGGTTTTGATTTGCATTTCCCTGATGCTTAGTAATGTTGAGCTTCTTTTCATGTGTCTGTCGGCCCTCTGTATGTCTTCTTTGGAAAAATGTCTGTTCAGATCTTCTGTCCATTTTTTTAATAGGACTGCTTGTTTTTTTGTATGTGTTTGTTATTGAGTTGTATGAGTTATTTACATATTTGGATATTAACCCCTTATCACATATGTGATTTTCAAATATTTTCTTCCATTCAGTAGGTTGTCTTTTCCTTTTATTGATGGTGTCCTTTGCTGTGCAGAGACTTTTTAGTTTAATTCAGTCCCACTTGTTCATTTTTGCTTTTGTTGCTTTTAGTGTTTCTCTGTCTTCTCTTTTAAATAGTGGGTATATTAAGAATATAGGTGTGTGTTTTTTTGTTTTTTGTTTCACTATTAAGATCTGTTGTGGTAGTAGCTGCTCATGAAATGTCTGATGATATTGAAATCATAATGCAATAGAGAAAAAATAATGGATATGAATAGACATAGGTTCAGAGATTATTAGAACTGAAAAGAAACTCAGATCATGTGGAGTGTACTGCATCAGAGCATAAGATTTGTTATCATGGCAAACTAACTGCCATTATGGCTCCATCATTTACTGGCTATGTGACTTTGAGTGTCAGTTTCCGTAGAAAAAATATAATTCTTCACATACTGTCTTTAGTGTGGCTTCTTTCAAAGGTAGAGCCTGAGTCAAGAGGTTGGGTGTAGGTAGCTTATTTGGGACATGATCCCAGGATGCAGGAATAAAAAAGTAGGGACAGTGGGACTTGGAAGGAGGGAAAGCCAGCAGTGTAGTAGTTTATCATTGAGTTTGCTATTCTAGGTTGCAGGGTTTTGATTACACCAGGGATTTTGAGAGGAATTTAGGATATCTCCCAGAAATGTAGCTGCGAAGAATAGGAGGCTGGGGCATTTGTCCCCCGCTGATTGAGAGCTGTTCCCAAGGACGTTAACATCCCCACATCAGGGGTGTTCTTGCAGAAGCTTGCAGCTGGCTCTTGAATCTGTGGATGCAGAATAGTAGAGACATGAAAAACCTCTTGGTGCAAATAAAACTGTCCACCAAAGAAAGCTGTGGAAGAAATCAGAGAAAGGAAAAGTGATGTGGGACATCAAAAATATGTATTGTTTGAGATACCTAATATGATTGTGTAATTAAGGTACTTGATACTTTGTAAGCCCTGAAGAAAGAAGTGTTTCCTTGTCCTTCATCTTAAAAATGAGAGAAGACATGGGGAAGTGTTCGATTTTATACAATTATTGAATGCCAGAAGTAGGACTGGATCCCTGTTACCTGACTCCCATTTACTTCACTCCCCTTCTCGGCGTGCTACCATTCATGTGGCTCTAAGGTATAAGGCTGTGTACTGACTACCCTTTCTTTAATCAAGCTTAGAATAAAACCTGGGTATTTTATCTGGATGGTCTGAAATTTCTACCTACATCCTTCCAAAGAAGGGGCAAGAAGTGTAGCATTAACACAGGTCTGGTCTTGTAAACATGCGTTTAGCTTATCACATGGTTGAAATCCTGAAAAAAAACTGTTTTTAAGATAATTTCTGAAAACTCTTTTGTTACCTCTTAGACATAAGGTAGCACTCTCCCCCCCATCCCCTCCACACACACATACACTGAAGAGGTGGCTCCTGAGGATCGTTTAGTTGGGAAAACTATGGCCCTTGGCAAGGAAAGCATTGTTTTTGATTTGGTTGGTTTTGTTGTTGTTTTAGAGTACTCATAGCTTTGTTTTTCAAGTTTTTGTTTGCTTTTTTCTGAAGTCCACTGCTTTTATTTTCACTTACTCACTGGTACTCTAAGCTATTTCTGGGTGTCTGGTTTTCAAATATGTGTTGCCATAGTTCTCCTCCCTCCCCCAGGCTGATCTGCAGACTTCTTCCCTCCTGCCCCACCCCTGCCTGCTTACCACCCCGTGACAGATAACAACTTCCAACCCTTTTCTTAGGATTCCATTTTCATTTTCTGTTTGAGCCAAGCTATTTGGCAGGCAGGTTACTTTTGGTTTTCAAACAGTGTATTCATATTAACTTGGTCTTATTCTCTGAATTAACTGAATGCAAATTCAATGATTGCATATAAAAAGGAATACCCAGAGTGATGAGGGAAATAGAGAGTTTTAATACTGTGGTGCTAGCCCATTGTCAAAGTGCTTCCTGGGCATGCAAGAAAACTACATTTCCCAGCCTTCCTTTCTGTTAGGTGTAGCCATGTGACCAAGGTGAGTCCGTGGAGACCCATGGAAGTAATGAGTGCCATTTCTAGGCCCAGTCCCTAAAAAACTCCTAAGTGATTCCCCAGTGCTTATTCACCATTTGCCAGTGAAATGCCAATACCTAGGACAGCTCAGGAAGCCACTCACTGATGAAAGAAATGGCAGCAACCTGGGTCCCTGAATACTGCAGCAGACCCCCTTCCCTCACCAACTGAACCCATCTGTTACTTAAGTGAGAAATAAAATTGTTTTGTTTAGAGTTTGTTTGTTATAGCAGTTGTCCAACTTTAATTAATACAGAAATTTTACTTGATAATTGAAAACACTTCACAAAACGTAGCTACATACTCACTTGATGATTACAATTTGCACGACACATTTTTATATCCATTTCCAAATAAAGGAATTGATGTTAAGTATCAATTCCTTGTTATCAAAGGCTTATGGTCAAGTTCAAGATAGATTTACAGGCAAAATAAGCAAATACTGACTATTATCAGGCAAGAGGTTGAGTGAAAGCAGTAATCTGACACAGGAGTTTGCAGTATGTAGTATCTAGTCAGGCAGAAGACATAAAATATAAGGGCTCATCCTAGGCCAAGGATGGAGTATTTTTTCCTGTGTACTGGAGCTGCACATTTCAACAATGTGCAAACTTATAGCTGGAGGGCCTGAAGTGTCCCAAGAGGTACAGCTCATTCCTGCTTAAATTAGGTTAGAAGGCTAGGCCTTCTGGGAGTTGCTAACACTAAAGAGAAACCATGCTAACACATGTTGCATTCTCAGTCACTAGATATCACTCAGCTCACCATATTTCCTTTCTAAGTGCCTCTAAGGAATACATGCCCTGATGTAATAATTGCAGTTCAAGAGTTTTAAAAAGTATAAACATATTTCATATGTTATGTATATGTCATGTTATTGTGAGGATAATGCAATCTCTGGGGGATTCTGTGCAGCTAGTGGGCAGAGAGTTGGAGGTCTTGCTGTCTGATTCAGGTGTCCTTTCTCAGTTATGATTTGATATCCTATGATTGCTGTTATCCCTCCACTTAAATTCTTTGGGAACATTACTGCATCCTGTGCTGGCTGGGGCCTCTGCAACAGTGGCATGTCTCTTTGTCTAGCCTTATGCCAACACCACGATGCCTTAATTAATACAGTTTTATAATAATCTTCCTGTGTAATAAAATATAACTGTCTTCTGTATCTACCTCGAGAATGTCTTATTTCTTCTTGGACATTTGCATTTCTATATCAATTTTAGAATAAACTTATAACTGATGGGGATTGCATTGAGCCTGAAGACATATTTGAAGAGAATTCACTCACATTCGATATGATGTTTTCCAATCCATGAACGTATAATACTTCTCAACTTATGTATGTCTAATTTCACTTATAGTTTTCCATGTGGATTTTTTGTAAAATATCTTTATTAAAAGAAATTTACATGCCTTTAAGACATAGAACTCAGTAGTTTTTTAGTATATTCAGTATGTTCCTACATTGCCACTACTTACTTCTGGTGTTTTTATTACTCCAAAGGTAACTCTATGTCCGTTAGCATTCCCTCCACATTCCACAATCAGCTAACCACTGGCTACCACTAATCTACTTTATGTCACTATGGATTTACATATTCTGGACATTTCATATAAATGGATTGTACAACATGTAGTCTTTTGTGACCAGTTTCCTTTACTTAGCATAATGTTTTCAAGGTTTATCCACACATTGTAGCTTGTATCAGTATTTCATTCCTTTTTGCAGCTGAGTAATGTTTTCCTTTCTTATGATGTCTTTATATGGTTTTGGTATCAGTGTAATACTGGACTCATGAGATGAGTTGGGAAGTCCCCCCTCCCTTATGTTTTTTGAAAGAGTTTGTGAAGGTTTGTGTTAATTAATTATTCTTTAAATGTCTGGTAGATTTCATCAGTTAAGCCATCTGTTCCTGGACTTTTCTTTGTGGTGTTTTGATTAGTAACTTGATATATAGGTTTAATTGAATTTTCTATTTCTTTGAGTCAGTTTTGGTACTTTGTATGTTTCTAAGAACATTTCCATTTTATTTAATTTATCTAATTTGTTGGCATATAGTAGTCCATAATGTGCCCTTATCATCTTATTTTACTGTAGCTTTGTAAAATAGTTTGTAATCAGGAAGTGTGGCTGGTATGAATAAGGATAAATTCATTTCATTTAATTTTAGTCTATTTAAGTATAAATTTAAACAGGCCCATGTGGGTCATGGCCACCATGTAAGACCGTGTAGCTCTGGTGGACTAAGTCTGCTTTCTCCCCTTCCTCAGCCTGTGTGATACATTTGAGAGAAAGCTTCATTGGTGGCAGTGACTACTTCATCATTGTCTGATTTTGATACAGGAGTTCTTTCATGGTTCCAGAACATGCTCGCTAGTGCCAGACTTACACACAGTCCCACTGTGCAGAGACTCAGAAACCTCTAAGATACTTCATGGAGAGTGGATGCTGATGGTGTCAGAAACCCAACCCTCTCTGTGGAGATTTACTTCCACTCCTTTAGCGTTAAGTATCCTTACTCACTTCTATTTCATAATGCCTTCTGAATCCTATATTTATAAAAACAAAGTTCTTTACTCTGGAGCAAGGGAAACCTAGATCTCTAAGACCCAAAACCCTGGCTCCTCATTTTGAAGGAATGAGGATGGAAAAAACGTCTCACTTTTTTAAATTTTATTTTATGCTGAGCTCACAATAATGAAAACAAAACACAGTTAATTTATCAGTCAAGCTGTGTTGTCACATGTAGATCAAAGTGACTAAAAGAAATTTTTTTAGGAAAAACCGACAAATGAGGAAAATCACGTGTATTCTACATTATATACTTCTATTTGTAAATGCTAGTAATGTCCTTACTGCATTGCCAAGCACATGGTAAATGAGAAAAAAATGCTTAGAAATATTTTTTTGCAGACATGAGCTTTACATTTCTGGAAACCAAATGTAAGGTAGTAACTATGTAATAATTTGTGAATTATTTAAGAAGTCTAGCAATGTTTCTATAGGAGTAAATTTGAAACAGAGAAATGGTAACATAAACGGTCATAATGATTCAATGAAGCTGTCTTAAAATGTCCTCGTTTCCATGGCAATTCTAGGGTAATTATCTCGTCTCCTAGTAAACATACAAATTTGGGTTTAATCACAGAATATTTTGATTATATGTGTGTCTTGTTATAATAAAAACAACCTACCTTTTTTTTGTGTTAGTGAAAACACTGTCATGTGATTATTATAGTTACCTTGGATACTTGGCTAAACAGCTTTTACAAATTAACCAAATAGAATATATTTTAAACGTTTTGTGTGACTTATGAATTGTAATAGGAAGTAAAAAGTAAATACAAACCACAGTAATTCTTGTTCAAATTATGTTGCCTTCATGATATAGAAATTTTCTATGGAATAACTAATATTATCATATCAGTTACAGAGAAATGGGAAAATCACAAAATTAATTTGGCTACAAACATAAAAAATAATATGACTTCATGCTTAGTAACCATTCAGAATGTAGATTAAGTTGAAGTATATGATTTCTTTGCTATTATAGAGATGATGCCTAATATATATTAAAAACTTCACTCCTATTTTTTAATTAAAAATGATATAGTACAAATAAATAAATAATATATTAAATACTGAAATAATGTGATTTAAAGGACTTGAAAATCATCATGTGTTAAAATGCAAGGTTTTTTTAAAAATATCCCATATGGGTCTTTATTATATGTAGATGTTTATTCTGATGTATATTAAAATTTAGACTTATAGAACAGAAGCCTGAAACTCTATCTTACAATCCTGGTCATATAACCTGCCATCCTTGAGACCAGGAGAAAATAATTGTGATATTTCTTAGTAATAGTTATTAAATTGCAATAATTTCCATCCTGTCTAGTTTAAGACCTTATAGTAATGATGAAATGATTACAATTATTATATAGACAACTCATGATGCATTTTGATTAAGTAGAGAGCTACTGAATAGTCAAAACACATCTGATTTCAAGGCAAAAGATAGGTATTCTGGTTCAAAGGAGCCTTGGGATAGTAATTACATACAGTCAACGTAAAGTTACTACCATTACCTATGCACTGGATTTAGAAAGTGTAAACTGCATAAATGTGTATGAAAGTTTCAGTGCCTGCTTACTATGAATATCCAGAAGCCATATTTCAAAACATAATTCCTTCCCAGCAATATTATAGAATAGTCCAACATGGAAAGGACGAATGTGCTGGAAAACAATGTACTGCAGACTGTTGTGGTAATGACTGTATTGGGGAAGGGATATGAGGCTTAGCTAATAGTTAAGGAGCAATTAGCCTGTATGTAACAGAAAGCCCTAAAATAGTGGCTACACAAGATAGCTGGTTTGCCAGCTCTATAGGTTCCTTCAGTCTTTTACTCAACTATCCTTAATTAGTGATGTCACTCCTCAAGGTTGGCACATTGTCCAAAATAGCTACAAGTCTTTGTTCTAAGGAAGTCGGAACAGGTATTCAGAAATTCTGTCTTTTTTTTTCAATGTTTTGTGAACCTCAATTTATTTCAAAATGAAAAGTTAGAAAAAACACGCAAAAGAATGGGGGCAGTTCTCCACTGGAGGAATTGGGAGCATTATAATTCAACATATATTGTACCATGGCCAAGAGAATGTACTGTTTTAAAGATAATAAAGATTATTTACAACAGTAGTTCTTAATGTTAATATGAGGATAAGGATTAAATGTTTATCTGTGTATTTAATAATTCTGAGGGGCAAGAGACTTTATTACTTTCATCAAAATATCAACAGAGAGTAACTTAGAACGAATGGATGATTTGAATTTTGTACCTAAATGATGTCTTCTTATTCAATGAATTCTGTTCTCAAATATTGGTCAAAACAAAACCTGTGAGTTCATGTTACACAAAAAGGAGAAAACCAAAAACAATATAAATGAAAACACAAAATAAAGCCCAATAGCTCATCAATCACAGGAAGTAATTAAGACATAACCCTTATTATGTAAATTGGCAATTTGAAGGGAAACAATTAAGCATTTACTTTGTTTTCCCTTTTTTTGCATTGTAAGGTAACCAAAGTAGCTCATACTGATAAGAGTTATTTACAGAAGAATCTATACTAGTAAATGTAGATGAAATGTTAGAAATATAAAATCATGATTGTGCAGTTCCTAATGCTATAATCCCCATCACTGCATGAAATAAAAAGTTGATAGGTTACTTTACAAGGATTTGTTTCCTAACATTCGGATACAATTTGAGTTTTAAGCAGCACCTATGGAGTCTTTTTGCCGATAGTGTTGAACTTTGGTCCAACCAAGCTTTCTTAGGTAATTTCTGGTTCATAAGAAATATGAGGAATAAGAAAAAAAAGTTAAAAATACCACAAGTAGAGGAAGCAGACAAAACCAGAATATAGGACAGTCTATAGGAACTTTGATCCAGTACTTCAATAAGTCAGTGGCATTTAAAAAAAGAATGAGACATAAAGATTCAACTGTGGCAGAAAGAGAGATGCCCCTCTCAGATCCCCATTCTGACACTGTTGCCTAGTGAGGAGCCGTGTCTCTAGCTGACAGCCTCTGGCTTTGTGTTCCTGTAGGACCTCCTCAGTTTTTCTTTCTCTTTAGCTAATGAGTAAACAAGAATGTGGTACAATGAATAATGCTGCTGTGGATATCAATGTACAAGTTTTATTTTTTAGTGTTTTTTTTAATTGAAGTATCACTGATGTATTAGTTTCAAGTGTATAGCACAGTGGTTCAGCAGTTACCCGTATTATTAAATCTTCACCCCCATTAGTACAGTTACTATCTGTCAACAAAGGAAGATTCAACACACCAGTTTTTATATGCACATGTTTTCAATGCTCTTGGGTAGACATCTAGGAGTAGAATTGCTGACTCACATGGTAATTCTATGTTTAACTTTTTTAGGAACTGCCAAACTGATTTCTACAGAAGCCACACCATTTTCATTCCCCCTGGTAATGTATAAGGGTTCCAGTTTCTCCTCATCTTTATCAACACTTGTTATTTTCCACTGAAAGATATCATATTCATCCTAGGGGGTGTGTTTTTGATTTCCCTAACTGCTAATGATATTGAGCACCCTTTCATGTGTTTGTTGGCCATTTGTGTATCTTCACTCGAGAAATGTCTACTCAAGTCCTTTGCCCATTTTTTAATCAGGTCATTTATCCTTTTGTGGTTTGTTAGTGAATGTTGTTTATATGTTGTGTATTCTAAATACTTATCACATATATGATTTGCAAATATTTTCTCATATTCAGTGGGTTGTCTTTTTGTTGATACTGCCCTTTGATACAGAAAAGTTTTAATTTTCATGAAGTCCAATTTATATTTACTTTTGTTGATTGTGCTTTTGTTGTCATGTTAAGGAATTATTGCCTAAGCCAAGGTTATGAAGATTTACACTTATGATTTCTTCAGAGTTTTGTATTTTTTAGCTCTTTGGTTTAGGTATTTCATCTAACTCAGGAAAGCAGATATCCATTTCCCCAGGGTTTGTTTTGTTGGTTGTAGTAGTGTTATGTCTAGTGATTTTTTTCAACCAATTTTGTAAAGTCTGTATTCTTAGTCACGTATAGCCACTGAAATCTCTTCCACTAGTTTAGTGATCATCTAGTGACTGGACGGAGGTTTTCTTGAACTTCTGAAACAAAAAACTCCACCCTCTTTGCAGATGGACTATGTGGCACATGGGCTCGGTGTGTCTGTTTTGGAGCGTGACTTCCACATGCATCTAAACAGCTTCCAGCTCTCCTGAGTGTTCATTTCTTGCTTGTGGAGACTCTGAAAGTTAGTCTGAGGTGAGGCCTGAGGGCCCTCTCAGGTCTTTCCTGAGCATGCACACCATCTTGGGCATATGCATGGGTTTCTAGATTCCCAATAGCATATCAGGGCTTTCAAAGCCCTTATTCCCCTGAGCATCTTACTTCCCAGACTTCCCTCCCGAGCTTTTGTTTAGTCTGCCATTTGCCTCAACTCTTTTCCATTGCCCCAAACAGCAGTGGCTTAGACGAATACACTTGCATGTAAGTGTTTTTGACAGACGCCCTTGTGTAGCCAACTCAGAACTAAGAGAGTTCCAAGTTAGGTGAGAGTAAAGCCAAGATATTTCAGCTGGTCCTTCAGGGAGCCACCTGATAGGTCAAAACAAACAACCGTAATTCTTTGCAAATGAGGTCCAGTCTGCTCCCTCTAATATGGGCATTTATTTGCACTGGGAATATGAGCAGTTTTCTTCAGTGCCATTACCAAGTTAGGCAGTGGTAGAGGGAATCATAAAGCTAATAACTCTTCTTGCAAGATTTAGCTAGTTTTTCATGATTAATCATTCCCTTGGTTGATGAAGGCTTTTGGTGAAATTCCAGAAATCTAGACAAGTGGATTTTAACAGTTTTGTCAACTCTTTTGTTGCTTTAATGGACTTTTGAAGTTCATTACTCACTCTGCTATTTTGCTGATTTTATTTGTAAGCCATCTTCTGATTGCTATTAGCATGATATATATTTTCCATCATTTTAGTTTTGACCTATTTGTATCTTAATACATAAAGTGATTCATGTATATAGCATAGACTTGGTTCTTGCTTTTTTTGTCCTATATGGCAATCTGCCTTTTAATTGGGCTATGTAGACTATTTATATATAAACTGGATTACTATAATGGTTATATTTAAATCTGCTGTCTTGTTATTGCCCTTTCTTTGTTCCTTCTGTTCTTTCCCCTTTTCCCTCTTTTTGTGACTTTTTTATGAACTCACTTATTATCTCTTTGTTATTTTATTAGCTATGACTCTTTTCGTGGTCTCTTCAGGATTTATATTGCACATCTTTTAGCACAGTTAATCTTTGTGTGAAATTATGCCACTTTCCTAATAGAATAAGAATCTTACAAGGTTTTCTCTTCCTAGCCTTTGTACTGTTGTTGCTATATATTCTACTTTTACTTGTATTTTAACTTCTAAAATACATTATTATTATTTTTAATGGCTATCTTTTAAGGAGATTTAATTAATAAGGAAAAATTATATGTATTTTTTGATTAATAAGAAAAAAATATATACATATATTTATGATCAGTATTGCCAGTGACCTTCATCTCTGTGTATAGATCACATTTCCAATTACAATAATTTTGTTATACCATAGGAGTTCCTTTAAGATTTGTTTTATTGCCAGTCTGCTGTTAATGAATTCATTCAGCTTTTATATGCCTGAAAAGGTATCAAAGTATTTTGCTTTCATTTGTGAAAAGGTATTTTCACTGAATATATAATTCTAGGTTGACAGACTTTTTTTTCTTTTTTACTTTAAAGGTGTTGCTCCAGTATCTTTTTACTTGCATTGTTTTAAAAAGAAGTCTGCTGTTATCTTTATCTTTGAGCCTTTATAGTCAATGTGCTTTTTTTCTCTTGTGGCTTTTAAGATTTTATCTTTATCATTGGTTTTGAGCAGTTTGCGTTAGATATGTGTTGGTATGTTTTTTTCATATTTCTTATGCTTGGGGTTTGTTAAGCTTCTTAGATCTGTGTATAATTTTCACCAAATTTAGGAAAATACTGGCTGCTATTTTTTCAACATTTTCATCCTTTAGGCCCTCCTGTTATTGCTGTATTTTAGGCTATTTGAATAATACTATATACTCCTTTTACTTTTTTTATTCTGTTTTTTTCTTTGTGTTACATTTTGGATAACTTTTATTACTATCTCTTCAACTTTGTTAATCTTTTCTTCTGTAATATCTATTCTGCTATTAATCCCATCTAGTGTGTTTTTCACTTTCCACATTGTAGTTTTTAACTTTATTAGTTTGATTTTGGACTTTTTCATATCACCCATGTCTCTACTTACAAATATGGAATGTTTTATTAATGTCCTTGAATATTAATTCTAGCATATTTCAATTGTGGTTCAGTTTTAAGGCTGATTTTTTTTCCTCAACATGGATTGTATTTTCTTACTTCATTGAACTCCTGGTAATTTTGGGTAGAATTCCAGACTTACGAATTTTATTTTGTTGGGATTTGAGTGTATTTGTATTCCCCTAAATATTCTTGGACTTTGTCCTAGAATGAAGTTACTTGGAACTTATTTGATCATTTTGTCTCTGCTTTTATGATTTGTTAGATGGGTCTGGAGAAGTACTCAGTCCGGGGCTAGTTATTCCCACTACTGAGTCTAGCTCCTTCTGTGTATTCTATGCAGTGTTCCTTGAATTATGTTGTTTATCTCATTTAACTATTAGAAACAAATACTGTTCCAGGCTGTATGTGAACATTAGGCATTGTTACCTCTAGACATCTTGCATGTTTCTTTCCCTAGCCTTAGTTTTTTTACATGCATGTAATAATCAGTAATCAAACACTCTGAAGATCTCTAGAATTCTCTCTATGCAGATGTCTTTCTGGAACTCTTTCTGGAGAACACTTTGGACAGAGCATCTTTGGCCTTCTTAGTCTTTCGGCTCCATCTCCTCACATCAGGGAGTCCATTTGGTTCTACTTGTGTTCCCCCTTCCATATACCATAATCTGGAAATTCTGGCAAGGTTAGGTAATTGTAGGAGTCTCCTTATTTGTTTCCCATCCATCAGGGTCCACTATCCTGAGTTGCTTGTAAATCATTGCTTCATATGGTTTATCCTTTTTTGGTTGTCTCACATATGAGAGTATATCTGGTCCTTATTTTTCCATCTTGTCTAAAAGCTTACTCTTTTTCACTTAAAAATCCTGTTTAATACCTTTATGTAGTTGCTTTCCTGCTATTCCTCCTAGTGTATCTATGTATCCTTCTATAATCAAGCTTTGCAATCCACCTAAAACTTTCTGATATTTTTATCTAATAAGGCCTTACCATGTATCTATCAATGATATATGTACTGATTTAGTAGGAATGAGAACATAATAGTTTTTATGATATAGTCACATCTTCTTTCTACAAATAGCTTAATCTACAGTTGTAAAGACAAGATATACTACTGAGAAGCAACTTTGAGATTGAGATAAATCTAGTGATTTTTAACTATTGCACATTAATATATTTAGAGCATGAAGTGTACAAGTAATTTCCTATGATTTAATTTTTTATTTTGCATGCAGGCCCCATCACCCAAAACTGGGAAAGTAAAACTGCTAGACAATCTAGTGCCCCTCTTCTGGAGTAAAGAACAAGTCATAAAATACTGTTTAGAAACACCAATAAGCAACATTTTCTGTGCCTTTAAAAGAAGGAGTGCAGTGTGCTCTCTCCATACATTTTTGGGACCCTCCGCTTTCTTTCATAGTTAGGGCTAAGATCTGTCACTTTCTAGTAAGATAACCTCTTTTCACTTGATTTTTAATGAGTAAGCTAGTGTCTTAAGGATTACATTTACATGGTTTTATTTATTCCTGAGAAGGTGTATTTTAAATTTGAGAAAATAGACTCAGGATGAATGACTTGCCTAGGTCTGCTCATAGTTGATAAGAATTCAAATGTATGTTTACTAAATTTCAGAGTGCTTACATAGAGCAGCTACAGGGTACTACTCTTAGTTGCTGTAAGAAATAATAATAATAATTACAATGAACACTTATGTGGTTGTTACTACATGTCAGAGTTCCTCTTATATATACCACAGATATTAAATCATTTAATTCTCACAACTACGTTATGACTGTGGTATAAGTTCTATTTATGATCCTTATTTTACAATGAAATGAGGAACACATGGGGCATAAACCTGAAGAAGTGGCAGAACTGGGGTCCAAACCCCCACATTAGATGGTCATGATTTTAACCTCCAATCTATGCTGACCAGGTTATGTGGTATTACATTTAGCTTTGGTCTTCATTGGTTCTTATATGATTACCCTATAATAACCAATAACTGGCCAAGGAAACAGAGTTTTCTTATTTTTCTAACCTTTTGTTCTTATTTCCTATTCTATTGACTTGACTGGGAAATGTCAGATAGCTATAAGCTCATCTCAGTTAAGGTCATCTCTGACTCACTTTAGCTTTGTGTTGTTGGAGAAATCAGGCTGTTCTTTCTCATGTGTGCTGCTGTTTTATTTTTCCTCAGTTACTGCTAAGAGGTATTGGCACCTGTTTTCTAAGTGAAGTACATACACACACCACATACACTCCTACAAATTCCACCAACAAACAACAGTGGAGTGTATTAATAAAGAATACAAATTCTAATTGTGTGTGTGTGTGTGTGTGTGTGTGTGTGTGTGTAAAGCATCACCTAGCAAGTATATGGCATCTGAGGGTTTTGGAGAAACAAAACTTTCCAAAGATTTCTTATATTGCCCTTTAATCTAGTTTGTCTTTCTTTCTGAAATGTATTAATGCTTTAGCACCTGCATAGAACCAATCTGGACCTATTGCTCTTGTCAGATGAGTGTAATAGCTCTTCTTAGAATCATGCGTTTATTTGGTCTTTCCTTGTCCTTATTAAACTCTAAGCCTCTGAATCCAAGGAACTTTTAAACTGGTGCAATAATATAAGTTAAAAGCAATCTTCAGTTCACTTACTAAGTCTGGAGAACTTTAATGTTTGTGAGACCCTGACTTTGATGTATTTGCAAATAAGTTTCTGACAACTCTTTCCATACCCCACACATACATAGCTCCCTACTCCAGGCTGCCACAATTCTTTCCTGCAACTTTACTTCTTGTCCACTGCTTTATTTTTCTCTTACTGATGTGTTTGGAGCTTGCAGACTACCATTTGTAAGTTACACATTTTATCTGTGTCATAACCCTTTCAATGTAAAAATGCTGTTGAAATCCAGAAATCATTCCAAGTTTAAAAAGTAAAGTCAATTCAATCTGATCCAAACACTATCAGTATGGGATCTCAATTAGTGTTGGCCTTAAGATGTGTTTAGGATCATCCATCAATTTCTTTGCAACATAGAGATTGAAGTTACTCAGCTTCTATTAAGAAGAGAAAATATAGGGAGAATAGGAGTTTTGAGCTCTAGTGTTGGAAGAGAATTTGAGACTTCTCTTAACTCTGCCTCCAGGCAGAAACAGTCCTAACCCCTATTAGGCAGCGGAGTGTGTGTCCTGTGTCCAAGAGAAGGAAACTCTAGTCTTGACATACTGATGTTTATTAAAAATTCACTACAGGCTTTTCAGTGGAGAAAAATGACAGACCTTACCATAGCCACATAATCTAGGTCAACATCAATGGTTATGTTGGTTACCTGTACCCTGGATGGGTTGAAAATGGCACTTTACTTTCCTCTAAACCCGTACCCCATTCTAATCATGAGGACGCATCATGCAAACCCAAACTGAGGGGCATTCCACAAACTGTATAATCAATACTTTGCCAAACTACCAAGGTTTTAAGCAATGAAAGTCTGAGAAACTGTCATGGCTGAGAGAAGACTAAGGAGACATGACAACTAAATGTAACGTGGTATCCTGAGTGGGTTCCAGGAATAGAAAATGGTCATTAGGTAGAAAGTAATGAGATTGAATAAAGGGGTAGACTTGAGTTAATAATAATATATCAGTTTTGGCTTATTAGTTGTGACAAATGTACCATACCAATAAAAGATGTTAATAATATGAAAAACTGAGTAAAGGGCATCTGAGAACTCTGTACTACCCTTGCAACTTTTCTGTAAAAAAGTACTCTAAAACTAAAAACTTATGTAAGTATAACAAAAATAATCCAACTATGGGAAGATACTTTTTCATTCAGACTTAATAATACCTTGATGTAAGCAGAGATGCATGTTTGTCTTGTTTTATTATAATGACTAAAGCTGTCATAGAGTTTTGAATTATGATAAATGTTAGTATTTGAGTTGGTTATTTTACAGTCCTTTAAAGATCCAGAAGGTTTAATCAGCATCCCAGATTTTTAAAACTATATCAGTGGTTCCTTATCTTTTAGCAATTTCTATGAATGTGGGAGTCCAGTTACAGTGAAACATTTCTCATTCATGTTCAATTTGTTGCACAGAGTTGACATGAATGGGAAAGATAATTCTAAAAATTTGGGGAAACAATATTGATATGCTCATTTAACACAGGTCAGGAATTTTGACCCTTCTTGATGTCCTAAAAATAGCACACTGCTTAATTTTTGTATAACCAGAGTCATGCTTATATCTCATGTTATGTTCTAAACTCCTCTTTAGGACTTGTGCCCTCATACTTTTAAAGTCTTGTGTAGAGAAAACACTTTCTGCTTGGATCATATTTTATTCCTAGAATGCATATTGTTTATGTTGGTTGATTAAAGAGTCTACTTGAAAACCTACCCTGAGACATCATGCTATCTTTGCATGAATAAAGTGAAAGATTGCAATTGTATGTGTTATATTTTATGACTCTATTTTAATTTTTAGGTCTGTCCTTTAATTTTGTATCTGCACATATGAATTGGTATCACTTTCAGTACTTTATATAAAATTATCTGCTCCTCCGAAACATATAAATCCATTTATTTGACCCTCATAATGAGGTGGACTTGATACTGTAAGGTTAATGAGGCAATTATTCTTACAGAGAACATCAGTCATGATAGCATAGTTTTTCCTCCCTTTAATATGCACATTAATTAAAATCATTTTTTCTTTGCTATTTGCATTGATAAGTAATCATCAATGAAGGAAGGGATAATTAAGATTCTAAGTATCTCCACTGTAATTTTGGGCCTTAAGTTCCATGGCATAAAACTTCTTCTGGTAAAATATGTACTTTCATATTTACCCTCAGTAATTTTTTATATTTCTCTTTTTTTCCATTTATTACAGACACAGAAGCAATGGGTGTTGCTCAGTTATGTGGGAAAGAACATACACTGAAAGTATTTCTAGAATTTTTCCTTGACCACTACCTCAAATACAACTCACTGAGTTAGTCCTGACATTTAATCATAAGCTAAAGTTCAAAATTATTTATTGAGTTTTCTTTCAGGTTTACCTGTAGAATTTATCTCACAGCATAGTAAACATTATTTTCTATTAGTAGCATATATATTTATGGGTACACCACTGAGAACAGATCCTTAATCATTTTTCTACTGATACAAGGTGAAGCTATCATAGCAAAGAAGCGGCCAAACCTGTGGATGTGTACATTTATAAATAAGTTTAATTAAATATTATTTGGCTTGTGCACAATAACTTCCTGTATTAAACCTAAGCCAAATTCAGTTATTACAGTTTAAACATACATATGTATCTATCAATGTATTTGCAAATATATTTATGTGCACATATTGAAGAGAAAATATAGATAATTGCTTCTGTAACTTAAAGAAATGGAATAATTTTTCTCAAGTTGACATTTTTTGTTTGCAAAGTGCATTGATGACATATTTGCTTGTGAAAAATGGTCCTTAGACATAGCTGGGAAGGCTGAAGGCAGAGAGAAGCAAACATTAAAATGCTCTTCATAGTGAAATGAGACTTTTTGAATTTCCTGACAACAGGTTGAGAGTGCGGTATGGGAGAGGGAAGCAGCCACTGAAAGGAAGGAGGAAGGAGACCAGCACCCAGCAAAGGAGGCCAGAAGGTTGTGCCAGGTGATTGCAAGTGAGCATGGCTGAGGATGGCATAAACATGAGAGTCTGATTATCCCTGATAAACTGTTGATTGTGTAGATTATTGGTCTGCTCTCCCCGGCCCATCCTCTCTTGGAAACTCCTCAGAATGCAGTGACAGTCTGACCAGGGGCACAGTTATTTGGGGAATGGCTACATAAAGGTGCTTTTCAGGATTGGGAAGACCCAGAGAAAAGCAGCAGTTGCCTGTTTTGGACAGAGAGAGAGGCTGGGTGGCAGGATCAGAAGCCAGTGCATAAATCCTCCTGTTGGTTTTATACACATTTCATTTGAATGTTAAAGTATTCAATGGCTAGAATATCTAGTACTTCAGCTATGTCCAGGTTACATATATAATGTATTTAATACTCTGTGTTATGTGATCTGTTAGACTTAGGTTGCCAGCATCACTACAATCCCAAAGAATATTATCTAAGGATTCCTTAGTGAATACTCTGACCTCCAAAAAGAAATGAGTTCAGATTTTGAGAAAGAAAAAGCCCCACAGAGCAAAACCTCAAGCTATCTCCATCATATACAATAACTTTGTCAGATTAAAGGCCTACATTTCTCTAAGGTCACATAACCTACTCCACAGAAATCTGGAAAGGAGGGTGTGTTAGTGTTCATTAGCCTCCCAGACTAGATGGAAGCAAGTGAGGCTCAACTTTGGTTTTTTTATTTAAAGATGATAACTAGCCTTAGATTTTACTATTTCTTTTCCAATGGTAGGCAATGCAAGAAATTATTTGGGGTCATCATTGAGAGTTAATGTTTGTTAAAATGATGTTTAATGCTTGCCTCACATGGCTGGTAAACAACCATAAAGGCTGTTAATACTGTTAAGCCGGTTGTCAGTTGTCATTGCTTGAAGTTGATTTAATTTATTGTTTATACATTTTGAACAAAAAATAGTTTTTAAGAAGCACAGTTATATACACTGTGGTGATTATGGTTGGGTAAATTTTTCCCCTTATCAGATTAGAGAGAAACTTACATTTGCAATAAAATTTCAGTCTTTCCCTTCAGATTAAAATTTCACAATTTAGAAACTCATCTGGTTGGTAAGTGACTTATTTAAAGTAGAAATGTAGGGGAGATATTAGTTATTCAGACCTTAGTATGAATTGTTTACTAAATGACCTTTCTTCGAACATGTAGGTAAAATCAGCCACAATGAGTAGTCGAGTGTTAATAAAGCCAAAGAGAGGGAGGTTGATTTGAGTAAAGGCCAATGATAACAACGTCCCTCACAGTGACCCTGCAGGAGGGCCTCTGGGGCAATGAAAAAGGTGAAAGTAAAATAAGAATATTTCTAAATAAAGTGCCATCTTTTCAGTCTGCCTATAATAATCCACATACTAATAACACTCAAGTTTAAAGATAAGCACACAGATTTAAGATAACCAGAGATACTGTGGGGAAAATGCATTTTTTTTTGTCCAAATAAAAGTAACGGGACAATAATTTAAAAATTTGTTCTGTCCAATATTCCTACATAAGAAAAAAATGCACTATTTCTCTGTATCTCCCCTCTAGACTCCTGTCTCTTACAATAAATCATTAGAAACCTTATGAAATGCCATAGAGAACGGGCTTTGTGGTAGAAGGATGAACATAAAAGGAGAAGCTGAGAGCAATCAAACATCCACTTAGGAAACAGTTTTACCTATGGGAAACTTCATTGGGTGCCTTTATTTCATTTTGATTACCACCTTTACTGTTTCCTGGAGAACAAAACCCTGATTTCTTGAAGTATGCTTTCTCTCCTGAGCACATAATTTCTGAGCCCACGGGTATCTTATAGACACTAACTACACTGATTCAATGAACTCAATTTAGTATTTCAGAAATTTTTTCTAGGTGGATTCCAAAGATTTAGGATAGCTATTTTTTCCCTCAATATATGAAAGACAGTGTAAAAATAAACTTGCATCACTGTGACCACTGCAGGGTAAATGGCAGAATTTTCAGAATCTCCCACCTGGTCTTAGTTCATTTACATATCAATAGGTGTTTACTACTGCAGAGTCTCCCATTGATCTGGGATGAGGGGTGGAGAGAAAACAGCCCTTCTCTCCTCCCCATCAAGGACTTGCTCATGGAATTCCTCCCGGAAGGGTTAGGCAGGAAGTAGAGAGCATGCTGTGGTGGCAGAGCATGAGCCGCGGCTGGAGGAGACAGACAGTGCTAAGCCTGGCTAGTGACTGTAAGGAATAAAAGCCTTTCTCCCAACCAAGCCTTTCTCCCAATCTGCCCTTTACCTGGACTTATCTCAGTTTCATTGGTTTCATAGGGGACTCGCCCCAAGCTGGGAACACTCTTCCTCCTGGAGCCATAACTGTCTTATAGGATACCTTTCTTCCAAGAAGCTCAACAGACTTTTTGGTGTGAGTCAAATTCATTTGGGGCCTCAATTACTAAGTAGATACAGGATGTAAACTGAATTTCAGTCTGGTGTAACTACTGTCCATAGGATTGTGGAAATAATTATTTGGGGAAATAAAAAGAATCATTTGAGCTTATGCATAGAAATACCATAAGCTGTAAGTTCCTATAATTACGGTTTTCCATGCAGTCTAGTCCTATCACCTGATACAACACACTTTGGCTTATGCTATATACCAGAATGTCCTAAGGTCCGAAAAACATATCAACATAAAGACATTAGGTATATGTTTTGGTATATAAGGTAGTAACTATTTCTGGCAGTAAGCCAGGTAACCCACTTCACCTATTATTAATTGTTAGGAATTAGGTTTGAAGTCCTGGACTCAAGTGTAGGCTGTCATTTAAGGCTTCTGAGTTTCCGCATTCTCTTCTGTTATTCGATGGCAGCCGTAGCAGGAAGAACAATCAGACTGGGTAACAGGTAATTTCCAGCTCTAATATTTTATCATTTGAGGACATGTATTCCGTAAGTAGTGAGCTTCCAAACTGGAGTCTATTCAGGATTTGGAGAAATTTCTTTTATTATTTCAAATATGTTGGCCTTCCTGTTAGGTAGTATGGCAAGCTGTTTTTAGTCTGAGACATGTCAATTTATAAAAACTAACTATGAAATTTGCTCATGGTTTTACAGGATTGAGTCACAGATGAAATTTCCTAACTTTGAAACTTTCCTTAACATCTTTACATGTTCTGGTGATTCGGGGTTCACCACAGGAAATAGAAACCACTCTAGGAATTTTAAGGGGAAAGATAATTAAGTGCTTATGAACTTGTCAGAAGGGCTGGACGAAGCAGGGATTACACAGGGCCTTTAAGTGTGACTCCCAAAACACATGGCATTGACTTACCAGGAGAGCTGCCACCACAGCCAAGTCAGAAGTCCAGGACTTGGGGGGCCATTGTAGGACTCTCAGGGCTGAAGCTGCATTCCAGGGAATAGGAAGCTGAAGTCGGGCCACGTCTGTGGCTACTGCCACTGCTACCGCCACCACAAAGGGCTCTCAGTCCCCAGATGCCACTTCTGTTAGAAGCTGGACACAGGAATGTTGCTGTAGAAAATCTCAGTTCTCTGTATATTTGTTTGCCAGCAGAAAGCAGCCAAAAGACATGGAATTTGCTTCTGCCTTTTGTTCATTCTCAGAATCAGAGGCGATGGCATCTAATTGAGAAAACCAGAGTCACGTTCAGATCCTTAGCTGCAAGGAAATCTAGAAAACAGAGTTTTTGCTTTCCGGTTTCTGTAGCACCATGAGACAGTGGTTCTCACATGTGATCCTTGGATCAGTAGCAACAGCATCTCCTTGGAATTTGTGAATATGCAAACTGTCACCTACTGAGTAAGAAACACGGGGGATGTGGTCCAGCAGCCTGTTCAACATGCCTTCCGGGTGACACTGAGGCATGCTGATGTCTGAGAAGCACTGTGATAAGGCGAACTAGGAACAGCTGAGGATGCTGCTCACCATTCAACCGTATTCAAGAAATGTGTCCATATCCTAACATACAGGTAGTTTAGAGAATGAAGAAGAAACAATTAAGAATGTAAATCAGTCCTTCTACATTGGATAACTGTATTATTCTTAGAGGTATAGGGCCTTAAATTGTTACTCATAAAATGGAATAGTTGTTTATTTTATGGGAATCTACTGTATTCAAGAAAAATTATTTTTGTATTTGTTTTCAGTCTTTCCATTGCATCAATACCTTCATTAATATATCACTGGGTGGCATATGCTGGTGTGAACTTTTAAGAGGTTAGATCCCAAAAGCCCAAGCAGAAGGAGAATCAAAGAAGCTTTTTAGCTTTTACATGCTTTTTTCTGGAAAGAACATGTTTATAAAGATCCCATTTTAAAGGATCTTTACATTTACTGTTTCTTTTCAAGACAAATCAGTAAACTTTCTTTAAAAGTAGACAGTTCTCTTCATACTGAGAAGGTATAAATTTGTTTGATGTAATATATTGTTTTCAAAGAAAAATAAATTTCATTGCTAGACACTTAAAAATTTGTTAGTTTCCGTAATGTGAAATTTGGCAAAACAGTGACAATCTCCCCATAATTTTACCACTTAAAGCTAATCTGAATCCTCCTCCCTCATTCTTTCCTTCCAATCCTCTCTTTTAGAAGGAACTACCAATAAAAGAGAGTTTTTTACTTCTAATACAGATACATACATATTAAGATAATAATTAAACAGTTAATTTATACATTCAATATAAAAGCACACTTATTTTTATGTATGAACCTACTGTTTCCAACTACCATAAATTCAATCATGGATTTCTTTTTATGAATCAGTAGCTCATTCTTTCTGGTGGCTCTATGATATTATGATCATGTGAATGTAACCTATTTATTCAACTATCCTTGTATAACTGTATATATTTTTCCAATTTTTAAAAATTGAGAACAATAATGCATTGAATATCCTTATACATCCTTGCGTATTGCTCTTTCCACTTTGTAGGCTAAATCTTAAATGTGTATTTACTGATCATCACATTTAAAAAATACTAATAGATATTGTTAAGTTATCATCCAGAAGAGATTGTTCCAATTTAGACTTTTAGCAATAGTGTACCATTTGAAACTTTATTAATAGAATAGGTTTAAAATGAAATTTACATGGAGTCTCAACTTTCATTTCCTTAATTAAATGTAAGGGTGAACAACTTTTATTCTTTTCTCTATTTATTTTTTGAGGTACATACAAATCTTAGTGTACAGCTTGATGAATTTTGATATGTGTATGCACTCATGTAACCATCAGCGTGAACAACTATTTGAAAATCTGGCCATTACTATGCTTTTCCTCTGTGAATCTGTTCTTATCCATGATTCGTTCTATTCTGTTGCAGTGTTTTCTTTTCTTCTTTATAAATGGGAGTTCTTAATATGTTTGAGATATTAAATGCTTGTTACATGTATTGCAAATATTTTCTCTTAGTGCATTGATTTAAATGATATTTTTGTTTTACTTATTTATTATTACCATGAGTTAGCTTTAAATTATAGGAAGTAAAATTTGTGTAGATCTGTCAAAATATTTCATCACTTTTGGGCTTCATGCCTAGCTGAGAAAACTGTTCCCACCTCAGGTTTAATTTTTGAAACTACTCAATCTTTATTTAATTGTAATTATTTATACTTTATACATTATATCTTTAATCTGCCAGTAATACATTTTTATAGTGTACTTTTCCTTTATACACAGATAGATAACATGATTTACTAAATAATCTGGTTCCCATTAATTTGAAATGCTATCTTTATGATATACTCAATTCTCATACACTGTTGGTTCTGAATCTTGTTTTACTCTATTCTATTCCTCTTATGTTTATTCCTGTCAGTAACTTAATGACAATAATTTTTTTAAATGTTAAATTTTGTCCCCTTGTGATGACTTTTAAAGTGCCAAACTGGTAGAACCATCTCATTTCCCTTATCTTACAACAATCTTTAAGAATTATGTGTGTATGGGAATATCTAATGCATCTGAATTGTCATTTATTTTCAATTATTTGATCACTGCTTTACAGGATTCAATATAAAAATTAACCCTTAAGCATATATAGCATTCAAAATCCTGTATAAATACGTGTTTATAAGTCCCTAGGAGTGCTTCTATTATGTTTTCAGTTTAACATTGCTTCTCTATAAAGAATATTTTCAGCAATGTACCTTTTCAAGGAAAACAAAACTAAAAAATCAATAACATTTCAACTACCTCACTAAGAAAATGAAGTTGTCCTTGCTAAATTCTAAGGTGTTATTTAATGGTGTTCAATCTTATTAAGAACAAGTCAATAATAGTAACTTCTCACACATGTATATTGAGTGCCCAAAAGATTTGTGTATACTTCAGGAATTCTCTGGAGGACATAGTAATTCTCTAAAGAATCCTCTGGCTTCTTAACTTTTCAGTAAGATTATTACTTACTTCTGAAAAGCTCAGAGTAAACTATATTACCATAGATTTCTCAGGAAAGGAGATTCAAGGGGGTAGGAATGGGGAATTCTGGGGCTGGAAGTTCTTTCTTGAGATAGAGTCTTCTGGCTACTGAAATACCAGTCTCTCTTCTTGGACATAATCCATACTGAAACTTATTCTAAAATGTTAGCATAAATCCTTTTATGAAATAACTGACATCCCATAAGTTCTAATTCTGTGGGATTGCTCAATGAGTCAATGCAGTGGGTTAGCAATTAATCTGTTAAGTTGCAATCCCCTTTCCAATTAATTTATATTAGAAGCTTCTAGTTTTCTGGCATTTACATGTTTAATGCTGTTGACTTTTGCATGATTACTTGCTTTTATTTATTTCTAGTATTTGATGTGCATCATCACTTAGACTGACAGTGTCATATTAGAAATGATGATGCTAAGAAGATACTAATATTGCCTGCTTCTAAAAAAGCCAGAATATGAGATAAATTATTTCATACAATGCTTAAATGTAACCATCTCACTCTTAAGGAAGATAGTGTAGTTTTTGTATAACAATATGCCATAAAATAAAATCTTTCATTAACTTTGTATTGGGAAAATAATCTAAATAGTTAGATTTAGTGCATTATAACTATGTTTGTTGTTAATCAAAATGCCTGCTTTATGAACACTAGTAGCAAGTTAATGCCAACCAGATTTGTTCAATATACATGAACTTTCTGTAATTTGCATGTCTAAATATGCTGGTAAGTATCACAATATTTTTTTTTTAATACGAGGAACAAACCAAATTTAATTACATGCACATGGAGGCTCAATAATAAAATTGAGAACCAAATAAATGACCAAGACAGGCAGCTTTTACACACTTTAGACAAAGAGTTATAAATATGTGAGAAATTGACAGGACAAAGGAAATTTATGTTTGGGACCTTCAATTAGTAAGGAATTCTAGAAAGAATTTGGGTTAGGGTAGTAAATTAGTAAAAGTAACAAGGTTTGTGTATATAGGCTTCTTTGACCCTGAATTCCCTGTCTCTGACAATAAGGATGGCTCTACCTTCTGGTGCAAGGTGGATACATTTCACATGGGAGATTTATTTCCTCCTTTCTGGAGAGAAAGAAAAGTCAGTGTTTTTGCACTAGCTGTTATTTAAGTAATTGTAATTCAAAATCATCATGATGTGATTGCAGCATGTTTTGAGGTGGCCTGTCCTGGACCCCCAGAGATGAAATCTTAATTGTTTTATGAGGCAAATTCTGGCCCTATTCATTTATGTGTTCTGCCCTGTCTACTACCTTGGTTCTCTTTTTTAGTAAAGGTGATATAGCTTACTAGACCCCTCATTTTTACTAGAGAATGGCTGTCCTATTTAAAATTTTCCTGACCAATAAAGTATATAATTCTATGTTCAAATGACCGATGGACTATGTGAACTTCAGTTACTTAAATGAAGTGTGATCTTGAATTCACTGCAATTCAGATTTTTAAAAATTGGCTGAGAGAAATAAGGATATAATGTCTATCGATTCCTCCTGTAAGGATCTCCTAAATGCATTCAAAGGAATTCTGGCCTCTTAGATACTTTGATACTTAGATACCATAGCTTCTGTAGAAAATTTATAGCACTGAAGGAGAACAGAATATACCACCTCAAAGGCACTGCAATTCAGCAACTGGACAAATACTGTAATTCTTTTATATAATGTAAATATTGTCCCAGGCATTTTAAAAATGTATTTCATACTATGTCACATCAGTGGAAATCTGGTTACTAGTTCTCAACCATATTTGCAGTACAAGCTAACATGTATTGAACCCTTACTATTAACCAGGCCCTACTCTCAGTACTTTATTGTGTTATCTCATTTACTGTCCCTGGTAAAACTAGAAGGTATAGCTCCTTGTTCCATTTTTTTTTTTTGAGAGGGCATCTCTCATATTTATTGATCAAATGATTGTTAACAAAAATAAAATTCTGTATAGGGGAGTCGATGCTCAATGCACAATCATTAATCCACCCCAAGCCTAATTCTCGTCAGTCTCCAATCTTCTGAAGCATAACGAACAAGTTCTTACATGGTGAGCAAATTCTTACATAGTGAGTAAGTTCTTACATGGTGAACAGTACAAGGGCAGTCATCACAGAAACTTTTGGTTTTGATCACGCATTATGAGCTATAAACAATCAGGTCAAACATGAATATTCGTTTGGTTTTTATACTTCATTTATATGTGGATCCCACATTTCTCCCTTTAATATTATTATTATTATTTTTTTAATAAAATGCTGAAGTGGTAGGTAGATGCAAGATAAAGGTAGAAAACATAGTTTAGTGTTGTAAGAGAGCAAATATAGATAATCAGGTGTGTGCCTGTAGACTATGTGTTAATCCAAGCTAGACAAGGGCAATAAAACATCCATGGATGCAGAAGATTTCTCTCAAAAGAGGGGGGGTGAGGTTCTAAGCCTCACCTCTGTTGATCCCCAATTTCTCACCTGATGGCCCCCCTGCGACTGTGCCTGTCTTAGATTGTTCCTCACTTGAGGAATCTTACCCATCTCTGGCTAACCAGTCATCTTCTGGGGCTATACAGGGAGATGTAAAGATGGTAAGTGAGAGAGAAGCCATATTGTTTGAAAAGGTTAGCTTTTTACTTCTTTGCAGATTTATGCCCTGTGGCTTCTATGCCCAGCATTTGTCTTGAGGTATCTTTACTACTTGGAAGAATTATGATACTCGGTAAATTCGATATGAGGCATGAATTCTATTTAAGGGTTGTAATTAGGAAGGAAGAAGAAAAGCTATAGAGGTAGCAGATGGAAGAAAACATGGGAGGATTGATTATTTCTTTGACATATCTTCTTGTAGAGTAACGTAAGCATGTATAGGTTTTAAACTACTAATTAAATTGTGCACACACATTAACATAATAGGAATACAGTTACATAACCAAAGCAGATCTATAATTACCAGCCATCTCCAGGGAAGCCAAGAAGACCAGTTAGGCATCCTAGGCATTTGTGAAAATTTGTCTATGAGATGATGGATATTGTCCAACTGAACTTGAACAGTCTGAGAGAAATCAGACAAATTAAAGCAACCCATTTCTGGGAACTGTTCACATCCCATATGTTCTTTTAACAGTAGATAGTCTGTAGTTGTAAGATTTTGGAGCACTACAACTGGCACTTCTCCTAAATTTTGGTTGAGTTCCAACAGTGTAGATCCAGTCAAATTTGTTGTTTTACTGAAAGCACAGGCTAGCTTAGATATCTCCTTCTTCATTCCAATGGCGTGTCCAGGAACCACTGGGATGAGTGCATATACAGCTGTAGCAGCGCGTGGATCTTTGTTGGGGTTTTTTTGATGATCATCTTCTGGTATGACTCTTCCAGAGAGTGCTGATATTGGAAGTTCTTCTTCATATTGTATCTTAGTTCATTTGCAGGGTAACCAAATTAGGCTTTGATCCTCTGTATAAACACAAACAGACCCTTTGCCCACACTTTGATATGCCCTTTTTACCATTGTGTAGAACTCATTGGAGGTCAACACACAGGAAATGCTTTTTTTTTTTAAGAGAAAGGAATATTATCAGAAAAGTGTACCTCCATAGCCAATCATCTGACACCCTTTAAGTGATCAAAATTAAGGATATTTAAAGCATGCTTTAATTGTTGATTTACAGTTAGTTTTATCCTATCAGGGAGTAATCTCCCTTTTCTTTCTTTCTTTCTTTTTTTTTTTGTTATCTTTAATCTACACTTACATGAAGAATATTATGTTTACTATGCTGTCCCTATACCACGTCCCCGCCAAAAACCACATTACAGTCACTGTCCATCAGCATAGCAAAATGTTGTAAAATCACTGCTTGTCTTCTCTGTGTTGTACAGCCCTCCCCTTTCTCCCAACCCCCCATGCATGCTAATCTTAATACCCCCCTTTTTCTCCCCCCCCTTATCCCTCCCTACCCACCCATTCTCAACAGTCCCTTTCCCTTTGGTACCCGTTAGTCCATTCTTGGGTTCTGTGATTCCGGTGCTATTTTGTTCCTTCAGTTTTTCCTTTGCTTTTATATTCCACAGAGGAGTGAAATCATTTGGTATTTCTCTTTCTCCTCTTGGCTTATTTCACTGAGCATAATACTCTCCAGCTCCATCCATGTTGCTGCAAATGGTAGGATTTGCCCTCTTCTTATGGCTGAGTAGTATTCCATTGTGTATATGTACCACATTTTCTTTATCCATTTATCTACTGATGGACATTTAGGTCGCTTACAATTCTTGGCTATTGTAAATAGTGCTGCGGTAAACATAGGGGTGCATCTGTCTTTCTAAAACTGGAGTGCTGCGTTCTTAGGGTAAACTCCTAGGAGTGGAATTCCTGGGTCAAATGGTAAGTCTGTTTTGAGCATTTTGATGAACCTCCATACTGCTTTCCACAATGGTTGGACTAATTTACATTCCCACCAGCAGTGTAGGAGAGTTCCCCTTTCTCCACAGCCTTGCCAGCATTTGTTGTTGTTTGTCCTTTGGATGGCAGCCATCTTTACTGGTGTGAGGTGATACCTCATTGTAGTTTTAATTTGCATTTCTCTAATAATTAGCGATGTGGAACATCTTTCATGTGTCTGTTGGCCATCTGTATTTCTTTTCTGGAGTACTGTCTGTTCAGTTCCTCTGCCCATTTTTTAATTGGATTATTTGATTTTTGTTTGTTGAGGCGTGTGAGCTCTTTATATATTCTGGACGTCAAGCCTTTCCTTTTTGTTCTATTGCTGTACAGAAGTTTTTCAGCTTAATATAGTCCCACTTGTTCATTTTTGCTGTTGTTTTCCTTGCCCTGGGAGATATGTTCAAGAAGAGGTCACTCATGTTTACGTCTAAGAGGTTTTTGCCTATGTTTTTTTCCATGAGTTTAATGGTTTCATGACTTACATTCAGGTCTTTGATCCATTTTGAATTTACTTTTGTGTATGGGTTAGACAATGGTCCAGTTTCATTCTCCTACATGTAGCTGTCCAGTTTTGCCAGCACCATCTGTTGAAGAGACTGTCATTTCCCCATTGTATGTCCATGGCTCCTTTATCAAATATTAATTGACCATATATGTTTGGGTTAATGTCTGGAGTTTCTAGTCTGTTCCACTGGTCTGTGGCTCTGTTCTTGTGCCAGTACCAAATTGTCTCGATCACTATGGCTTTATCATAGAGCTTGAAGTTGGGGAGTGAGATCCCCCCTACTTTATTCTTCTTTCTCAGGATTGCTTTGGCTATTTGAGGTCTTTGGTGTTTTCATATGAATTTTTGAATTATTTGTTCCAGTTCTTTGAAGAATGTTGCTGGTAATTTGATAGGGATTGCATCAAATCTGTATATTGCTTTGGGCAGGATGGCCATTTTGAATATATTAATTCTTCCTAGCCATGAGCATGGGATGAGTTTCCATTTGTTAGTGTCCCCTTTAATTTCTCTTAAGAGTGACTTGTAGTTTTCAGAGTATAGGTCATTCACTTCTTTGGTTAGATTTATTGCTAAGTATTTTATTCTTTTTGATGCAATTGTGAATGGAATTGTTTTCCTGATTTCTCTTTCTATTGGTTCATTGTTAGTGTATAGGAAGGCTACAGATTTCTGAGTGTTAATTTTGTATTCTGCAACTTTGCTGTATTCTGATATCAGTTCTAGTAGTTTTGGGGTGGAGTCTTTAGGGTTTTTTATGTACAATATCATGTCGTCCGCAAATAGTGACAGTTTAACTTCTTCTTTACCAATCTGGATTCCTTGTATTTCTTTGTTTTGTCTGATTGCTGTGGCTAGGACCTCCAGTACTATGTTAAATAGCAGTGGGGAGAGTGGGCATCCCTACCTAGTTCCCGATCTCAGAGGAAAAGCTTTCAGCTTCTCGCTGTTCAGTATAATGTTGGTGGTGGGTTTATGATATATAGCCTTTATTATGTTGAGGTACTTGCCCTCTATTCCCATTTTGCTGAGAGTTTTTATCATGAATGGATGTTGAATTTTGTCAAATGCTTTTTCAGCATCTATGGAGATGATCATGTGGTTTTTGTCTTTCTTTTTGTTGATGTGGTGGATGATTTTGATGGATTTTCGAATGTTGTACCATCCTTGCATCCCTCGGATGAATCCCACTTGGTCATGGTGTATGATCCTTTTGATATACGTTTGAATTCATTTTGCTAATATTTTATTAAGTATTTTTGCATCTATATTCATCAGGGATGTTGGTCTGTAATTTTCTTTTTTGGTGGGGTCTTTGCCTGGTTTTGGTATTAGGGTGATGTTGGCTTCATAGAATGAGTTTGGGAGTATTCCCTGCTCTTCTATTTTTTGGAAAACTTTAAGGAGAATGGGTATTATGTCTTCTCTGTGTGTCTGATAAAATTCTGAGGTAAATCCATCTGGCTCTGGTGTTTTGTTCTTGTGTAGTTTTATGATTACTGTTTCAATTTCTTTGCTCATAATTGGTTTGTTTAGATTTTGTGTTTCTTCCTTGGTCAGTCTTGAAAGGTTGTATTTTTCTAGGAAGTTGTTCATTTCTTTTAGGTTTTCCAGATTGTTGGCATATAGGTTTTCATAGTAGTCTTTAAGAATTCTTTGTATTTCTGTGGAGTCTGTCGTGATTTTTCCATTCTCATTTCTGATTATGTTGATTTGTGTTGATTCTCTTTTTCTCTTAATAAGTTTGGCTAGAGGCTTATCTATTTTGTTTATTTTCTCAAAGAACCAGCTCTTGGTTTCATTGATTTTTGCTATTGTTTTATTCTTCTCAATTTTGTTTATTTCTTCTCTGATCTTTATTATGTCCCTCCTTCTGCTGACTTTAGGCCTCATTGGTTCCTCCTTTTCCAGTTTTGATAATTGTGATGTTAGACTATTCATTTGGGATTGTTCTTACTTCTTCAAGTGTGCCTGGATCGCTATATACTTTCCTCTTAAGACTGTTTTCACTGCGTCCCACAGAAGTTGGGGCTTTGTGTTTTTGTGTTATTGTTGTCATTTGTTTCTATATATTCCTTGATCTCTATTTTAATTTGTTCATTGATCCATTGATTATTTAGGAGCATGTTGTTAAGCCTCCATGTGTTTGTGAGCCTTTTTGTTTTCTCTGTAGAATTTATTTCTAGTTTTATACCTCTGTGGTCTGAAAAATTGGTTGGTAGAATTTCAGTATTTTGGATTTTGCTGAGGCTCTTTTTGTGAGCTAGTATGTGGTCTATTCTGGAGAATGTTCCATGTGCACTTGAGAAGAATGTATATCCTGTTGCTTTTGGATGTAGAGTTGTATAGATGTCTATTAGGTCCATCTGCTCTTCTGTGTTATTCAGTGCTTCCATGTCCTTACTTATTTTCTGCCTGGTGGATCTATCCTTTGGGGTGAGTGGTGTGTTGAAGTCTCCTAAAATGAATGCATTGCAGTCTATTTCCCTCTTTAGTTCTGTTAGTATTTGTTTCACATATGTTGGTGCTCCTGTGTTGGGTGCATATATATATATATTTAGAATGGTTATATCCTCTTGTTGGACTGAGCCCTTTATCATTATGTAGTGTCCTTCTTTATCTCTTGTTACTTTCTTTGTTTTGAAGTCTATTTTGTCTGATATTAGTACTGCAACCCCTGATTTCTTCTCGCTGTTGTTTGCCTGAAGTATGTTTTTCCATCCCTTGACTTTTAGTGTGTAAATGTCTTTGGGTTTGAGGTGAGTTTCTTGTAAGCAGCATATAGATGGGTCTTGCTTTTTTATCCATTCTATTACTCTGTGTCTTTTGATTGGTGCATTCGGTTCATTTCCATTTAGGGTGACTATTGAAAGATATGTACTTATTGCCATTGCAGGCTTTACATTCATGGTTACCAAAGGCTCAAGGTTAGCCTCTTTAGTGTCTTACTGCCTAACTTAGCTCATTTATTGAGCTGTTATATACACTGTCTGGAGATTCTTTTCTTCTGTCCCTTATTATTCCTCCTCCTCCATTCTTCATATGTTGGGTGTTTTGTTCTGTGCTCTTTCTAGGAGTGCTCCCATCTAGAGCAGTCCCTGTAGGATGCCCTGTAGAGGTGGTTTGTGGGAAGCAAATTCCCTCAGCTTTTGCTTGTCTGGGAATTGTTTAATCCCACCATCATATTTAAATGATAGTCGTGCTGGATACAGTATCCTTGGTTCAAGGCCCTTCTGTTTCATTGCATTAAGTATATCATGCCATTCTCTTCTGACCTGTAGGGTTTCTGTCGAGAAGTCTGATGATAGCCTGATGGGTTTTCCTTTATCAGTGACCTTTTTCTCTCTAGCTGCCTTTAAAACTCTTTCCTTGTCTTTGATCTTTGCCATTTTAATTATTATTTGTCTTGGTGTTGTCCTCCTTAGATCCTTTCTGTTGGGGGTTCTGTGTATTTCCATGGTCTGTTTGATTATTTCCTCCCCCAGTTTGGGGAAGTTTTCAGCAATTATTTCTTCCAAGATACTTTCCGTCCCTTTTCCTCTCTCTTCTTCTTCTGGTACCCCTGTAATACGGATATTGTTTCTTTTGGATTGGTCACACAATTCTCTTAATATTGTTTCATTCCTGGAGATCCTTTTATCTCTCTCTATGTCAGCTTCTATGCGTTCTTCTTCTCTGGTTTCAATTCCATCAACGGCCTTTTGAATCTTATCCATTCTGCTTATAAATCCTTCCAGAGTTTGTTTCATTTCTGTATTGTCCTTTCTGGCATCTGTGATCTCCCTCTGGACTTAATCCCATTTCTCTTGTGTATTTCTCTGCATCTCTGTCAGCATGTTTATGAGTTTTATTTTGAGTTCTTTGTCAGGAAGACTGGTTAGGTCTGTCTCCTTCCCTGGTGTCTCTGTGATCTTGGTTTGCCTGTAATTTTGTCTTTTCATGATGATATGAATAGTTTGCAGAGCTGGGATGAGTGATGGCTGGAAGAACTTCCCTTCTTGTTGGTTTGTGGCCTTCCTCTCCTGGGAGAACAGCATCCTCTAGTGGCTTGTGCTGGGTAGCTGTGCGCAGACAGGGCTTCTGCTTCCTGCCCAGCTGCTATGGAGTTTATCTCCATTGTTGCTGTGGGAGTGACCTGGCTCGGTCTGCTGCTCCAAAGTGGTGGAGTTGCATTGAATGGGGAGCGGCCGGGAGGCCGTTTATCTCCATAAGGGGCCTCCTTGTTCCCTGCAGCCCAGGGGATTAGAGTGCCCAGAGATCCCCAGATTCCCTACCTCTGGACTAAGTGTCCCACCCTGCCCCTTTAAGACTTCCAAAAAGCACCCACCAAAACGAAACAATGATCACAAAAAAAAAAAAAAAAAAAAAATGGCTGCTTGTTTTTCTTTATTCTCCGGCGCTGGCCTCAGTCAGCCGCTCACTGGTTTGCTGCCCTGTTTCCCTAGTATTGGGGTCCCTATCCCTTTCAGACTTCCATAAAGCACTCGCCAAAACAAAACAACAACAACAACAACAACAACAAAAAAGTAAAATGGCCGCTTGCTCACTTTTCTTTTGTTCTCCAGTGCTGGCCTTCTATACCTGCTTGCCGTTCTTCCTGCCCTGTTTCCCTAGTATTGGGGTCCATGTCCCTTTAAGACTTCCAAAAAGCACTCACCACAACAAAACAACAACAACTGCAACAACAACAAAAAAATGGCCACTCACTTTTCTTTTGTCCTCCGGCGCTGGCCTCCGGCACCCACTCATCAGTCTTGCTGCCCTGTTTCCCTAGTATCCAGGGCCCCGTGCATGCACTGTGTCTGCGCTCTGGTCCAGATGGCTGGGGCTGTGTGTTCAGCAGTCCAAGGCTCCCTCTCCCTGCCGCTCTGACTCCTCTCCTCCTGCCAGTACCTGGGGGGAGGGGAGCTCGGGTCCCGCCGGGCCGGGGCTTGTATCTTACCTCTTTTGCAAGGCGCTGGGTTCTCGCAGGTGTGGATGTGGTCTGGATGTTGTCCTGTGTCCTCTGGTCTTTATTCTAGGAAGAGTTGTCTTTGTTATATTTTCATAGATATATGTGGTCTTGGGAGGAGATTTCTGCTGCTCTACTCATGCTGCCATCTTGGCTCCACCCCCCACAATATTTTTCAACTTCTTTTTTTATTTAACTGGTGTTTTCAGTTACTTATTTAATCATGCTTTCTTGCCCCTTTTTTATATATGGCTTCCTCTATACTTTCCAGAAATAATAAAACCTCATTAAAATGCTGTTTTACAAAATCAGATGTACTGCAGCTCAAATCATATCTCCTAAAACATAACTATATCCAGTGAAATCTTGATATAAGACAGTTTAAACAAATGGGTGTTTTTACTGTCCCCTGAAAGTATCATAAAGAATTTCTGTGAATAACCATGTATAATCCAAGGGTGGAGAGACATGGTAGATGAATATTTTATAAGCCACAGAAATGCTTTAAGAAGCCATCCTTTCTTTGTAAGTAGCCTGAGTAACCCTGGGTGGGTCAGGAACCACGGTAGGTGGTAACTCAAGGTCTGGTGCATTGAATTGTGTTTAGTGAGCATCTACTGTGTGGACCTACGCACTGTGTTGCTGTGGATGGGGAAATATTGAACAAAGATTAAGAGAGAATTGCTTCTCTTCCCTACCCAAGTGATTTTGTTCACTTTTCTAAGCAATTATTCAGAATTCAAAGAGACAAAACAGGGTTTCTCAGATTTTAATGTGCATAGTGATCACCTGGAGATCTTGTTACAATAAAAATGTTAATGTAGTAGGTCTGGGACAGGCCTGAGCTTCTGTATTTGTAATACTTAAGAATAGTAAGGACCTAAAAGATTGTTCAACAATGTTGTTTTATTTTACTCAGAATAATACTGAATAAATCATAGACTGTATTGCCCTCACTGGTGTTTCAGCCTTCTGCTGATGAGGTCGATCTCTTGTATAAAAGTACTTCTGGTGGACACTATGCTGCTTCCCTCTGCTGTTTTAAAGGAGAGTGGTTAAAGAGATCAAAGTTTTAGAAATGATGTGGTCATGGCTGCCAAAGGGCAAAATGAGCCGACTCTATGGCCCGGATGATGAAAATGTTCACAAACGAATCCCATGTTTCTCTTCTCCTTTAGGAGTGGCTTCCCCTCCCTAACAGGCATACAACAGTGTAGGAGCCAAGAGATGCTTTCAGGACACAGAGAAAAGTATACAGCTTTTGTCGGATGTGTCATACTTTCACTTATTTCTTTTGTTGAAACATGGAATAAATATTTTTTGGAATTAAGCATTGAAGGCTTTGTGGTTATCACACTGTAGGAATTTTAGCAAGAGGTTGCACAGCCTATTACTGCACAGGAAAAGGATACATGGTCACATGGCAAATGGCCCCTGGCATCATCCTTGCCTACAACGGCAGGATTCTCAAAGGTTTCTGGGATATGAGAAATATAAAAACAAAACAGAAGTACTCATTCTGTTTGAGGTATTTACAGTCTAGTTAATATTTTTTTATCTTGATATTAAAGTATATTTTATATAAACTACTGATTAGGTTTGAGCTAAAAGACAGCACATACCATACCTTTCACATTTGAACATACAGATTTGTCTAATTATTTCCAAAATGAGGCTTTAAAATTTATCTGATTTTAGTTTCTCCTTTTTGATATGCTTGAAAATTGTCATTTTGTCAAATCTAACCAAGGCTAAGATTTCCCAGTCATCTGGTGGGAAAAAAAAAGTGACCTTCCTAAATGGTATGTATCTTTATCCACAGCCCTTTCTCTCACTGATGCTAACCTTTCTCTATTAATCACACAAATATACTCCTTTCCAAGGTCTCCTTTTCTGGGTCCTCATATTTCTCCCTGGGTTCCATCTGAATCTGTCTTGGTCGCAGTGACTGGCTTCCTCTGTAACCTGTCCAAAGGCCTCGCTCCCGTCTCACAATCACCCTCGTCTTACCTTCCCCCTTTGTACGTCTCCTTTGCATCTGATTTTATTATTTCACTAACCAAATGACCTCCAGGTCCTTATGTTTTTTTCTCAGGTATTCAGATTTTTTTCCAGAAGTAACACAGCATTCTGCTTCATATATATTTCTACCTGTATCTTAATGGTATGTTTTTACCTGTTAGTTTTTTTTTTTTGTAGAATTTCCTTTTAATTTCTCTAATATCTCATTCAGCATAATATCATTGTAGTAACTATTATCTCCTGATTTTTAGTAAATGGATTCCTTAGAAAATATGACAACCCAGGGCAAAATATTATGACTCTGTCGGCAGAGTCATCTCATTGTTATCAAGGAATGTCTGTTTTTCAGCTACAGATTTTCTTCCCCAGTTCTGTAGGCAGCATCAAAATCCATAAAAACAGGGTCAGGCTAAGAACAAACAAACAAACAAAAGCCCCAATTGTACCAACTTCTCTCATCCAATTGAACTGAATTCTCTCTTTTGGTAAAGCCTCATTCCTATCATTCTTATCACTGATAGACATGTTGTAAAATTTGCCTCATTACGTAGAAACATTTCCAGGTTTTTCAGCCCTTCCGTATGTGAAACTGCCTTGGGAATCAGCATTAATGTGTAATGTATCATTCCTACCTCATTTTCTTCCAAAAATATTTTGAGTCAGTGTTTAATAAAGACACATCTAGAAAAGATAATTAAAATCTGCAGTGAAAAGTCAATGAAACAAACAAGTACAGGAAATCTAAAGGAATTAAAACAAACCTAATATTCCATTCACTTATTCATCAAACACTAATACCCATTGTTTTGTAGGTATTCATTAGGCACTTGATCAGAAAACAAAGCAAAAGCAGACAAAGAATATGATACAGTTTGATATATGTGGTTTTCAGAGATCAAAATTTAGTTAAAAAAGGCAGACAAAAATTAAACATCAGTATGTTGAATGCTATGTCAAATATATGTGAACATTGCAGTGTTTGGGGCAAAGGATTTGATCTATGCTTTCTGTAAAACATAAGTCAACTTCCACTGATTCTCCTGCGGTGCCATGGCTGTCTTAACCATATGTAAAGATAAGTCCCATCTAGATCCTTCAATTATAAAAAGAAGGATATTTTTATTGCATCTTATGAAAAAAATATCCTTACTTATTCTTTTTGAATCTCTTTGTTCTAGCCTATCTATACGTACATCCCATATATCAAGTAAACACCGGAAAAGCGAGGTTGAGGCTTCCGGTGCTCTTAAAGACTTAGAAGAATCCCTGTAAGTCACAATCAGAAAGTTCATTCTGAGCACGTTAGCTTTTTGGAATTTCATCAGATTTTAAGCAAACTTGTGATAACCCTCTTCTGCTTTAGAATTGACCTGTGAGTAGGCTGATGCTCTGTGAAGTGAGATCTAGATTAAATTTAAAAGCATAATAACAATAATGTTAGAAACAAAATGGCCAAATGATTTCTCTGAGAGAAAAGTAGGGGTCTGAAGTTGTAATACGGACTATCAGGAAACAACACATCAGATGGATAATGTCTGCTCACCTGTGGGTGCCACTCCTCTGGAATTCCAGGTGTGGTCCATGGTGCTACTACCTCTACTGAAGAAGAACAGGACTCTGGGCATATGAACAGAATTTATTAACTCAACTCCTCATTATTTCTCCTGGCATTAATTTTCTTTTTCCCATTACAATTCATACTTTCAACTGATGCTGTTATGGCCCAGTTTTAGATATCAGCACCTGTTTGCTTTCTAAAAGCCCAGACTTTATAGCCAGTTCTTGATGACTTTTTGGTTCTAAAATTACAGTACTTTTCATATTCGACTCTAATAGTTCCTCATCACCACTAGCTGTTCTGTTCCAAATGTACCCACTTGACATCTGCCTGTGACACCCAACGTGTCCACACGTCCACATTTACGTCTTTGCTCACATGCTTCCCTCTGTCCCTCTTTCTCTCTCTATGTATATATAGCCAAATCCTGCCTGTCTTTCAAACTTTAGCCCAAATTCTGTCCCCTGTGCAGACTTTCCTGGTCTTCCTACTTACTACTTTCTGGGTACATTGAAACTGAGTATAAGTCCTGTTCCCTTTAAAATTCTTATTCGTTTTTGAAATAGTAATAGTAATAGTCGATATTTATTGAGGGTCCACTCTCTATTATTTTAATATGTTTAATACAACTGAGCAGTACAGATTACTGAATAAAAACAGTCTACTTAAGAAATACACCTAAAGGGTGACTAAATTAACTGCTCCACTAAATGTGAGACATAAATTCTCCAGCTTAGTGCTTGTAACAGCCCTGTGAGGCAAATATGATTACCTCATTTTAAATGGAAGGCTGCCAGGGTTCAGAAACTGTTTCAGCATCACAGTGAATAGGGAGTGGGCTACACTTCTAACCCACACGCACCTGATTTCAGACCCAAACTCTTGACCGTTATTCTATACTGCTGCCCATGTTTTCCCAGAGCCGTTTCCATTTCCTTTTACCTCAGGTTACATGTGTGTTGTTTCTCCCCATTGGAAGTTCTCATAAAGATCTGAATACGCAAATGAGTGACTCAATCAAGATAGATACATATTTAAGAGTTACACATGTTTATTTGTATCCAAACCACAAGATAGAAAAATTTTATTCTTTGTGCATAGAAGGTAATTGATACAAAATTTTCTCCCTAGACATAAGCTCTAAGATTTATGCCAGAGTTCTGATTTGTGCTTTATATCACATCAAATAGGAGAATGATGTTTTTAAAATTAATTTTACTACTTTGACATTTTTAAGAGCTTCAGGAAAAATATATGGATACTTCATTCATCACAAGGAAGATACCAAATCTTTATAAAGCATCTTTCATTTAATGTCTGATCCAAGATTTGACCTATTTGCTTTTAGATCAGTTTCTTCCGCTTTCTTCCTCTGTTCTAACAGGTGGAGCCGATCCCTGTAGATGGTGTTTCCCCTAGTGCTCTGTCACTGGCTTCCAGCTGTATTTGGACAATGGGAGATACTGAAAGAAGGCAGGAGGCCAGAAGGAAGGGAGAAGGTAGGGTGTTTCTAGCCCTGTCTTTCTCAAATGTCATCTACCAAACTAGCTAATCTACACCTCGGCTGTTCTAGGGCTGTTTTACACCTTGGCTTTTCTTTACATGGTCCTGAGAATTCCCTTCACCTTTCCTTTTTGAAGCCCTAGTTTCCTAGATTCTATTATTTCTCTTTATTGGTTTTACATTTTAGATTTGATGTGGCTCACTGAAAGGGTGCATGAGAGGCATTTCATGTCTAAAAGCATTTTTATTTTGCCCTCAGACTTGATTAACAGTTTATCTGCATAAATTTGGGCTAAATATAATTTCCTACTGGAGTTTCCTTTATCCCTGGTGCTCTGAAATTGCAGTATATTCCCTGAGGTCAGTCTTTTTATACTTGTGTGAACACTCAGTGGGCAACCCTTTGTCTTCTAATCCTTCTATTGAATATTAACCATATTTCCTCTGTGCTTATAAAATAGTTCATTTTGAATATCATCCCATTTATGCTGCATATATGTAGTGTTTTATGTTTTGGAAAGTTACTTTTATTTTTGACTAATTTCTCCTGATTTATTCACTCTATTGTTTCAGTAGTCCTATATTACCTCCCCACCCTCTTTTTTTGTTCATTTTGGTGTATGTCCTTCATCTAGGAGCTTTCCTCAAATGTTTAATATTCTTGGATGTCTGTGAGTGGGACTCTAAGAAGCTGGTTGTAGTGTGCGCCTGGAAAGCACATGGCACTGGAGACTTCCTGGGAGCAATGTTGTCGAATTGCCAGATTTTGACCTTTAATTATTTTCAAGTCCCGTTATCTATGTTTCTTTCTGGGATTTTTCAGTTCTTCTGGAAAATGGTCCTCCCTTCTGCTGTTTTAAGGGAAGGCCCACATCAGGGTTGGGAAGGTGGTAGGGTTCTCAGGCATACAGTCACCTGCCGAGTCTCAGGTTTTCAGCCCTGATTTTTCTCTCAGTCTGTCACCTGTATTCCTCAATTCATCCAGAAGGAGGATCCTCCGGTGTCCTTTGTATAGTGTGGGAGAGAAGAAGCCATTTCCTCGGGGAGGTCAAGGAGAGGGCTGGGAAGCCCTTGAGGTCATTCCTGCTCCTTCCCGCCCCGTCTCACTCTCTCCTTCTGTGGCGTCGGCAGCACCCCCAGCCCTGCCTTCTTGGGGTTCTGAACCGGCAGGTGGGTCAGGAGCTTGGCTCACTCGTGGGCTTTTCCTTCCAGCCCGTGGTTTGCAACGACCTTCACTTTGCTGTCGCAGTTATCTCTCCTTTTTCCAACTTCCAAGATTTTCTTGACATTTCATGCTGCCTCTCCTATTCTCTCATCCTTGAGGCTTTATATCTGTCTTAGTCCTTTACTTTCATTTTCATGGAACTCTGGAGATAAGAAAGAGGGATGATTTGCTGCATTTAATGGGAAGTGTATTTTTACACTTATAAAACCCCAATGATACATTTTAAAGACAGAAAAGGGAGATAAATATTCTCCTCATGTACATGAGTATTTTTTAATTGCATTTTTGCATATATGAAACATTTTTATTTCAAAATGTGGCCTGCTAGTTGATCTTCAGATGTTGAAAAAAAAAAAAGACCGTAAGTCAAAACATACTAATGGAAATCTGTAATCAATATCTATAGCCATAGTTTACAATTTACAAAAAGATGAATCAATAAGGCATTGATTAAAAAAAAATCAAACTGTTTCTCAGCAAAGTGTAGATTTCTTCTTAAAGGATAAAATATTTCATGAGCTTTAGTCTCCTGATGTCAAAATCAGTGTTAAATTGTGTCAAGTTAGTTCAGTAGCAGCATTTAGTGCTGGACGATTACATCAGCTCCCGTTGTGAATTGGTCTCTTGAGCCTCTTGATTTTGTTTCTTTCAATCTTACCACTTTGTTTAGAAAGTACAAAGACGCCATTTCAGTGTGGACGTGTGAAAGAATAAGATAAAGATCTAATGATCTGTACCAGAAAGAGAAATGGATGACTTATTACGTTTTCACATTCCTAAGGTTTCTAGGTGAAATTTCCAACCATAAATGTCAGTAAAATAAATGTCTGAAATAACATGACTTTCTTTTACTAAGAATGGCATTAAAATAGCTATGCATTACTTTGCCTGTGGGACTAAATTATAGACAGAGCCCCAGAATTTGTTCTGCTATCACCTTTATGCTTTCAGAGTGAGATTTATTTAATTAAAATGATTGGAAAGGCATTAGCCATATAAATAGTGAGGAAGTTATAGTCTTTTACAAAAATTTTATTTTTTTTGTAAATAAAATTTTTTTATTGGTTTATTTCCAAAACCAATACTTTAATTTTGTGTCACAACTCTCTCTCCTTGCCATGAAGAAATGGCTCATGTAACTTCTGTGGTGAGTCTTACGGCACTGTTTCAATAAAAGAGGGGGCGGGGAGGTAAGAGCCAAATATTGTTGCTTCTCTAGCAGTTCATTCCATATGGTATGAAAGCGGGTATATCATTCCAGATGAGAATACACATGTAAAAGAAAAAAGACACATTTGAAATAATGAAAAAACAAATCACCCATTTGTACTTTTAAAGATGAGTTCTCAGGGTACATATTTTCAAACTTTCAAAATGTGTATCTCTGCCTGCAATTGTTGATTCCTGTTAAAGCAATGAATATTGCTAATTTAATATAATGAAAACACCTTCTGCGATTGAGGGTTGGAATGTGTACCCCATTCTTCAGATGCATTTGCACATGTGCTTCTTACACCAGGAACGGGAGTGAGCACATTGCCCTGCCGCACCTCGACTTCTCTGCCATGGGCAATCTTAAGAGCATGAATGCAGCACAGGTATTTTATGTCCCATGTAAGAGACGTCCCCTGGCTCTCTCACTGATGACTCAAAATCCTTGTAGAGGGGCTTGTAATACGATGCAGTGTCCTTGATCTTAAATTAATTCTGATAGTCTCAGCGTTTGTTAAATCAAGGAATCTACCAGTCCACAGTCTGATAAGTTCAGATCTTAGCATAGTGGTCTGTCTAGCAGCGTTCACCTATATATTTAAACCAGTCATGAAAAGCTAAAGTACTGATCCCTATGCCTAAGGCCTCAAATAAATGAGGACAGGCCCACAAAAGGGTGAGAAAGAAAAACTAATAAGGACCAGGCAGGGAGCTAGAGGAAAGGGTGATACACCCCACTTCATACTCTCTTTTGATTAGTTTTTTATCAGCCTCTGGGGAGCAAACTGTGTGTACACCTAGAGGATGCTTGTTTTCTATGGACCTGATTATGTGAGCAGAGGCTGGGGATTGTTAATGTGGATGGAAGTGGTACAAACTTTGCAAGCTGTGTAAAGCTTTATGAATCTATAGAATTTTGAAGACTTACTACAGCAGGAATGCATCATTATGGACAAGAAACTGAAGTTAGGTTAAATAACCTCTGAGGCTAAGGTTAACATTTTGAATTTGTGGTTTATATTTTTTCTCAATATATACCTTAAAGATAATCAGTGAGTATTTTTTATTTTTTGAACGGTATTCTATAAAAGGTAACTTCCTCATATGATTGTTTAGTATAAACAAAGATGCAAAGATTTTAGCTTTCTTCAGATTCCTAACAATTTCAATTTTACCAAATTATACTAGTTCTGAATGAAAATAATGCATCTGCAGATGGTGGTGAAATGCATAAAATTACTACATGTGCAAGTTTTCAGTAATTAATTCCAGTGAGGCCTGTAAAAATCCCCTATGAGCAGAATTACATGCTTCTTAGCCTCTTCTTTTCCATCCTGATGTTGACTTTTTCACTTTTGAGAAAGAGTTAAAGCGATGTGGAAGCATAAAGGTCATTCAGGGAAAATGCATTGGGTTTCTTACAGTATAGAAGAACCGAGCTCTTGAATTACGGTGAGTTCCCACAGTTCCCATACGCTTTAGATTTTGGTTTAGAGTTTCTTCTGGGGAAGGGATGACTAAGTACATGGGAGCAGCATTTGTGCTGCAGTTTGCGTACGTCGTGCGAACTGACCGTGGGATTTGCCCAGCATCTCAGTCCCGGGCCTCAGTACTGCTACACAGTCTTCATTTCTCCATCATTTGTGTGGTCTCCATGCATGAATATGTGCAGTGCAAAAACTTAATTCATGCAACAAAATATTTTGAGTGTAATTTTAAGTGTGTTTTGTCAATAACAGTGAAGTGCCTGGGATTACTAATGAGGGTATGAATACAGGATGATGAAGAAACAGGAGAAGCGCAGACTTTTAATCCAGACTAATCATACAGTGAGAGTTTTTACTAGATATTTAGATTCTGCTTTGAATTATATGCCTTTGAAATCTTCATGAAGTTTGGGAATGGTGGAAACTTCTAGGCGATTCTTTCTTCCGCCACGTGGGCTAAGGCTGTCTATTATGAAATCTGGTGCTGGATCTGGATAATATTCAATTAGAGGCATTTGGTGTAGTCACCATTTATTCATGTGAATGAAAGTAATACTGTGTTAACTGGTGAAAATACATCCTAAATATGAACTGGAAGGCCCTTAAAGATGAACTGCTTTTCAGAAGACACAAGATATTACCTTTTAACCACCAATATTGTATTTCTTTATGTACACATACAGCTAAGACTCTCCACCCTAACTATACATCATAATTAGCTATGGGAGTTTTCAAAATAAATTTAATGCTTGGGTCCCCCTCTTGATGAATATCAACACACACGTGCATGTTCATTTACTTGCATACACATGACTAAGCTATTTTTTCTTGGCTGTTGTGAAGAAACCTACACAACATTTTTGGGGGAGGAAAATTGCTTACTTCATTTGCTTTCTAAATACATGATCTTCATTCTAGATTCTACGAGGCATTCCTGGTTTAGGGAAACATTAGAGTAAATTACAGAAAGAATTCAAAGATTAAAATTAAGTCATATTCAGTTTCTGACATTAAAAATATGAGTTACAGAAAGAATTCAAAGATTAAAATTTAGTTATATTCACTTTCTGACATTAAAAAATATGAGTTCTCAATAAAACAATAGGTTTTATATCAAACTTTTCATTTGAGGAAGGATTGTCTAAATGTCTTTAACTCCCATTCAGTTTATCAAGGGATGGGCCTGGCAAGTGACATCTTTTAGTTTTCAATAAAATAGATAAAGATCAGGAAAAGGAGGACATCTCTTCGCTTTCTGACTCTGAGGGAATTGTAAGCACAAGGAGAAAGAGAATTAGAAATGCAAAATGAGCTGATTTCTAGATAGATATATTTTTTTGCTTCTCTGAGCTTTGTTCTTCAGAGGAAAACAATTCTTGCCCTCCTGCTTCCTGTTGGGGACTCTGAATAGTCCATTTTGCAGTCAGCAATTTGGAACACAGCTGCATCACATAGAATTAGTATACCAGAAAGGTTGGAAATATGGAAGCCCTGAAGTCGAGCTTTCCTGAGCTGCCCTGGCTTCTGTATGGCTTTGAATGGACCCAGAAGTAACTGAGCATCTAGCCAGGAGACTTGACAGAGGAGGGAAGTGTGTTACTGCAGAGCAACCCTGTAGGGTGGCACAGAAGGATGCCTTGAGCTGAATGTGAGTGGGGGTCCAAGCAGATGACAGAAATCCAGGTGAGGTCAGGTTCAACAGGGAGCACCACCAGGAGCCTTGTCCGAGTCAAGAGGACAACCATGAGTAGTCAGCTGAAAATCTCAGGGTAGGAGGCCAACAGGGCATCCACTCCCTTGGCAGTCAGTGGACGTCGCCTCGGTGACCTGGACATGTTGGCCAGCGTACACTCAGGAACCCTACAAAGCTGCAGACCATCTTCTACCTCACACCGTGAAGACATGCGCGCCACACTCCTCTTCCGTCACATACTTGAATAACATCTTAAGAAGAAGAATAGGAACAGAGAGGGGTAATTATCAAAAAGACTAACATACATTAGACCAAATAATGTAGCTTTAAATCTATTAAGTTTAATTGGTTTGTTATTTATTGTTCATTCGTTTCTATTAGTCAGCAGATCAGGATCTTGGGGAAAGGCCAGATTTGCCCTATAGAAATATATTTTCTACAAATTTGAGTTGTGATATAAGATAGATTTGATACATAGAGTCTTAGAAAAATTAGTTGACAAAAACAGGCATCTTGATATTTCCATTTATACCACATATTTACCTGGAACGTAATGCTAAAACATTTGTTGAAACTGAAAATTCTTTTAAATTTGAGCTTTAGCCACCTCAAGTATCTAACTACCTATCCCAATAAAAATAGAAATTTTTGAATTTTTTTGCTCCATGCAGTGAATAGTAAAAATCTTATTGATTCAAAATTTAACTAGCCATTGCGTTTGTCTTCTTGGGTTGCCATAACAAAGTACCATCAACTGGCTAGCTTAAGCAATGGAAGTTAATTTTCTCCAGTTCTGGAGACTTGAAATACGAGAGCAAGTGTCAGCAGGGCTGATGTCTGGCGAGGGATTTCTCTTTGGGTAGCAGATGGCGACCTTCGCACTGTGTGTTCACATAATCCCTGCTTTGTGCACTCACAGATCTCTCTCTTTCTCTTCTTACAAGGCAGCCAATCCTGTTGGATTAGGACCCCACCCTTACAACCACTTTTAATTTTAATTACCCCTAAAAACTCTATCTCACAGTCACACTAGGGATTAGGGCTTCAACCTATGAATTTTTGCAATACAGTCTGTAATAGCCATAAAACTGAAACATAGTACTTGAGTTATAATTATAATTTATGCATATAAACATGACTTTAGGCACTACAAGATATTGAAGTACCTTCTGAAGCATAAGCAATGAGTTAAGTTATGTCTAATATACTTCTTGTGTTAAATTTCTTTTTAAACTGGTGATTCTTGTACAGTGCATATGGTAATATTTGTTAACTAACAGTAAGTTGGCTACCTCATTCTACTCTTTATTAATTCTGAGAAAATAGAACTCATCATATTTTCAGTTTGGGAACTAATCTAACTTTATTTAAATGTGCTGTAATGCAAGTGCTCATTTAAGTGAAACCTTTTCTAGTGTGCAGAATAGCTAGTAAATATGAAGCTGCTTTATTTAGCCATACTCAGAGTCATAAGCAATAAGTTAATTAAGCATACATAATTGGCATAATATTTTGAAACAACTATAATTATTATGTGTTTTTCATTTCTTGTACTTATAAATCACATTACCCAGCACTCTACCACCATTGCAGCCACAGTAGTAGGAGAAAGCAAACACTTTGTTAGGAGACAGTAGTCTTCAGCTCAAGATTGCCATGTACAGTTATACAGGTTGTCTACTGCATGAGGGTGCCTCATCTAGCAAGACTTCATTCACATTATGATAAACATAGTTTGCATATTTATTTCAACAAAAATTTCCCAGCAGATGGCAGTAAAATGTCTTATTTTAAGGAAATCAACATAAAGCAACACTTTCTTTACATGTGGAAATAAAGTGTTTGTGAAAAAGTCCACCTTTTCTAATTTGTAAAAGGACACTGAACAGCCTCATTCATGGAGGATGTATCTCTTGGGGACTTTATAAGGATAAAATCAGTCATAATATTTCTTGGCTTATAAAAAGCTTTGAATAAATGTTAGCTACTAACACTACTACTCTATTTACTTCTGTGCATTCTACTGTCACCATTATCATTATCTCCATGAGGACAGTGGAGTCCTCACACATGCAGGCAGTATCATTTGGGAGAAGAGAGATGGTATGGAATTCTTTCTTACCTAGAAAGACTGAATGTTCTATAAGATATTAGTTTAATGAGCCCCATTGGGACCTTACACTTAAAGGAGAGTGAATATTCAAAATAAAAGAGACTTAAAAGTTTAAGTCCCCACCCCTGGTAAGGTAGGAAGTGAGAGTCAAGGACTTACGAGGAAAATTATATTGGTCCAAGGAAATTTACAATTTTTTCCTACTTCTGAGTGAGGTACAATTTCAGTTCAATACTCTGAGAAGAAAACTCTGAGACAAGATTCTAGTGCAAGAGATTTATTGAGTGCAATGCAGGTAAAGGACAAAGAGAGAGAGAGAGGAGGAGTAGGGAGGGGAAACCAGTAGACTGTAATACAGGCCTGATACCTTTGAGAGAATAAACAGGAGGAAATTAAAGAAGATATAAATGGAATGACATCCCATATTTGTGGATTGGAAGTCCTAATATTGTTAAGATGTCAATACTACCAAAAACAATCTACAGATCTAATGTAATCCCTATCAAAATGCCAATGATGTTTTTCACAGAACTATATCAAATGATCCTAAAATTTCTATAGAACCATAAAATGCCCCAAATAGCCAAGGCAATCTTGAGAAGCCAAAACAAAGCTGGAGGTATCATGTGCTCTGATTTCAACTTATACTACAAAGCTACAGAAATAAAACAGCATGGTGCTGGCACAAAAATAATCACATAAGACAATGCAACAGAATGGAGAGCCCAGAAATAAGTCCACACAAATATGCCAATTAATCTGTGACAAAAGGAGCTAAGAATATACACTGGGGAAAAGACAGTCTCTTCAATAAATTGTGTTGGGAAAACTGGGGCAGGTACCTGCAAAGAATGAAACTGTTTCACTATCTCACACCATACAAAAATATAAATTAAACATGGATATAGATCTAAATATAATACCTGAAACCATAAAACTCCTAAAAGAAAACATAGGTAGTAAACTCTTGAACATAATCATTAAAATTTTTTTTTCTGGATATATCTTCCCAGGCAAGGGAAACAAAAGCAAAAATAAACAAGTGAGACTACATCAAACTAAAAAGCTTCTTCACAGTAAAGAAAACCATCAATAAAACTAAAAGGCAACCTACTAAAAGGGAGAGGATATTTATAAATGATGTATTTGATAAGAGGCTAATTTCCAAAATATATAAAGAACTCATATGACTCAATAACAACAGCAACAAAATCCAATTAAAAAATGGGTGAGGCCCTGAATAGACATTTCTCTAAAGAAGACATGCAGATAGTCAACAGACACATGGAAAGATGCTCAACATTACTAGTTAGGGACATGCAAAGCAAAACCGCAGTGAAATATCACCTCATACCAGTCAGAATGGCTAATATCAACAAGACGTGAAACAGCAAGTGAGGTGAGGATGTGGAGAAAAAGGAACCCTTGTACACTGTTGGTGGGATTGTAAATTGGTGCAGCCAATTAGAATGGTTTATCAAAAACCTAAAAATAGAAATAGCTGATGACCCAGTAATTCCAGTTTTGGGAATTTACCTGAAGAAAAAAAAAATCACTAGTTGAAAAGATATATGCATTCCTATGTTTAATGTTGCATTATTTATGATAGCAAAGACAGGGAAGCAATCTGATTGTCCATTGATTAATGAATGGATAAAGACAATATGGTACATAGATGCAGTGGACTAAGAATGAACTCTTGCCATTTGCAACAACATGGATGGACCTAGAGGGTATTTTGCTAAGTGAAATAAATCAGAGAAAGACAAATATCATATGATCTCATTTATATGTGGAATCTATAAAAGGAAAAAAAAGCCACAAATGAACAAACAAAACAGAAATAAACTCATAAACACACAGAGGACAGACGGTGGTTGCCATAGAAGAGGGGGGCTACAGGGTTGTGTGAAATACATGAAGGGACTAAAGAGGCACAAACATCCAATTATTAGTCACAGGATGACAGTACAGCATAGGGAATATAGTCAATAATATTGTAATATCTTTTTATGTTGACAGATGGTAACTATATGTATCATGGTGAATTTAGTAATGCATGTAATTGTCAAATCACTACGTTATACCCCTGAAACCAACATTATATTGTATATCAACTGTATTTCAATTAAAAATATCAAAAATGCAATACAAAGCCAAAAAACTCTCCAAACTCAATATAAGGAAATGTTACTTGAATGAATTAATCCCAACATTCTTCAAGGCATTTTGATGAAATAATTGAAGTGCCAGGTTTTGGGCACTTTCTATACTAAAACATTGTTACTGTTTCAGAACACTTCCCTTTAAATACATATCAGATATAATATTAAACGTTATGGCTAGTTTGTTCAAACACTTCTATAAGCTGAGAAAAAAATAGTACCATCATTTGGTGATTATCCATTTTACCTTTTGATGATAAATTTCCCTATAGACCAGAATATTTAGAATCAATACATGGTTAAAAGAAATGCATCATTATTGAAAAACCAGCAACCCCAATCATCTTCATTATTTAAAAACCCAAAGTGCATCTGTATTTATCATCATTGTACAGCTGCTTTATATTTTGAGAAAGTCTGTTAGATGTGATTCTTTTCTAATGATCTATAATATTTTCAGAGTATTGGATGAATGATAAATTCAGATACTCCTATCACTTATCCAAACTTTGACATCTATACAGAGGAAATATTTCCCCAAGTTTATTTTCTACTTTTTCAATGGATAGTTTTTTTGACAAGAAGACAATAGAAAAAATACATGTATAGTGACATACACAGACATATATACAAAAATATTGTTATCTCCTTTAAAGGAAAACTATATAAACAATAACGACCTTTTAAATAGTTTATATAATGACAATGACAATGAAAGACTTCTGAGTTCATCTGAATACATTGAAGTTCAAGTTGAAGTTCAGCTCTTGGATTTCTAAACAGCATAAGTCTACACATCTCCCAGAAAGTTAAAAACCATGTTGGAGGGGTGAATCAGATAATGTGCACTTAAAGGACTTAGAAGTCTCTAGCACATGATAAGGCTATTGTCATTCTCACCTCATCCTCACCTTCATAATCATTTTTTAAACCAGTGGTTCTCCACCAGTGGTGATTTGTGCCTACCAGGTATATTTTACAGTATTGAGAGGAAATTTGGTTTGTCACAACTAGGGGAGACTATTGGCATCTAGTGGGTACAGGCCAGAGATTCTGCTAAAATTCCTACAATGCACAGGACTGCCCCCACTGCAAAGAATTATCAGTAGCGCTAAAATTGAGAAACACCAATGTAAGTTATTCTGTTGTTGAAGATGAAGTTTAAAGGGTAACAACATTTTCAAAATGTTGCAAGTAATGCTGATGAATCCTACCATTAACTCTGTATCTTCTAAACTTGTTAAGCAAATTATGAGTTGCCAAGAATCAGAAATTTCCATGCATATGTAACGATGGGATAGGGAAAAGTTTCTGAGGGAAAAACAGAGTAACTAAGGTGACAAGTGTGTTCCTACAGTGCAGGGTGAGCAGGTGAAGCGGAAGACGCTGGAGGGAGACTGATGGGAGTGGGACCGAGTGGGAAGAGGGGATCCTCACGAACATGATCTTAGGTTTCCTGTTGCACCACCCGCCAAGGCAGAGCTCTGGTGTGGCTTTGTAACTTTTTGGTTAATTTCAAACTTAAAATAAATGAATGAAAAGAGGTAGGTGACCACAGCTCGTATCCTTTCTCTTAAGTTCCAGCTGCCCTTCCCTTCCCCCCTGCACTGCCGTAGTGCCCTCGCCTTCCCCTGATGATCAGCAAATCGAGGAGACAGCCAGTCCTCCCTAGCGAGTTTCCATGAGGAGGAAAACTGGATTTAGAAGGGATTGCCTGCTATGCACAGACAGAGGTGGTGGGATCTACTGGACCCTTTCCTGTCCGTGGGTAAAGCTCCCTTCAACCATCACACTCCACTCAATTTGCTCTCTCTATTGAATTTACAGAACATTTCACCCTATGCTGGTAGCCATTTATTTTAAAGGAAATGTTTCATTTGCTATGTTCCAAACCTCAAATCACCATGAATCAAATTACTCATGGCGTGCGAGTCCTGTCATTGGGAAACCCCGTAATCCTGAAGTTCTGATGTAATTGTATGTTGGGAGGGGGGACAAGCTTCTTAATATACTACTATTTTAAATGTGGAGGTCCTAAACTATACTGTTTGTAGCAAGAAAAAATATTAAAAGCAAGAAGCAAAGGCATTTTCTACCTAGGGTGCTAAGGTTGTGAGTCAGTGGCCATTACTGTGTCTGTAAGACCAAGATGTGTGCCTGCCATCTGGTGCTTCCGGTAACCTGTGCACCGGGCTTCACTGCATAAATACGCAGTACGTCATTATCTGGTTTCTAATTGAAAGACACGCAGTGAGCCAGAAAGCAAAGCCAATTTACACTTCTATTATCCTATAGTTGTGCTTTTACTCAAATCAATTAATTATTGATTTGATTTTGAAGTTTTCTTTTGTTACAAGGTGGAAAATTGTGTATTTCAGAAGTCCAGAAGTATACACCTTGGTAAAAGAGAGGTAAGAGCAGAAAATTATGCAAAGGAAGAGGGGGTGGGCTTTGGGAAGGTAATAGATGGTGGAGAGAGAGAGAGAGAGAGAGAGAAAGAGAGAGAGAGAGAGAGGGAAAAGGAGGAGGAAAGAAGGTATGGGAGAGAGGGCAGGAGAGAGAGAGGACAAGAAGGGGAGAGAGATAAAAACAGGGACAGTGAAAGCAAGCAAGAGGCAGAAATAAGGTAACAGAGAAATAGAGACAGGAAGCAGACATTGAATATCACAGAGAAATATGGCAGTTCTGAAGGGTTGAGACACCTCAAGTATCAGAGACAAGTAGAAAATGTGAAGTGTCAGGTGTTCCTTTGTTTCTCAAAGATTTTTGTGGCTTTAGTTTCTCTAAGATTTCTGCAAAGAAATGCTTTTAGAGCAGGACTTTTTAAATGTAGCAATGTACATAACTGGCCCCAGCAGTGGCAGAAAGAGCCAAGTTATATCTGAGTTATACTTAAATACCCATAATTTAATGGTGTATAGAAAATTTGGAATCAGTTTTGAAGATCAATAAAATAATGTGCCCTTTAGCATGGTTACTTGTACTTACCTGGCTCCATCCTATATTTTAAGGCCACTGAAAATCAATCTTAGAATTCTGCATGCCCATTTCCAGGTTCCACACTGTTCAATTTATACTTGAATGTCACCACTAACCCAACTTTGTCCTTCTTATAATTTTATGCTCTTTCCATACACAGTCCCTTTTCCTTCAATTATTAATGAGAAAATTCTTACAGATTTCCACAATTACGTAGACCTACAAGCAAGCCACCTTCATAAAACACAGTTATTTTTGTGGTTCAAATATGGACGGTTTATTAGAGACATAAAAATTTCCAAACAGAGTGTGAGAGCAGTTGTCTTGGAACTAAGAGTCTGGGGTCCCAGACAGAGCTGTGCCTCAAATTAGTCATGGGACCTTGGGACCCCACTTAAACACTCTTGGCCTATGGATCCTTATCTCTTATATGAGAAATTTTATCTAGATGGCCTTTTAAATCTCTTTCAATTTTAACCTTTATGTGTGTTTTGAGGGTTGATCACTTGTAAAATCAGGAGTCAAGGGGCACCACCCAGCGTGTGTGGTGAGGAATGGTGTTTATGGCTTGCTGTGAGTTTGATTCTCAGCTGTGAAGCAGTTAATAATCTTAGTATAGCCTGTTTAATCAATTATTTTTAAATGTAGTATGAATTATCACTCTCTTCATGCACTATAAAATATATTTTCTGAAAAACTTTTCTAAAATGCTCATGTTCATATAAGCTTAAGGGGTGATGGAAAGATAGGAACCCCTTCCATATATATTTTTTTAAATGATACCTTTTATTTTGAGATAATTGTAGGTTCACATATAGTTGTAAGGAACCGCGCAGAGATCCTGTGTACCCTGACCCATTCCCCCTAATGGTGACATCTTCCAGGACTATTGTGCAACACCACAACCAGGATTTGGGCAGTGACACACTCAAGATTCAGGACGTTTTCATCACTACGAGAATCCCTCCTGGTGTCCTTTAATAACCAATGACATTTCTCTCCCACCCTCACCTCTACCTGAACCCCTGGCAACCATGAAATCTGTTCTCTATTTCTATAATTTTCATTGCAAGAACATTACACAAATGGAATTGTAATCTTTAACCTTTTAGGGTTGTATTTTATCATTCAGCATAATTTTCTTGAGATTTATCACATCCTTTTTATTGCTGAGTAGCATTCCATGTGTTACAGCTGGTTTAACAGTTCACCCGCTGAAGGACATTTGGTTGTTACCAGTTTTTAGCCATTATGAATAAAGCTCATATGAGTCTTAGCGCGCAGGTGTTTGTGTGAACATGGGTTTTTATCTGTCTGGTATAAATGCCTGAGTGCAACTATTGGATTGTATTATGGTTGCCTCTTTCATTTTTTAAGAAACTGCCAAACTGTTTTACAGAGTGGCTCTCCCATATTACATTCACATCGCAATGTATGAGTGATCCGGTTTCTCCACAACCTCTCCAGCACTGGGTGTTGTCACTAATTTTTTTCTAAATTAATGGACTTATTTTTTGGAATAGTTTTAGATTTATATAAAATTTTGAGCATATAATACAGGGAATTCCCATATATGCCCCACATACAGTTTCTCCTATTACTAACATTTTAATTTAGTATGCTGCATTTGTTGAAATTAATGAATCAGTGTTGGTTCATAATTATTAACTGAAGTCAATAGTTCATAAACATATCTTTAGTTTTTACCTAATGACCTTTTTCTATTCCAGAATGCCACCCAAGATACCACATTGCAGTTATTTCCCATATCTCTTTAGGCTTCTATTGGCTGTGATATTTCAGATGTCTGTTATTTTTGGTGGCCTCTATCTTGACGTAGTGTTGTGACTTTACCAAGTCAAGTGAGGGGTAGAAACCTCATGTACGTCTTATTATCCTTCTCCATCTATAATTCCTTAAACATTTCCACCTCATGAATTAGGAATCACATCTCATAGTGTTAACAATATTTACTCTAACTCTTGAACATAATTAAGAGGAACAAAAAAGGATAATCCTCAAGAGGAGAAGGAAAGTCTACTTAAGCTACTCGTATTTTTTGCTCACTCTGTTCTTTTTTCCTTCCTGGTGCCCCAAGATTCCTTTTTTTCAATTGTTTCCTTCTGCTTAAAAAGCTTTCTGTAGCCATTCTTTTAGAGCAATTCAGTTGATGACAAACCCATTCAATTTTCCTTCATCTCAATGTGCCTTCATTTCTTCTCATTCCTAAAGGATATGCTGGCTGGATATAGGATTTAAGGACTTAAGGTTCGCAATTCATTCTTCCCACAGCCTTAAAAAATGTTCCACTTTTCCTGACCTCCATGGTTTCTGATGAGAAATCCCTTGTCGTTCAAAGTGCTTTCCACTTTAGAAAAGGTTCTCCCTCTCTGCTTCCAAATGTTTGTCTTTAGTTTTCAGAAGATTGACTATGATTTATCTTGGTGTGAATTTCTTGGAGTTTTTCCTGTTTGACATTTGCTCAGCTTCTTGAATCTCTAGGTGTATGTCTTTTGCCAAATTTGAAAGGTTTTCAGCTATATTTTATTCAATAAATTTTCAGCCCCGCTGTCTTCTCCTGCCCTTCTGGAAATTCGATAACACAGGTCCCTGACAATCTATTCTTTTTCTTTTCAACCTACTTTCTCTTCATTTTTTGGATTGGCTAATTTCTCTAACTTCAAGTTTACTGATTCTTTCCTCTTCCCCCTTCATTCTTCTCCTGAACCCATCCATTGAGGTTTTGTTTGTTTGTTTTTAAATTTCAGTTATATGTTTTTAAGTTCTGAAATGTCTATTTGGTTCTTTGTTAGGTCATTTATTTTCAGAGACTTTCTGTTTCTTAGCTAAGAGTTTCAATTTTTTTTATTCCAAGCATGTTCATAATTGCTTATTGAAGCATTTTTATGATGAATGCTTTTCTATACCAAAAAATTCTTACATCTCGATCATCTTGTATTGGCGTCTATGATTATATTTTTCCATTCAACTTGAAATCTTCTTGATTTTTGGTATGACAGATTTTTGTTTTGACTGGACATTTCTTGTTTTATTATGAGATGCTAGTTCTTATTTAAACCTCCTGCTTTAGCTGGTTTCTTCTAACCTTGTTCTGAGGGGAAGAGGGTGTGTGCTGCCTTTGTTATTGCCAGATGAGAATAAAACATTGCCATGTCTCCCATTGTCCTCTTTGTGCGTGTGTGGTGGGGCTTCCTCATTATTGCTGAGGGGAGAGGGAACTCCGGGTGTCCCACTAGTCTCCACTGATTTCTCCTTGACTTGGAGACTTAGGAATGTCTTGTTACTGCTTCCCAAATGGCAACTGCTGTCACCGCACTGGGGAAAGTGGGATAGAGGATGAAGGGTGGCCTTATTAGTACTGGGTGATGTGGAAAGTCCTGATTCTCCATTAGACTACTGATATCACCCCAATGGGAAAACAGATGTGCATCTTATTACAGTCAGATGAGGGTAGAAGGCTCCTCATATAGTCTCCATGCCTTGTTACTGTCTCATGAGAAGGAAGTTTCCAGTTCTCTGGGTCTCTCTGACACCAGCCTGGAAGGAGGTTTGGGGTGCTTCATTAGGGTCTAGTAAGAGTTAAAGTCACGGGTCACCACTCAGACTTCACTGGCACAGGTGGGGGTGGACGTACAGTGTTTTCTGTGTTTTTTGGATTGATTAGAGTAATTATTGTCTAAAAACATACGGTCTAGTTGGGTTGCCCCTTTCCTAGTTCTTTGACTAGAAAGAACAGGTTTTTGTTTTTGTTGGTTTTTTTTACTTTTTTTTTCTTCTTCTTCTTCTAAACTCATGGGTGTTCCTGGGTTGCTAACTTCTTCATTTCCAAGTCTGGGATATATAAGCTAAGAGGAAAACCCAGGGAATCACTACTCTGTTGTTCCACAGGTCCTGAGGTTCATAGCTTGTCTGTATTTTTCTGGCCAACTATCAGAGTCTTCTTATGTTCGTTTTATACATCATTTCCAGAATTTATATACTAATTTGCTTAGAAGGCTAGTGGAGATGATTGAATAGAGGAACTATGCTATAAAAATGGAGTTTGAGGATGATTATCTTGATAACAGCTTGTATCTTGGTTTCTATAAGAGAAAGGCTGAACTCTAACGGATCTCGAGCTGTGCTGTCCATTGGTAGCCACTGGCCAAATGCAGCTACTGAGCCCTTGAAGTAGATCCAGTGCAACTGAGGCTCAATTTCCTTTCTCATCTATAAAAAGAGAATGACAATCACGCCCACCTTAGAGAGCTGTGTGAGGTCCAAATGACTCATCCATACAAAGCCCTTAGATGACTACTATGCACATAATAAGTATTTAATTGGTATTGACTATTATTTATGTTGTTCACAAAAAATGCTATGTACTCAAAGCAGTATCCAAATATGTTATAGCCCCAGATAATTAGTGCATCCACTTCAGGTGAAGAAATTGTAAGTATCCTTTCAAAAATATTTGTATATTGTTATCAAACTGCTTTCTTGATCTACTTTGAGGTAGAATATCTATGTATTTATGAGACAAATCTCAGGAATCAGATTTTATGGGCCTGAAGTTTGGCCAGATCTGTGACTGAGGAAACAAATTACTTAACCTCAGCAAATGTCTGTTGTCTCATGTCTGAGTGAACACAGAAATGCTGCCTCAGCCTATGTGCCCATTATTAGGAGATGATGAATGGAAAGAGTCATGCATAGTGCCTGGTACCTGGTATTTTACTATTGTTATTTCCTTTAGTAGAACCTTTGGATCCTGTAAATCTAGCACTTTTTATTTTAGTCTCATTACAAGAAAACATTTTTTAATCATGGCCATAAAATTTGAAAGGCAAACTATTCAATTTTCCTTTTCATTTTCCCCGTTTATCATTTAAGGCTGAATTTATTACAGACAGCCTACTACTATGAGTCTTTTAACCTCTCCACTGGCTCATAAAAGTGTTAATTGGTTATAGAAAACAGACATCTTCTAAATCTAGTTTTTAATTCAATACCCCTACTTGGATCCTTTTTCTGCTATGAACATCTTGTGATTTATGCATCTTTAACATTTCTTCTCTAGATACATACTCTGCTTTCTGAACTTGGATTCTGTTGACTTGGCTGTGATTTGCAGGGCTTGGGCAAAGAAATTTAATGAGAATCATGGTTAATAAAAATGATTTTACTATTTGTTGTTCTTTAACAATATATATGCTCCTTCTGGTCAAAGGTGAACACTCTAGGAAACAGAGCTTTTTTTAGATTTTCTCTCAAATGAACAGACATTTTCCATGTGTAAGCAAGAGGAGATATTTTGCAAAAAACGCTTATTCTGTCATTGATTAAGTAGTGATTCCTTTCTGCCCAGTTAGAGCATAGGATTCTACAAGACATGCTTAAGCAACCTTGTTTGCAAGTTCTCTCACTAGCATCCTCAGATGCTGGCCAACACCATGTTAGGGAAGCTTCAAACATTAGAATGTTACTGTTCGTAGGAAAGATTATAAGGTCCCCATCAAGGTGGGTTAAATTATTTGATTTACCTAATGACATCTTATGCTTATTCATTAAGTTATCTTTCCTATGTGATCTAACTGGGACCACAAATTAATTCTAATATTTATCTCTTCAGGGCTTTTCAGAGTGTTTGCTTGATAGATCTGGGTATTTGTTTATGCAGATTCTGGACTGATGATGAGGGCTGGCTGGGGAGCAGAGAGCATTTGTTGTATTTCATGTGTCCTGATATGTGTCCTAGCTGGGTAAGTCTTCTTAATTTATGCGTCTCCTCATTTTAGATTAAAAAATTATCATCCTTCCAACTGGGGTTAGTTTAAAAATTCTCTGTTGCAAGATGAAGTTAATGGTGGTTCCTCAAGTATAACACTTACTATCCTGAAAGGACTTGGGGATCAATTGCCAGGGAGAGGAGGTAAATTAAGAACCAGAGGCAGAAATTAGAAAATGTTTGTAAGGCTAGAAAAAAAGTCATGAATCTAATTATAAGAGTGAGACTGAAGATAAACACGAGTATGGGTGAATGCAAGAGGAACTAGTCAACTAGGAGGTCAGTTGGATGAAAAGAGGAAGTTTCTTCAGTCTAGAATGGAGCTAGGAGCTAGCAATACCTTGCTGTTAGTTTTTGAGTACTAGAGTAGATATTTGTTAATTCTCTAAATAGTACCTGGCACCTAGGAAGTGCTCAATTAATGATAGCCATTATTATTATCATCATTATTTTGTTTAAATTGAATCTGTCCCTGGTAATATTTGCCATATATGAAAATGCAGAAATAGTTTCTTGTATCTATTTTCAAACTTAATGCATATTTGGTACATGCTATTCACCATTAACGCTATTGGAGTTCGTGTCATGTGATCCTTCTTTATTTTTATCACAGAGGGATGCAGGCTCTCCTATCTACTCATGATGAGTTCAGTGATTTAGAAATCAAGCCCTGTAGCTATATTACCTATTCAGCTGCTGAACTGTGATACACTGTTTCATTAGTCATACCAGGTTGTTTTGAAAATACGTCCCACCATCCTATAAATTATGGAGCTGCTGTTTTGAATTCATAACACAACTATATGGGAAGTTTTAGATTAAGTTCACATTCTCTTTGGCTAAATTAAAATATGAATGAGCCACTTTGCATCCTAGACTTTGGTTCACGGAAAGTCTGAAGTGGGAGGATGGTGTTTGGAGAAAAATGAGAACACGGTATTATTTGAAGTCCATATCCAACCTGTCATTTTGACAGACGCATGTTTTTGGCTTATTTTAATACTTGGATTTAAAAAAAGCATTCTAGTTCAGTCTTCTTTGCCTTTTCAAATCTATAAAGATTTTCACTTCCATGGGGAAGAGATGATCATGAGAGATTCTAAATAATGGGAGGAAGTTTTATGTCTTACGGTGATTATCATCTCAAGATGTTGTTTATGGCTCTACTAATATATTCTGTTATTTTGTCTAGTCCCTAATTCAATCAAGCTACAAGAATATATTGAGTGCTGTATTATATAGTTACCGTGCTTGACACCTGCCCTCCCAGAGTTTGCAGTATAGTGGGACAGAGCAGAGATATATAAAAATGCAGTGGCAGAGTGTCTATTGTGTCGTTAAGCAAATGGTACTGGTACATGTGTTACCCAGCCTCAGAGGACTGCCTTTTGCTCTAAAATTGTAGGGATTTCACTCTCAGGCTGGAAATAGCAGCTCTTTTAAGAAGACTCCAGCCTTGCCTCCAGCTTTGACCTCTACCACACTTAGGTTCCTTATCTCATTGCTTGTGGGAGTGAATCAGACTGGGATTTAGCCAGGCAAGGCAAAGAAATATAGAGTGAAGCCATATATAAACTCTACATTATCCTAGGTAGCCCTCAGCGCATGGCCTTTCCAAAATTGTTGTCGGATGATATCACGTTCCCTGACTGTAATAATAGTGCCTCATGCAAAGAAGAAACTTAATAGATGTTTTTATAATCGGTGGTTTCTAAAGTTGTTTTAGCCTACATTCAGATGTCACTATATTACAAACTATAACAGTGTACTTCCAACATTACTGAATTACATTTTCAAAGAAACTCAATGACCACAACCATATTTACAGAAAACCGCTGGTCAGAGGCAGCTTTGTAGGCTATTCCCATACCTCAAAGACTATGTGTACCTCTCAGAAAGGGCCTCTGCATGCACTCTCTACATTTATCTGTTCAGGTTTTCCTTCACACTGCATTTATTGAATGTCTATAATTCTAAGATTCTAGACACCAGGATATAGTAGTGAATATGACATGACACCTCTGTCTTTGCATTCTGGTGGGAATATGGACAATAAGCAACTACAGACAAAAACTATCAGTCATCATAAGGGCTAAGAAGAAAAACAAATCAGGGTAAGAGGATGCAGAGAGATTGGTGGTAAGAAAGGAGCTGGTCAAACTAGCTCTCTCTGAAAACATGGTATTTTAATGTAGACCTAAATAAAGTACGGCAGCCAGCCAAGAGCATTCAGGCAGAGGGAATGGCACGCAAGTGCTGAGACTGAAGCCTGCCTGGCACGTTTTGGGCACAGCAAGAAGCCAGAAGGCTGGCTGGGAACGCGAGGAGCAGGCAGTGATACGGTAGGAAGTTGCAAAGAGAGTAGGGACTTCACTGGAGACGGATGTTTAGATTATCATAAGGACTTTGCATCTACTCTGTGTGAGGCAGGAAAGAGAAGCGACAAGATTGACTTGTGCTGGAAAGGGACATCTCTGGTTTTTTAGGCGAAATACTTAGGAAGTGAAGCTAGAAGCAGGGCAGAACATTTAGAAAGCTCCAGCAATGAACCTGGTGGGAAATAGTGTCACCTTGAGTAGAAGTGGTAGCTGTTAAGAGGGAGAAGTGATGAGGGTTCGTTATCAATTTCAAAAGCAAATGTGACAGGATTTGTTAATGGATTGGAGGATGTAGGTTATGTTCAAGAGGATATCTCCGAGATTTTTGTAAGCGTGGAGTTTACACGTGCTGAGATAAGGAACTTTGGGAGGAGAGAGAGCAGGTATATGCTTGTGGAGGGGCAAGAAAAGTCTGATTTTGGATATGTTAGTTTTGAGAAAGCTATCAGTCCTAAAACTGGAGAGTTTGAATTGAAAATTTGCTGCAAGAGCTTAGAGATGGGAGCAGTGAGGGCTGAGAGTGTATCGGGGGTCTTCTGCATGGAGAAGGCATTGGGCATGAAGCTAGATGAGCTCTCCTGAGATATGCTGACAGAGAAGAGAGGAGCTCGGAGCACTAAGTCAGGGCCCCTCAAAACGTCAGGGTAAGGGGGGTGGGGAGAAATTAGTCATGGTACCAGGAGGAGCAACAGGTGAGGAAGGCAGAGTCCCAAGACGGGGCCTCATGAAAGGGAAGAAGGTATTTCAGGAAGAGGGAAATTGTGATGTGCATTAAATGCTGCTGAAAGGGCGAGTGAGAACTGCGAATTCACCAAAGGAGTTTAGAATAAAGAAGGTCACTGCCACGCCCTTTTCTAAAATGCCCTTTCTCATCTATTCTTCCAGCTGATTACTGGATGATAAGTCTCTGTGGTACAAAAATAGTTACCCCAAAACAAAGCTAACAAATTGAGGGGGAGAAGAGAGAGAATATAACTGATTGTTATCTAAATATATAGAAATATTAAAGTGACAAAATAGGGGTGAATTCTAGTCAGAGGTCTGGGTTGGATGATAGCTTTGACAGATATTGTTCCGGGGAAGAGCTAAACACGCCTGTTTACAAGACATGTGAGAGAAGACATTGTAATGTCCTGAGAGCTCGCTAATGGAAGAGCGTGAACTGACGCATTACAAGAGCTTAACGACAGAGCTTTGCTCTCTGCATCATCACCTGATCTGATGAGAAATGAGAGTCAACTTTCAGAAATCTCATCTTGTCTAAGAAAAAGCTGTTGATATCACTCTGTAGGATATTATTTTTTACACAAATATGCTAGAAAATAGTTACTGAAAGTACCATATATATCCCATTTGAATTTGGAAATATTTGAGATACAGTGCTGCTTTCCTTATGTAATTTTTAATAAGAAAACCAGTATGAGTGAATGAAAAAGGAAGTAATTGGAGCCCCTCCAATAAAGGGGGAATCACACCTGATGGCTCACTCGATAGCTGTGTGTTAAGTAAAACATAGTTGTCAATGGAATGGCTCTGAAGTCTATGTAGATACTTAAAGGAATTAAGTAGTAAGATTAAACTAAGGCATCTGACAATTGTTTTCTAAAGTCTTGTGGTATTAGGAGAAAACAGATTTGAGGTTTTAAAAAGTTCTTGATAGATCCAAAGGAAGGCTGGTGCATAAATAACAACTGGAACACACATCTGTAGTGTAAGAGATAACAGGGCTCACAGAAAGAGGATAATGAATTAAAAAATGGTAATCCATTTTTAGTTTTATTTATTTTTCATGAATGTTATCATACTCTAAGCAAGTGAAAAAAGTTGACTGTGTTGTTCCAGGAATATATTTATTTTATCTTACTAAAACAATTTAATGGTCTTAGAGATGATGTCATTGATATAAGAGATGCTGCTGCAAATTATGGGTCTAGCCCGTTGTTTCTCAAACTTCAATGTGCAGGCAATTCCCCAGGGGGTCCTGCTAAAATCAGAGTCTGGCCCAGTCAGTCTGCATTGGGATCTGAAGTTCTACATTTCTAACCAACTCCCTCGTGAAGTTAATGCTGCTGATTGGTGCGTGATGCTGTGAGTAGGAAACTGCGGAGGGATTGTATTTCCTAACTGCCTGGGCTGATTTAGAGATTATTCATACTGATTCTTTCTCACAGTGAATACACCTTACCTGTTAGCATCTTTTCAGTTTGCATTGTTTCTCAGAGATGAACATCATGTTCTTGACTAATAACTGAACATGCTTTCACCAGTAACGATAGATTTGCTGTTGTCTGTCCCTGCTCATTACCCAGGATTCATTACGGCCAAGAAAAAACATTTTGAATGTTGGGGAACATTCTGTGGCCATGGGATAGAATTAAGTCACTAGTCCTGTCTTAAGATTGTGCCCATGGTCTCATTAGCACTGTGAACTAAAGCGGGGCTTTGTCCAGCTTTGTTACCAGTCAGATTTGTTGGCTAAGGAGGCCGAGGGTGGAACCAATGATCTTGATCCTGTTCTATGACTGCAGACTGCATTCCTATACCAAACTGGCTACTTCAGAAACTGCACCACGGTTAGCTGAAGAAATGCATTTGAAGAAAAACAGCACAAATACCAATACTGATAATAGCTCCCAAAAATTAATGATTTACCTAGAGTAAACTCTCCCCTTTCCTTCTGTGTCTGTCCTTTAAGACGGTAGCTCTCAACCCTGGCTTCCCATTAGTGTCATCTTGGGAAACTATAAATACTCAAACCTGGACCACCACCCCTAAGAGTTCTGATTTAACTGGTAGAGAGGGGTCCTAAGCATCAGCTTTTGTTTTAAAGATCCCTAGTTCTAATGTGTGGCTAAGGTTAAGAACCACTGTTATAAGAACTGGAAAGGAAGGAAAGTTTGCAGGAAAAATATCAGCCACACAGCACGTGGCTTAGAAATAATGAGAGTTCAGTAAATATTTATTTAATAAATAAGTGGTATTTAAAGTTGAGGATAACTATGCTTAATTGGTCTGTTTACTCGTCAAAAGAGATATAGAAAAAGAGTGATTGATGACAGCTCTGAAATTCACAATGGTTTACTTTTGTCATCTCTAAAACAAATCTCTATTAGTACATTTGTAAGTTTTCTCAATACCTAATAATATATTGACACCCCCTCTAACTGAGGGTTGTCCAATCAAATGGGCCTTAGACAAACCCCCATTCTCACATAATGTAAGTGAAGAGGGTACCATTTTTTGAAAGTTATCTTGGTCTGAGCTACCTGGAATACACTTTTAAAGGGCCACTCTCTGAGATATCTACATATAACTAGTACTCAAGAATTCCAGGCATCTTATATTTTCTTCTCTTTGCCTTTGCACATTTTAAGATTCCTACTCTCGCTTCCCACATCCGCAAAACCACAAATTCAGGCATTCTACTCATTTTCAAGGTTATAGTGAAATCCTACTTATTTCTTCTTCCTTTTGTCAGATTAATTCTCTCCTACATAGGATATTACTAATTAATTGAAATATAATTAAAAATTATCTTTAATAACATATCTCTTTACATATATTATTATTATTTCCACACCCTCCTAAAATATAAGCAATTTGAAAGTTTGGACTCTGGCTTATGGAAATTTTATTTTTCATTAACTCTTATATATAGGTGTTAACAAACAAATTATATTTTGATTGAATTAAACAACTAATTTTAAATATTATGAATTTATTTTTATCAATTTTCAATTCAGAATGTAAGTTTTCCTGACTTCATTATTAAATCCTTTTGTGGGTCAACCACATCATTTCAATTTAAAAGCATAAATTATTAAATTTAAAAAGCATTCTTTGCTGACAAATATGACAGTCGTTACATTTTTTTAGAAAAATCTTATAAAACCAGTCAAGCTAACTAGTTTTGTAACATTCTAAGATTCCTACTCTCAGATGACCTGAGTTCCCACAAACCTCAGAACACGGTGCTTCAGGTAACACTCAACACAGGAAGCTGGGCAGAGAAAGAACCAATGAATCAAAACATTTTACAGAATCTAAACTGCACAAAGGGGAAAAACTGTAAGAAATCACCAGGCACTTTCTTTCTCACACAGTAGTGAAGCAGCTTAAACCCTGAAGAATCTCTAAAGTAGTCAACAAATGATCCCTTTTAGAAGCATAGAGAAGAAACTAAAGAAGAGACTACCGAGAGCAGAATCTGAATTGAGCACATTGGACCCTCGAGAAGGGACCAGAAGATAAATACTTCAGGATATACCATAACCACAAACGTAATTTTTGAACATAAGGACTCTGATGTGAAAGGCTGTAAAGCTCCGGACCAGTCAGAGACAGAGTCAGGAGCACTTTCTGAATCACTCTTGGCCTCCAAATAAAGAAACAGGGAAAAGAAAAAGGAGCTATTTTTCTGAATACATCACAGTAACAACAGAGCAAGGAGCTCTTGAGCCATGAATTTGTGGAACTACTCTGGGTTTTCTCTGGCCCCTATGTAGGAATATTCTCTCTCCTAAGAGTCAAAAAAAAAAAAACCCACAAAAAACCTTCATTAAAACACAGAAAAAAAATTACATACAATCAAATCCCATATAAATTACAAGACATAACATTTAATTAACGTTTCAACAGATGAGAGCACATCAGATAAATATAGCCCCTAAGAAGATAAAACCCATACTCTTAGATTTTAGAAAACCATACTCTTACTCCAGAAAATTAAGAAAATGATCAAAGCTTTCCAGAAAAAGCATAAATCAGTAATATAAAAGCTTTGAAGTAAGAGCTAGAGTATAATAGAATCTGAAAAGAGAACAGAAAGGAATTAGTAATGAAACAGAAAAATGAAAAGAATGACATCTTAGTAATGGACATTAAAAGAGAAGAAATACAAAACACACAGTTGCACACACAGAAAAGAGTAGTGTAGAAAATAGGGTGTAGAATAGAGAAATGTGAATTTAATGAGCAATAGTAAGAACCACAAAATAACGTAAAATATTTTAAATGAAAATTGAAGTATAAAAGGTAGTCTATACATACACACACATATGTTTTTCATATCAATAAATTCAAATTGGCTAACTTACTTATTAAAAACAGAATTTTAGGTTGACCAACAAAGTAATACTTAATTATATTGCTTTAATAGAAGACAAACATAAGCAAATGATTAATAAATATTAAAAATAAAAAGGAAGGATAGAGAAACATCATAATGAGTAATGTCTACAAGCTATTTAAAATACATTGACTGTATTAAAAAACCCAATTAATATATTAAAACATACGAAGAAAAAGCAGAGTCAAAATATTGCACAGAACTTCCTTAACTTAAAATGAAGTTATGTCCTGATAAACCCATCCTAAGTTGAAAATGTCAAAACTAAAAAAATGCACTTAGCACACCTAATCTAAGGAACATCATAGCTTAGTCTAGCCTACCTTAAATATGATCAGAATGCTTATGTTAGCCTGTAGTTGGGCAGTCATGTAACATAAAGCCTATTTTAAAATAGTGCTGAGTATCTCATGTAATTGATTGAATGCTGTACTGAAAGTGAAAAAATGTCATTAAAGAATGGTTGTATGGGTACACAATGTTTGTAAGTGTCTGGGTTGTTCACCTTTGTGACCACATGGCTGACTGGGAGCTGTGACTCACTACGCTTGCCCAGTGTTGCAAAGAGTATCATACTGCATATAACTAGCCCAGGACAAGATCAAAATTCAAAATTCAAAGTACAGTTTCTACTGAATGTATTGTTTTCACACCATGGGAAAGTTATAAAATCATAAGTCAAACCATTGTAAGTTGGGGACTGTCTGTACCTCATTGGAAGTAACCAAAACCCCACTTCCTAACCTGAAAGTTGATAATTAATAAAAAAAAAGAAGGAAGGAAAGAAAGAAGGGAGGGGCAGTTACCCTGTCTTTATAGCAAAACTTGTATTTCAGGGTAACTAAGTAGACTTAGTAGGTAAGTCCTTCAATGTATAAGCTTTCTAGCTAAGGTGTACAAAAGGAGTAATAGAATTAGAAAATTAATAAAAAAAACATTTTTGTGATCTCTAATGAAATGATTCAGACAGTGTTCATTAATGGATGGTAAAGCTATTACGTGAAAGTTTAAGGGGAACTTTTCAATAAGAGATCTATCTGTCACCATTGATCAACTTTATTTTCACTCATTGTAAGATGCTTAGACACCATGTACTTCCCTATATGATGCAATATGAAGAACAGAGCACATTTATGAAGTGTTCTTATCACACAAACAAATGCACATACACAAAATGTGAATCTAATCTTTAGATCATATTTTCGGTCTCTTGGAAGCATAGGGGGTACAGGAACAAGTTAAGTGACACCCACAGGAAGCAATCAATGAAATAAAGAATGGGAACATTCAATCGGAAAAATCCAATTTCTCCAATGACATGAAAAAAAAAAAAAGATGGTGACGGTCATCTTCTGGCTTAAAAGCAACTCTGAAATGACTCAAGAGCATTATGAGCATATATTCTAGTTGGCTGGGACAGTCATGTTTTTTTTCTTGTTATCCCAGTGTATTTATTATTCTTACTCTCTTTTTGCTCTCAGAAATATTTGAGGTAGGCTTATAGATCATATGACCACATTATTTATAAGATATACAACCACGCTGAGAAGATATAGTTTGGATCCTGATTCACAGACACACAGACACACAGACACACACAGACACACACACACACACACACACACACACACACACACACACACACACAGCATTCCCCACCCCAAAGCTCTCACCCTGAAAAAACCCTCTCAAAACAAACAAAAATAGTGTGCACATGTGCGCATGTGAGTAAGTGGATGGCCTAAAACAACAAAAATATACTACCTCATACTTCTGGAGGTCAGAAGTCTAAAAGCGAGGTGTCAGTGAGGGCTGCACCCCCTTGAAGGCTCTAGGGGAGAACCTTTCCCTTCCTCTTCCAGCTGCTGCTGGCTATTAGCATTCCTTGGTTTTCTTGGTTCACCTGTCTAATCTCTGCCTCCATCTTTACTTTGCCTTCTCCTCTGTGTGTCTGTATCTTCTTTTCAATCTCTTTAAAGCACTTCTAATTAGATTTAGGGCCCATCTGAGTAATCCACAATACTTTTATCTCAAGATCCTTAACTGGCATATCTGCAAAGACCTTTACTCCAAATAGGATAACACTCACAGTTGCCAAGTATTTGAACATAAGCATATCTTTTAGGGGTCCTCCGTTCAACCCACTACAGAAGGGAATTTCCACATCCTGAAAATGATGTCCAATTTAAAGTTACAGGTAACATCATACTTAAGGATGAAAGACTACTTACTTTTCTCCTAAGAACTAGAACAAGACAAGGATGTACATTCTCAATAGTTTCATTCAACACTGTCCTAAAGGTGCTAGTTAGTCAGTGCAATAAGGCAAGAAAAAGAAAAAGCATCCCTCAGGAAAGCAGTAAGGAGCACGGTTTTATTCAAACATAAAATGATCATTTACATAAAAAGTATCATAGAACATACAAAAATATTAGAACAAGTAAGAGAGTTTAGAATGGTTGCAGGATACAAGATCTATTATTTTTCTATTACTAGCAACAAACAGTTGGAAATTGAAATTACAAAGAAAAAAAAAACCCAGTGGCTTCCATTCTTGACCAGAATTATTAACATTAGCATTTGCTCTAAGGGATACTTTTGAAGCAAGTGGCAAAAGAGAAATAGGATCAGTCAATTATATGATAATAGTATTCTATCAGTATTGATTTTCTGATTTTGATCATTGAACTGTAGTTATGTAAGAACTGAAATACGCACTGAAATATTTAGCTGTTAAAGGGACATTTCAAATAGTTCTGCCAAACATAATATGTATCTATGAGAGTAAGAGAGAAACAGTAGCACAAATGATACGGTGACAGGAATCTGGATGAAGGGTACACAGAACCTCTTTGTACTATTCTTACATCTGTTCTGTAAGTAAGCCTAAAATAAATTCAAAGCAAAATATTAGAAGGTAGAATTTGAGGAAAATGATTGAATTTGCGTGGAAAGGCCACTCTTTTGAGGAATTTTGCTATAAATGGAGCCCCAGCTGATGGGACAGGTAGGACCAAGAGGTACAAACCTTTGTGTAACATTTGGCACAGAGGTGCCCTTGCTCTGAGAGGCGTTAGCTTTCTCTGAGAGAAAACTCAGAGAAAGACATATCCAGACCTCCATATTCTGATCACCGTGATGAGCAGAAAAGTCAGCAACACAATTTGGTTTCTCTTTCTCATTCTCTCTTCTCTTTGACCCATACAGTTGAGTTTGTGCAAGTTTGGTGCCATCATTTAACATTTTACTCATCAATTCTCTTACCCAAGATCAAAATTTGCCATGTATATCCATTTAATTTGAAATGTCAAAAAATTATCAAAAATTATAATAGAATAATTTTAATTTTTTTTCAAAATCTTTATAGTCCTCCAAACAGGCATGAAGCAAAGTTGCTCACCATCAAGATGTATTATAACAGCATGTGCAGATGCCAAAAGAGGGAGAAAATAAAAATGTTTTTTTTTTAAACTGAAATATTCCCTTATGAGGCTACAAGACTATTTACAGTCCTCCAAGGAAAGTCAAATGAATGAAAGCTCTCCTGTCAAGGACCCCAATGCTTCATCTGGTTGCAAGGTGCTGCTTTAAGGCTCTCAGAGCATCCTAGGGGATGTGGCCCACAGGATTTTCCTTCTAGTCTTCTTTTCCACTGCTATGCAAGAAAGGTAATCACAAAGACTGGGGAAAGTGTGGCGGGAAGCCTTGCACTGTAAATGCTGCAGCCAGTACTATAAGCAAAGTTACATATTCAAAGACAAAAATACTCTTTATATGACAATTTTCCTAGACTTAAGTCAGACTATCATCCTTCAGTAACCAGAACACATTTATCTCTGACACCTTGCAATACTATTTAGTAGGTGGCAGATTTGTCAAAGGTGTCCCCTCTCTTCTTAATGAGGTTCTGTAGAAACCATAGTTCTATTAACAACAGATAACAAGCCTTCCCTTGGGGCATTTTTTTCCTGCAGTGGATGAGTCTTTTTCATTAGTTTTTTTTTCCCCCTTTTAATTTTAGAGGGTGACTGAAATCTAGAACTATTTTAAGGTATCCCATTATTTATGGTGCCCAAAATTCAAGTTAAGTCTCCCATAAATAATATTTAATGCATTATTAAAAAGTGAGATGTTGTGAAAAGAGCACTTTATTTGCTTCCAGGAGTGTGTGTGTGTGTGTGTGCGTGTGTGTGTGTGTGTGTGTGTGTGAGAATGTCCACATCGCTACTTAGTAACTCTTGGGCCTCAAAGAAATCATGGAAATCAATTGTAGTGTTAAGATCTGAGTTAACTAAAGTAATAGATGTGAAAATGATTATAGACATCAAAAAGGGTTACATTAAATTTTGATATAAGAAACTTTGAGATTAGTGTTGTTTCTTTTAGAGTGCAGTTTTAGTCTTTACAGGCTGTTTACACTATAAAATTGGGCTAAGTTGTTACTTATTTGGTATTTACTGGTAGACTGTAGTCTATTAAAACACATGCAGGGACACAAAACAATATCATGCAAGGTAAAAACTGCATAAGAGAAATCAAAACATATATTAGGGGCAGATAATTTGAATAATGTGAATTTTAAAAATGTATATGTAGATGGAAAAGATGTAGACAGAGGGCTTTCTGGTTAGAAATAAATTGGAATAGTAATATGCAGCCAACATAATATTAACTGAGTTTTTGCATTCAAAATAGGGAGGCAATACTATTTCCTGTGCTTGTCTGGTCAGACCATCCTGAGTAAATAGAGGTCTTCCGGCTTTCACAGTAACGGTCAGCGGCTGGGGAGTTTGCAGAATATCAGGCAAATAAACTAGAAACAGGAGAGTTTGACTTTCAGTAGAAACAAAGAACAAAACAATTCCGTTTGGAAAGCTTGGCTAAATTGAAATGGTCCTAGACAAGAATCTGTAGGGTATAAAGGACAAAGAAAAATTGTTTAGAATGTGGTAATGGGATGCAATTAGGGAAAAGAAAATGCAGGCTGAATATCAAAAACAATTTCCTAGCAGTCTATTAGACTGTATATTAGTTTCCCAGGGGAAGAAATGGAAGCCTCATTGCCTGAATCACCCAGAGCTAGACTGATGCCAGAGGGGGTGGTGACCCAAAAGGAAATGAAGAATGTGGAGTCGTGAAAGCCAGCCTACTTTAATTTGGGAGCCCCGTGAAATGCTCTTGTAGGTATTGGCCAGGGTCTAAAATCACTGCAACGGACATATTCTGGCACTTGAAAATGAATGGTCCGCCAGAATGGTACACATCGCCAGCACCAGATGACGTCCGCTCCCCCCTAAATCCAGCACTATCCCGGGCTGAGTGTGAGGACAGAACAGCGACATTGCCATTCAAATGGGAGAGGCCATAACATGGCCGCAGCGACTGCTCTAAGGGGCATGAGGGCTGGTCAGGTCATCCAGCTGCCCAGGTATGTGCTTGCCTCTCTCTCTGTCTCCTGTCTTGCTGCAAAGCCCCACAGAAGAGAATGAACTCTAAAATAGGCTGTTTTTCAGACAAGGGCAAATGGCATCCAGGGCTGAACTCCAAAAATGGAAGTGCTTCAGGGATCAGTTTGTCCTGTTTATTTAACTATATTAATGAGAGTCATTTTATTTTTAGGTCACATGAGACACTTCTTTTCAATGTCATTCAGTCTTTTCAATTTAGTCTTTCTTCTTACCACCAAAGTTACATTCTGTATTTCTGATGAACCCTTACCTTTCCCACCGTAACCCCAAGATTTCCAAATAGTTCAGCATCCAGCCAGCATGTAAATAAAATAGAATGTAAGTTTATTAATGTAAGATACCACTATGACTCCCAAAGAAAAACACATGCTTCCCCTTAAACTGTGACATAATACTTTCTCTCTTAGAAATGTGACCTAATGCTTACAAAGATTTTGAAAGATATTTTTCTTGTAGGTTTTTTAGCATTCATGATATTTATAGGTATGTTAAAATTGGAGAAAAATGAATTGCTTCACAAATTTATAAAGCATTTCAGATTTAGAGTTCAACTTCTCTGCATCCCTCTGATTGATTTGTTGATCTCTGTTTTGATCTGTGTTTTGTCACAAAATATGCTCCTCTGAACCCTCAAGAGCAGAGTGACGCAGCATTTCTTTGAAAAGTGCTCCACTCTAGACTCTGGGATTTTCTCACAAGCTACTCACATCTGTTCTGCTAAATTTGTTACTGGCGCTTTCTTGCATGGCACGTTATTGGTTGATAGAAGCAAAGCAGAGAACACATAAATAATCTTTGTAACAGGTAATCTTTATCTTCTTGTAGGGCCTTTCTTCTTTAGCACCAAAAAATCGCCTTGGTTTTGCTGTCCAAGAAAATAAATAATAGCGTTCCTTCCTTTTAGGATGGAAATTTGCCTCTAGACTATTAGATATATGTCCTGATGCATCGTTTCTGTATCTTCCTGAACACACAACATTTCACTTCTGCGCGGAATCATAATGTAATTCTTAAAGATATTTTAACTGGTAAATTACACGTGACATCTGTAGTACGAACGTAACTCAACGAAATGACAATATGAACAACGATGACCAGATCTGCTCACGTGCAGCCTGTGGCATCTGTCATCGTGGCCACCTGTTTGAGGATGGCGGTAAGATGTTGAAAACCATACTTTCCTGAAATATCCTGAGTCTCCTGTTGTTGTAACACTTTCCCCAACCTAATTCTTACCAGCTGGAAAATTTCTACTTTCCCTGATTTAAAGCAAAGTTACTGAGAAAAACCCCTGGTGCCCAGGTAAACCACAGGGCTCCTCGGCTTGCTCAGGGCAAACATTCTACTTGATGAAAACTCACATGTTGAAATGCTTGAGGCTGCTTGCCATTCTCAGAATTTTTGTTGCTTGTTGTCAGAGGGGCTCTGTCCCTCCAAAAAGTTGTAAAATTATCTGCCTATGTAATGACTTTGAGCAGTTTCTTCTGAGGTTTCCTTCCTTGATGTTCTCAGCTAATAGGGAGCAAATTTCCATTCCTTCTTATCCTTTTGATTTCAATGAATGTCATTGATTTGAAAATGAGCTCTTCTTTTAGAGATGTTGAATTATGGAAAAATACGTATCTTAGAATTGATGCAAGAAAGTGCATGTCACTGTATAGTTTTTCTTTCCTATCCATTTTCCACAGGTACCATGTGGGTAATGGGATTCTGTCGCCATATGGTGAATGCTATTTGTATCTGGCTTAGGTCATCCCAAAGTACTGCAGGGTTAGTGCAAACACAGGTTTGGTTTTGTTTTGCTTGTGACTAAGTGGCATAATCTTTATTCTTCGAAGTATCTTTGAGAGTTACTCATAATACTAGGAAATACATATGTTATCACCTTCATAAATCCATACTCCCTTTTCCCAGTAAGCAACTGTTTATTAAGCAGGTACTATATGTATCCTAATTCATACCAGACATTAGAGAGGACAGCGTACGAGATAGGTCATTCCTGACCCCAAAGAGTCTGCAGACTTGCTCTAAATGAGATCTCTGTGGCATGCTGAGGACCTTATGGGTGACCTGGACAGCTCTAGGATCCCCAGACATAAAATCACTAGGGAGGTGGACCTGAAACTCCCCCAAAACAAATGCACTGGAATAACTGATCTGCGTCATATGTGCACATGTGTGTGCATTTAACCAGATGGAGAGCGAAAGGACACAAAGCCTTTGGAAAGAAAGCAGTATAGGTCATATGTGGGCTCCTCTAAATACTATGCAAAGTGTCTTTATGAACTGAAAGAGCCAAACTTTGAGGTTAATAGACTAATTTTGCTGGCCTCTGTATACTTTAAAGAAATTAATGGAGAGAAAAAAGTATCTATTTAAATTTACTAGGAAAGTGCTTTTAAGAGACCAAAATATTCCCTTTCAAATAATTCTGAGTTTCCAAAGGACAAGCAAATTGTTAACTGAATGTTTAATTAACATTTATTGCTAGCATATTAGTTTTACATGACACACATTGGGTAATACAGTAGAGTCGTGTTCTTCCATATGTGCGCTTTATAGCTTATTCAGTTTCCATATATAATCAACACATATGGCTCATTTATACCCATTTTGTAACACTTGGAATATAATTTCTCTATTTTAAATGATTATAGGGGTTTACGGCTCTATCACTCCTTCCACTGAATTCAGCAAGAATTTATTGAGGAAATCAAGTATAAAGTACTTTGCCAACGACATAGTGAGAAGCGTAAACGTGAAATAGAAGTGACTTCTGATGCTGCTTGAAGAATCTGGCATCTGAAAGGGAGGGCAGCTAGTATGTGCCTGTATGTGCCTTGTGCTATGCGAGACACCATAGACACAGAGAGAAGTAAGAGATGGTTTAAGTCCTTACGCAGTTTAGCTTTAGGGAGGCATTGGAATAGCCAGAAAGAAACACGAGAATCGTCAAAGGTCCAGAGGCAAAAAGACAAGGCATATTTGCAGAAATTAAAGTGGATTCAATACGTATTAAAATAGAATGCAAAAGGTGAGAAAAATGCCCCAAAATTAAGTCATATAAGGAAACAGGGCTCTGACAGCCATAAGCTTCACATGTTATGAAATTTGGAAGAGAATTATGGTTAGTTATTGGTGGATTTTAAACTGAAGAACGACATGGGGACCTTTTTGTTTGAGAATAATTATTTTCGTAGTGGCAGAAGGGACAGAGAGACAGAGATTTAAAGGAGCAGGGCCCCAGTCGTTGGGCTAATGAATACAAGAGACAGGCAGATAGAAGGGTGAGGATGATAGTGTTCCCAGCAGCTCCCCAGTCTTGTTCTTTTCTTGTATGCTCTGTTCTAGAACCCCAGCTGACATAGTCATCTCTACTTTCCTATGTATGTTAGCTCCATTATTCCCCGATTATAACAAAATTATACTTTCTATATTCCATATTACGTAGTCCAAATCTTGGAGGAAGCTGGTCTGACTAAAGTAACATCTTGGCACAAACTCTGGAGTTATGTATCCAACTGCATATTATTACTTCCTAGATATCCCAAAGGCTGACCCAGACTTAAAATGGCCAACTGCTATAAAAACTGACACACAGGCCAATGGCACCAAATAGAGAGCCCAGAAATTAACCCATGTATGTCTGTTCAGTTAGTTTACAGTGAAGGAGCCAAGAATATACAATGGGGAATGGACAGTCTCTGCGATAGATGGTTGGAAAAACTGGACAGCAATATGCCAAAGAGTGAGACTGGACCACTTTCTTACATTGTACACAAAAATTAGCTCAAACTGGATTGAAGAGTTGCATTTAAGACCTGGAATTATAAAATTCCTTGAAGAAAAGATAGGTGGTAAGCTCCTTGACCTCAGTCTTGGTGATGATTTTTTGGATTTGACACCAAAAGCTAAGGAAAAAAGCAAAAGTAAACAAGTGGGACTATGTAAACTAAAGAGTGTCTGCATAGTGAAGGAAACCACCAACAAAATGAAAAGGTAACCTGCTGAATGGGGGAAAATATTTGCAAATCATATATCTGATAAGAGGTTAATATCCAAAATATATAAAGAATGCATACAACTCAATACAAAAAACCAAACAATCCAATTAAAAGATGGAAAGAGGATGTGAATAGACATTTTTCCATCAAAAGCACAAAGATGACCAACAGGTACATGAAAAATTGCTTAAATCACTAATCACCAGGGAAATGCAACTCAAAACCACAAGGAGATATTACCTCACACTTGATAGAATGGCTGTTATCCAAAACACAAGAAGTAGTGAGTATTGGTGAGGATGTGGAGAAATGGCAAGCTGGTAAGGATGTGCACCACTGGTGGGAATGTAAATTGGTGCAGCCATTAAGGAAAACAATATTGGAAGTTCCCCCAAAAATAAAAAATAGCATTACCATATGACCCAGCAACTCCATTTCTGTGTATTTATTTGAAGAAAATGAAAGCACTAACTCAAAAAGATATATGCATGCCATGATCATTATTGTATTATTTACAATAGCCAAGGTACAGAAATGACCTAAGTGTCTACCAATGGATGAATGGATAAAGAAAATGTGTTACATAAATACAATGGAATATTACTGAACCATAAAAAAGAATGACATCTTTCTCACCAATATGGATGGATGTTGAGGGCATTATGCTTAGTGAAGTAAGTCAGACAGAGAAAGGCATATATCACATGATTTCACTTATATGTGGAATCTAAACAATAACAAAAACCAATCTTGTAGATACAGAAAACACTGGTGGTTGCCAGAGGTGGGGATGGGGAGTAGGCAGAATACCTGAAGGTGGTCAAAAGGTGCAAACTTCCCATTATAAAATAATAGGTCCTGCAGATGTAATGTACACCATGGTGACTATAGTTAATAATACTGTATTACATATAAGGTTGCTAAGAGTAAATCTTAAAATTTCTCATCACAGCAGTAACTGTAAAGGGGTTTATGGGGGGGGACCTGGTATAGGGGGGAGCCTAGTAAACATAATATTCTTCATGTAATTGTAGATTGATGATAACAAAAAAAAAGAAAGATAAGGGGGATTACTCCCTGATAGGATTAAACTAACTGTAAATCAAAGATTAAAGCATGCTTTAAATATCCTTAATTTTGATCCTTTAAAGGGTGTCAGATGATCACCAAAGGAAGTACATTTTTCTGATAATATTCCTTTCTCTTAAAAAAAAAAAAAGCAGTTCCTGTGTGGTGATCTCCAATAAGTTCTTCACAATGATATAAAGGGCATATCAAAGTGTGGGCAAAGGGTTTGTTTCTGTTTATACAGAGGATCAAAGCCTAATTTGGCTACCCAGAAAACGAATTAAGATACTATATGAAGAAGAACTTCCAGCATCAACATTCTCTGGAAGAGTCATTCCAGAAGATGAACATCAAAAAACTTCAACAAAGATCCTGGCATTGTTGCAGTTGTAGCTGCATTCATCCCACCAGTTCCTGGACTTGCCATTGGAATGAAGGAGGAGATATCTAAGCTGGCCTGTGCATACAGTAAAACAACAAATTTGACTGGATCTATACTGTCAGAACTCAACCAAGAATTAGGAGAAGTGCAAGTTGCAGTGCTCCAAAATCTTACAACTACAGACTATCTACTGTTAAAAAAACATATGGGAGGTGAACTGTTCCCAGGAATGTGTTGTTTTAATTTGTCTGATTTTTCTCAAACTATTCAAATTCAGTTAGACAATATCTATCATATCATTGATAAGTTTTCACAAATGCCTAGGGTGCCTAACTGGTTTTCTTGGTTTCACTGGAGACGGCTGGTAATTGTAGGTCTGCTTTGGTTATGTAACTGTATTCCTATTACGTTAATGTGTATATGCAATTTGATTAGTAGTTTAAAACCTATACATGCTTATGTTACTCTACAAGAAGGTATGTCAAAGAAATAATCAATCTTCCCATGTTTTCTTCCGTCTGCTACTTCTATAGCTTTTCTTCTTCCTTCCTAATTACAACCCTTAAGTAGAATTCGTGCCTCATAACTATATTACTGAGTATCATAATTCTTCCAAGCGGTAAAGATACCTCAAGACAAATACTGGGCATAGAAGCCACAGGGCATAAATCTGCAAAGAAGTAAAAAGCTAACCTTTGCAAACAATATGGCTTCTCTCTCAGTTACCAACTTTACATTTCCCTGTATGGCCCCGGAAGATGACTGGTTAGCCAGAGACGGGTAAGATTCCTCAAGGGAGGAACAACCTAAGACAGGCACAGTCGCAGGGGGGCCATCAGGTGAGAAATTGGGGATCAACAGAGGTGAGGCTTAGAACCCCCACCCCCCTGTTTTGAGAGAAATCTTCTGCATCCGTGGATGTTTTGTTGCCCTTGTCTAGCCTGGATTAATACTTAGTGCATAGGCACACACCTGATCATCTACATTTGCCCTCTTACAGCACTAAACTATGTTTTCTACCTTTATCTTGCATCTACCTACCACTTCAGCATTTTATTAAAAATAATAATAATAATAATAATAACAATAATAATAAGGGAGAAATGTGGGATTCACATATAAATCAAGTATAAAAATCCAATGAATATTCATATTTGACCTGATTGTTTATAGTTCATAATGCGTGATCAAAACCGAAAGTTTCTGTGATGACTGCCCTTGCACTGTTCACCATGTAAGAACTTATTCACTATCTAAGAATTTGTTCACCATGTAAGAACTTGTTCATTATGCTCCAGAAGACTGGAGACTGTTGAGAACTAGGCTTGGGGTTGATTAATGATTGTGCATTGAGTCCCCTATACAGAATTTTATTGTTGTTAACAACCATTTGATCAATAAATATGAGAGATGCCCTCTCAAAAAAGAAAAAAATTTCTCATCACAGGAAAAAAGTCTGTAACTATGTATGGAGATGAATGTTTACTAGACATTGTGATCATTCTGCAATATATACAAATACTGAATCATTATGTTGTATACCTGAAACTAATATAATCATGTATGTGAGTTATACCTAAATAAAAATATTATTTAAAAAAATGATAAAATGACCAACTGATGATTCTTACATATACTTTCTGCATTTACTAAATTCTAGGTGATGTGCTATTTTTCAATTTAATTGTTTCCATTTTTGTTTCAAATGACACCATGTTGAATCTGTGAAAGAACTGGGGGTAATAGGACTGCCTAGTTTTGTCTTCATTCTTGAAGTTATGCTGCCCCAACACCAGGTCTAGTGCATCATTTTCATAAACCATAAGCTTCTTTCTCTTAAGTTGGTATGATGGTTAATTTTATGTATCAATTTAGTAGTAACTCAAATATAAATCTAGGTGTTGTGCTGTGAAAATATTTTGTAGATGTGGTTAACATCCACAGTCAGTTGACTTTGAATGAGATTACCATTCAGTAATGTAATTATTGAGCCTCATCCAACCAGTTGACATCCTTAAGAGAAAAAATTGCTTGAAAAAGTAGGAATTATATGCCCCAAGACTAACATAGAAATCCTGCCTACATTTCCAGCCTGCCAACCTGCCCTACAAATTTCAGGCTCAAGATGGCAGCGTAAGTTCTTGCCTGTTTCCATCCTGCTGGTCTGTCCGGCAGATTTTGAACTTGCCAGCCCACAATTCCGTGAGCTAATTCCTTAAAATAAATCATGTAGTCTACTATTGGTTCTTTTTCACTGGAGGACCATGACTGGTAGTTGGCTTTTAGTTTCACCTTAACTTTCTAGTCCCAAGGATTTTGTCTCTAATCGGCATGGTGGGAAGGGAAGATGAATTCCTATTCCAAGCAAGGGTGGCCCGAAGATTAAAAAGATTTGGAATTAATTTATGCTGACAGTGGTTCCTATTCTTTCCAAACCCTGGATCTTCTCTTTATGTGGCGTATGTCATGTCCTCCCATCGGATATAAGTGTCCATGGGAATGACAAATCCATTTTCATGTGCTAATTACATTACAAATTTTCATGTGCTATTTCTAACATTTGTCATTAGTTAAATGAAGAATGACTCTAGATATGCTTAGACATTAATACTGAAAACAGGTAACTTTCTAATCTTTTTTTACATTTGCATACTGCTTATAGAGTTCTGAGTGACACATATTCAATATTCCAATATCCACAGTGACTTTTTTTTTAGTTTAGTGTTTTATTTGTAAGGTAAAAGATTCACAACCATCCCTGAATAAAAGCCATAGAGCCATTTTTCTCCCTTGTGACTTCCATCTCATTGCCACTTTCAGAAGCAGGGAAAACCTTCTAGATTCACTGAAACACTGTGGGTAATGATCCTTAAAAATTTTAGCTATTTTCTCTAATTAGTGCCTCCCCAGGGAGGAAGTGGTGACAATGGGAGAAAAATTTTCTATATAGGTATTCTATTGATTAATGCGGCTGCAATTGGAACAGAAAGCAGGAATATAATTTTTAAATTACTAATAATTTTAAATTTTAAATAATGCTATGGAAACCAATCAATTGACTTACATGTATTCTACCCAAAGGCACTCTTCGTAAATGATTCTCTTCATATGATAACCGCTACTCTTCATAAATGATTCAGAATTTCTTTATCATTATTGGAATAGTTGTCCTCATAGAGCATGTTACCAGTGGCAACAGACAAAAAGGAAAATAAAGCATTTTGAGTTATAATCCCGGCTCTTTCATGAGCTTTGGACACTGATACCATATACATTTCAGAAGATTATCATGGTGAATGATACTTTTAAACACACAGTGATAGACATGATATTGAAAAGTAGAATTGAAAAAGTAGAAAGCCTTAAAATTAGAAGAATATAAGGCACAACTCTGAACCCCACTCCCTGACTCCTACTCACCATTTTCAGAAAATAATAATTCTTCTCACTTAAATTACTCTGCATGTCATCTTAAGGTGACATTTGCAAAGTCACCTTAAGGGAAAAAAATGGCTTCAAGCTAAGGCCTCCAGTTAAGAATCTAGACTGTTAACATTCAAAAGGTATTAAAAGCTTTCAAATAAAATTATTATAATCCAAAGAGGCTTAAGTCACTTATTTTGTTACTTGAGCTGAACACTATTTAAAAAGTTCATTTAAAAAAAATTCAGATTATTTGTTTTTTTGGTGTGGAGTTGTGTGAGTTGTTTATATTTTGGATATTGGCCGCTTATTAGATATATCATTTGCAAATGTAGTCTCCCATTTAGTAGATTGCCTTTTTGTTTTGTTGAAGGTTTCCTTGCCTGTGAAGAAGTTTTTTAGTTTGATATATTCCCACTTGTTTATTTTTGCTTTTTTTACCTTGCCTGGGGAGACATACCTAGAAAAAAATGACCAGTGCTGATGTTTCAGTTTACTGCCTATGTTTTCTTGTATGACTTTTAAGGTTCCAGGTTTTATATTTAGGTTTTTAATTCATTTTAAGTTTATTTTTGTGTATGGTACAAGAGAGAGATTCAGTTTCATTGTTTTGCATATAGGTGTCCAGTTTTCCCAACACCGTTTATTGAAGAGACTGTCTTTTCCTACATTGTATATTCTTGGATCTTTTGTCATAGATAAATTACCTTATAGGTCAATTTCTTGGCTTCCTATTATGTTCTATTGATCTATCTATCTATTATTGTGTCAATACCCTACTGTTTTAATTACTGTAGCTGTGTAGTGTAACTTGAAGTCAGGGAGCATGATAACCCTAGCTTTGTTCTTCTTTTTCAAGATTGCTTTGGCTATTTGGAATCTTTGTGGTTCCATACAAATTTTAGGATTATTTGCTCTAGTTTTGTGGAGAATGTCATTGGTATTTTGATAAGGATTGCATTGAATCTGTGACTGTGTTGAGTAGTACACCCATTTCAACAATATTAAGTTTTCTCATCCATGAGTATGCAATATCTTTCCATTTTTTGTGTCATCTTCAATTTCTTTCATGAGTGTCTTACAGTTTTTAGAGTATAGGTCTTTCACCTCCTTGCTTAGATTTATTCTAGGTATCTTTTTCTTTTTGATGCAATTTTAGAATAGGATTTTTATCTCGATTTTACTTTTTGTTAGTTCATTACTTGGGGAGGTTCCTCAAAAATATTAAAGATAAAAATACCATACAACCCAGTAATTCCACTTATGGAAATTTACCTAAAGAAAACTAAATCACTAATTCAAAGAGATGCATGTTCTCCAATGCTTACTGCAGCAATATTTACAATAGCCAAGATAGCAATCTAAGTGTCCATTGCTAGATGAATGGATCAAGAAGATATGGTACATGTATTCAATGGAATACTACTCAGCCATAAAAAGAATGAAATCTTGTTATTTGCAACAACATGGATTGACCTAGAGTGTATTATGCTAAGTGAAATATGTCAGAGAGAGAAAGAAAAATACATGATTTCACTTACATGTGGACTCTAAAAAGCAAAACAAATGAATGAACAAATAAAACAGAAATAGACTCATAGGCACAGAGAACACTGGTGGTCATAGGGGATGGATTGTGGGGGTGTTAGATAGGCGAAGAGGGAAAATTCAGTGAAGATGTTTGATATCTTTATCTGGGTGAAGATTACATGAATGTATACACATGCCAAAGTTCACCAAGCCTTACATTAAGATTTATGCATTTTATTGTATATACCTCAAGTTAAACACCAACATGCACACACACACATAAACTAGTCATCAAAGCTGGCTTTAGGGACATGTGACCTATGCTGTTGGACTGGCTTAGTCCCACATTTGATTTATTGCTCTGGTGAGAATGTCTTGAAATTCTTAAAAACTATATCTTTGTATATGTGTTTTGTGAGTCTGACAGGACAAGGGAGCATGTGCATCAATAGAGGAGATACATTTCTGGCAAAATGTGCATCCACCATCCATTGCTACCCCACTGCAGGGTGTTTGTGATGCCCATTAGCACAGAATTCCTGTGGTTTGAGGATGCACAGAAGTTCAGAGGAACTCAAGACGAGTGCAAGGTAAACATGTTCCATCGACAACTTAGTAAGTGGGGGCACGGGAAGTCCTCGGCAGCCACACTTACTGTTTGAACCAGAGGCAAATGGCAGGCTAAGAAACACCAATAACTGCAAAACAAAGCCATATCCTTTCCTATATTAGCCAACCACCTATGATAAAAATGACATAGAAGAAAAGTGAATCAAAGAGCAACCCCTAGATCCTTTTCCTTTCAATCCTTCCTTACTCTCCAGGAAGCCTCAGGGAGAAAGTGTTATTAGAATATGTGCATATCGAGAATTAAGATTAAAACAGTTGACTTCATTCTATATAGTGTTTGTGTTATCTGATAAGAACAACATACATACACAGGTAGGAACTGAACCACAGTTGTGTACTTTTGGTGACTCTGCATATGAATTCAACAGTCTGATATTTGCAACTAAAACCAGCACCCCATAATTAAAGTTGAACGTTAAAACTCACACCCATAATGAAAATTTCTAATTTTTCTTTACTTAGAATGCCATTTAAGAACAAACCAAAAGATTTAAAAGGCAACAAGACACTATGACAAGTCATGACGGAGAAGGAAGGAAAAAAATTTTAAATACCTCTTATGTCACTGTTTCCTGCTTTTTGCATAAGGGGTCTCCCGTTTTCATTTAGCACTGGGTCCCACGAAACACGCAGTGTCACCAGCTTATTTCACACCTCTTCACTCTGTTGGCTGGTAAGAGCTGCGAGTGAAAGTTCCTGACTTCCTTATGACTGGCTTTCCTGCTGGTCTCAGTCCAGCCACCCATTCTAATCCCACGTATTCAAGATTTTGTGTGTTGCTTTGTTTGATTTTTTCTTTCTAAGTATAAGATGGTGCATTTATTTTATTGTTATTATTTTTATATTGAGGTACATACAATAAAATGCACAGATCTTAGTGTACAGCTTGATGAATTTTGACATGTGTATATACTCTCGTGTAGCCATTGCCCGATCAGGGTATCAAACATTCTCCCTAATGTTTTCATTCCCTCGCTAAGTCACCCATCCTCCCAACTCCCTCATCTATGGCAAGGATGTTGCACTTAACTCTTTTAAATTAATCATCTTACATTTCCCATTGGCAAAATTGATTTTCTATTAATAGCTCTGCTATCAGAATAGAATTGAATCCTGAGCTAGGTCTCCTCATTTTGGCAAGATATTTTCATTTCACAAAGATCTTTTACTCCAGTCCAGTGTTCTCTGCTGCAAGAATTTTTTATTTCTTTCTCTTGCATTTATGGTGTGTTTTTTTTCCCCCTAAGATTCAGATGAATTTTCTTCATAACATTTTGGATTACTGCAGTGACACACATGGTGGCTATTACTTGTTTCATATTTGATCACCAACTAATTATATGCATGAAGTATAATTTAGCAGTTTTCCAGCTGGGTACACCAGCCTAAGATGCTAATGTTTAAGGAGAACTAATATAGTTTTTCCTGCTTTAGTCCATTGAATAAAAAAACTCCAAAATTATTTCCAAATAATAATAGTAAAACATGTATGTGCCTTTATATTGTAACTAGGCATTATTTGTTGGCTTCTTAGATATATTCTTCTCATCTCTTTTTCTGGCACATATCACCTATTTTTATTAATTAAAAAAGCAGAGAATATCCCCACTTATGTAAATGTTATTTAGCAGTTTATTTACAGATAAGTAACAAGGGAGAAATCCATTAGTGATAAAGCACCAAAGCTAGTTGTTCATAAAAGCACCCTTTGCTCAGCAGAGATCCAAAGAATTATCAGTAGGCCTGTTTTGAAACCATGGGCAAGTTCCTCCACAAAGGGCTCTGCCATCCTCATTCATAAAATGAAGGTCATAATAGAACCTAATTTAAACTTCTGTTAGAGGAATGACTGTCACACAATAAACACTCAGTACATACCTTCTAATACTGCCATTATTATTCTTGGTTGTTATTGTTATCACGTGAAGCTTAGAGCTACAAATTTTCTCCTTCTTCCTAATAGAAATTGGATTGGAATCAAAGTGGTAATGTGTGCACCCCAGGTATTGGGCCATGATTAGTCTTAGGCAGTAATGACAGTCCTGTTTCTCAGTCCTTCTTAATTTCCCAGTATCCCTGGGCAGCCAGGGAAGCCAGAGGACCCAAGTTAGGCCCGTAAGGTCTAAGCAGAAGTTTTCTGATGAGGTTCCTGAGAAGGCATTTAATTACCTTGTAAAAGCGGGCAGATGTGTCCAGAATAACCCCACAGAGCCTGGCCTCTGTCCTGCTTCCTTCTTTGTGGACCTGTTGCAACAACCATCTTTTGACAAGGCATGAGGATAAAAGCCAACCCTCCCACCACGGCAAGCGGAAACGGAAAGGGTCTGTGTGCCTACTGACTCGGTCGAGCAGTGAGGCATGGTTTGGATATATCCGTGACCTCTAAGCAACACAGGCTGGCATCATCTTTAATACCTTGGATACATCCAGTAATTTGTCATTCATGATTTCTCAGATAAATAAGTTTGCTCTCTGAGTATAATTGAATAACATAGAGTACATGGGAATTAGAATCTTAAAAATGATTTCAAAGGGAAAAGTTGAGTCATATCTACTCTATCTTCTGGATGAATGTAAGTGATTTCCTTAAAAGTGGCTGAATACAACCTTTTAGGAATTTCAAAATGGACTGCCTATTTTCTACTCATTGCTGGATCCACAAAAGTCATTCATGATTTTAAAGACTGATATTCAAACATACAGAGTGGTGGTTGTCAAGTGAGGGCAACTTGGCACTGTCTGCAGGTGTTTCTAGTCACACAGGGGGGTGGGCTCCTGCCTTCTGTGTTTGGAGGCCCCAGGATAATGCCAGAAGCAGACGTTGTGTACTGTGCAGGACTGTGCAAGACATAGGATCTCCCAACACACAAAAAAGATGTATGCTGCCCAAGTCAGTGGGGCCAGAGCATTTGCAAAGGGTTTGGAATGTGCCCATTGGGATGTTAAGGGTCTGCTTGAAAAATATTTTCCTTATTTCTTATTATTAGTTATGGTTAATGTCTGGATTCTACTTGTAGCAATGCCTGTGCCAAATTTCAGGTATCTTGAGAGTTTCTTTAGTTGAAATGATATCCATTTAAATAAATTTTGATTCCATGGCTGTAGACAAGGCCAAATATTAATCTCGAACTACACACAGTAAAATTGTTAAATAATACACATAGTGAGACCACCCTGATGTTGTAAAGGGCCTCCACTCTAATAACTAATAAAGAACTAGTGTCAGTATTTTTGCATCTTTATACCTTCAAAATCTTGTACCCTTATGGTCAGTAAAAAAAAAGTGTAAAAGGTGAAAGAACTTTTATCAGACTTTGTTTGTATGTATTGCTATAAATAGTTTGTATGAAGTAGATGGCTATTAATAGCTTACTTGGCAGCCAAAAAATTAGAAGAGTTATCATAATCTAAGGCAAATATAGAATTAGAACCCCAAGCACAGGGAGTCAAGTTTACTAGTTAATTTATAGTGCTAACGAACATGCATATGTCTGGGCACATATTTTTCATGATTAAACTTTTCAGTATGTTTGATCCATTTCTGTGCTTTCGACTGCTTCTGGAACAACCAATGTTCTATTTTAGTCTTCCTATAAAAGTTACAGTACCATATACAAAGTAGGACTACTTTTTAGCGTGGAACTGGGCTACATTCACGGTTCATTATTTGACGACCCCCGAGCCACTCTTCCCAGAATTTTGTCTGATGGAGATTGCAATAAGGACAAAATGAGGCTTTACAGGCAAAAGGGCTTCATCCCCTGCCTGGCCCAGGATGTGGTTGGTTCTCCAGAACGCCTGCTTAAGTCCCCCTCTTTCTGCTTTGGTGTTCTTGCTCCAGCAGAAGTGCTTGTGGCACTGACTGGCTCGTGGTCCTGCCTAAAACCTACCTTGTTAGGACTGAGCAGAATCTGTGTCTCCAAAGAGGAAATAGAATCCTTTGCCCTCTTTTTAATCCATCCATTTATATGTTATTGATTTTGAATACTCTGCTCATCTGACACAGACAATTTACTTCTAATTGTCTGGACATGTTTTGGATTACGACAAACAGACTTCCTTTAAACAATAAATTGGAATCCCACAACTTGAACTGACATTTAAAGCAAAGGGTGACTGAAATCCTCCTTTATAAAGTCCAAAGGTCTTTTCTTTGCCATCAGTTTGAAGCATTAACTGTTTTTCTGCTTTCTATTCATAAGAAAAGATGAATATAATCAAGCCCATTGCAATTTGTTCAGAAAATATTTCTTTGCATTGTTAATGTCAGGAGGAATCTGTCCTTCAAACAGAGGTAGTTAAATAGATCACTTAAGAAAATGTCTGCCATTTTAGATTGCAACCTACCACTTTGTGTTTCACTGGAAGCCAAGCAAAGCCATATGTGGTAGGGGAATGAGGGAAGCCTAGTTTTAACTGGACTTGTGAAGATCTAATGATATACCTGCTTCTTGGCTGAGGATGTTTTGTTACCAAGAAAGAACACAACTGACAGACATAGGCACTCAATGTCTGCCTGACAGCAGATGTGCGTCTTTTCTAACAGTTACATGACAACAAATCTTTAAACAGAATCCAACAGCTCTTAGATTAAGAACAAGAATAGTGATTTTACTTTTTCTATAGTCCAATTATTCTGTGATTCAAATGTTAACTCATCCTATCTTATTTTTAAGCTAGAGCTGATAAAGAGCAATATTTCCCTACATCCACAAGACTTTGAAAGGCTCTAAGGTCATTTCACAGATGAAGCTCAGGTGGTTTACTGAGATCACTTCCTCAGACTAGAAACTATTTTTTCTCCTTTAAGGTGAACCATTTTAAAGTCATGTGTGTATATTTCATGTGTAAACAGCCACAATCTCTGAGCTGAACTAAATTGGAAGTAAGCTTGGAGATTTGTCCAGATTAAGTTCAGATCTGCTTCAGATTCGAGATGACCCCACACTTTCTTTCTAGAAACACCTTCTTTTTTTGCTGTGATGTGCCTTCTCTGAGATTTTCTTTTTCCTTTTTGAGTATGCAAGTGACATTTTCCTGTTCATCCAAAGAATGAAGTAAACCTGATTAGATTTGTTCTCCATCTGGGAGCAGGAAATTAACTTTGAAAATGATTTAAATCTCTTGCTTGGGGGTGGGGGTGGGAGGACTTTTACTGCCTGGAGTTCAATAGTTCAATTTGACAGAAGCCTCTGCCAGATTTCTAATACATAGTTGTGCTTAAAAAAAGGATGAAAATGAGGCTGCTTTAAATTTCATTAACTGAATTCTTATATCATGCCAATTTGGAGACCTGTCAGGTTGAAAAAGTTGGCTCAGTACACCTTTTAAGTAGACAAATACTACTAGTTTCAAAAGAAAAGAAATATAGGCCTTTGTATATTAAGAGGAAATCTTCAGGTCTGACAATTTATTCTGTATGATTCCTTTTTCTTATATTGTAACCATAAGAACAGGCAGTGTAAGCCAGAAACTATGAAAGCTGATTGTGCACATTCAGAGTTTATTTTGGTAATCAAATAAAACAACAAAGTTAGTCTGACATATTTCTAATGATATGCATGATACAGGCATACCTTGTTTTATTGTGCTTTGCTTTATTACGCTTCCCAAATTGCATTTTGTTACAAATTGACTCTTATATGTACTAGATAACCAAAAAATTCATTTGACTTTCTCTGTTGCCACAGCCGCTTCACTGCAGTGGTCTGGGACGGAACTCCAAATTCCCAAGGTATACCTGTAACTTGTGCTCAAAGGTAAGTAGTCAAAGATGGCAAGGTGTTCATATAAATATCTTTATTTTGAATTTTAATATACAAACAGTTGCCAATTTTAGGACTTTTTTTTCTCACCTTGTTTATTTGCACATTTCCATAATTATCATTGGTGATAATAATATATGCTTGTGACTGCTTGTCACACCCTCACATACACATTTATATAGATCTTATTCCTTATAACTGAGTTTTCTTTGCTGGAGACTATTTATGCCATGTCCTGGGAATAATATTCCTGCTTTTTTCTTCATGAAATTACACTTATACAGTTTTACCCTTAAACCAAGGAATTCTTGCTCAATATATGTCCAACAAATAATAGTTCAAGTTAGGTTATGGTAACAAAGGACTCTCAAGGCTCTGTCTTTGTTAGAAAAAAAAGCATTGTTTTTTGTTGCTATTATATGCTCATTGGGGATTGACTACAGTTCTGCTCTCTGCCATTTTCACTCCAAGACTCAGGATGATAGGTCACATTCTATCAGTATATTATCAAACTTATGAAAGGAAAAAGAACAGAGGTAAAAGGGTAAGATAGCTTTTAAATCTGCTTGGAAGATCACACATCACTTCCCTTCTTAGTTAATTGACCAATCAAATCATGCGGTCTAACCCAACGTCTGTGGGATGAGGAATATACTACTACTAAGGGTTGCAGGGGATATGCCATAAGAAGTGGCTTGACAGGAAGGGATCTCAGATATTTGAAATAATTGTGACTGAAACCACAAATAAAATACATTTTATATGACCCAGTATATTCATGCTCACATAAGTCAGTATGGAGAACAGAGTAGGGTCTCACATAAGTCAGTGCGGAGAACAGAGTAGGGTCTCAACAAATATTTGCTGAATGGATACATGAATGAATATGTTCATTACTTTGTGATATACTCTGATATTTGTAGTCTATTCTATTTTCTATTCTGTTTAATTTTGTAAAGTGCCATTCATGTCCTACTAAACTGATTTCATGACCTACAGTTTAGAAACACTGATTAGCGAAATATAAGACCATGAAAGCAATATTATTTTTAATTCTGGAATTCCTTTTCTCCATGAAAACATAATGAATGTTTATTAAACATCTTAGATGTGCTAGGTATGCGTTAGCATTGGCGTTATGAAATCATTATAAAGTAATCAGGCATCTAAGAAGCCAAAGGTCAATAACTCCACAACTGACATATAGGAAACACCTGGAGATAGTTCCTATAACAGAGGTGTAAAAACTGAGGGAGACTGTAAAGATTTCCCCAAGCTGGTGATGCTCAAACTAAGTCATGATAATGAATAATAGGGTTTTGAAACATAAGAAAGACCTGCGTAACAAAACTCTCAATGGCATGAAAGTTTATGTAAGTTTAAAGAAAGCCAAATGGTCTAAGAGAAAAGTGGCCAGAAATACTGATTGGAAAGCGAGGGCCCGCCATGACCAACTAGGTATGTCAGGAATCTCTGGTCTAATTCTGCCCTTTTAAAAAAAGCAAAAGAAAAGAGAGCAGAAAAGTTGTGGAAATTAGTTTTATTTCATGAACAGATCCAAGTGAAGGTTAACAAATTCTCTATGCCATGTATTTACTACATGTGCTTTCCAAGTATACTGGGCTGATTTTTGCTCTTTAATGTCTCTCATTTGAGGTGTACCTGTACTAGTTATATAGCTGTAAAAGAAACGCCTCAACTTCCTTATCAACGTAAGTGAATTCATAATACTTTCTATTTCCTTTGGGAAATATGTTTGGCAACGTGTAAAAAAAAAAAAAGAGGGTGTAATGTTTTAATCACATAAGGCCTCAAAGGATAAGCCAAGAATGTTGAGGGAAAGATCTCTGTATTTCTGGGTTTTCTCTCATGTTTGCAAGATAATTGCTGTACCTTTACTTAAAACAATCATATATTAGGCAGGAAGAAGGAAAAAAAGACAAAGAAACAAGTTTACATAAGCATTCCAGACTTTTCCAGAATCCCCAGCTGACTTCCACTCACACCTTAATGATATAGATCATACTCACATGATGTGGCTACTTCTAGCTGCAAAGGAGGCTGGGAAAAATTTTCGAACTGTCATAGTGCTAGCTTGAATAAGATTAGAGTTCCTGATAAAGAGGAAGAGGGAATTAAAACTGACACGTCCCCCTACACACAAGGTTGTTGAGGAAATAAAATGAGAATATAGAGTGTATAAGGACTTAAGAAATTTCAAATAATCATGAGCATATAAAATATTATTTAGAAAAAAAGTAAGAAACATACAAAGTTAAGCCTAGCTAACTCGCTGTTTCTGACCTAAAAATGCTTGGAAATTCCAGCAGGCGACAAACACACACACACAATCATTCATACATGTAGGTGCTGCATTAATGTATAAACATTTAATCATCTACATGTATATGCCTACATATATTATTTACAGATAATTCATGAGTTTATAATTGTTTCGCACATTAATAGATATACCCAATGTAGTAGTATGCAAACAATAAAATTACTGAGATATCAAAGATAGCACTTTTCTCTTAATTTTATGCTACTAAAGACTCAAAATCTTCTACAATGTGATATTATGAATTTATTTCAGGACCTCCCACTAAAGTGCTTATCATTTAATATATGGTATTTTATCTTTTCCAAGGATAACTTCTAACTGAAAACTTGGAATATACAGATTAATGGTGTGGGAGGCAGATACATACATTCACCACAAAATTTACAGGCAGTTTGCAAAGCTCACAGAGTGGAAAATGTAAGTAATGTTTAGGGGAGTTGGTTTATTGGACAGAGCAAGGCGTTCCTCGGTGGGGTGTGCAGACCATTCCGGCATTGCGCAAAGCTGTAAAAGGTATCAATGTTCTGTGCTCTGTAAAAGCCAAATTCACCTAATGCACTTTGGATTTTAAATTTTACTGTTATCTGGATCACTCTCTCTGTGAGAACTTTGAAGATGGCTAGCTTGCCTTGCTACTCAAAGTGTAGTTCTTAGACTGCAACTTTCATATTTCCTGGGAGCTTGTTAGAAATGCAGAATTTCAGGCTTTCCCCCAGACTTCATCAAAATCTGCATTTTAATGAGATCCCTGGGTGATTCCTATGGACATAAGGGTTGTGAGCAATGGTTTAAGGTAATTTGAGCCCTAGTGATCTTAGCTTGCTGCCTAGTATTGGCAAATGGTTTGTATAGAAATACACCATTCATAAAATGTGTTGTGTTTCAGGTTAGCCAAAATAGTCTGTCTACCTTGTTTCTTAGTTTGTGCTTAATTTTATTTTTTCCTACTTAATTGAAGTTAAATCTCTCTTTTTTTTAGAGCAAAAATAATTTGTTAAGTTTAATGACCTATAAAAATAAGTAGTAATATAGGTTCATATCAGTTCTGAACCACGCTGATGGTCTCCTTGGAACTAGCCATCTCTGAATCTTCATTTAAAATGAGCAGGGTGCTGGAGGTAACGCGTGAGTCTCGACCCCAGACTCTGGTGAGCCTTGGAAAAAGGGTCAGAGCGTGTGTCGGTAAAACTTTAAATCAGCTTTTCCTCTGGGACCCACACACGGCACACACATGGCAAAGCCATTCCTCTAAAATGTTTAGTTGTTTTTTAGAAGGCTTAACTAATATGGTATTTCTTAATTATTGCTTTATATAGTAGCCCATGCTATTGATAGGTTTGAATAATACTCTTTATAGTTTATTAAGAGCAAATCTGTTTTCTTGCACATAAAGGAACAGCTCATTAATACCTCATTGTGTAATGACTTCTGCACTGTTGTTGTCTTTTTTTTTTTTAAGTTAAAAGAATCAGGTGAGTTTAATTTTAGTGACTTTTTTTTTTTGAGAGGGCATCTCTCATATTTATTGATCAAATGGTTGTTAACAACAATAAAATTCTGTATAGGGGGGTCAATGCTCAATGCACAACCATTAATCCATCTCAAGCCTAATTCTCGTCAGTCTCCAATCTTCTGAAGCATAACGAACAAGTTCTTACATGGTGAACGAATTCTTACATAGTGAATAAGTTCTTACATGGTGAACAGTACAAGGGCAGTCATCACAGAAACTTTCGGTTTTGATCACGCATTATGAATTATAAACAATCAGGTCAGATATGAATATTTGTTTGATTTTTATACTTGATTTATATGTGGATCCCACATTTCTCCCTTTATTATTATTATTATTTTTATTTTTAATAAAATGCTGAAGTGGTAGGTAGATGCAAGATAAAGTTAGAAAACATACTTTAGTGTTGTAAGAGAGCAATTGTAGATGATCAGGTGTGTGCCTGTAGACTATGTGTTAATCCAAGCTAGACAAGGGCAATAAAACATCCACGGATGCAGAAGCTTTCTCTCAGAACAGGGGGGGTGAAGTTCTAAGCCTCACCACTGTTGATCCCCAATTTCTCACCTGATGGCCCCCCTGCGACTGTGCCTGTCTTAGGTTGTTCCTCCCTTGAGGAATCTTACCCGTCTCTGGCTAACCAGTCATCTTCCAGGGCCATACAGGGAGATGTAAAGTTGGTAAGTGAGAGAGAAGCCATATTGTTTGAAAAGGGTAGCTTTTTACTTCTTTGCAGATTTATGCCCTGTGGCTTCTATGCCCAGCCCTTGTCTCGAGGTATCTTTACCACCTGGAGGAATTAATGATGCTCGGTAAATTCAATATGAGGCATGAATTCTATTTAAGGGTTGTAATTAGGAAGGAAGAAGAAAAGCTATAGAGGTAGCATATGGAAGAAAACATGGGAGGATTGATTATTTCTTTGACATATCTTCTTGTAGAGTACCTTAAGCATGTATAGGTTTTAAACTACTAACTAACTTGTGCACACATATTAACATATTAGGAATACAGTGACATAAACTAAGCAAATCTGTAATTACCAGCCATCTCCAGTGAAGCCAAGAAAACCAGTTAGGCACCCTAGGCATTTGTGAGAATTTGTGTATGATATGATGGATATTGTCCAACTGAACTTGAACAGTCTGAGAGAAATCAGACAAATTAAAGCAGCCCATTTCTGGGATCTGTTCACATCCCATATGTTCTTTTAACCGTAGATAGTCTATAGTCGTAAGATTTTGGAGTGCTACACCTTGCACCCCTCCCAACTCCTGGTTGAGTTCCAACAGTACAGATCTGGTCAAATTCGTTGTCTCACTGTATGCACATGCCAGCCTAGACATCTCCCTCCTCATTCCAGTGGCAAGTCCAGAAACAGTGGGATGGACGCAGCCACAACCGCAGCATCGCCCGGATCCCTGTGGAGGCTTTTTGATGATCATCCCCCGGCACGAGTCCTCCAGAGAGTGCTGATGCCGGAAGCTCCTCCTCATATCGTATCTTAGTTCATTTTCTGGGTAGCCAAGCTAGGCCTTGATCTTCTGCATAGAAACAAACAGACCCTCTGCCCACACTTTGACATGCCCTCTATACTACTGTGTAGAACTCATTGGAGGTCAGCACACAGGAACTGCTTTTTTTTATTTTTTATTTTTTATTTTTATTAAGATATAGGAATATTATCAGAAAAAAGTACCTCCAGAGCCAATCATCTGACACCCTTTAAGTGATCAAAATTAAGGATATTTAAAGCATGCGTTAATCTTTGATTTACCAATAGTTTTATCCTATCAAGGAGTAATCCCACTTTTCTTTCTTCCTTTCTTTTTTTTTCTTTAATCTTTAATTTACACTTACATGAAGAATACTATGTTTACTATGCTCTCCCCTATACCATGTCCCCCCTAAAAACCACATTGCAGTCACTGTCCATCAGCATAGCAAAATGTTGTAGAATCACTACTTGTCCTCTCTGTGTTGTACAGCCCTCCCTCCACTTTCTCCCTCCCCCCCATGCATGCTAATCTTAATACCCCCTTTCTTCTTCCCCACCTTATCCCTCCCTGCCCACCCATCCTCCCTAGTTCCTTTCCCTTTGGTACCTGTTAGTCCATTTTTGGATTCTGTAATTCTACTGCTGTTTTGTTCCTTCAGTTTTTCCTTTGTTCTTATACTCCTCATATGAGTGAAATCATTTGGTATTTCTCTTTCTCCGCTTGGCTTATTTCACTGAGCATAATACTTTCCAGTTGCATCCATGTTGCTGCAAATGGTAGGATTTTCCCTCTTTTTATGGCTGAGTAGTATTCCATTGTGTATATGTACCACTTCTTCTTTATCCATTTATCTACCAATGGACATTTAGGTTGCTTCCAATTTTTGGATATTGTAAATAGTGCTGTGATAAACATAGGGGTGCATCTGTCTTTCTCAAACTTGATTGCTGCATTCTTAGGGTAAATTCCTAGGAGTGGAATTCCTGGGTCAAATGGTAGGTCTGTTTTGAGCATTTTGATGAACCTCCATACTGCTTTCCACAATGGTTGGACTAATTTACATTCCCACCAGCAGTGTAGGAGGGTTCCCCTTTCTCCACAGCCTCACCAACATTTGTTGTTGTTTGTCTTTTGGATGGCAGCCTTCCTTACTGGTGTGAGGTGATACCTCATTGTAGTTTTGATTTGCATTTCACTGATAATTAGCGATGTGGAGCATCTTTTCATGTGTCTGTTGGCCATCTGTTTTTCTTTTTTCGAGAACTGTCTGTTCAGTTCCTCTGCCTATTTTTTAATTGGATTATTTGATTTTTGTTTGCTGAGGTGTGTGAGCTCTTTATATATTCTGGATGTCAAGCCTTTATCGGATCTGTCATTTTCAAATATATTCTCCCATACTGTAGGGTTCCTTTTTGTTCTATTGATGCTGTCTTTCGCTGTACAGAAGCTTTTCAGCTTAATGTAGTCCCACTTGCTCATTTTTGCTGTTGTTTTCCTTGCCCTGGGAGATATGTTCAAGAAGAGGTCACTCATGTTTACATCTAAGAGGTGTTTGCCTATGTTTTTTTCCAAGAGTTTAATGGTTTCATGACTTACATTCAGGTCTTTGATCCATTTTGAATTTACTTTTGTGTATGGGGTTAGACAGTGATCCCATTTCATTCTCTTACATGTAGCTGTCCAGTTTTGCCAGCACCATCTGTTGAAGAGACTGTCATTTCCCCATTGTATGTCCACGGCTCCTTTATCGAATATTAATTGACCATATATGTTTGGGTTAATTTCTGGAGTCTCTAATCTGTTCCACTGGTCTGTGGCTCTGTTCTTGTGCCAGTACCAAATTGTCTTGATTACTATGGCTTTGTAGTAGAGCCTGAAGTTGGGGAGTGAGATCCCCCCTACTTTATTCTTCTTTTTCACGATTGCTTTGGCTATTTGGGGTCTTTGGTGTTTCCATATGAATTTTTGAATTATTTGTTCCAGTTCATTGAAGAATGTTGCTGGTAGTTTCATAGGGATTGCATCAAATCTGTATATTGCTTTGGGCAGCATGGCCATTTTGATGATATTAATTCTTCCTAGCCATGAGCATGGTACGAGTTTCCATTTGGTAGTGTCCCCTTTAATTTCTCTTAAGAGTGACTTGTAGTTTTCAGGGTATAGGTCTTTCACTTCTTTGGTTAGATTTATTCCTAGGTATTTTATTCTTTTTGATGCAATTGTGAATGGAATTGTTTTCCTGATTTCTTTTTCTATTGGTTCATTGTTAGTGTATAGGAAAGCTACAGATTTCTGTGTGTTAATTTTGTATCCTGCAACTTTGCTGAATTCCGATATCAGTTCTAGTAGTTTTGGAGCGGAGTCTTTAGGGTTTTTCATGTACAGTATCATAACATCTGCAAATAGTGACAGTTTAACTTCTTCTTTACCAATCTGGATTCCTTGTATTTCTTTGTTTTGTCTGATTGCCGTGGCTAGGACCTCCAGTACTATGTTAAATAACAGTGGGGAGAGTGGGCATCCCTGTCTGGTTCCCCATCTCAGAGGAAATACTTTCAGCTTCTCACTGTTCAGTATAATGTTGGCTGTGGGTTTATCATATATGGCCTTTATTATGTTGAGGTACTTGCCATCTATTCCCATTTTGCTGAAAGTTTTTATCATGAATGGATGTTGAATTTTGTCAAATGCTTTTTAAGCATCTACGGAGATGATCATGTGGTTTTTGTCTTTCTTTTTGTTGATGTGGTGGATGATGTTGATGGATTTTCGAATGTTGTACCACCCTTGCGTCCCTGAGATGAATCCCACTTGGTCATGGTGTATGATCCTTTTGATATACTGTTGAATTTTGTTTGCTAATATTTTATTGAATATTTTTGCATCTATGTTCATCAGGGATATTGGTCTGTAATTTTCTTTTTTGGTGGGATCTTTGCCTGGTTTTGGTATTAGGGTGATGTTGGCTTCATAGAATGAGTTTGGGAATATTCCCGCCTCTTCTATTTTTTGGAACACTTTAAGGAGAATGGGTATTATGTCTTCTCTGTGTGTCTGATAAAATTCCATGGTAAATCCGTCCAGCCCCGGGCTTTTGTTCTTGGGTAGTTTTTTGATTACCGTTTCAATTTCTTTGCTCGTAATTGGTTTGTTTAACTTTTGTGTTTCTTCCTTGGTCAGTCTTGGGAGATTGTATTTTTCTAGGAAGTTGTCCATTTATTCTAGGTTTTCCAGCTTGTTGGCATATAGGTTTTCATAGTAGTCTTTAATAATTCTTTGTATTTCTGTGGAGTCTGTCATGATTATTCCGTTCTCATTTCTGATGCTGTTGATTTGTGTTGATTCTCTTTTTCTCTTAATAAGTTTGGCTAGAGGCTTATCTATTTTGTTTATTTTCTCAAAGAACCAGCTCTTGGTTTCATTGATTTTTGCTATTGTTTTATTCTTCTCAATTTTGTTTATTTCTTCTCTGATCTTTATTATGTCCCTCCTTCTGCTGACTTTAGGCCTCATTTGTTCCTCCTTTTCCAGTTTTGATAATTGTGATGTTAGACTATTCATTTGGGATTGTTCTTCCTTCTTCAAGTGTGCCTGGATCGCTATATACTTTCCTCTTAAGACTGCTTTCGCTGCGTCCCGCAGAAGTTGGGGCTTTTTGTTGTTGTTGTCATTTGTTTCTATATATTCCTTGATCTCTATTTTGATTTGTTCATTTATCCATTGATTATTTAGAAGCATGTTGTTAAGCCTCCATGTGTTTGTGAGCCTTTTTGTTTTCTTTGTAGTATTTATCTCTAGTTTTATACCTTTGTGGTCTGAAAAATTGGTTGGTAGAATTTCAATATTTTGGAATTTACTGAGGCTCTTTTTGTGAGCTAGTATGTGGTCTATTCTGGAGAATGTTCCATGTGCACTTGAGAAGAATGTATATCCTGTTGCTTTTGGATGTAGAGTTCTATAGATGTCTATTAGGCCCATCTGTTCTAGGGTGTTGTTCAGTGCCTGTGTGTCCTTACTTATTTTCTGCCCGGTAGATCTATCCTTTAGGGTGAGTGGTGTGTTGAAGTCTCCTAAAATGAATGCATTGCAGTCTATTTCCCTCTTTAGTTCTGTTAGTATTTGTTTCACAAATGCTGGTGCTCCTGTGTTGGGTGCATATATATTTAGAATGGTTATATCCTCTTGTTGGACTAAGCCCTTTATCATTATGTAGTGTCCTTATTTATCTCTTGTTACTTTCTTTGTTTTGAAGTCTATTTTGTCTGATATTAGTACTGCAACCCCTGCTTTCTTCTCACGGTTATTTGCCTGAAATATATTTTTCCATCCCTTGACTTTTAGTCTGTGCTTGTCTTTGGGTTTGAGGTGAGTTTCTTGTAAGCAGCATATAGATGGGTCTTGCTTTTTTATCCATTCTATTACTCTGTGTCGTTTGATTGGTGCATTAAGTCCATTTACATTTAGGGTGACTATTGAGAGATATGTACTTATTGCCATTGCAGGCTTTAGATTTGTGGTTACCAAAGGTTCAAGGTTAGCTTCTTTAGTATCTTACTACCTAACTTAGCTTGCTTATTGAGCTGTTATATACACTGTCTGGAGATTCTTTTCTTCTCTCCCTTCTTATTCCTCCTCCATTCTTCATATGTTGGGTATCTTGTTCTGTGCTCTTTCTAGGAGTGCTCCCCTCTAGAGCAGTCCCTGTAGGATGCCCTGTAGAGGTGGTTTGTGGGAAGCAAATTCCCTCAGCTTTTGCTTGTCTAGAAATTGTTTAATCCCGCCATCATATTTAAATGATAGTCATGCTGGATACACTATCCTTGGTTCAAGGCCCTTCTGTTTCATTGCATTAAATATATCATGCCATTCCTTCTGGCCTGTAGGGTTTCTGTCGAGAAGTCTGATGTTAGCCTGATGGGTTTTACTTTATAGGTGACCTTTTTCTCTCTAGCTGCCTTTAAAACTCTTTCCTTGTCCTTGATCCTTGCCATTTTAATTATTATGTGTCTTGGTGTTGTCTTCCTTGGATCCTTTCTGTTGAGTGTTCTGTGTATTTCCGTGGTCTGTTCGATTATTTCCTCCCCCAGTTTGGGGAAGTTTTCAGCAATTATTTCTTCAAAGAGACTTTCTATCCCGTTTCCTCTTTCTTCTTCTTCTGGTACCCCTATAATACGAATATTATTCCTTTTGGATTGGTCACATAATTGTCTTAGTGTTGTTTCGTTCCTGGAGATCCTTTTATCTCTCTCTATGTCAGCTTCTATACATTCCTGTTCTCTGGTTTCTATTCCTTCAATGACCTCTTGCATCTCATCCATTCTGCTTATAAATCCTTCCAGGGTTTGTTTCACTTCTGTGATCTCCTTCCTGACATCTGTGATCTCCCTCTGAACTTCATCCCAGAGCTCTTGCATTTTTCTCTGCATCTCATCCCATTGCTCTTGCATTTTTCTCTGCGTCTCTGTCAGCATGTTCATGATTTTTATTTTGAAATCTTTTTCAGGAAGACTGGTTAGGTCTGTCTCCTTCTCAGGTGTTGTCTCTGTGATCTTTGTCTGCCTGTAGTTTTGCCTTTTCATGGTGATAGAGATAGTTTGTAGAGCTGGTACGAGTGACAGCTGGGAGAGCTTTCCTTCTTGTTGGTTTGTGGCCTACCTCTCCTGGGACAATAGCGACCTCTAGTGGCTTATGCTTGGCAGCTGTGCGCAGACAGGGCTTCAGCTACCTGCCCGGTTGTTTTGGAGTTTATCTCTGCTGTTGCTGTGGGCGTGGCCTGGCTGGGGCTGTTCCTCCAAAATGGTGGAGCCCTGTTGGAGGGGGAGCGGCCGGAAGGCTATTTATCTCTGTAAGGGGCCTCTGTGCTCCCTGTTGCCCAGGGGGTTAGAGTGCCCAGAGATCCCCAGATTCCCTGCCTCTGGGCTAAGTGTCCTGTCCTGCCCCTTTAAGACTTCCAAAAAGCACTCTCCAAACCAAAACAACAACAGCAACAATGAAAGAGAGAAAAAAAAAGGGAAAAACGCGTGATTTTCTTTGTCCTCAGGCGCCACTCTCAGGCACCCACTCACCGGTCTTGCTACCCTGTTTCCCTAGTATTGGGGTCCCTGTCCCTTTAAGGCTTCCAAAAAGCACTTGACAAAAAAAAAAAAAACCGCTCCCGTTTGTTTGTTCTCCAGCATCAGCCTCAGGCATCCACTCACCGGTCCTGCCGCCCTGTTTCCCTAGTGTACAGGACCCCACACATGCACTGTGTCAGCGCTCTGGTCCGGAATCCTGGGGCTGGGTGTTCAGCAGTCCTGGGCTCTCTCTCCCTCCCTGCTGACTCCTCTCCACCCACCAGGGGCCGGGGGGAGGGGTGCTCGGGTCCCGCTGGGCCAGGGCTTGTATCTTACCCCCTTCACGAGGCGCTGGGTTCTTGCAGGTGTGGATGTAGTCTGGATGTTGTCCTGTGTCCTCTGGTCTCTATTTTAGGAAGAGTTGTCTTTGTTATACTTTTTATAGATATATGTGGTTTGGGGAGGATATTTCCACTGCTCCACTCACGCCACCATCCTGGCTTTGCCTGTGTGAAGTTAAGTCTCTTTTTAAATGCTGGGAGGTCTCTGTGCATTTTTCCTAGTAACATTTTCTTTAAAACATAGAATTTCTGTTTTATTTTGAAGCATCAGATCCATCACCTTAGTTCCTATTAGATTTCTGTCTGCTTGAAAATATTGATGTATAAATCCTTTTCTCTGTGGAATGATCAGTGATTTGGTACATATATTTTTTTCTGGGTTGGAAATTCACTTTTATGTTACTGAATTAGTAAAGTGTTCAAATGTTTTCCTCTGAATTCTGTGAATCATCGTTAACCCCTTGGCTCTAAAGGCTAACATAATATACTATCATATAATTCAGGAGTTTGATAGAGAAAGTTGACATTTTCTGGGGGAAGAAGAATACTTACAAAATTAACACATTTATAAGAGTTTAAACAAGTCCCTGTGAGGCAGGTGATCTCACCCTGGCTGCATGTGAGAATTATCCAGGAAGCTTTAAGAAAGCCTAGGATTGGATCCTTTCCCCAGAGACTCTAGTTTAACCTAATTTTGTTTCCATGTGCCAGTGTTTTAAAAACTCTGCAAGTGGTGCAAACCAGGGAGTGAGAGTCACTGCAAAGCCAAGAGCAAACGTGCTTCACTGGGCACCCTGCTGACAGCACCTTCTTTCCTTAAGTAGTCTACTTATCCTGCATGCTAGAATGGTGGTTAAATCTGTCAGCTAGGTCCATCATGTTTAATTACATATCTTTAAGGATTACTGAAATGTTTGTTTTTTACCTGTATGAAGACAGCAAGAAGATTGAACAAAGGTCAGGAGATTACACTATGAAATAAATCACATGAAGTATTATAAATAACTAATTTAAAGTTAAATCTACATCCATTAAATGAAGAAGAATGTAAGGATAAATATATATGGCAATTTGCTCAAACCTGTTCTCAAGTAAAAGCAGAATATGAATACATAATCTCAGGTGAGCCTTGAAGACATAGATACAAAGTAGGCTAGTACAATAACCTATTTAAAAAGCTATTTAAAGTTTCATTCAGTTTTGCATTCTATTTCATGAATGTATTTCATAACATTTGACATATGAAATATGTATGTTCCACTTATTAGATAAAATTCAAAATGTAATTGATATCATAATATTAATATGTTTAAAATTTCACCAGAAAACTTCCATCAGAAGACTTCTCATCATCAACTTCCTCAGGTTAACTTGGAGATATAACAGATTTAACCTTTCAGCCCAATGCCATATACCATTATATGTTTGTTCAAAGTATGAACATTATAGAGAGCATATTAGTCAGCTTGGGCTGTAACAAAATACCACAGACTGGATGACTTAAACAACAGAAATGTGTATTCTCACAGTTCTGAAGGCTGGACGTCCAAGGCCAGGATGCCAGCCTGGTTGGTTTCTGTGGCAAGTTCCCCTGCTTGGGCCACAAATGGCTGCCACTTTCTCTGTGGGCTCACATGGCCTTCTTTGGTGAGTATGCGTTGAGGGACAGCAAGCTGTCTTTATTATAAGGTCAATTATAGTAATATAATTAGTGGGGGTAATACAACTGGTATAAATATATACTGTAATATAAACAGTTATCAGTAATTAATGGGAGTCTTTCTTATAAGGCCAATAATCCTATCAGATCAGGACCTGACACTTATGACCTTATTTAACCTTTATCACTTTCTTAGAAGCCCCATCCCCAAATACAGCCACACTGATGATTAGGGTTTCAGCATATGAATTTGGGGAGGACACAAACATCCATAATGGAAGGTTTTCAATTTATCACATTCTTCTTCCTAACACAACATTTACAATATGCTGGAAATATATATATTTTTACTATGAATTGATGTAGGTATGTGAAAATTAGCAATAAATTTATACTAGAAATGAGAAAGAGGGGCATTAATTAAAAATAGTACATACTACAATCTCCTCTTTCCCACCTGCCTGCTACCTGAAATACTTTGTCAAAACATGTGCTGAAGCAGCGCATCCAGAATACCAAGAGTGAGGTTTGGGAGCCTCCTTCAAGAAAACTGAGAAGATGAAACTCATCCTAGGAAAGGATAAAGCATCTGGGAATGATGGTCTAGGTCCTGACTATCACTTCTTATATGACTTACAGTCCCACAAAAGCACTAAAAACAGTGAACCAGCCATTGTGCAGCTTTCATCTCAAATTTCCACAAGAAACTAACTTCTTATCTGGTGGAGTGTGTAGGAAATCTCTGGAGTGTCAATCATTCAACCGTACCCAGAGAATCAAGAACTAAAAGAGTGTATCAAAATTCCATCCTACAACCTTCCCCAAATAAACACAGTTGGGAGAGGAATACACATATTATTTATTTACTTATTTATTTGCTTATTTATTTATTTATTTATTTATTTATTTATTTGTATTAAGATATCATTGACATACAATCTCAAAGGTTTCACATGAGCAACATTGTGGTTATTACATTCACCCATATTAACAAGTCTCCCCCCCAACACCACATTGCAGTCACTGTCCATCAGTGTAGTAAGATGCTATGGAGTCACTACTTGTCTTCTCTGTGCTATACTGCCTTCCCCACCAACCTACATTATGTGTGCTAATCATAATGTCCCTTAATCCCCTTTGCCCTCCCTCCCCACACACCCTCCCAAACCCCTTCCCTTTGGTAACCTGTAGTCTCTTCTTGGAGTTTGTGAGTCTGCTTCTGTTCTGTTTCTTCAGTTTTGCTTTGTTATTATACTCTACAAATGAGTGAAATCATTTGGTATTTGTCTTTGTCCACCTGGCTTATTTCACTGAACATAATACCCTCTAACTCCATCCACATTGTTGCAAATGGTAGGATTTGTTTTCTTCTTATGGCTGAATAATATACCATTGTGTATGTGTACCTCATCAGTATCTATTTATCTACTGATGGACACTTAGGTTGCTTCCATATCTTGCTATTGTAAATAGTGCTGCAATAAACATAAAGGTCTGTGATCTTGTTTTCTTCAGGTAAATTCCTAGGAGTAGAATTCCCCAGTCAAATGATATTTCTATTTTTAGTTTTCTGAGGAACCTCCATATTGCTTTCCACAGTGGTTGAACTAATTTACATTCCCACCAACAGTATAGGCAGGTTCCCCTGTCTCTGCATCCTCACCAGCATTTAATTCACATTTCCCTGATAATTAGTGCTGTGGAGCATCTTCTTCTTTGGAGTGCCTATTGGCCATCTGAATTTCTTCTTTGGAGAAATGTGTTTTCAGATCCTCTGCCCATTTTTCAATCAGGTTATTTGTTTTTTCGGTGTTGAGGCATGTGAATTCTTTATATATTTTAGATGTTAACCCCTTATCAGATATGTTGTTTATGAATATATTCTCCCATACTGTGGGATGTCTTTTTGTTCTGCTGATGGTCTCCTTTGCTATACAGTTGCTTTTTAGTTTGGTGTAGTCCCATTTGCTAATTTTTGCTTTTGTTTCCCTTGCCTGAGATGTGTTCAGGAAAAAACTGCCCCTGTTTATATTCAAGAGACTTTTGCCTATGTTTTCGTCTATGAGCTTTATGGTTTCATGACTTACATTCAGGTCTTTTATCCATTTCAAGTTTACTTTTGTGTATGAGTTAGACAATAATCCAGTTTCATTCTCTTACATATAGCTATCCAGTTTTGCCAACCCCAGTTATTGAAGAGGTTGATTTCTCCATTCTATATCCATGGCTTCTTTATCATATATTAATTGGCCACATATATGTGGCTTTATATTTGGGCTCTGTATTCTGTTCCATTGATCTATGGGTCTATTTTTGTGCCAGTACAAAATTCTCTTGATTACTGTAGCTTTTCAGTAGAGCTTGAATTTGGGGAGCATAATCCCCCTGGCTTTATTCTTCCTTCTCAGGATTGCTTTGGCTATTCAGGGTCTTTTGTGGTTCCATATGAATTTTAGAACTATTTGTTCAAGTTCATTGAAGAATGCTGTTGGTATTTTGATAGGGATTACATTGAATCTGTAGATTACTTAGGCAGGATGGCCATTTTGTCAATATTAATTCTTCCTACTCATGAGCATGGGATGTATTTCCATTTATTGGTGTCTTCTTTAATTTCTCCCAAGAGTGTCTTGTAGTTTTCAGGGTGTAGGTCTTTCACTTCTTTTATTAGATTTATTCCTAGGTATTTTATTATTTTTGTTTGTGAATGGAATTGTTTTCCTGATTTCTCTTGCTGCTAGTTCATTGTTAGTATATAGGAATACAACATTTTTATGTGTATTAATTTTGTATCCTGCAACTTTGCTGAATTTAGACATAAATTCTAGTAGTTTTGGAGTGGATTCTTCAGGTTTTTTATGTTTAATATCATGTCATCTGCAAACAGTGACAGTTTAACTTCTTCCTTGCCAATCTGGATGCCTTTTATTTCTTTGTGTTGTCTGATTGCTGTGGCTAGGACCTCCAGTATTATGTTGAATAAAAGTGGGGAGAGTGGGCATCCTTGTCTTGTTCCCTATCTTAGAGGAAAACCTTTCAGCTTTCACTGTTAAGTATGATGTTGTCTATGAGTTTGTCTTTTATGTGCTTTATTATGTTGAAGTACTTGCCCTCTATACCCATTTTGTTGAGATTATTTATTAGGAATGGATGCTGAATGGTTAAGTGCTTTTTCAGCATCTCTGGAGATGATCATGTGATTTTTGTCCTTCTTTTTGTTGATATAGAGGATGATGTTGATGGATTTTCGGAAATTGAACCATCCTTGTATTCCTGGAATAAATCTCACTTGATCATGATGTATGATCTCTTTGATGTTTTTTGAATTCAATTTGCTAATATTTTGTTGAATACTTTTGCATGCATGTTCATCAGGAATATTGGTCTGTAATTTTCTTTTTTTGTGATGTCTTTGCCTGGTTTTGGATTAGAGTGATGCTGGCTTCATAGAATGATTTTGGAAGTATTCTCTCCTCTTCTGCTTTTTGGAAAACCTTAAGGAGGATGAGTATTAGGTCTTCTCTAAATACAGCTGTGAAGCCATCTGGTCTAGGAGTTTCATTCTTGGGTAGTTTTTTTGATAACTGATTCAATTTCATTGTTGATAACTGGTCTGTTCAGATTTTTCTTTCTTTGTTGTCTTGGAAGGTTATATTAGAAAGTTGTCCATTTCTTCTAGAATATCCAATTTTTTAGCATATAATTTTTCAGAGTATTCTCTAAAAATTGTTTGTATTTCTGTGGTGTCCATAGTGATTTTTTCCTTTCTCATTTCTGATTCTGTTTATGTGTGTAGACTCTTTTTCTTGATAAGTCTGGCTAAGGGCTTATCTATTTTGTTAATTTTCTTGAAGAAACAGTGCCCGTTTTCATTGATTTTTTCTATTATTTTATTCTTCTCAATTTTATTTATTTCTTCTCTGATCTTTATTATATCCCTCCTTCTGCTGACTTTGGGCCTCATTTATTCTTCGTTTTGTAGTTTTATTAATTGCGAGTTTAGACTGTTGATATGGAATTGTTCTCCTTTCTTGAGTTAAGTCTGTAATCCTATGTACTTTCCTCTTAGAACCACCTTTGCAGAATCCCACCAATTTTGAGGTTTTGGGTTGTTGTTTTCATTTATCTCCTTATATTGCTTGATTTCTGTTTTAATTTTGTCATTGACCCATTGATTATTTAGGATCATGTTGTTAAGTCTTTGTGTGTTTTGGGCTTTTTCATTTCTTTGCACAGTTTATTCCTGGTTTCACCCCTTTGTGGTCTGAGAAGCTGGTTAGTACCGTTTAAATCCTTCTGAATTTACTGAGGCTCATTTTGTGTCCTAGTATATGATCTATTCTGGAAAATGTTCCATGTGCACTTGACAAAAATGTGTATCCTGCTGCTTTTGGGTGGAGTGCTCTGTAGATATCTGTTAGGTCCATCTGTTTTAATGTGTGGTTTAGTGCCTCTGTCTCCTTCCTTATTTTCTGTCTGGTTGATCTGTTCTTTGGAGTGAGTGGTGTGTTGAAGTCTGCTAAAATGAATGCATTGCATTCTATTTCCCCATTTAATTCTGTTAGTATTTTTTTCACATATTTAGGTGTTCCTATATTGAGTTCAAAGATATTTATAACTGTTATATCTGCTTGTTGTACTGATCCTTTTATCATTAGGCAATGTCCTTTTTGTCTCTTGTTACTTTCTTTGTTTTGAAGTCTGTTTTGTCTGATATAATTACTGCAACTCCTGTTGTTTTTTCTCCCTATTATTTTCATGAAATACCTTTTTCCATGCCTTCACTTTTAGTCTGTGTATATATTATGCATTTGAAGTAGGTCTCTTATAGGCAGCCTATTAAATGGGTCATGTTTTTTAATCCATTCTGTAATTCTATGTCTTTTCATTGGTGCATTCAATCCATTTACATTTAAAGTGATTATCAATAGATATGTATTTACTGCCATTGCAGGCTTCAGAACCTGTGGTTACCAAAGGTTCAAGGGAAGCTTCTTTACTATCTAACAATCTAAGTTAACTCACTTATTATGCTCTTACAAACACAATCTAAAGGTTCTTTTTTTTTTCCTCCTTTTTCCTCCCCTTTTTTTTATTCCTCTTTCACTCTTTATATGTTAGGTGTTATATTCTGTACTCTTTGTGTATCCCTTGACTGACTTTGTGGGTAGTTGATTTAATTTTGCTTATTTAGTTATTAATTATTCCATTTCCTTTACTGTGGTTTTATTTTCTCTAGTGACAGCTATTTAGCCTTAGGAGTACTTGCAGCTATAGCAGTCTCTTCAAAATACACTGTAGAGGTGGTTTGTGGGAGGTAAATTCCCTAAACTTTTTTTTATCTGGAAATTGCTTAATCCTTCCTTAACATTTAAATGATAATCTTTCTGCATAGAGTATTCTTGGTTGGAGGCCCTTCTGTTTCATTTCATTAAATATATCATGCCAATCCCTTCTGGCCTGTAATGTTTCTGCTGACAAGTCTGATGATAGCCTGATGGATTTTCCTTTGTAGGTAGGTGTTCTTTTATTCTCTCTCTAGCTGCTTTTAATACTCCAGCCTTGTCCTTGATCTTTGCCTTTTTAATATTATATGTCTTAGTGTTGTCTTCCTTGGGTCCCTTGTGTTGGGAGATCTGTGCACCTCCATGGCCTGAGAGACTATTTCCTTCCCCAGATTGGGGGTTTTCTGCAGTTATTTCCTCAAAGAGACTTTCTGTCTCTTTCTTTCTCTCTTCTTGTTCTGGTACTCATATAATGTGAATATCATTCCATTTGAATTGGTCACACAGTTCTTTCAATATTCTTTAATTCCTAGAGATCATTTTTCCTCTCTGTGCCTCAGCTTCTTTTTATTGCTATTCTCTAATTTCTATTTCATTTACCATCTTCTCTACCTCATCTAATCTTTTAAATCCTTCCATTGTGGGTTTTATTTCAGATACTATGTTTTTCAAAGTTTCTATCTCTTTCTTGAAGTCCTCCCTGAGGTCTTGTCTATTTTTTTATACCTCCATAAGCATGTTTATTATTTTTATTTTGAAATATTCATTAGGAAGATTGGTGATTTCAGTTTCACTTAGTCCTTTTTCTGATGTTTGAGGGATTTTGGTTTGTACCAGGTTCTTTTGCCGTTTCATATTCCTAATGATTACTATGGAATAATAACTTTTTGTCAATGGCGCCCTCTAGTGCCAGAAGCTCTACTCTCTGGAGCTGTTCAGCCCCTGGTGTGATGGTGGGGATCACAAGTTCACAGTGCTTGTGCCAGCCAGGAGGAAAGAGCTCTTTCCTGCTTCCTGGCTGCAATGCCTGCCTCCACTGCCAGTGCCAGTGTGTTAAGTGCCAGGGATGAGCTTCTATGCTACGCTCCTGTAGCTGCTGTAGGCGGGGCCTCCCTCTGGCTGTCCTGGTGCAATGGCAGGGGCAGCAGGCTTGCAAACTGATTCTGGCCAGGAGGAAGGAGCAGCAGGCTGCCTATAGTGGTGGGTGGGTCTTGCCTCTGCATTGCCAGCCAGCACATGAAACTTCTGGAAGTTCCCAACCTGCTGTGATGAGTGTGTTGGCACGATTTTGTCCACCTGTCTTTTCTTCTGAACAGCAAGCTCTGTGTAATCCTTGCCCCTTTAGCAGCGCTCTCACTGTTGGGAAGTCTTTTAAAGTGCCTGCTTTTCTTTTGTCCCAAAGTGGCTGGTTCTGTGTATCTGTTCTCCACAAGCAGCTGAAATTTCAGTCTCTATGAGTATTCCACCTTTCTTTGCTTTCTAACCCCTATAGTCTCCAAGGCACCATGTAATGTGGTGTCATACTCCCAGAGGAGATCTTCAGGGGTGGGTATTTAGTAGTCCTGGGCTTCTACTCCCTCCCTGCTCTGTTTCTCTTCCTCCTGCTGGTGAGCTGGAGTGGCAGGAGGTCTTGAATCCTGCTGGATTGCAGCTTTGCTACTTTACCCTTTTCCCCAATCCCCCACCAACGTCTTCCTTTTTCCCCCAGATGTAGGCCATCTGTTGCAATCTTCTTTCCAGTTGCTCTTTCAGGATTAGTTGTATTTGCTGTATTTTCATGTTATATGCCATCTTGCTTAATCCCAGGAATAAGCATTTTAAATAAGAAACTGCTTGTCTTTTGGTTTTGTTTATTACTACATTAGCCTTGAAGCAAAATACTTTTCACTTAAAAATGGTGACTAAAAAATAAAAAAAGGTAAGTGACTAACAAAAATGATAAGTGGTTAATAAAGGATTTTACAATCAAAAGCAGCGCAATGTCCACTTATGATATTACAGTTCTGTGGGGCTCTGAGTTAAGGTGGTTATTTATGCACTGCTGAAGTTGCCAGTTGATTTGGTGAAAACAAAGGTGTTGATTCATGCTCCAGTCTACTATTTTGCCTACTAGAGGTGTGGTCTTTGTAGTGTGCATCTGAGTGTTGCCTTACTGACCCCTACCCACTGTGGTCCCTTAAATACCAAGTTACACCAGCAAAAACTCACTTCTTGCCAATACAGCACCCCAATTATTTCATAGCTAAAGACTTTACATAACATCTTCACAGATACAATCCTTATAAACTAAACAAAATGTTCAAATTGGTGTTTTAACCAATTATAAAGAAATCCTGAAATTGTTAATGTCATACAAACATGAAATTTCTCTAACATTATCTAACATGGTGTATTCAGTTGATGTGTCTTGTACATAGGGAGAAAAGAACTCAGATTTAAAAAAGTTCTCTTCAGATCTTCTAGATAAAACCACAGTTTGGGAAGATGTGTCAGGTTTATCCTGACTTCAAGCAAGACCAGAGACTACCTTCGATTGAGAGGCAGAAACAGGGAAGGAATTCAATCCTAACTCCTTTGGTGTTTAGTGGATCAAGCAGCCGAGGGTGACCGAGGCAATGCCTGTACTGTGACCTTTCAGGGATCTCTTCGCAGGCTGATTTGTAACTGATGGCTGGTTCATAGATCTGTTTCTGGTGTCCGGACAACTACAAATTCAAAATAAGAGGCTTAATTCTGGCTGTTGAAAGTAAGGAAAGAGATTTCCCCCCCTTCTTTTTTTTTTTTTAGAACTCGTATTTTAGAAAAGCTTTGTAAGTACCATCTCCTCTCTTTAAAATGTAAATAAGTCCTTTAGAAAAGATAGGCCTTCTGTCAGCTTTATGACCTAGAAATGTCAATTTTCAAGAACCTAAGAAACATCTCTTTGAACAGTAAATATCTAGGGAGATAGCACCCACATGTCTCTCAGGTTCTGTGGGAGGATAAAAGTCTAACTTTGGTGTATACTTGCCCTAAATTGCAAAGCTACTCCTGTCACGAAAATAATAGAAGTGTGGTTTTCCTCTGGATAAAGCCAATTAACACAGGTGGCCACCCCAACTACCAGGTAAAGTTAGGATGAACTATGCATGACAAATGGTGCTGTCAAGCCCTCTTACTTGAGGATTAGTTACTGTCTACTTTGAAAATGTGTGTAATAGGTTGTATCTGCTTGGCTCTATCAAAGGGTAAAACTTATATCTGCCTTTGCCCTCCCAGCAGATTGTCCTTGATGCACATCACATTCTGGTTTAATGCTTTTTCACTAATAGGAGTGTTTTCTTTTTCTCCTACCTTTGTGGGAAGGGTTTCAAGATTGGGAGAAGATTTTGCTTTTAATTACATTTCCCCAACACTGGTTCCCCAGAAATCTTTCTCTTAACACCAGTTGATGTCAGACTGGTCACTTTCTTGTCAATAATAACTATTTAGTGTTCTTAGGTTCTGTCTGAAATTGCTACAAATGCAGTTTTAAAAGTCACTACTTTGTCAATTGCATTTCATTGCTCTTGCCATATTGACTCCTCATACCTACTAGACAACTTGTTCAAATATAGAGACCTTAGGAGGTTCTATTTTCAATGAGAATGTGTTTTGAAAATGCATCTGTGAAATCCCATCTTCTTTACATTTCTTAGTTAGAAGGTATTTATAAACTTCTGCAATTTTTGGTAGAAAAAGAATAACTTCTGAAGTTCTAAGATTTTAATTTTAAGGTGTAAGTGTTAATTGCTAATATTGGGTTGAATTTTAACCAATATTGCTGACCTTTAGTCTATTAATATTAGCACCGAAAGGATCAATTTAACTTATTAACAAACGGAAGAAAAGTACAGGTATTCTAAATAAGAGTCACGGTCAATAGAATATGGATTTACAGGCATCAAGAGTCATCTAAGCCACAGCCCTATTTTGCTCCCAAAAAAGCTTCCTTCTAGACTTGCAGTTGTACTGTTCAGACAAAATATGTCCTGAAAAATTCCTTTAAAATTAGATTCTAAAGCTATTATTCCTGAGACTAGTAATAGAAAATATATTAAGAGTGTCTGTTAGAGCCTACGAAGGACTGGAATAGTTAACTTGAACCGAAGGATCTCATTGCAGCATGTGAAACAGCATTTTGAAGATCATTTGCACGTAAATGAAGGGCTTGCTTCTCCACTACTGCCTGTTTAAGTTTTGGAACACGTGTTTGTAGAGGAATGGAAGTCTGATTATGCCCTTGGCTGGTCTGTTAGAGTAAGTAGTCCATCTTATTTCCCATGTGGTATTTATTAAAGTCAGGGTGAGTAAAAGGATTTGTTTCTACCTCTGTGACGACTGCTACGAAATCATCACTTTGTAGAAGAACAAGGAGTCTGTGTTAAATACTTCAACCAAGTACAAAACAAATTTTTGTCAAAATCGTAAAAAGCGCTCATTAGCCCTTCCGCCTGTCTAGCTTTAATAAACAGAATTCATTTAAATTCAATTTAATGGGCACTGTATTAAGTACCTGCCATATGCCTTTGCCAAGTGTTCTGAAAACTATAAAGTAGAAGATATGGTCCCTGTCCTTCAAAGAATTCAATGTTTAAACAGAATTAGAATGAACTGAGAAAAAAATCTAGAAATAATTTTTCAACCTATCTTGGTATACAAACTAGTGATTTACATTATCTGTTCTGGGCGAGACTGACTTTAAATGGCTTACATTTACATAATGGCTTTCCTTTGTTCCTTCTGTTGTCCCAAATAATTGCTTGTCTATAGCATTTTATATCTCTCTAATGAGTACCTCCCTCCTTTATGAAAAATACGAGTGATATGGTTTCTTCCAAAGCTTAAAACTGACATTGATTCCTGAAAACTGAGATAGTATTGCTATCCTGGAATAACGGAGAGAAGAAAAATTTAAGTCAAAATAAATAAATATCTAGACCTGTCTCTTTTGTTCTGTTTATTAGGGGAAAAGGAGGCTGTGGAGATGGAGATAAGCCCAGCAAGTTTAGGAGACTGTTGTATAAAATGTTTTATACAGTGTATGTATAAAAGTTTATACCTTCTTATGGCTCTCAGTTACCCATGATGTTTTCCTTTTTTGGGTCAGGCTTGCCTCTGAGGGATATCATACAGTCAAAAAAATGTCCTGATTCTTTGAGCCAGTCAAACTGCATCTTAGGTAAATTATTCAGGGGTCTAAGGAGCTACAGCTCGGGGGTGGGGGTGGGGGGATTTAATGAGCCCTGACACTCACTTGTTAGAGTCTGCGTTGAAGATGTGAACAACAAAGTTAGAGTGATGGCAAATGTAAAAGAGGAGTAGAAAGAATCAGTTAAATAGGCAAGGAAGACTTTATTTAAGACTATTGCAACAGAGAAGAGATAATGGACTCAATTCCTTTAAAACCAAAGAAGGGAGAATTTTTCAATACTAGGATTTTTAAATGGGGGGAGGCCTGATGAACGTGATTAGGTCATGTATGTTTGCTAATTGTGGCTTGTTGAGTCTCCCATTAGACTCCTACCCTCCCATGGAGACTGGAAGAGAGGAGACTTACCCTCTTTCATGATTATATTTCAAAGGGCTGACTTCCAGGTCCTTGAGAAAGATATTTCTACATCGTAGAAGATTTATATCTCAAAAGGATAAAGAAATTAGAATTGCAAGTTTTCTAAAGTAAATACCCTTAGAAAAGGGAGGTCAGGGGCCTACAATGAAAGAAGCCTGTCTAAAGTTCAGTCAAGTTGAGGAGGATGTTAAGGCTGATTTATTCCTAGAGAAAAATGTGAAATATGGCTGAGACTCCTCTCCTCTCTGTCTCACACATTAAACGTGTATTCTTTCTCCTGCTCTTTTTTCTTCTTTCTAGTCTATAAAGTCGCAGTAACGTACACTAGTACATTAACTTTTTTTTAAACCTGATATGATAATGGAAATTCAGACCAAGAATAAATTATCTTATTAATCACAGGTCTAGCAATAGAATATAGCAATATTCAATTGGAGTGTGATAAAATACATTTATTACAACAATGTAAAATATAATGGAACTTATGATGAGATACTTGTTTTGTGGGATATAAATAAAATCACCATTTCCTATAAAATTTTTAAATGCCCTAAACTAATTTTAGTTATTATATTATTAATGATTTGGAATAGAATGTGCAAAATAACATTTCATTTTGGTAACTATAATATGTGAAACCTAATGATATGGAAATAGGCCTGTTTCCCTAAATGTTATATATAATATTTGACATTTTCTTTGTTAGTATTAATACAAAAGACTAAAACATTTTTTAGAGTACAGTTGACCCTTGAATAACATGGGTTTGAACTTTGTGGGTCCACTTATTACATGGGTTTTTTTCAGTAACTACATAGTGTCTATAATTGGATATAAGGCAGCAGATTCCATGGGTGAGGTGGCTGATAGAAATGGAAAAGAAAAACTGTACAGGATCAAACTGACAAACTTGGGGTTATTAGCACCATGTTCTCGTCAGCTAAACGGCCACTATCTGGACTACAGAGAAATACTGGAATCTGGGAGGGACGGCGGAGCTGAGGCCCAGGTTGTGCAACTCAGAGAAAGGAGGTGGGAAACCTTTGCTACTGCCAATTGTGCCCCTTCCAATACCTGCTTGACTCACCTGCAGGCAGGAGTCGGCCCCAGCAGGGAGTAAAGCAGCTAATTCATTCTCTGCTTGCTCGTTTTTTTCTATTGGACCCTACAACCCTCCCATTTCCCTTCTGTTTTTCTACTCTCTTTGCACCTGAAGTTCATTTACCCATTTTATATGCAATAGACTATTAGTACTTAAATTTTGAGGGGGTCACAAGTTACATGTGGCTTTTCAACATGGAAGGGAGCCCCAGTGCCCCTAATCTCTGCATTTTTCAAGGGTCAGCTATATAAAAATGTGATTGAGTTTCCAAAAAAGATTTAATGCAAAGCAATATTCCAGTAAAGCATATTCCAGAGATATGCACCATATCTCTGATTCCAATTCATTTTACTTGACTTGGTCATTCAAATCCACATACATATTCTGAAAGAATATGATTTTCCATTTTAGAATAGTTTCTAGCTCTACTGATCTTCATAATCAGAAATATAATAATTCTTAATCAGCCAAGACTGGATGATTATTAACCCATTCTACTTGTCTGGGGTGGGCAAAAGTAAGCTGATTTTCCATTGGCTCTTTATGGGGCCAGTTCTAGGTCGCTTGTTGCCCCTGAGTCATGTTTTAAACAGGAGGAATACAAACAGAAATACTGTGGTCAAAAGCCAGGTAAAGATTTTTACTTATACAAGCTGAGAAAAACAGGAAAGAATGAATCAACAGTTGCAGAATGTAAAAAAAATGTCAAGGCTATGGAGGAGGTAGAAATGCTAGCGTAATGACACCTAAGTTTAGCCAGAATTCCCTTCTGTCATCTGTTAGCTGACAGAACTAGGCATGGTCCCGTGCTCCAGATCTCAACTAATTCCTTCTTAAAATGGTCAGTGCCTCGGGTCAATGCTAAGGATGATGTAGGAAAGTTTTGTTTTTTCAAAAATGACATCAGAGGGACTCTGATACTTTCTTGTACCAACTTTGTCTTTCAGTGAGATACTTGGGAGACAGGATGGTATTTAAGAACACTAGTTTTAGAGACAAACTGCCCGAGTTTGAATTTAGCCATACAATTTACTAACTTCATGACTTGGGCAAGTTACTTAACCGCAGCTTCCTGATCTCTCAGAATGGAGATAAAAGTACCCACAGGACAAGGTGAAGACTAAAGGAAGTACTAACTGGGGGGCAGGGTATCACATTGGGAATCTCATGTTAGGCACCAAGAGATAAAAGAGATGCTCAAGTGACTTTGTAAGGCAAAGCATTCTGTAGAATTTCGAATTAGATTAGATGATGACATATCCTAAACATATAAGAGTCAACTTATTGGAGATTAGGATATTTGTGAGCAGAATCTCCTTCAGGAGAGCAGCTGCTGTCCTTTATCTGCCCTTCACCACTATGCTGAAGTATGAGTGTGGACATTTCTACAGTTCCCTGTGGTCAGGGGAGAGGTTTTACTCATAAAATTCAGAGAGCTTACTATTTGTCCTCTAACCTGGAGGATACAATATGGCATCCTGTCCCTCCCCTCGAAATCTGGTGAACCTGGTGGCAGAGTGAAGTCACACTGAACTCCCTGGCTTTGCCCTGCGCTTCCACATTTCCAACACTTGTTCTAGAAATAAATGCATGCTTCCTGTGGACTAGCTGTGTCCACAGAGACGAGCTGTGTCCATCAGGCCTCAACGTGGGAGAAGCTGAATAAGGCCTATAGGATTCATAAGTTATGAGGAGGGAGGAAGTGATCTTTAAAAGGAGTCCATTTTCCAGGAGGCCAGGAAGCTTTGGGAGTGACCAGTGGTGTCCTGTGAGAGAAGGGACAGGGGTGGGAACCCAGTAGGCCCACAAAGCAAGAGAAGATTATGTAAAATTTGTTCCTATAAGAGCTTACCTTTCTCTTCTATCAAGTTGGGAAATTTGATTATTACATGGAAGAGGGGAATTTTTTAATTTACTAACCTGAGAATGTGTTTGTAATGTAAAAAGAGCACAGGGCTTTATAATGTCAGTGACAGAAAAGTCATAATGTCTACCCATGTTTTCTTCTGGAGGAGAGGCAGAAATCCAGTACAATTTTTTGGAGAGAGGGAATAAAAAATAAAGTTGCACTCTGATTATATCCAATATATTTAAACTTGTTCAATAGACATAGTCTAAATAAAGCAGTTTGAACTGTGGCTGGCACATAAGCACTCAATAAATGTGAAGGCTTCTTTTCCTTAGTTTGCTTATTTCGTTTTGCTTTATTTTAATGATTCTACCCACAGATTCTTACTTGGATCCCTAATTTTCACCCATACCTGGGAATTTGTTTCAACTTTTGCATACAGGGCATAAAAACTCCTTTGACAATGTCAAGTGTCACCTCAATCTTAAAGGTCTTCATATCTGGTTTACTGCCTTCTTTGTCTTTGGAGTCTTGTAAATACTCTGGTCATTGATTATCTATCTGAAGTTTTAAGATCTCACTTTATCTAATTCTTTTGCATCATCATGGTTTCCATCTGCCAGACTAGTTTCTGATTCATGGTTGGCTTCAAAATAGAGTATTGGTGTATTTTACTGACTTACTCTCATCTAGCCCCTGGACTGTATCACATCATAGTGAACCTCTCATGCTCCCACACAGTACCCCAAATGCCCGTGGCACAGCCCTTCTGAGAATCCACATTAATCATAGAGTGGGTGGAGTTGCTCCTCCCTTCACAACTTTTTAGTTAATAAAATAGCATCTCCTGCAACCTTTCTCCTGCTATTGTAACCCAGTTCTGACACAGGTGAATAAAAAAGTATTGCCATACACTTTTCTGTATGCGAACATCTATATCATTTTACACGGTGGCTACGCTTATCGTTCCATTTATATACCCTCAAAACCTGGAAGTAGAGGAAAATTCTTTGTGCTAATAGAAATTCAGCTATAACTTACATTTTTTTTCCATCCTGCAGAATTTAATGTGCCAATAGGGAGAGAGAAGGCCACGAGATTTGGAGGCACAAAGCATATAAATTGTAGTCTTGACTTTCAATGGCAACACGGAGCGTAATAAAACTCTTTTTCCATCAGAAAGAAGAGAAGATGGATGTTCTTTCCCCTGGTGTGAATTGCTGTACAGCAATTGCACTGGAAACAGAATTGAGAGTGTGCACACTGACAATCAAAGCGTGCATGTCTCTTGCTCAAAGGAGCTGCTTAAACAGAAAGAAATGGGGAAAGCAGAAAACTAAGGATGTGATAGAAGATGATGTAATTATTGCTGACTTGAGTCCTACATATTTGTAATGTGACTGGTAGCCGCCCCTTTGGCTCAATTGGTTCCCGAGCTTGTTTATTTCATTCCTGCTGACAGGAGCACTGCTGACAAACTACATGTGGATCATCAAATATTTACTCATTTTTGAATTGATATAACACCTGTCCTTTGGAGAGCTCACTGTGCTCCACATGAAACTTTTAAATTGTACAACTAACTTTTAGATAAATACATATGGAGGCAGGAAAGCACAATCTGAAGCCTGGGGGAAAAGGGACGGGTAACAGAAAGACAGGGCTGGGATTTAAATATATGTAACCTTGGCCCAGCCATGTTCTAAAAGAAATAATAAAAGGGTTGTTTAGGCCAAGTGCACACTCTAATTCCACGACTGGGACCCCCGCTCAGAATTCTGCTTGGATTACTTAGGGAACAGGGCTAGGCAGTTAGAAAAAAATCTTTGTCCTTACCAACTCCCCACTTTCTCTCTCTCTTAATGCAATCCAAAGCAAGTGTTAAGGAGCCACTTCTCGAGTGTTCCTTCACTGGGCTCTCTTAACAGCTCAGGTATAAAGCTAGTACCCAATTCCAGTTCCCCAATTCTTCGGTCTCACCATAAAATCAGTACTCTGGATAGGGGGAGCAGAGAAGGGAGAAATGGATAAAAGCTGTTTGTAATTCTCCATGAAATCCATAAACAAGGTGGTCCACCCTGCACCCCTGATAGCATGGGAGGCAAGCATGGGATGTTATTTACTTCTGGGCCCCTGAGTTTTGCTCTCTCACTTCCAATTCTGTTTGTTGGTGGCTCATGAAGTCTCATCTTCTAGAGAGTGGCAGTCCTCCAAGTCTAGATGGCTTCAGCGGTTGTCAGGCTAACGAAAGAGAGGGTGACAGGGCCCAGGCAACAGTGTACGAGAATCATCTCATCGGAATTTTGCTAAAATCCTCCCAGTTCCTAGCCTGTTGCCTGGCACACAACAGATCCTTTCAAGTGGTAGGATTCAAATAGGTGAATCAAAGTGGGGAAGACATTTTAAGAGATACATGCAATCATGCAGAATCTGGACTACTCCTGACTTCCAGTAGAAGGGTAATATATTTGGTGGCAAGACCAAATTAAACTTAAAAAATTAAAGTAAAAAGGTTTCAGAAGCTAATAGTAGCTTAACATACTTAAGAAAAAACATGACCCTGGATCTATAAATAATATAAAAGTTTTTTTCACTCAGTCTTACTAACCTGGCCATAAAACAAAAATTTCTCCACTGTATTTCTGTTACTATAGTTGGTAGTTAAGACACCAAGATGAAAGAACTCACTTGGTACTGATGAAATTTTTAGTATGGTTTTCTATGTCACTCAATATCTTTGCTTAGAAGCTTAAGGCACACTTTTATACAAATTCCTCTCTCTGTCCATTTCTGAAGCTCAAATTATTTTCTGTATTTTCAGTCATATTTGTGGATACTTGTGGTTACAGTCCTTTTAATAAAAGATAATTACTTTTCTTTGTGACATAAAATGACTCTCCTTTTTCCAGTATGAATATGAGATGAGGCTAATTGCTAAACTTGCATTTTATACTGGCCCATTGTTTTTGTTTTTATCATTGTAACTTTTATTAATACTTAGTATGTTAAACAATTTGGTGATGTACAGAACAAAATATCATTTGCTATGTAAACTAATAAATTGCTCCCACATAGTTTAAATTTACTTAAAAAAACCCAGAAGATTCAAAAAAACAATTCTTTAACACACTTTTTGAATAAGTAATACACACAAATTGCAAAAAATTCAAGTTTTCAATAGTGCACAGTTCTGTCTCTTAGCAATCTATAGATTATCATCACAGCCATATTCTAGGCATTTAAGGTTTATGTAACATATACATGTATAAAATAATAATGTATATATTATGTAATTACACTTATGTACTTTACACATATATTCATATATATAAATACACATATAACTTATACATTATATTTTATATATATATATAACATATTATCACAGCCATATTCTAGGCATATGTGAGTATATAAGGTTTATATAATATATACATATATAACATAAATATATACATATATGTAATATATATATATATATATATATATATATATATATATATATATATATATATATATATATATATATATAGTTCCCATGGCAAAATTAAAAAATTTATTGACTGTAGGCAAATTGCTCTCCAAAGAGTTGTATCAATGACACTTCCATAATAAACAGCAGTATATGAACCCTCCTGTTCCCATATCCTCATCAACACAAGGACCATCCAACTTTCTGATTGTAATGCCTTGTATTCTTAATTTGTATTTTTCTCTTGTGAGGGAGGTTGATCCTATTTTCATAAGTTTAACCCATCCATATTTATTTATTGTTCTTTGCACCATCTATTTGTACATTTTTTCCTTTTCTATTGATTGTGTTTTCTTATTAATTTATGGTAGCTCTTTATATATTAAGGAGCTTAGACCATGATTATGATATGAGTTACGTATATTTTTTAAAAATTTGGAGTTTCTCTAAATTTGTTTATGGTAAGTTTTTCTAAGGCCATTTAAAAAAATTATATAGTTAAAAAATGTGTTTTTATCATGGCTCTATTGAGGTATGATTGCCATAAAAAACTGCGCATCTTTAAACTGTACAATTTGATGAATTTTAATATATGAATATACCCGTGACACCCATCACTTCAGTCAAGATAGTGAGCATGTTCATCACCCTAGAAGTTCCCTCATGGTCCTTTATAATCCCTCTACGCACTTAGCAGCCTCACACAAAATATGATGGGCTATATTCTAATTTTCAGTCAGTTAAAAACACTAATTTCACCTTTGAAGAACCTCTGGTGTGCCTGGCTTGTTTCCTATTTCATAGGCATCATTGTGTTGCCAGATTCTAGCACCCAGGATGCTTACCTGTTGTTTCATATGTTGTGTCTAGTTTTTCAGGTGTGAGGATGAATCTGTTCCCTGTTGCTACTCCCATGGAATACCATGTAATCAAATTTGACAGTCTTTTTTTTTTTTTGTATGGCATCTGGTATTTGTGTTCCACTTACGATGACCTCCAACACTCAGATTTTTTAAAGCCATCAAATTTTTCCTAGTATTTTTGTGTTTTTCTGGTCTACAATTTATTTTTGAGTAAAATACGAACTATAGAGTCAGCGTTCTTACCATCATCCATCCCACACAAGCAGTCATAACTGTCTAATTGCCTTAACATCATTTACTGAATAATATTTGTAATATCCTAAATTTCAGCATGCATTTTTGGCTCCCTTATAGTTGAATTGCTGTCTATTCATGAGCCAGTTCCACATGGATTTAATTTAAATAACTAAAATACAGTAAGATTGGCTAGAATTAATTCAACTTTGTTCTTAGTTTTTCAGAAATTCTTTAATTTTGCTTATTTATTTTTCTATGTAGAATTTAGAAACAGCTTGTCAATTACAAAAAAAAATATATATATATATATCTAGTTAGGATCATGTTAGATTCATAGATCATCTTTGAAAGAATTGGTAGCTGTAAGATACTGAGTCGTTCTAGCCAAACCATAGTAAGCCTTTTTAATTTGATCAGTTGTTCCTTTATGTTTTTTGATAGTGTTTTAAATGTTCTTTATTTAGTTTTGCATACTTTTCCCTAAGTTTATTCCTAGTTTATGGTCACATTACTTTTGTAAATATGGCATTTTTCTTCCATTGCTTCTTCTAACTAGTTTTTGTTTAAAGTAGTGATTTGACTTATTACTAGGGTAGGCAATTCAGGTTGGGTAAGCACCAGGTACTCCAGCCAGTCCCCCATTCTTGCCTGCCTGCACTGTAATGGTTGTATGAACTAAGTACCTGAGTTCTCATCCTCAGCTGGAGGAATAAACATTGACCCACAACAGCCATCTTGTGACAATGAGGGAAAGGCCCAGAAAATGTCAGAGAAATCAGCGATCAGTTGGGTCCCTGATCCAACACCAGCAAACCATTTTCCCCTGCCTGACTTCAGACTTTACATTTTGAGGAAAAACAAAAAGAAAAACAAAAACAAAACATTTTATAGGACTTCGAAAGATTGTATGTGACTGATAGGAGCATTTTTTTCCCAGAAAACTTATTTTCCAAAAGTATGAATTTTTTTTTTGGTATCATTAATCTACAATTACATGAAGAACATTATGTTTACTAGGTTCCCCCCTTCACCAAGTCCCCCCACATACCTCTTCACAGTCACTGTTCATCAGCATAGTAAGATGCTGTAAAATCACTACTTGTCTTCTCTGTGTTGTACAGCCCTCCCTGTGCCCCCCCAACACTATACATGCTAATTGTAATGCCCCCTTTCTTTTTCCCCACCCTTATCCCTCCCTTACCACCCATCCTCCCCAGTTTCTTTCCCTTTGGTAACTGTTAGTCCATTCTTGGGTTCTATGATTCTGCTGCTGTTTTGTTCCTTCAGTTTTCCTTTGTTCTTATACTCCACATATGAGTGAAATCATTTGGTACTTGTTGTTCTCTGCCTGGTTTATTTCACTGAGCATAATACCCTCTAGCTCCATCCATGTTGCTGCAAATGGTAGAATCTGTTTTTTTCCTATGGCTGAGTAATATTCCATTGCGTATATGTACCACATATTCTTCATCCATTCATCTACTGATGGACATTTAGGTTGCTTCCATTTCTTGGCTATTGTAAATAGTGCTGTGATAAACATAGGGGTGCATCTGTCTTTTTCAAACTGGAGTGCTGCATTCTTAGGGTAAATTCCTAAAAGTGAAATTCCTGGGTCAAATGGTATTTCTATTTTGAGCATTTTGAGGAACCTCCATACTGCTTTCCACCATGGTTGAACTAATTTACATTCCTACCAGCAGTGTAGGAGGCTTCCCCTTTCTCCACAGCCTTGCCAACATTTGTTGTTGATTGTCTATTCGATGATGGCGATCCTTACTGGTGTGAGGTGATATCTCATTGTGGTTTTAATTTGCATTTCTCTGATGACTACCCATGTGGAGCATCTTTTCATGTGTCTGTTGGCCATCTGAATTTCTTCTTTAGGGAACTGTCTATTCAGCTCCTCTGCCCATTTTTAAATTGGATTATTTGTTTTTTGTTTGTTGAGGTGTGTGAGCTCTTTATTTATTTTGGATGTCAGCCCTTTACCAGATCTGTCATTTATGAATATATTCTCCCATACTATAGGATACCTTTTTGTTCTATTGATGGTGTCCTTTGCTGTACAGAAGCTTTTTCTTGATATAGTTCCACTTGTTCATTTTTGCTTTTGTTTCCCTTGCCCGGGGAGATACGTTCATGAAGAAGTCACTCATGTTTATGTCCATGAGATTTTTGCCTATGTTTTTTCTAAGAGTTTTATGGTTTCATGACTTACATTCAGGTCTTTGATCCATTTCGAATTTACTTTTGTGTATGGGGTTAGACAGTGATCCAGTTTCATTCTCTTACATGTAGCTGTCCAGTTTTGCTAGCACCATCTGTTGAAGAGACTGTCATTTCCGCATTGTATGTCCATGGCTCCTTTATCGTATTTTAATTGGCCATATATGTTTGGGTTAATGTTTGGAGTCTCTATTCTGTTCCACTGGTCTGTGGCTCTGTTCTTGTGCCAATACCAGATTGTCTTGATTACGGTGGCTTTGTAGTAGAGCTTGAGGTTGGGGAGCGAGATCCCCCCCCACTTTATTCTTCCTTCTCAGGATTGCTTTGGCTATTTGGGGTCTTCGGTGGTTCCATATGAATTTTTGAACTATTTGTTCCAGTACATTGAAGAATGCTGTTGGTAATTTGAGAGTGATTGCATCGAATCTGTATATTGCTTTGGGCAGGATGGCCATTTTGCCGATATTAATTCTTCCTAGCCAGGAGCATGGGATGAGTTTCCATTTGTTAGTTTCCTCTTTAATTTCTCTGAAGAGTGTCTTGTAGTTTTCAGGGTATAGGTCTTTCACTTCCTTGGTTAGGTTTATTCCTAGGTATTTTATTCTTTTTGGTGCTATTGTGAATGGAATTGTTCTCCTGATTTCTCTTTCTATTAGTTCATTGTTGGTGTATAGGAAAGCCACAGATTTCTGTGTGTTAATTTTGTATCCTACAACTTTGCTGAATTCCGATATTAGTTCTAGTAGTTTTGGAGTGGAGTTTTTAGGGTTTTATATGTACAATATCATGTCATCTGCAAATAATGACAGTTTGACTTCTTCTTTAGCAATCTGGATTCCTTGTATTTCTTTGTTTTGTGTAATTGCCATGGCTAGGACCTCCAGTACTACGTTGAATAACAGTGGGGAGAGTGGGCATCCCTGTCTTGTTCCTGATCTCAGAGGAAAAGCTTGCAGCCTCTCACTGTTCAGTATTGATGTTAGCTGTGGGTTTATCATATATGGCCTTTATTATGTTGAGATACTTGCCCTCCAAACCCATTTTGTTGAGAGTTTTTATCATGAATGGATGTTGAATTTTGTCGAATGCTTTTTCAGCATCTACGGAGATGATCATGTGATTTTTGTCTTTCTTTTTGTTGATGTGGTGGATGATATTGATGGTTTTTCGAATGTTGTACCATCCTTGCATCCCTGGGATGAATCCCACTTGGTCATGGTGTATGATCCTCTTGATGTATTTTTGAATTCGGTTTGCTAATATTTTGTTGAGTATTTTTGCATCTACGTTCATCAGGGATATTGGTCTATAGTTTTCTTTTTTGGTGAGGTCTTTGCCTGGTTTTGGTATTAGGGTGATGTTGGCTTCATAGAATGAGTTTGGGAGTATTTCCTCCTCTTCTATTTTGTGGACAACTTTAGGGAGAATGGGTATTATGTCTTCTCTGTATCTGATAAAATTCCAAAGTAAATCCATCTGGCCCGGGGTTTTGTTCTTGGGTAGTTTTTTGATTACCACTTCAATTTCATTGCTGGTAATTGGTCTGTTTAGATTTTCTGTTTCTTTCTGGGTCAGTCTTGGAAGGTTATATTTTTCTAGGAAGTTGTCCATTTCTCCTAGGTTTTCCAGCTTGTTAGCATATAGGTTTTCATAGTATTCTCTAATAATTCTTTGTATTTCTGTGGGGTCTGTCGTGATTTTTCCTTCCTCGTTTCTGATTCTGTTGATGTGTGTTGATTCTCTTTTTCTCTTAATAAGTCTGGCTAGCAGCTTATCTATTTTGTTTATTTTCTCGAAGAACCAGCTCTTGGTTTCATTGATTTTTTCTATTGTTTTATTCTTCTCAATTTTATTTATTTCTTCTTTGATCTTTATTATGTCCCTCGGTCTGCTGACCTAAGGCCTCATTTGTTCTTCTTTTTCCAATTTTGATAATTGTGACATTAGACTATTCATTGGGGATTGTTTTTCCTTCTTTAAATATGCCTGGATTGCTATATACTTTCCTCTTAAGACTGCTTTAGCTGCGTCCCACAGAAGTTGGGGCTTTGTGTTGTTGTTGTCATTTGTTTCCATATATTGCTGGATATCCATTTTAATTTGGTCGTTGATCCATTGATTATTTAGAAGCATGTTGTTAATCCTCCATGTGTTTGTGGGGCTTTTTGCTTTCTTTGTGCAATTTATTTCTAGTTTTATACCTTTGTGGTCTGAAAAGTTGGTTGGTAGGACTTCAATCTTTTGGAATTTACTGAGGCTCTTTTTGTGGCTAGTATGTTGTCTATCCATGTGCACTTGAGAAGAATGTGTATCCTGTTGCTTTAGGATGTATAGTTCTATAGATGTCTATTAGGTCCATCTAATCTAGCATGTTGTTCAGTGCCTTGGTGTCCTTACTTATTTTCTATCTGGTGAATCTGTCCTTTGGAATGAGTGGTGTGTTAAAGTCTCCCAAAAGGAATGCATTGCCTTCTATTCCCTCCTTTAATTCTGTTAGTATTTGTTTCACATATATTGGTGCTCCTGTATTGGGTGCATATATATTTATAATGATTATATCCTCTTGTTGGACTGAGCCCTTTATCATTATGTAATGTCCTTCTTTATCTCTTATTACTTTCTTTGTTTTGAAGTCTATTTTGTCTGATACTAGTATTGCAACACCTGCTTTTTTCTCCCTATTGTTTGCCTGAAATATCTTTTTCCATCCCTGGACTTTTAATCTGTGCATGTCTTTGGGTTTGAGGTGAGTCTCTTGTAAGCAGCATATAGATGGGTCTTGCTTTTTTATCTATTTTATTACTCTGTGTCTTTTGATTGGTGCATTCAGTCCATTTATATTTAGGGTGATTATTGAAAGGTATGTGCTTATTGCCATTTCAGGCTTTAGATTCGTGGTTACCAAAGGTTCAAGGTTAGCTTCTTTACTACATTACTGTCTAACTTAACTCACTTACTGAGCTATTATAAACACAGCCTGGTAATTATTTCTCTCCTTTTTATTCCTCCTCCTCCATTCTTCATATATTGTGTGTTTTGTTCTGTGCTCTTTTTAGGAGTGCTCCCATCTAGAGCAGTCCCTGTAAGATGCCCTGTAGAGGTGGTTTGTGGGAGGCAAATTCCCTCAACTTTTGCTTGTCTTGGAATTGTTTAATCCCTCCTTCATATTTAAATGATAATTGTGCTGGATACAGTAGTCTTGGTTCGAGGCACTTCTGTTTCATTGCATTAAGTATATCATGCCATTCTCTTCTGGCCTGTAAGGTTTCTGTTCAGAAGTCTGATGATAGCCTGATGGGTTTTCATTTGTAGGTGACCTTTTTTCTCTCTGTGGCTGCCTTTATTACTCTGTCCTTGTCCTCAATCTTTGCCATTTTAATTATTATGTGTCTTGGTGTTGTCCTCTTTGGGTCTTTTCTGTTGGGAGTTCTGTGTACTTTCATATTCTGAGCAACTATTTTCTCCCCCAGTTTGGAGAAGTTTTCAGCAATTATTTCTTCAAAGATACTTTCTATCCCTTTTTCTCTCTCTTCTTCTTCTGGTACCCCTATAATGTGGATATTGTTCCTTTTGGATTGGTCACACAGTTCTCTTAATATTGTTCCATTCCTGGAGATCCTTTTCTCTCTCTCTGCATCAGCTTCTATGCGTTCCTGTTCTCTGGTTTCTATTCCATCAATGGTCTCTTGCATCTTATCCATTCTGCTTATAAATGCTTCCAGAGATTGTTTCACTTCTGTAATCTCTCTCCGGATGTCATCCCTTAGCTCTTGTATATTTCTCTGCAGCTCTGTCTGCATGTTTGTGATTTTTATTTTGAATTCTTTTTCAGGAAGACTGGTTAGGTCTATCTCCTTCTCAGGTGTTGACTCTGTGATTTTTTTCTGTCTTAGATTCTGCATTTTCATGGCAATAGAGATAGTTTGCGGAGTTGGGGCGAGTGATGGCTGGGAGAACGTCCCTTGTTGGTTTGTGGCCTTCTTCTCCTGGGAGAACAGTGACCTCTAGTGGCTTTTGCTGGGCTGCTGCATGCAGATGGGGCCTCTGATTGTTGCCAGGCCGCTATGGAGTTTAGCTCCGCAGTTGCTGTGGGTGTGGCCTGCCTCGGGCTGCTGCTCTGATATGGCAGAGCCGCGTTGGAAGGGGAATGGCCTGGAGGCTGTTTATCTCCATGAGGGGCTTCTGAGCCGCCCTGCTGCACAGTGGGTTCAGGTGCCCAGAGTTCCCGGGGATTCCCAGCTGCTGGGCTAAGTGTCCCGGGACACTTCCGTCCCACTGTGAGGTCCCTGTCCCTTTAAGACTTTCAAAAAGCGCTGGCTATTCTTTGTCCCCAGGGGTCTGGATGGCTGGGGCTGGGTGTTCAGCAGTCCTGGTCCCTCCCCTTCCCTGCTCTGACTCCTCTCCTCTGGCCGGGACCTGGGGTGAGGGGCGCTCGGGTCCCACTGGGCTGGGGCTTGTATCTTACCCACTTTGTGAGGTGCTGGGTTCTCGCAGGTGTGGATGTGGTCTGGATGTTGTCCTGTGTCTTCTGGTCTCTCTTTTAGGGAGAGTTGTATTTGTTGTATTTTCAAAAATACATGTGGTTTTGGGAGGAGATTTCTACTGCTCTACTCACACCGCCATCTTGGCTCTGCCAAAAGTATGACCTTTTAACCGGACTATACCATATGCATTAGTAATACTAAAATCAGAATTATACTAGTAACTTAAATGCTTCTTACACAATATGTATGTTTCATATAATTAAGGATAGACTTTAGAAATAGTAAAATATCTATTAACACTTGAGAGTATTACTTCTAGGCCAGCTAAAATCTTTCTTTTTGTTTATACAATATTAACATGACAAACATGGGAGTTGTAAAAATTCCAGTCAAGGATTGAGAATATTTCTCCCATAATTTTCAATTCAATATTATTTCACCAAAGTAAGCTTGATAGCAAAATTAATGTCATCAAACATAATAGGCAAACATTTGAGAACTGCTTATGAAGGAAAGTCTGTCTTCATTAGTAAAACTTCACTTATTATTTTATGGGACAAATATGTATTTTTGATCTGTGAGCCATTAGCCTGAAGTCAGGAGGCAGATGACATTGGGCTCCTGGAACAAAAAGGCTGAATGTAAAGGTTCCTCACATGGAATTAAACATAGGAAGATTGTGGAGGTAGGCAGAGATGCAGGTCACAAGGGAAAAAAGCGTTTAGAGTTAATTAATCCCATATTGAATCAACATTTTGTCAAATGTCTGAAGTATTAGTTGCTCATTTTCACCTAAGAATTCAGAGTGATCTCTCTGAAAAATAGACAGTAGTCAAAAATATATGTGTCAGCGATTGTAGTGATAATTGCATATCATGATTGCATTTGGAATTGAACAGGCAGTGTGGCTGTAAAAGCCCTGACTTTTATAGAATGAGTTTCGGAAGTGTCTGGTTTATTAGGTCAGCTACTTGTATCACCAGAGCAGCAAAGCTTTCAATCAGATGAAGCATTCCAGATACCACTGCCCTTGCATTCTACAGTTCATCTGAGGGTGCTTTTATCTGCCAGTAAAAATTTGCCTTATAAAAACCAAATTGGATTCATCAAATAAGAAGTGTGGCTGCTTCACTGCATCTGTGTCATAGTTGTAGTGATAAGATATTTTAAATGTGATAAAATTATCTTTTTTACAGGTTTGTGGGCAGTAAAGCTATTATAGTCAGAGGCTTGGACAATGAAACTACCCTTACCAATTAAATAAAGGAGGTTCCCGTTTATTGAGGGCAAAGAGAAGAGGATTTTTTTCTTTTCTCTTCAGCATTTAGCTAGTACTTTCCATTAGCATGGAACACCTTGTACTTTTCGTGGAATTTACATATTACTAATAATTTCCCCTCAGCCTGGGAGGAAGGTCGGTAACAGTTTTATCCCTAGTTAAACAAGCACAGAGTGTGACATCACGTCAAACAGTATTAGTTTTAGTCAGTCCCTGCCTCCGGGGGACGGGGCTGGGCCACCTGTGCTGAATGTAAATGTAGAGTAAGATGAGGTTGGGAATGAGACTAGGAAGGGGCGAGCACAGGCTCCGGACGGGCCATAGAGGGAGAACTATTTTTTCCATGGCTGGGGACCTCAGCCCTTTGCCTTACCTTGTTCAGAATGTACTTCTGTGCCCAGCTCATGGAACTCTGCCCTCAGCGCAACCAGCCTCGTTAATGAAGGGTAGACCATTTGGACTCAGTGTTTGGAAACACCGGTCCTTCCTCCTAGACAAACTGCGAATACCAGACCAAGACCGTCAGCAAACTTGTGTGGGTCAAGTGCAGAGACGCTGGGGAACCAAGTAGTCTTTCCTTGTGAAAGCTGCCACAAGCCTGTAACAAGTCTCAGCCTGAGTCTCAAAGACTGACTTCATAACCCCCATTTTCCACTCATTCCCATTACCAAGTCTCCGCCTCAGTCAAGCTCTTGAGCATGGATTTTCCGAGTGATACGCCATAGTCTTCTCTCTGCATCTGTTCTTGTTCTATGCCATCAAAAAGGGAAGTTTAGTTTCTCCCGCTTTTGTGGCTTGGTGGTTCAGTCCTTCTTTGAGGGACTTCAAGATAACTTAACAAATGTTTCTTTTTTGATTTATCTCATTTAATCTCTGTTTCTGATACCAGCAACTGTAATTATAGATAACATATAGCCAAATAGATGAATGATAACCAAAATGGCAAAATTAATGTCAAATTTGAATTAAATGCCAGAAGCATTCAGGATGAGTAGCAAAGACATAAAGCCTATAAACTTAGTGGATGAAACAAAACATGATAAAAATATATAAAAACAAGCATAACAGACATGTAATTGACCTGGAAAATCTGAATGTAATACTCTCTTTTTATGACAGCTCAACTAAACTAGAATATATTGAAATGCATAATAACAAGGCTGATTAAAGAGACATGTGGAAAGTTTTACATCCAAAAAAAAAAAACCGTTATTTTCAAATGTCCTTTGGAATATCTTCCAAAACATCCTTTAAAATGCAAGATAAAAGGAAGATTAGATATTGTAGCAATCACATTCTCTAATTCTAAATCTATACATGAATAACAAAGGTACAGGGGAAAATGTCCCCAAACTCGGACATTTTAAAAAAAAGGAATATTGATTTTTTAAATAAGATAGTCAATGGTAGAACTTACATAAGTAAAAACCAAATGAAACATTTATTGAATCAGTAGCAAATTCATTACCTAACAAGCTTTTATATTAAAAGGGAAAAAGTGAAAATAAAGAGTGAAAATAAATGAGCTAGGCATTAAGCTTTAAAAGTTAGATCAAGAAAACCAAACATAAGAACAGTATATGGAGGAAAACAGGAAGCATGAAAGCAGAAAATCATGATTTTTCATGGACCAGATATTAAGGTAGAACAATTCAGAGATTTTTGCTTATTTTTTGTTTTTGTTGTTTTAGAAAATAATAAATGAAAAATATCTAGAAGGCCAGTGCAGAAAAAGAAAGAAGAAAACAATGATACACAAATAGATACAGCAGATATTAAAAATAAAATACATATTTCTGGGAAAATGTAAGTGACCTAAATTCACTCAGAATACAGTATAATGCCCAAATAGACCATTAAGCAATTAACTAAAATAGTGTTCATAGTATCACTAATAAAATGATTCACAGAAGAGGTGGTCTAATAGGCAGTCAACATTAAAGAACAAAATTCCTAAATCATATAAAATGCTCCAGAATTCAGGAAAGGAGGAAAAACAGCTTCTTTTTACATCTTAATAAGTCTAGCATAACATTCACAACTGAACAAAGATACATTTCTTATTTCTTATGATAATTATATGACTCAGTAATTATGTGGTCTTTTTGGAAGTGCAAAGATAAATGTAAAGTTCATATATACATATGGGTGTATATTTGTAATCATCTTTTCTTGGTCCTGTTTAGACCTCAATTTACATTTTAATTTATAATTTATTGCACGTTTGCCGCACAGTTATAAGTTTGCATATGTTCTTGCTAGAAGTCTTTTCAAATCCTTTGTGGAATGAGGATTGAATAAAATTAGTTACTTTCTTAAAAAAATTTTTTTCTTAAATTTCAAGCTACAGAAGAGTTGTGAGAATACTAATTTGAACTTCCTATGTCCCTCATTGGACTCACTCTTTGTTAATATTTAGCCACATTTACACACTTTCTCTTTCTCATATGAGAATAGGTTGCATGGACTCAGTTATTTTCCATTATCTCACAAAATTCCTTCATGCATTTTTTTCAGTGAGCCCCTGTCTCTGAGAAGTAATCACTGATCTGATTTCTATCACCATTGGTTAGTTTTATCTATTCTGGAATTTCATGAGGCCAAATTGTATGTATTTTTGGTCTGGTTTCTTTCATTCAGGAAAATATATTTGAGATAATTTAGGTTATTGTGTGTGTGAGTTATTAATTTCTTTTTTATTGCTGAGTAGTATTCCATTGAATGACAATAATTAAGTTCATTTATCCACTCTAACTTTGATGATATTTGGGCTGTTTCTAGTTTGTGGCTAGTTTATTCATATTATGAATAAAAAATATGAATATTATGAATAAAATTAGATTTTTAATGGATATCTAATTTCAGTATTATTTAAGAGATCTTCATTTCCCTCATTGAATTACTTTGATATCATTGAAATTATTTGATCAGATATGTGTAATTCTATTTCTTATTCTGTTTTGTTTCATTGGCCTTATTTTGTCTATCCTAAGGCCACATTTATTTGATTACTATATGTTTATAGTAAGTCTGAATTCAGCTAGTTTAGGTCCTTTAATTTTGTGCTCTTTTTTGTAATTGTACCTATTCTAGTTCTTTCTCCTTTCAAAATAAATTTAAGCCTTTAAATTTCTGGAAAGGATCCTGTTAGTATTTTTAAGTTATACTGAATATATGGATCAACTTAGGTTAAGTTAATATCTTAACAATATTGAGTCTTCCAGTCTATAAATATAGTGCATTTCTCATTTACTTAAGTCTTCTTTAATTCAGAGATGTTTTATAGTGTTCAGTGTAGATATCTTATATATCATTTGTTCAATTTATATGTAAGTATGTAATGTTTTAAATGCTATTGCAGATAATATTTTTTAATTTTGTCTACAAAGTTTTCATTGCTAGTATATATAAGTACAATTGATTTTGTAAATTTATTCTGTATTCTGTGACATTTCTAATTTGCTTATGAGTTTTAGTACTTTTCTTGTACATTTTTTGGGACTTTCTAAATAACACATTCATGCCATTTGCATGACAAATAAGATAATTTTATTGCATCTTTTCCAATCTTCATGTCTGTTATTATCTTTTCTTATTCTATTACACTAGCTAACACTCCAGTATAATGTTGAATAGACACGATGAGAGCAGATATCCTTGTATTGTTACTGGTTTTAGGGAATCAACATTCAGTCTTTCACTATTAAGTATCATATTAGCTCTAAGTTTTCATGGATAACCTCTAAGTTTAGTTTTCTGCTACTCCTAGTTTGTCAAGAGTTTTAATATAAACAGGTGTTTATCAAAATAATTCATTACAATATGATAATTGTATGACTTTTCTGTTGCAATCTGCTAATGTGATGAACTACATTGACTGTTTTATGTATGTTACGCTAATCTTACACTTGTGTGGTAGATCCCATTCAGTATGAAGTCTATCTTGTGTATTGCTGGATTTGACCTGTTGTCATTTTGTTAAGGATTTGTGCATCTATTATTTCAGGAATATTTGGAAGAGTAGGTGGGTAAACAAATGCACTGTCTCACAAAAGACATTTGTGATCATTACAATAGGAATATGCCATCAGTGTGAATATGTGCTTCCTGTTTGTTTTTCTCAAGTAAAGAAACCTCCTTCAGGCTTGTTTCATGACTCCGTGTGAAGAAAATCCAAAAGAGAGTATTGGGAATACGTATTGGTACCAGAGATCACAATATAAAATTTTCTCTCAGCTGTGGTTTCTTTTTATGAAACCTTTAAAGCCAACTTTGTAATTCTGCTGAAAATGTGCTCTTTATGTTTACATTTATGCTTAGGATTTTTCCTCTGTTGCTGTGTAAATTTATACCAAAATTATAAATTTTCTTGGAAATTGTTCTTGTACTCTTATAATCAGCAAATAAGCAATATAATGTAGAAATTATAATTGATGTGAGTTTGTGGAGCAAACAAAAGAGCTGCAGCAAAACAACTCTAACACAATGTTGTACACATAACAAATCATTTTTACTTAAAAGTCATTGCAAATTTGTTCCTGGGACCATCTTTTTCACTCAGTGCATAAGGGTGATAAAAAGTGGTCCATCAAAACTAGAGAAACCACCAGACAAAACTGTGATATTTTTAAGAAGGCTTTTAAGAAAACATAAAATAGAGAAAAATGGTACTCCATCATTTTATAAGCCTTCATCCAATAATGAAGCATTTTATACTGTCACAAAATTCAAGCAGTAATGATTCCATGGTGCTGTCTTCATGATTATGGGAAGGAAATACAAGAAAACTTTGACAAAAATTATAATTCTAGAACATGCTAACTGTAGCTGTAGAAAAGTCATTTCACCTTTCTGAATCTCTTGTTCTCTTAGAAAATATGGTTTGCAAGATCTTTTGCAGACCACATATACGCAACCATACCTTGTAATAATTAATAATCACCATGAGGACCAGAAATATTATAAAGCCTTGAAGTGTTCTTGAATCTTCAAAGAAATTATGTTCATATTTTTGTGGGGGACATTTGCTACTTTTGCCCACCCGACATCTATTTCTTCTTCCTTTGGGGGTGGCACTCTGACATTTGCTTGGAGATTCTTTCCTCATAGTCCATGCTTGAGGGATGATGCTGGGGGCTCAAGCTTAAAATGATTACCATGGTTCCATTTTCCTGATTTCAGTGGTTCTTCGGATACGGGGGAGAAAAAAAATCCTAACTGATTCAAACTCCACCCCATGTCTCTTATTTAGAAATTAGTGAAAGATTTATTTCTGAGAAGGCATGACACCCTGAGCTCCATCTGTAGCCGTTTTGGGACATGTGAAGCTTGTTCATATCACAGCCAACACGGAGAAAGAGCTGAACAATGAAGAACCAGAATATAGGTCACGACCACTTTGTCTAAACTTTCAAGTCTAGTCTTTTCAGAAGACACCAAAACCTTTGGAGTTTTTAACTTCCTTTATTTTCTAAGCTAGTTTGGTTTGGATATTTGTTACTTACAATAAAAGCATCCTGCTGTTATTAATTGGGGAAATGCTTTGTTTGTTGAAAGGCTTCAAGGAGCATGTGTCTCCACACGTGTATGTATCCCAGGATCAGTCTATTGTCCCTGTGGTAGTGATTTCTCTTCCTGCTCAGTGCAGTTTCCCATTTCCCTTCTTTATGAAGCAGACCCATTGCCCTTGGGAGTGGTTGCCAACTTCTGGGACTGGCTCACACCCTCCTTAGGAGAACTCTCTGACTCTCTGTGTGGTCTTGATGTCTCTCATGACAATGTTCAATCCATCTGTGCTCACTTGGCTAATCAAAGAATTCAACATTCTTGGTGGAGTGACTAGTACAGGCTGGACATAGTTCAAAAGAGGAATCAGGAGTTTTCTGGATATCAATCTATGACATTTAGAAAGAGGAGCCTTTTTCCTGCTTGGGGTTCTAGTCTGGGAGGATTTGAGTTTGGTCAATAAATTCCTCTTGGTGTTAATATAGCACAAGTAGGGTTTCTGCACTTCTTGAGACCTAGCTAATAAGAAAACCTGTTCAAGCTTCTGTGTACGTAAAGATAACCTCCTGGCTAATCTAGCTGCACATCTGCTCATTTCACTTCCTCCTTGCCATTTGTATTCTCTTTGCTTAGCACTTACTGCTCTCCCAGTGTCAGGGAAGCTGACAGTACTCCCTCCTGCCTCCCCACACTGCATGCGGCTCATACCTCTCCCAACAGCCAGCCTCCTAATGAGAAATCAGCCACAACTGGCTGTTTGAAAGTCAGCTGGTGCTCGGGAGACTATGGAAAGATAGCATTTTTATCTCTCTCTCTACAAATGGATTTTTGTGGCAAAGCCAACTATCAGAATATGTCCCCAGACCAGTGGCAATATTCAGGCTTAATCATCACCTTACATCAGTCTAGCTTGATCCTGCATTTTATCCTTATTTTTGTTTGCTTATGGAAAACTTAGTTTTGTTTTGTTTTTACTTTTAGATATTAAGATATGTCCCTAAGGTCGTCATGGATGCCCCTATCTTTCTCAATGTGGGGTCAGTTTAATACGGTTACTAATACTTAGTTAGTTACAGGTGAGGCCAAGTGGATGATGAATTGTATTTAACAGATTATGGTTCTTTTACTGTGTCAGAACAATGGGCTGGTTAATTCTCAAAATGTCATTGATTACAGTACGTATCTTAGTACTAAACTGTCCCTGTCCTTTTCTCCGACTATAGCTCTCTTCCAGCTGCCCTGCCACTGTCCCATGCACACGTGTCATTTTCAATGACCATTCTCTTCTTTCTAGAAATTGGTGTCACTGTCTAGTTACAGGTGCTTAGAAAATTAATTGTAGACATCTTTCTCATTCTTGCATTCAAGTCAATATTTAAGAAATTATATTTCAGACAATGGACTGCTTTCATCCACTGTCATCAACTTCTAGTTAACTTAATCTACAGATATTTATCAAGAGCATATTCTGAGCCAGACACCATGGTAAAAAAGAGAAGGGTGCTCTCTACTGCCATCAAGCAAGCTGATGAAACATTAGTTGGGAAGCTTTTATTTGCATTGCCACTTAGCTAAGTGTCCATTTATTAGGGTTTTCAATGCATCATGCAATTATAATTCACATGACAACTATTTGTGCATGCTTTATAAATTATAAAGCTGTATGGAAATATAAGTAATTGTGTCAATAACTCTAAAAGCAACAAGAAGTCACAGAGGGCATTCAGGGCAGCTGCTGCTACTTGCTTTGTATTCCCTTCTCTCTTTCTCTTCACTTTCCATTTTTCTGAGTTTTCACAAATTTAGGAAGACCTAAAACTTCTTTAACAACCCCTATGATGGGTGTGATGTGAGGATGTGAGAGTGATCATTGATGGATCACTGTGATTTAAATTGAAAATCTCCACAATTATGCCTAAATGCAATATTTAAAAAAAATAGATACTGAGATTTTACAGATACCTGGTTAATTTCCTGGTTGTAGTTAGAGGCATCAGATAATTTTAGACATGACTTTCTAGTTTCTCAAAGAAGAGAGTCACCGGGGACACCTCTTGGGAGACAACTTGCCTATCTTGGGACAACACCTGAATATTCTCCTCTAGCTGAGAATGAATATGTGTTCTAGCAGCTAAGTTCTAGTAAGATTTTTTTCTTAATTTTATAATCCATAGTAACTTTTAATTTTCTTAGTTAACAAGTTTCTTAGGCTAGTGCAACCTGAAAAGCCCCCTCAACTAGGCATATCACTCAAATTTATGCAGAAGTACCCTTTTTAATTTGGATATAATTTGACAACAAGCTATAAGGTGAGTAGGAAAGAGTTAAGGAAGCCAGACCTCCCAACCCTGGAAATGGAAGGTGCTCTGGTCCCATGTCATCCAGGCCACCTTAACGATGTCCTTTCAAATTCCTAAGTGTTTAGCTGCTCAAAAATAGTCCCACTGTGGTAGCAGAAAAACCTCTCATTGGCTGTGCCTTCTTCTGTATGTGGGCAAAGTGTTGTTTGGCCAAGAATCATTGACTGAAAATAACAGAATAACGACCACAATAGAAACAAATATTCACTGAGGAAACCCAGCAGTTTAACCTAATAATATTTTTCATAATCCAGTTTTAATATTCCTGGGTTAGTTATTCTGATCGTAAGCCTGGGGGACTGGAATCTTAAAATTATGTTGTAATGGTGGAAAAAAATAGACTAAATATAGAGCACCGTGTTGCAGCATGTTTTGGCATGAAGCATGTACTGCAGAAAGCTCTGACTACTGAGAACTCATCACCAGACCCATGGCAACGTCTGGCTTTTGTCTACTGGACACAAGCCGAGCTTACTGTCCCCCAGGAGACCATCAGAGTCTTCTCTCTTTGGTGCATCTTTTCCCAAAGTATTATCTGAGGAAATAAATTCTTGAGCTACTCTGAATTAAAAGAATTTTGGAGTCAAATAAACTTATCTCTGCACCATATCCCACTGTTAAAGACTCAAACTCTTTGCACATAACACACTGGTGTCAGCTGGGACATCGGTCAGGATGGTATCTTTGCTGAACTACAGCTTATGCACCTCAAGCAACCAACCCCCTCTTCACCCTTACTCCCCTTCCATATATGTGTGTGTGTACCCATGTGTATACATGCACATATTACATATATATTATGTACATACATAGCATATACATTATATAATACACACACATATGCATACATATTATTAGTGGTATCCTCTGAGAGGTGATGCCAGAATCGTCTCAGAGCTTATTGAGAAATGTATTTTTCTTCTAAAACCAAAATTATTCTTAAAGCTTAAAATTCTTATAGAAACATTAAAGGCAGTTTTAAAAGCAAAACAGAAAGAATATGTATATTTGCTCCACATACTGCTCTTATGTAGCTATTAATAAAGTTTGTGAATACCTTCCATGATTGTTTCTAATGCATATCATTTTCATGTTGTCACAATTATATTTGATTTCAGATTTTTAAAACATTTTCATTACACAGACTATTGGCTTCGTAATTATCATTTGTAAAGTCTGTATGCTCTTCCAATATTCCCTAAAGCCATGTAGTCGCTGGTTTTAGGTAGGTTTTGAAACTTGGTTAGTGAAAACTAGAAGAGAATTACTGAATTATTTGTTGAATTAGTTTTGGCTATTCTAGGCAGGTGACATGTGAATAACCCTTAAAAGCCAGAAGAAAGCTTGTGAATCTCTAAGCAGTCAGTTCTAACATTGAGAGTAGAGCAAATATGCTTTCGTTTTTCTTAGAATATGTTCTGAGAAAGACCAATCTTCCAGGACATTCCAGTTCAAAAGTGTTAAACAGAAATTTTGAAAAACAACAGATGTACATTTTCCTATTAGTAGTTCACACATTAAACTTTTAGGAAAGAAAGAATACATATCTAGTGTGGCTTAAAAAAGGTTTTATTTGATATATTTAACAATTTCATTAGTTTTCTGTTGCTTTGTAACAAACAGTCCCCAAACTCAGCAGCTTAAATCAACACGTCTCTCTGGGGCAGGAATTTGAGGGTGACTTAGCTGGGTAGTTTCTGGGTGAGAGTTTGCAGTCAAGATGTGGGCTGAGGCTGCAGTCACCCGAAGACCTCACTGGCCCAGAAGAATCAGCTTCCAAGAGGGCTCAGCCACTTGTTGGCAGGATGCCTCAGTTCCCAACCGGGTAAACCTCTCCAGAGCGCTGCTCGAATGACCTCATGACCCGGCTGCTGGCTTCTCCCAGGGTGAATCATCCTAGCGAGACAGCAAGGAGGAAACCCGATGCCCCTCCCTCCTTTTCTCATGGTAATGCCATTTATAACCTTTATTGGGAAGTTGTGCATTACAAAAAACAAGTCACTAAGTACAACCCATACTCATGGGGAGAGGAGTTTGTTTCTATTTTTTGAGGAAAAGAGTATCAAAGAATTGAGGACATATTTGGAAGCCACCATGATAGCAGAATTTATCCTTACCCCTTAATAATTCCTGTTAACATTCTAAGGATCACTCTGGGAGTACTAAACAATAGGCCCCCACCCCGAAGAAGACCCCTTGCTTATCCCTTTGATTGTGAGAATAGAAACTGGCTGGTTATATATTCGGCATATCCATGATACCTGCAGTTTTTCTTTCCCTCGGAACAGTATTTTTTAAATAACATATAAATGGGTTACTATGATTCTGTTTTCAAACAAAATAAACTAAGTGCCAATCAAAATAATCAAGCACATGTAAATCCTATATAAAAATCAGACAATTGGGAACAGGGCATATGTTATTGTATATCTTGAATTTTCTCTAATGTTCACTCATTCTTCCATCCATCCATCCATTTACCAACTTAATTTGAGAGCGTAATATTCACTGCAACTCTTCTATGTCTTGGTATAGAACGTCCAGGGAAGAGAGGCATGCACTCACCTTTTGAGAAAAAAAAAATCATAATCTTTGGAAGGAAACACAGTTGGAACCATTTGTCAAGAAAAGGCTGAAGAAAATACCTTCACAGAGATAAGAACAAGGATTTGAGAGCAAAGGGATGGAATAGTTAACGATGCCTGGGGAGCATCTAGAATGAAACTTTGTATTTTTCACTCTGTTGTTACTTTTCTTTTAATTTGTGGTGACTCCTAGTCTTATTAGAAGTAGCAGTTTCATGTGTAAGGAGTTCACACACATGGTAGAATTTATTCAGCCAGGGAGTCCTATATACACTCATTTTATTCTATTTTTGAAAGCATTTTTTGGTACCATTCTTTATTCAGGAACAGTTTACCACATCAACCATATTGGAGAGAGCTTATAGAATCAGATCATACCAAATGTGTCTATGTGTATGTATGTATATAAATTAGATACATGAACATAGGTAACATCTGTCCTGTCAGGGTCATATGCAAAATAAAGGACTGGGGAAAAAAAAAATCTTAAAAAACATCTTGAGGATTTTCTATGTGTTTTGTTTTCCAAAATTTTCCAGAGAGAAAGCACATAATATATGCTCACTGTCTATTCAAACTCTCTCAGTTGCTCTCCTGATTAGGCTAATGAGGACACTTTTCCTAGATTCTCCAAAGTGTATATTATTTCTCATATTTTAGCTTTGACCACAGGTCTTATTATAAGAGTGGAGTTGAAAGATGACTGTAAAGGCTAAGCAGTGACTTTTTGATAGGGAATGGGGTTTTTTTGGGAGGGAACAGAATGCATGTGGGATTTAACATCTTTTCCTAACCAGCTCAGTATTGCTGTGTTTGTGGTACTAAGCTGTTGAAACTCTGTAAGCCTCAGTTTTCTCAACGGCCTAATCACATCTACTTCTGGCATGGCTGGGGGCAGGTAAACAAGATAATGCCTCCACATGCTAACATAGTGCCTGGCAAAGAGTTGCTCAATAAGTAGTAATGAGTATGTATTATTTATTGAGCACTGAGTTTCTCACACTGTGCCAAGCACTCTATACACATCCTTTTAAAGTCCTATTAATTTATAGACAAGAAAACTGAGGCTGAGAAGGTTTAGGACCTTGTCCCATGTCGCTGACCAATAGTGAGTCAGCCCAGTGTGCAGACCCAGCTGTGCCTGACTGCCCCGTAGTTAGTACCTTCTCAGCTACTTGAGGTGAGGACAGTGTCATGCCCCTGAAATGTCCTTTTTTCTTTTTTGTTCCTCTGTCACATTGGTAAATTTCCAGGTGGGTTCAGGAAACATCCTGAAATCTTTCAAAATGGTCTTGAATGTAGGAGTGTGTCAGATGAGGACACATTCTTTTTTTTTTTCTAAAACATGTTTAACTATGATAATCAGGAAAAATGATTCATATCCCTGTAACCCGCACCTCAGCCAAGATGTAAGGAGGATTCCAATTATGGAGAAAGGAAAAGAGGGCTCCCTGCTGTGTTCACCTAGTGGTTTCTTAGAGATTTATTTTGGCTCTTAGGACCTCCAGTAGTTACTTATCTCTGTTTCTACAACTGTTTCATGAACACCTTGAGGACACTGCAAAATGACCTAGAAGGTAGCACAGTATCTGATACATAGAGGGGCTCAGTGAATCATTTGTTTTCATAGATGATTGAATGGATAGGTGAATAAAACAGGGATGGGTGGGAGAGAGGGTAAGAGGTGAGCATGAGGCTGAGAGATGATTCTGCCACTAGTGTGAGCCATACATGTCCTGGAAACGCGTTCATATCCCTCAGCTCACTAGATACGGGGCTCTCAGAGTGAGGAGAAGAGCCGCCAGCATCACCGCATATCGCAGAGCAGGGAAACCCGTGTGTGGTCCCGCAGAGCACCTCCAGGAAGAGTCGCATGTTCCCATCACCCTCCAGTGCTCAGAATTTCCCATTCTTTCCACTTTTCTGGACCTAATATTATAGTTACCACCACATTATCCCCTCCCCATAGGTAAAGCCGTCTAAAGCAATCTAAGATGTAGCATTTTATCTATTTGTTTATTGTTTGTTTTTATGGTTTCTTCCTCTAGAATTTTCATGAGATCAGGAACCTTGACTTATTTCCTGCTATAACCCTTTCCTGAAATGGTGTCTGGCACTTAACAGTTGCTCAGTAAATGTTTCCTGGATATATTTAAGTGACTCAGTGTCTATGTTCAGTAACATTAAATTTTACAACAGCTTCTTACAGTCAGAAGTTAATAGAATCACAGGGAGCTTGAGACCCTGGGACTTGACCTGGAGAGTGGGCTTCGTTCCTTTTCCCGCTGTGGCCCAGAGGGATTACCTTAGTTGTGCAAGCTCACCACCAGCTATTACAGGGCTTAGATGAGGGATCAGGCCTCATGCCTGTCGGGCTAAAGCATTTCTCACTTGTCCACCTTTCTCTGTGTTTTTCTTACATCCACTTCTCACTATTATTTTTGTACAGTCACTGTAATCTTGCTTTTGCTGGGAAAGCCTCACTGTTTATTTTTTTCATGTATGTAACTCTAAATAAAGCTGTCCTTTGACTCTGGTCAATATTAACTGTACCAGATAATGCACATTTGTGTCTCAGAGAATTAAAGGGGAGCTATTGCAAGGCAGACCAAACAGTTACACCAGAGGATGTTCGGCAGCCCAGAGAGAGAGACCCATGGAATAAACAACTCTTTCCCTCTTCCCTTGAACTTACAAACAAACAAATAGTAATATTTGGGCTTCTCCTACCCAAGCAATTCACCACATGATGTTTTGGGTCATCTCCTCCTTTCCTAGATGAACTGGCCTCCCTTATGGCTCATTCATCACCTTGACCGAAAATAGTAAAGGCAATTTATACTTCAATTTATTTTGATTCACATATGGAGGATCTTAACCCAGAAATGGTGTTGACACTTTAAGATACATGTTTTCATTCACTTCTTCAGCAGTGCCATGAACTCCATTTTAGACACAGAGACTGAGGCTCCCAAATGATGACTTGCCCACAATCCCACGTGGAGTGTAAAGTCAGGACTCGAAGCCAGTTCTCTGTGTTTGTTTAGACCGTGTTTGTTTAGGCCTCTTTCCTACAATCTCCTATAGTTGTGGGGAATGGTAGGTGGGAAGCAGACAAGCATATCTATTGCTTACATAAATAATCAGGCTGACTCAGCTGTTAATTCGCCTGCCATGATTATCAGAATAGATCTACAATCTGCTATTTGTCTCAATTTCCTTGCTAAGGATAATAATGCTTCCCAAGATTTCCTGGTGTGATGATCTCAATTCACTGCAAGATACAGGAATTTTTATCTTTTTTCCTCTGATTAAATATAATGGTTTAATCTGTGGAATTGTAGTAGTTTCATCTTTTCGGTACCTTCCTGTTTGGTCTTTCAGGGCAGGACCGAAGTTATTTTAATGATATTCTGGGCTGCATCCAGGCAAGAGGAATGGTGAGGTGGGGTCCACGCAGTCCATTAACACTTTCCTTCTAAAGAGATGGATCATTATGAGCGTCAAATTCCTTTACTGTCTTCAAATAGTACAGTGGAAAATTTTGTGTTGTTTCCTTTTAAATAAATCATGAACTCTGGATTTTGCATTGGTGATAAGGGTTGAAGCTCCAGAGGCAGTGTGACCTGGGTTTGGACCTTAGTCCTGTGACATACAAGCTCTGTGAACTTGAACATGTTATGTTAGAGGGACCACAGTGTTTTCATTATCAAAATGGGAATAACAGCAACAACAATAATATTCCATATACTTAATATCAAGATTTAATAAGCTACTGGAGATAACAATACATGGCTCATAGTAGGCGTTTAGTATGTATTATTATTTGGTGAATTGTATCTAGCAAAGACTCTGTTGAACCACCTTCTTTGCTCATATTATTTGAGATACTGCAGATAGATAGCATTCAAAGTTTAAAAACATTAAAAATCGGAAGCAAAAACAAATGAAGAAATGAGCAACCACGTTACTTCTCCACACTGTTTCCATCCCTACAGTCAGATACCCTCTTCTTTTTCTTTGGCTGTCACTGAATCCCGAGATGTTATTGATTGATAATATTCTATACACACTACCTACCAAAGAAAGAAATCTGAGAAATAGTCCACATCTGTTCAGCTTGGTTTTTCCATCTTTATAAGAGTTTATAATGTCATTTGGATAAGTTCGAAGTTGACCAATCCATAAAAGTCTATGAAAAGGACATGTAGGGTTGTTCCAGGAATAGTATTAAAAAAAATAACCATCATTTTTTTTTCTCCAAATGTCACTTTTTATTTCTGTTAAGAGACAGAATCCCGAGTTGGATAGATTATGGTTGTCTCAAAATGACGTTTCTTTCCTGAAAGGAGTTGAACATAGACAAATGTATCCCCTGAACTAGTAGCAGAAACATCTGAGTATAAATGGACAGGATGAGGGTGAGAGTTCGAGGTGCCAAAGGTTTATGACTTAAAAAATGTGAACACACTTACTATTTGCTTTAAAATACATGAAAGCCCCCCCATTTGCATGCCTTTCTGGAACATTAGGACACACGGTATTATACTACTATTGTAGTACTTCATCTTGAACTCCCAATGGCCATGTGCGTAGGCTGAGGGAAGGATTATTGGTAGTTAGCTAGAAAAATGGAATGTGATGATTCTGTAGTAAGAACATCATGACAACACTTTAGTTAAGAAATGAGAGAATATGTACAAAAGGCTACTTCATTCTAAACCATTCATAGTCTAAACTATTTTTGTAATATTTGTAGTTGATCAGGCCATTTAATTAATTTGGCTGATTTACTAGAATGGATCTTTGGCATTTGCTAAGGCAAATATAAATAATATACTTACATATATTAAATGTGTAGAGTGTCACCTGTTATCTTATTTCCTTCTGCTTGATGATCCTAACAACCATACTGAAAGGCATATTAATGAAAAGATTGAGCCTCACAGAAGTCAAGTGTCTTGCAGATCCTGCTTAGCCCATGAATGCAGGCGTAGAATAGACCGGATCTCCGCCTTCTCCAGTGGAGCTTTCTACCCTGACTTACCAACGTAAGTAGAAGAACTTTCAAAACATTCAAGAAAACCTCTCTTTTGTTAGGCTAGATCTAAACCTGCTGAAACCTTCCATGTCATGATGACTGTTTTCAGTCTCAGGGAAAAGGATATTACGCAGAAAATAGGAAAGAGATTATAACCACACGTAGTACCAATTGACACTAATTTCCAAACAAGAGGAATGAAGATGCTGATGCAGATGCAAAGCAATTAAATATTTTCATCAGAAATAACTGGATTATTGGGATTTAAAAATATAATTTATCTATTTAGATATAACTAATTGTTGGGTTTGTCTTAAACTTAGAAACAGTAAAACTAGTTCCATGTCACATGTTAAACTGTAGTCTCACTGCACCTGGAACTTAAAGATGATGCATGAAAAATTGACTCATTTCCATCTTTTCAATGATCAATGGACTGTCTGTCTGCTTATATTCTGGATATTGATTCTGAAGGACAGCTATGCTTAGATCCAGATTATTTCATTATCTCAGCCATCATCTTATTTTGATGATCTCCTTTGTAAAATACTACCTACTATTAAAGTAATTACCTCTAAATATTTTTTGCAGCAATGCTTTATAACATTATAATATCTTACACACCATGTTTACTTTGATGTTAGGCAGCCAGCGTATGTGATTAGAATTAAATATTAAAAATACAAATTAAGAATGTTAATTTATTTTGTTCTGAAAGCTTATTAACTGAAGAAGACTCCAATTTTTTATGTATTTTGAGTATCTAATGTCAGCAATATCATGTTCATAGCACACCTCATTAAGTAAAGTAATTTAACAAAAAACTGTATCCAAATGAATGCTAATAACTTATAAAAGCACAAATAAAATTGAATTGGTATGAAGTATTTTCCTATGTCTAGACACTAGGTAATCATTAATTTTCACATATTCCCTAGAAACAGAGAATTTTATCATGTTGCCTAACCTTAGATTTTCAAGAATACCAGGTAAGATTAAAGTTTAAAAAATAAGCAATAAATCCTAACTTTCCCCCCAGATTGTCTTCTTTTCTAAGGAAATTTAGCACTGCTTTAAATCAATTTGCCATTGACTCCTTATTGTTTCCATGATTTTCATAAAGTTTCATATCAAATTTTTCTCCACTTGGATACAGATGAGTTTTTGAAATTGGGAAGAATTTGAAGCTGAGCAGAACACCACAGTAATAAGTAATAATGTACTATTAATAATTATAACATTTTTGAAGGTAAGTATTTCCTATAGATGTTCCTGAATTAATCAAACTAATGATTCGCCATTTGTGAGACAGTATTTTGAATCCAGCTGCACCTGGCACCATGCCCCTGGGAAATGGCTTTCTCTGACATGCCAGTCCTCTAGTTACCTAGAAGTTCTAGAATTCAGTCTACCATTATACATGGAAGATTCTTTAGGGCACATGCATAACATGGCTAATTTTTAGGAAAGATTTATTTTGAAGAATTTTGAAAATACTTTAACTTTGATGACATTTTTCTGTTAAACAATTTCTAGTCTTAATGTGGATAAGCCTTTGGGGGCACACCTAGCCACTCAAGAAGATATAGCCTTTAAGCAGTCATGGGCCGACATCTGTATAGGGGACCCTAATTTTTTTCACAGATATATCTTTTTCTGTAATGGCTTAACTTATTTGTTTGTATGTTTCTGTGTTTATTGTTAGTTTTTCTGAGTAGAACATAAGCTCCACGAAGGCAGAGGTTTTGTTTGTTTTGTTTTACTGCCTTTCATTTTCAGCAGCACATTGAACAAGACATTTCCTCTGTCCTTAAGGAACTCAGTCATCTTTTTCATTTATAGTGCTGAGTGAGGAGCTAAATTTTGTCAATTTGTGATTTTAAAAAATTGCGATTGAAATTTTAATCAGTCATTTTACATGAAGAGCTCCAGTATGTTTACTATGGAATCATTTATGCAAGTTTTGTTATAAGGATAAAAAAATAGAAGAATTATGAATCACTTAGAAAACTGCATGCCAAAACCATGCCCCTGCCTCTGGCTATGTCTCCACCAAACTGTACGTGCTGTTTTTATTTGCCTGAATTATTTTCTGTCTTAAAAATACACAATATAATTATGTTTCAAAAGTCAAAACTGTGAAAATTTGTACCTTGAGAAGTTTGCTTCTATTCCTACCCTTTTCACTCATTCCTTCTCACCTATTTTTGTAATTCTTTTTTAAATTTCTCATTTATTCTACCATGGCTCTTTAAACAAATAGATTCAAATGGTTTATTTCATTAGTAATTTAGATAAGGAATCTTTTGATATTTTTCTTATTTTTATTTTATACATTTAACACAGTATATGTTCTCTCCAAAGTTCCTGTGCTGACCCAGGGTTACATCATTAACAGCTGTGGTTTCTTCCTGGAGAAACAACATGGCTTCTGGAAGCAGACTGTCTTGAATTAACATTGCAGCTCTGCTGTGTGAAAAATGTGTGGTTCTGTAAAGTTAGTCAATATCTCTGAGCTGAATTTCACCATTGCTAAGTGGAAACAACAATATTTACCTCTTAACGATTAAATAAATTAGGCATGGAGTGGTAGCCATGGAGTTGTGATGCTTGGCTCTTCCTTCATGACAAACTGCCCCTTTCTCTTAAGGCACAGCATATCCCCCATCAATAAGGACACTGGAAAGGTCTCTCCCCACTGCAAGGCAACAGGTGCCCTTTCAAGAGCTGCTGCTCTCCTGGCCACTAGGCCAATGACTAGGGTTAAATCTCAATATGACCTGGTTGGAGATGAGCTGAGCATGATAATAGAAGAAAGAGATTATATCCAAATGAGCTGTGAAAGTTAGTTAGCATGTGCGAGCTGGGTCCAAGGGAATGTCCCTAAGACCGATTTTGAGGTTGCTTGATGAAGTAGGCCAGAATGTAAGTCTGAATATGCCAGAATTCATTACCTTGGGTATCTTTTCTTGAAACAGGATTTAACACTATCACAAGAGCCCTAAGGGGTGCAGCAAAGTCAGTATTAGAGTGGATCTCAGAAGCCTGGAGAACATGAGGGCCAGTGCCACAGTGGATTTGCCCAGGTTTCCCTGGTAGATAGTGGAGAAAAGAGTAAAAAAACTCAGAGAACTGAGCATGCTAGAATGGATATATTACATGAGACCAGAAGACCAGAGGGTTATGTTCCATGGAAGAGCCTGGAGGACACACCGTTCATTAAGATCATCAAGAATGTGTCCATGGTAGGTAATTATGATGTGTCAAAACAGGTTCATCCTTGGTAGCCAATGTATCATTCTGGTGAGTGATGTTGGTAATTGGAGAGGATATGCATTGTGGGGGCAGAGAGTGTATGGAAAATCTCTGAACTTTCCTCTCAGTATTCTTGTGAACCTAAAACTGCTCTAAAAAAAACCCTTGCAAAGAAAAAAAAATGAATATGCCCATGGTAGGGGCCTCAGTGTCACTAAGAACTTCAGTGATGGCTCTTCTCTGCAGGCTGGAGACAGTGGGAGAAGTACTCAGAGGATGGGGTTCAGGAACAGTAAAGGGAACAGTGGGACCTGAAGTAACGGAGCCCATTGGGAGGTGCTTAATTGCCTGAAGCGAGGGGATCACAGTCACAGATCATGACTGAAGCATGGAGGGGCATCCATGGGGACTGGACTTGCAGGGAGTTGGGAGATGGCATCTCTATGGACAAAATAGATGGGCAGCCAATAAGGGAGCAGTTTAACATATATACACAGAAGGTGGTAAATATGAGTAAGTGTGGGTCCGAACACAGTCCCACCCATAAAAAGTCATGATCTCTTGCTCAGTTCTGGGACCTGAACAAATCTGCTAATATGAAACCCACCAACTAAAGAGATGGGGGGTCAGACAGGAAGGGTGGTGCTGCAGCAAAGTGACAAGTAGAGCCTATAAAGTTTCTCCCGATGTTTGTGGCAGATCTAACGGTGTAGGAGATGTCGGTGGTGGGTAGTATGCAGTGTAGAGTCTATAAACCCTAGTGGGAAAGTTACAACATTGGTCCTTGGGGTTCTGGAGCAAGAGGCTGCCATCTGAAGCAAAGGAGTATGTGCCTTCTGAGAACCTACTCCTGCTATGTTACTGAGCCCTGGTAGAGGCAGAACTTCTGTCCATGGGTAACAAGTGACCATGCCACTCAGAACTATCCCTTATTCTGAGCTACACTCACTGCTGGGCTCTGTTGGACCCACCGAGTCATAACGGTGAACAGGTCCATCAGCATTCCATCATAAGACGGACACAGTATATCCTGGATGACCCTGAGCAAGACCGGAGAGCATGAGTGTGATGCATACGCAGGCGGCCCAAACCACTGTGACACAGGCCGCAGCCGGGCTAGTGTCCCCCCACCAGCTTTCACCTGGGGCCTGATGGGGGCTCCATACAACCAGCTGAAGGAGGAATAAAAGTCTGAGTTTGGCTTGTGGTCAATTGGATATGTAGATAGAAGCCAAAAATTGATATTCTGTGAAGAAATTCAGTGGAGAGGAAATATATCCTAATGGGATGAGCAGCAAGTAGACATCATGGTTATCTACTTTGTGGGGAAGGAAGTGTAGCCTGAGATGAAAACATATACGACTGGGAAAGAAAGAGTTCAGAGTAGTGAAGTCACGGGTGGTCTGGAGTAGAACAGACCTGGAAAGACATGGTAGAGGACAATGTTTGAAGATTTTTGTGTCATAAATCAATGCTAACAAGAAACCATCTTCCACTGCAAAGGTTCTGAATAATTAAGTAGACAAAATGATTTGGCTAATACTTTAGCTCAGCTTTTGTCATCAAACATCCAACAACTGGCATAACAGACACATGAACAGAGTAGTCACGGTGGCACAGATGAAAGCAGTGCACAGGCCCTGCAGCATGGACTCCCACTTAGCAAGGCGGCCCTGCTTCTGCCACCTCTGGAGGCTCACCCTTCTAGCAACAGACACCATGTGAACATTTGTGAACAATTCAGTTACACTGGGGTTTCTCCATTCTGAAAAGGGCCAGGAGTCCACTATCACAGTGATAGATACCTATTACCAGTATGGGTACAATTTGGGCTTGACTTCCCTTCCCACAGAGCTTCAGTTAGCCCCACTATCTGAGGGTTTACTAAAAGTCCCACCCACAGACAGCGAATCTGTCATAACGCTGTACCACAATAAATGTGGAGCCAGAATGAACCCATGACCACAGGTCCCACTAATTGAGTCACATACCACACTTTCCAGAAATAGCTGGTGTCACAAAATCCTGGAGTGCCCTTCTAATGGAATGCCAGCCTGATGGCAATACTGTTTGAAGATGAACTGCTGTACTTCAGGACGTAATATACATATCAAGTCATAGGTCTGCATAGGAAACTCATATGGGCCCAAGAACCAAAGGGTTGAAAAAGGAGCGGTGCCGCTTAACATCTAACACTACTCCTAATGACCACAACAGAGATCCCGTTCAACTAAACGGCACAGTCGCCACCTGGGAAGTTCAGACAGTTTGTGTCCAGCAAACAGTAGATAAGGAGAGGAATCACCTTCTTGGCAGAAGGAAGTAAATCTGATTTTCCCGAGTGAGGTATGGGTGCTTTCTTATGGTGGTGGTGGTGGTGGTGTGTGTGTGTGTGTGTGTGTGCGCGCGCGCGCGCACATGTGCATGCACGTGGGGACGAAAGGAGGAATATGTGTGGAACCAGATGATCCACTTTGATATCATGTTCTGATACTCCCTTGTTCAATTTTCATAGTGAGTGGACATATGCGGCAATCCTAGTTTGAGAAAGGCATGGTGGGCTCAGATGCATCAGGAATGAGTTTGGGGTTACATCTCCAGGTACACCAGCAGGATCTACAGTTACCACTCAAAGACTAACTGCAGAGACAGGGCTAGAATTTTCCTGCTTATGTCCCACCTTTAAAATTTCTCCCAGGAAGTGAGATCCACAGGAATGTGGGGCTACTTCCTCAAAACTGTGGAAGAGAGACTTTATGAGCCATACGAGGGGCGGACTGTGGTGGCCGTGGAAGTGCACCACTCACATAGCCCTTCTAGAAAACCTGTTGCAGGAAGAATAGTTGGCAAGTAGCCTCTAGCTGCTACACTGCCGGATCAACTGCAGTGCTCATGTAAAGCCCATCCTTTCCCTGGACCGCCCCCAGCCTGCAACTGAGCACAGCAGAGGTACTGGACCCAGGCAGTTCTGGCCAGGTGCAGAACTCTGCTTCTGGGGAAATTTTGCTTTGGCACAGTACCCCTCCCATACTCATCCTTTCCTCCTTCCTTCTCTCCTGCACAGGTGTTAGGCCTGCACCAGAATCTCAAGGCTTTTACTGTTCCCCTTCCCTTTGTCCTTTGCAGGCCTTTCTCCCAGCAAAGCGTTTACACATCTAATTCTGTTTTGGCATCTAGCATCTACTTCTCACAGGAATAAAACTGCCGATGGAAGTTCTAATCATCTTGATTCAAATTAAGCACTCAAAAATATATTTTTAAGTCCTTATCAGTCAGCATGTGTTTTAAATATGTCATAGAAACTGTTTATTTTTAAGCCGTTTTCTGACAGTTGGAACTATGAATATTTTGAATGCAAGTAAGTCTAATTATGTAAACAAAGAATTGTACTGTATTTATTAATTTGGAACAACAGCAATATTCATCTATTCTCTTTGCCATATGTCCATAATCTATTATAGAAACATATAGAGGCAAAATTCAAATATAGTATATATTACAACATATCTGTTTTCTGTTTATGGATATCATATTTTAAAGTAAGGCATAGTCTTTCTAGAATTCAACTCTGATCATTCAAAAGCTGAATAATAATTGTCTAAGTAAAAAAATATTTTGCATAGTTTTCAGTTGGTCCACTCTTAACAAATAAAAAAAAGGTGCTATTTTTCATTTGGATAAAATCATCCTCAAAGGCAAATACATGCAGGTATTGTTGCAGGTGGGATGGAGGGTCTTCAACTTCTTAGCTGCCAACTACAGGAATTTGTGACAATGAATCGAAATGAGAACATGTCAAAATAGAGTAATTACAGCTAAGTTTATACAAAATAAAGGGAGAATTAATAATGCTGACCTCATCCTGTTTACATTTGTCTAACAATGAGATATTTAAGTCACTGCCATGTCAAGTTTGATTTTATATATTTTTTAGATCCCATTTTCTTTAAGGATTGTTTTGTATACCTACAAAAGATATGAATTTTAGACATCTGGTTAAGAGAGAAGATGCAAAAAAATTGTTTCTATTCAAGCTACTATTAGCATCATGCTAAGTGTTGATTTCTTCAGAAAGATATTCTGTATGTGGTTGGGTGGCTCTTTCATGCATATCTTCTGGTCAAGGACTTGGCCCTCAACTGCACCCCTTGTTGGGTAGCTGTGAACCCTGAGCTATATGATGTCACCTTTCACTTTGGGGCCAAAGTCATGTCTTTTGAATTCTTTTTTCTCCTTCCAGCTTGTGTTAGAATTTCAACTGTCCGCTGGAGAGTCTACCTAAAAGATCCTAGAATTAATTCAAGTTCATTCTGTTGAGCAGTAAAGAATTTGGCTGGCCTTTGTCTCTGGTCCTCTGGAAGTATCCACTAAATCTTTGGATTTCCAAGTGATAAGAATATATTTATTACTTATGGTGGGCTTCTTGGGTCACACCTGAATTTATGCTAGTGAGATGACTCATGGGGTGCCTCTAGGTAGTTCATATTACCAGGATGAGTCAGGATGGGGGCTGGCCAAGTCAGAAAGTCCAGTCATGTGAATAGAGGCTTGGGAATCGGAGTCCTGTGATATTGGCCTGACCTCTGCAGAAGGGAAAGGAGCTGGAGTTCAAGCTCAATTTCACAGCCAATGATTCGATCAGTCATGCCTATGTAATGACACACCAGTAAAAATTCTGTATAGTGATACTCAGCTCAGCTTCCTGGCTGGGGTGACAGATCTATATGCTGAGAGGATGACACATCTTGAGGACATAGAAGATTCATGTTTGGCACCCAGATATTTCCCTATATATTTCGTCATTTGACTGGTTCTGATTTTTATCCTTTATAGTAAAACTTCAGCACTTTCCTGAATTCTGTGAGTCATTCCAGTGAATTATCAAATCAAAGATAGTGGGAACTTTCACATTTGTAGCTAGTTGGTCCCTAGCGTGGGTGGCCTGGAAACCCTAGAGTTTGTGGCTGGAATCTGAAGCGAGGGCAGTGCTGTGGGGCACCAGGCCCTTAAGCTGTGACGTTTGACCTATGTTGGACTGTGAGTGCCAGAACTGCATTGTGCACTGTTTAAATTCTAAAGTATAAGCCCTCCAATCCAATAGCCATCTAGATTAGCTGCTGACTTTCTCTTTCCCTTCCCACATTATCATCCATTCAGTCCAATTTCTTCATCCTTCAGAACATCTCCCACATGCGCTCTTTGAGACCTTGTCCCACTGTCACAGGCGTGTCCCTTTTTGCCTGGTCTGTTTCAAAACAACTCAAACAGGTCTATCCTCATTGCAGTCTCTTCTGTATCGTTCCATCTAATTTACTTCCTTAACCTCCCCTGAAGCTCAGATGCCTTTCTCAGAGATGTCTGTTTAGTGCCCACTGCAACACCTCTCAGATAGCAGCCCCTCACTGATTTGGTGAATAAATGTCTCCTGCTGTCCCAACTCCTTAGCTCGAAGGAACCCCACGAGGTGGTTCCTACACATCTCTTCAACTCTATCTTCTCGTATTTCCATAAATGAATCCTTTGTCCCAAACCAACTACTTTACTTACTACTTTCCCGATATCGGTCCATTTTCATTCCACTGGGCCAACAGCATGTCTGAAATGCACCGTTTCCCTCTTGTCAAGCTCAGATTCAATGAGCCTTCTTAGACTTCTCCCTTCCTCAGGGATTGTTGTCACCACTGAATTCTCTCAGCACATACTGTTTGCACACTGTATGCATTGTATGTGGTTCTCATTTGGGTCTTCATCTAGACCACCCGGGATTTTTACTTATTTTTTGATTATCCCAGGTTCTTTTGAAAAATGCACTGTGGTCTTTTGAAATCAGGCAAATATATATATTTTTTGCAATCTCAAGGACTTACATACATAAAAGATGTGTAAACTTTTCAGCCTTTTTATAGATTTCCTTTTATTCTGTATGATCAGTACAAGCAGTCAAGTCTGATCTGTAAAAATAATGAAAATGGGGAAAATACATTAGCTACTAATTCTGAAGCAGTACTAAGCAACTCAATAATTAAGTACCTTTAAAATTTTAGAGGTAATATTGCCCGGACTGTCCTGCTTATAGCTGGAATTATAGAGAAACTGATACTTATTTTCTGTCATTCAATAGGGCAGGTGTGATCTTTCTTTTATTTGTTCTAGTCCAAACTTTTCTTTCCTGCTTCCCCAAAGTCAAGAGAGGCCTACATTTTCCACCATGGAACCAAGCAAAAAATATACTTACAAGCCTAACAGGGTAGCTCTGTTTCCAAACAGGGAAGGAAACATGCCCCAAATATTATTTAAGCAATGTTTTTAGGCTACTTTGCAATCCTTAATTTGGCATATTTTATTGCACTATCTGTGCGCCTATGTATAATTGAAGACTAAATGCTGACATTCTTTCAGTTTCTTATTTTGTGGCAAATAGAAGAAGAACAAGACTCTATTTTCACTAATCAAGAAGAATTCACAATTCCGCATTCATTTAATAAAAGCATGCCTTGGAAAGAAATGGCCTTTTTGTGAGAAAATACAACCTTAAAAAAAAAAAATCAAATCCTAGAAGTGACTGCAGGGGTTTGCTAAACCTTTTTAGAAACAAATGGGTTCTGGGGTATTAGGTCCACATTTATTTTAAAGAGGTTTATATGTTTGAGACTGATCGATAAATACTACTGAAAAACTAGGTTGTTTCAAAGCTGAATTTTAAAGTACAGCACATCTAATCTGTGAATAAAGATGAATGTGTTTGGAAATATAGATAAAGGGGATAGTGAAAACTTACTTCTCTGAAAAGTATTATATAATAAATTTCAAATTTCCCTTGTAAGATTCCACATTATTTTTACTTACTGTCAATGAAAATACATTTTTACAGACCCTGCTTTGTCAAATATAATCTCGTAGTGGTTCCATATTCTTACACCAGAGTTAACGGTTTCTCTCAAATAATACTTTCAACCACTTACAGGTTTGTGGGTCAATACACATTTGAAAACACTCAGTAGGAAATTTTAAAATTAATTCCTGTCAACCCAAAGGGATAGCAAAGCTAGGTGCTGATATAATGGTGTGTGCATATATATATAATAAAATGAGATGGTGATTAAAAAGTTCAGTTATTTTACTTTCTTATTCCTGCCTCTTGAATAAGTTGTTAAGCATTATATTGAGCTGATCAGAAATCAGACTCGTAGAAATACAGACATACACATACTTTAAACACCTGTTTATTTTCAAATTTTATAGATGTATGATATGGTCTGGTAACTGAAGATCATTCTTGGACCAAAGTTGATTTCAGGAATGAAAGGTGAAACAAAAGCAGTTGCATGACTGCTTTCTGGTGAAGGAGCCCAGCTCTGACTACGGGACCTTCCCATGTCCTCCATGGTGAATCGGATTGTCTTTGGAGAAAAGTACCTGGAACCAAACCAGAGGTACATGATTGAGAAAAACTTCTTGGGAAATGTTTTGCATGCACTAAAGTGTTGTATTATGGCAACAATGTGGTGTATACTTACAGAGCAAAGCAAATTCTGAAATGATGCCTGAAATGAGGAAGTGTAGAATAGGTACCAATGGAGCAGGTTTTTTGTTTTACAGGTCCTTGGACATTGGGCCAAAGAAGAGAGGGATCAGGAGATAGTGGTGAGAGTGGTGAGCAGGGAACAGATTTCATCATGTCACCAAGAGGGGTTCTGTTATTGGGGGATATAAACTGTCCCAAAGAACGACTTCTTGGAGTTTGATGCATGCTTCTGAGTTGAGTGATGAAGCTTATGTCAGGATTCTGCATATACTGCCTGTTTGATTTTTTGATTCTGTGACTCTTTGGACTCCATAGTGAGAGGCAATATTATTTTAAAAACAAATTATTTTAAATTTCGTGTTGGGAGCCCCAAGTCATACATCTTTTTCTTTGTTGAACATCTATTTCCAAAGGAGTTAAATTTGCTCTAAGTTTAGGAGGTGGGAGAAAGATAAAGAAAGAGAAAGAGGGAAAGACAACATTTTATATCAGTGAGACATACATCAGTAAGTTTTTGACATCAGAAACACAATGTCTGTTTCAGGAAAAGTCATTCATTCAACTGTCATTTTTGAGAATGTTCTACATGGGAACACTTTGGTAGATATTAGAGCTATGAAGATGAATAAGACATGTTTCTGCCTCTAAGAAATTTGCATCCTAGTGGGAGGGTACAGACAAATGAGTAAAAAATGACAATAGAGTATGCTCCATTCTCTGATGGATTTTCTGGAGGTACTCCGGGAAGGGAGGTGTACCTAACCCACATTAGGGACAAGGGGGAGGGGTCAGAAAATATTTTCTAAAAAGTTGGGCTGAGCCAAGTTTAAATATCGAATATGTGCTTGGGCCTTTGTGCACAGGGCTCTCTGTTGAATTGTTACAAGTAAATATATCAGTATTATTGAAAGATGAGTTAGTATTGGGCCTTGGATGTCAAGCTGGGGAATCTTGATTTGATAGAAATGGGAGATCATTTAAGTTTTCGGTGGGGAGCAGTAATTTGGCAGACATGCTTCTAAGGCTTCCTGTTGGTGGGGCAATCCGGTGCGAGGCGACAGGAGGCAGAGGTAAGCTAGTAATTTGTTTTGTCAACGACTTAAATGTGAGGCAAAGGGGACCTGAATCTAGGATGGTGGTTTGGGGAAAGCACAGATTGTCAGATGTGAGTCTGCATTCTGAATTTGTCTCAGAGGTTTTTTTTTCTTAGGAATGATCATTTGTTTGAAACTAGGTGAGAGAAGAAAGCCATCAATTGACAAAGGTACCCAAATGATAACTGGCTCAAAGACTCTGAAACTCTGAGACATGAAATTCTGAGATTTGAAAGAGACATGGAGGCAGATACACAGAGAAAAGGTGGAAGTGGGTTCCCAGATGTGGGTGTTAGTGTCACTGACATGCCATTCATTCCTTTCTCAGTTCTGCTGTTGGTTCCCCAGCGTTATGAAAAGGTTCTAAAAGAAAACAGGAATAACTATTGTGAAAACACTGGCATGAAATAAGTGAGTATGGTCAAGAATTTCTGAGTTAAATTAAAAAATATCTAGCAATTGGTAAGTAGTATTTTAATACCAAATGATCTTTAGGGAAAAAAAAGTATTACATGACACCTAGGATAGTCCTAGTGTGAAAATGAAGCCAACTCAAAATAATTTATCTGATAAATCTCACAGAGAACTGGAGAAAGAAAATACTTAATGAGCACTCACGATATTCCATACGTTATACTAGCTGTTGTACTAGAACAAAAATATTTCTTGAATTAGACTACTTACATATCACACTTCAGCATTTTAGTTGGCAAGTTTAATGGAATGACATTAGTGCACCCGAACAAGGTTACAGCATAAACAATTTTGAAAAATAGTTTAGAACCAAAAAGTAAATGTTCAGACCAAAGGAAAACCATTTAGGCAAGAGATTGTGAATGGCGTATCCTTGATTATATATATTTTCTACCCTCGTTTATATGTAGCCTGTCTCTAGGCTCAGTTCCTGTAAGGATGGCAAATTTTGACCTCCCTGTTGATAGAAGCTACTTTCTGACAGGGCCATTTTTCTAAGGGATGATCGCCTCAAATTTATCACTGCCACAAGAAAATTAACACAGCAGATATCTTACAGATCTGAGTTCTCAACAATCATCCCCATGTATGAAGGGCAGCAGGCAATTTCACAAATATAAATGAAAACTAATATTTTCCTTCTTTAAATATTCTCATTTGTCTCTGACTTATCTTTTTTGAAGTATTCATGATTTGAGATAAAAAAAGAAAAAATGAACCGAGTAAAAGCCTACCTTAGAACAAAATAAATTACCCTTTGATATCCAGTGCAGCAACCTAGTATTTGAGAAAAACAGAACTTCACAAAAGCTTAATATATTCAGAATTTGACAAAGTGTGACCCATTTACTGAAGCAGAAAATGCACCACAGATTTTTCAGTGTTTCTTTTTTTTTCCTTCCAAAAGCAGATAAATCATATTTACCAGCCAAGGAAAGAACTGCTTCTAGACTTACTTATTTAGGGGAAAACTGGGAGAAAGAGAGGGAGGAAAAAGCTAAGAATTGTAACTCAGAAAGATGCATCCAAAATAAAACATGGGGGTTTTAAAGGATTTCCTAGGAATGTCAGCATATGGAAAATATTTGATGAATTTATATCAAGGAAACTAGTAGTTACTGTAGATCCATTCAAGCCCTTTAGATACTGTGAGGATGTTGAATAGTCTATACAAGCCACTTGTTCACATTGCCATTTTCATATAAAATTTCTGAGATTTTGTTCATGATGTTAAATATACTAGAAAAAGAGTAAACAACATTACAATATAAAACTCCTATTCTAACTTGATTATTGTCCTAAGGGCTCATCCCCATGGTAGAAGTTTTTACATTTTTCTGCATGTTACAGTTTAATTGTCTCCCTTCTACTAGGCTGTCAACTCCTTACTTGAAAATTGGGAGCTCAGTCTTAGACACCCTTATGTGCCCAGTACCTTGTACTGCATTTAACACATAAGAGATTTATTTAAAATCATTTGCTGAATGTAAGAATGAGGAAGCAAAAACTGGAGTCCGTGGACAATTCTTTATAAAAATAAATTTTATATTAACATACAGACTGAGATATTTTTATATTAATTAGGTGTTTAAAATAGGTGAAAATCATTACTGATTATGTTTAAATATCTTATCCTTTCAAAAAGTAACCTCATAAAACTCATTTATATCACATAACATTTTTATAACATGAAAAAACAGTTTGTTAGTAATATTAGTTTAAAATAAAAATTCCAGTGGCAGACATTATGTTGATAAGATATGAGAATGACTGAGAGATTTCACTTCTCAATCACATTTTTAGATTTCTTGGGTCTTTCAGATTTTTTTTAGATCCATGCTTTAAGCCAAAGTCAGAAGTGGGACTAAAACTGAGTTTACTAACAATCTTTTTATTTAGTTCAATATAAACTTTAAATTATACAGAAGGATTAAAAAAGGCTTTCAAATCCAGTTCTTTTATTCATTAACAATCCCTCCCAATGGCCTGATGGAACAGATCGGATGTGACTAAAGTGAGTTGCATGCATGATGCTGCAGATCAAATTAAGAAATAAAATTGGAAATAGCTTTTGAGGCCCTTGAAACCACTGCCAGGCTAAAGTCACAAGGGCAGAAATGATCAATAATGGTGGCCATTTGGTTCATTCATTTATTTTAATGAACACACACACAACTCACTAAAAGCATTCTTGTAGGACTGGGATGGATTTCAATTCTCTGGTGACTGACAGGAACAGAGCCTTTGAGAAAACCTGGTGGGGGTTTTAGAGCTCCCCTCCGTCTTTCTCCTTCTCATCTTTACAACCTGGTGCTGCCCAACTCAGAAAAGGCTGTCATGGTGCAGACTGACAAGTAGTTGATAGGTAACTATTAGCAAAATTCTGTCCATGATTCTTAATGCAATTTATTTTAGGAAAGCATCCCCAGACTGTAGATCCGTTTCAAATATGTAAAATCTGGTAAATGGAGGAATAAAGGCCTCAAGAAAAAATGGGCACTGAGCTGGTTTAATCATTTTATTAATATTCAGTAGGATCATTTCCATTTTGGCAGTCACTGCCCTAGTTCAAGTAAGCATTAATTTGTATCAAATAAAGTACCACTAATACTGTGGCTACTTATAAATTGCTTTTGATAAATGAACAACATCTGGATTATTGCATCAGCCTCTTAACTCGCCTCACTTATTCAAGTTTCTTCCAATTATAATCTATTATATATCTAGCTGCCAGGGGAAAAAAAAACCCTCTCTTGAATTTCCACCAATAGTTAATTCCCTGCTTATGAAACTTGAGTTTGCTTATTTAACAAAATCAAAATTCTTGTGCCTGAGATTAAATTTTTTCTGTCAACTTCCTGAAGCTCTCATTTCTTCCTATCCAGTTCATCTCTTATGACTTCACTGGTTCTATATTTTTCAAAACATGCATTTTAATTTTTTGGTGTCATAATCTTTAAAATTTAAGTTTAAGAATTTCTAAAATAAACATATGAGCCCATTGGCAAAAAAAGAATAGCAGGTGTCTGTATTTCAGAACATTTGTCTTTCTTAGATCTAAGTCAGAGGTGCACTAGGGGAGAATGGAAGAAAATATGGGGATGAAGGGGTGGTGGTGATGGACTGGGAAGTGCTTCCTTTTCTCCCTATTTTTAATGCCATATTCTCTGTCCATGACAGGTTACTGTTAGAGACAGGTAATCTTTTCAGAGCAAATGAACAGTGTACTTACTGGTCAAGAATCAATTTACACATTTTAACCTTAGGTGGGGTCTTCAGAGGTTCCAGTATTATAGTTGCATATCACATGACATTCAATTATGTCTTGTCCTAATATTTCATGTTGCAAATGAGCACATGAAAATAACCTTAGATCAAAACTCTCAAAAGGCATGAGAGAGGTGAGACTTTCAGAAGCCTGCTTGTATGATAAGAACCCTACTGTGGATAAATACTAATTTTAGAGATCTTCATTCAGCAAACAAGTAGTGAACGCTTTTTCTGTGCCAGGCCTTGGAATAATTTAAACTGAATACTTTTCTTCAACAAAATTATTTAAATGCCTAGATTCATTGTTTCTATGTCACTGGAGGGTTATTTTTGAGAATACTATCATATTTTTCTTCACAACTCCGCAGCATCAGAACTTCCATGAACCTTCGACTTCGTGGAGTCCCAGAGAACCTGGGCACATCTGCCAATCAGCTGTATCGTGAAGTCTCAACCCTATTATGAGAAAAAATTTTCGACAACAGTTTACGAGATAAAATATAGAAGCAAGTTTTGAGCTTGCTTTCTCGCTAGTTCCCTTCCATCCCACGATGGGAAACCCATCTCCCTCAGATGCCTTCTCCAACTTACGCCATATTATGTCCCTAACTGAGCCCCAGACTCAAAATGGACTCTCTTTCGCCCAAATCATTCTACCCAGAACTGCCATATTAACATTTCCAAGATGTTTTATTCATTTCACTTATATGTTCAAATGACATCCCTGCAAAATAAAAAACATTGTCTTTATATTCACAGAGCTCCCTAATTTGATGGTTTTTTACTGTATTAGTTTTTCTCCACCAACTGCCTCCTGAACACCGAACGCTATGTGACTCTTGAAAATGCTTTATACTTACCCTCTTGGTTTTCCATCTCCAGGTTTGCCACTTTCTCATGACCTTCTCTACTCCTGAAATGCTCTCCTCTTTTTGGCTGACTCATATCAGCTACCCTCCCTTCTACTGACTTCCCTTATTTCCTCAATCAGAAGTTATCTTCACTAGCAAAATGCACATAGGACTTTCCTTCTAATATAGTGGTTCAAAACTTTGAGTGATATTTCACCCAGTCCACCGGGGACGCTTGTTAATATCTGTAAATATTTTTGGCTGTCACAACTGAGAAGGTTCCTTTGGCATTTAGGAGGTAGAGGTCAGGGATGCTGCTAAACATCCTGTAATATGTAGGATGGCTCCACACCACTAAGAATGAACTGAACCAAGTGCTGGTGTTGAAAAACCCTGGCTTAACCCAATTTGATGCCTCTATTTCAGTGCTGTACTTCTGTATGTAATATTTAATAATTCACACTAGAACATAAGCCTCTAGAATAGAATATAAGCCTCTGGAATACCAGGGCCATATATTACATACAATTTTATTCCCTCAAACATCTAACACAAACTCCATTATCTGTGGGCACTCAAAAATGTATAAACATTTGTATGATACATAATACCTGGATCACTCTTTGTTAAAGAGAAAGCATGCAAGAAGAAAATCCTTACCAATCATATTATATTAAGTCAATGTGTATCATTTTTCTTTGAAGGCTTTGGTAATTCAGCTATCATGTAGGGGTCTTCTAATGATGAGAATCAATTAAGTTACCAGTATACTGATAAAGAGAATTTATGGGTCAATATATATTTATTATTGGTAGGCAAAAAAAAATTACAAACTTCTCTTTATTTTCACAGTAGGATGAAAAGTGGGGAGTCTGAGGTTTGCGGGGCTAGCATAGTTATCTTCAAGAGAATTGTCTTCTCGCTCTCCTATGGTAGACTTGTTGAGTTGCTATTATTGTTTAAGATTGTGCCACAATTAATCCTTGCCTTAGGAAGGTCTCTAAATTGCTGGTAGTGCATGTTAGTGAAATCAGTTTCAATTTGTTTGTGTTCCTTTAAGTGGGGCATATAACTGTTGGGCAAGATAAAACAGTAAATTATCTTGCCAACTTGCTATGAATATTTGAAAATGATTGCTATTGGAATACATAAACTATTTTTAAAGGTTTTTTTTAATGCAATGAGCTGATGCATTTTGCTTACTAGTGGAATATCTGTGTTTACGTCATGTCCAACAGTCTCCAGTATTTAGAAAATGAATGGATCTAATGGCTCCCCACTCTGGAGGACAAATTCAAGCTATTTAGCCTATAATTCAAGAACGTCTCAAATCTTCCCTCCATGTGCCTGTATCTCTCTCACAAATGTTCTGCCTCAGCTGAGTTATTTCATTTACAATTCCTTGATTGTATCTCTTACTTCCTTCACCTCTAAGGTTTATCTTTTTTCTTTTTTCAATCAAAATCTTCTCTTTTACTCCTTTTAAAACCCAACTGCCTCTTGAATTGCTCTTCACTCTAAACCAGCTGTGCCACATGCCAACTTCTCTGAACACACTCCCTTCATCTTCTAAACCATGCCTCTGCCTTTAAACTACAGCATCTTATCCCATGTAATTAACTTCCAACATGTTGTCATTGTATTTGTGCATTATTTTTTTAAGTTTTCCTTCAGATTATAAAGTCCTTGTTGTAGGGACCATAATTTACAGAGATCTTTGAATTACACTCAGCACCTGTACACTGTCCTATACATAGTAATTGTTCATTATGCAGTAGCTGAATACATGTTGAATGAAATATCATTTTGCTTTAGAGGTAGAAAATAGTAGGTAACCTGGTTATAAAATATGGAGTGAAATTTATTTATCCAATAAACGGATGTCAAGAAAATGTGCAGGGAGGACTGTTACAGACAAAATAACAAAAAACAATGTGTGGACCTTCTTTGGGTACTGAGTTGAACCAACCAGTTCTAAAGGAGCATCTTTGACACATTTGGAGAAAATCATATATGGAATGGGTACCTGATGATATATAGGATCTCTGGTATGACAAAAGCATGCTCATTCTGTCAAAAAGAATTCTCATCAGTTAGAAGTACATACTGAATAATTTACAAATGACATTTGATATTTGATTTAAAATATTCCCCCCCAAAATTCCAATAAAATATTCCAATAATAAAAAAAGTGAGGTAATTAAAAAGTTGCAACATTTGGCAAAATATTGATTATTACTGAAGAAGGACAGTGTTCATTATACTATATCTCTTCAGTGTAAGTTTAAAAATTTCCATGTAAGTTCAAATATACATAAAGTGCTATAGGAGAAAAACCTTTCAGTCATTCTTACAGTAGGAGAGTAATCTTTTGGTCATTTAAGCATTAAGTATAAGAGACACTAGTAACTTGAATACATTTCCATTTTACAGTGTTTAACCCAACAGTTAAGAACCAATTCAACATGTGAAAACATTACATTAGTTGTACAATGTCCTGGTCTCTTGCATGTCACAGAAGACTAGTGCTCAGTGAGTCTGGCTTTTTACCTTTCCCTAAGGACCCATTTTTATTATTCATAACTGTCCGGCTTGAAGAAGGTTAGTATCAATACAATAGCCAGCCACTGACCCTAAATTACTGACTCTTTTATCACGAGAATGACCAAAAGCTTTTTAAAAAGCAAAGAATTTTTTTTTTCTTTGCTAGCTGACCTGAATCCACTCATCTTCAATGCCATGGAAGAAAACAATGTGAAGAAAACTTTCCTTTGAAGGGACATTCCAGGATCAGGTAAGTTGATACAGAGACTGTGGACATGACCAAGCAGCAAATGCTAAAGAAAGATGGCAAAGACAGAAAACACACATACTTGTGATTTACGCTAGACTTGCTGTTGGCAAGTCTCTCTCTCACATTCATTCCTTCCTCTCCTTCTTTGTTGCTCCTCTTTATGACTCTCTGGGTGATGGTTCAAGCCTCTAACCTTGGTTGTCTCCATAATCATACCCAAAACTACTTTCCCAAATCATAAAATTTAAGTTATGTTCTTGTCCTTGATAAAGAAACATAACTTCCAAAGAAGTCCTTTACCCTCTCAGCTTTCAACCACCCTTATGCCCCTCCTTCCGTGTGGAGGTGCACCTCCACCTTCCTGTGGGTTACTGCAACGGCTTTCCTGCTGGTCTTTCTGCTCCCAATCTTCTCCTCTCCCTCACACACTCTCAGGTGCTACCAGGTTCGGTTTTGTAGAATATGACACTTACCACACTTACCACAGAACTCTCATGTCAAAAGCTTTCAATGGCTCACCATTGCCTATCCAATGAAGTCTATTTTTTGTTCACTCAGCATTTCAGGCCTCACAAATCTGTTTGAAGTCTGCATTCTAAGTGTGACTCCTTTTAAAGACTTAAAAATATAAACCCACAGAACCAATTACACTTGCTTGAAAATATCCTGTATTTGTGGGTCCTCGGCTTTTTCCTTTCCTGTTATTTAAGGCATCTCTGTTCCATTCATTTCCACTTGAGACCCCTCCAGTTCTTCTTTGCCTGAAGTCTTTCCTGGTCCCCGTCAGGATCAGCCTCTTCCTGTCTAAGGTTCCACAGCTCTTCATGAGGAAATGTATCTTCCTGAGGATATTTTCTCTCAATATGGTGTGAGCTTCACATCTCCAATCAACCCTAAACTTTGGAGAATAGATCTTATCTCTTTCATCTTTGTGTCCCCAGTTTCTGGCACAATGGTCTCTGCTAAGGATGTTAGTAAACATTTCTTAAAGGGCTGGAAGAAGTAATAATAAAAGTTCTATGCAAAGATAGAGATCAAAGCAGAGCAGTGCTTTCACAAATGTAAAACACTTACGATGTTTAAATTCTAGTTATCAAGTAAATGATCCTCAGTATGGGGCCTGTGCCAGGCATTAGGTTAAGTGCTTTCTTTGTACTGTTGCATTTAATCCTCTCAATTCAGTAACTTCCTAGATGAGGAAACTGAGACTTGGAGAGATTAGGTCACTTGTCTGTACGCATTTGTATGATTGAAATCCAGGTCTGCTTGAAGTCAAACCCAGTCACTTTTCTGTTAAGTGTGTCTGGAAAGACTTAGAGTTCAACAAATATAACTAAGTCAATACCTCAAGAGACTAACAAAGACACAGACTCAAGCAGAAGATACTTTCCTTCCTCTACTTGAATAATAGAAGCTTCTTTTTTGTTATTTGCAGTGAAGTTTTTTATTTGTTGTTTTTACCTGTGAGTCGGGACACTCACTTTTTAATTTTCATTATTTCCTTTGTTACCTATTGTTTTATACCCAAGAAGTTCACATATTTAATTTGCTTGAAGGCATTTAATATATATCCTCTCATTTAACAAGTTGCATTTACTTCCCCAAGGTAGGCATGTCATCAATGTGTTTATTTAAAAATGCCATATAGCCTCACATAGGTATTCTAATTCACTTTTGTAATTGTTCTCAGAACCAATTTCTAAGTCTCACAAGAAAATCAACTTCATTATTTGATATTCTCAATTACAATTTGCTCCAAATAGTTTTGGTTCCTTCCAGAAACTCCTCAGTCCTGAAAAGATGAGACCATCAGGAGGATGCTTAAAATGAAGTTCTTTAAAACCAACTTCAAAAAGGAATTAAACACATTATCTGGGTGGTGCATGGTTCCCCATGGTCGCCGCTTAACAGAGAGCTCATTTGAATGGGTAAATTCTGGTGTGTGTGTGTGTGCATGTGTGTGTGTGTGTGTTCTGGTATGTATACATATACACATGCATATACATGTATGTATGTTTTTAAATTCCCTAGTTATAGCCTATACATGTCAACTAACTACTGCTGTCTATCAGAAATTTCAAAATGTGGTAAATGACATTTCTTCTGGGGATGAGGACAACAGGAACATTTTCATGAAGGACAAACATGATGCTTTGAGTGGTCTGTTGCACTTTGGTGTAGGTGATGAATAGCATTAGGATATGCCAGGTTAGTATTTTTCCAAAGCGTTTTCTGGAATGCTGTCCCCATAATATGCTAATGTACGTGCAAGGCGGCAGAAGGGAGATTGGTGGTCAGATTTGTTGGGAAACTACATGCGTTCCTGGTGACGGAGGGAGAACAGTACATTAAGGTTTAGATACCTTTGTCAGAAAAAAATGTTCAACTTTATGTTTCTAGTTCATCTGACAATGGATCACCTTTCTTTTCTTCACGTAACTTTTGATACCCTCACCCCCAATTTCCCATGGAGGTGGGCTGTGGTGGTGGTAGCATCCCTCACCTTCTTTCCAATAAACACACACGCATTTGTGCCTCCAACGGTTTCCTGTGTTTTTACTCAGTTTAACAATTGCAAGGTGTATGATCATGGAAAGTTATTTGATCTCTCTGAGCCCCAGTCTCAGTCTTGTCTGTAAAACAGAGATAGCATCAAACCTCTTCATAAGGTTGTTGAGAGGATTAAAGGAGTCAGGCCATGCACAGTGCTTAGAACCGTGTTCAGTCACCCAGGAATGACATGATCTTGAACAATTTCTGTCGGCCAGCCAGGAAACATTCACATTTTCACACAGTGGCGATCTTTCCTTTGGGTGGTTTCCAGGCACAGGAATGTTATGTAAATAAGCATATAAATGGAGGTATTTTTTCCTACAATGAACTCTAAATTTTCTAGAGCAGCAAATGCCTTATTTGTGTTTTGGGCCTGTCCTGACCTAGAGAAGCAGGCGGGGCCTTAATATGCATAGTGTGTGTCTATCCCTGAAAAAACAGCTCCCTTTTTTCTTCCGTGTTGCTTTCTCTGGGTTTAAAGAAGTACATGAACTCTTTCTCACTTCTAAAGGATAATTCATTACATAAGAAAACAAAGAAGATTATATAGGCATTATTTTTGGTAGGCACTTGGGAACTACAGAGATATGCCTCAATACATATTACTGGTCTGTCCATTTGTTAGAAGGTTATTGTGGTCTCATGAACTCATAAAGTTGTGAAGAAGATAGCCTTCGTATTTTGGCTTGTGTATATGTTCAGAAAATTCCCTGAGGTTCCTTGGCAACCATACACCATCTTCACCTTCCAGAAAAATACACTTCACTTATATAACCAGAAAGATTTATTGGGTATCTGGACTCTTTTGTATCTAACTTTCATCAGGAAAGAACAAGTAGAAATGAATACATCCAGTATGTATTTAAATGTGCAACACCTATTGTCTTTATAATCTCTCCTGTTATGGATCTAAGGATAACATCACAGAAATGATTTCAAAAGCATTCTGTAAATGGTAAGACATTATGAAAACATGTTTACTCATAGTAACAATAATAAATTGGTGTGTGGAATTTTCATACATAGGTCTATAATTTTACTTGTTTCATATCAGAGGAGGGACTAACCTCAGTCAGTATTTTCACACACAGATATCAGTAAGTGAATAAGACATGTGTTTATGTAAGTTAATATGTAATTATCTGCAGTTATATATAATCATAGATAATTACATAACATAAAGGCAGAATCCTAAAAATTTGTTAATGATTCCTCTCTTCCATAGAAATGAATTCAGTTCAGTTATCAGCAACACACTGGGTTTTTAAAAATCAGTTGCAAACGCATTAAATTTTCTAATTTTGAAATCAGGATGCTTCTCATGATCAATATCTTAAAAGTTGCCGGTTATTTATCTTTTACATTGTAAAGCTTCCATGAAGAATGTCTTACAGCTGATTTTGTTTCATAGTTAAGGAAGCAGAGTATATTTTTACCACCATATATCTATAGACCTTTTGTGGATATATGTTTATATTACTTAATTAGCCTCCAAGTTCTTTTATGCATTTCTCTATTATTTTTTGCAAGGAAGTACTTATGAATACTTATGCTTGGTCATTAAATGTTTTGATGTAGAGGTTATAGGCTACTCTAATATTCGTTATTTTCTTGTTTTCAAAGACCAAATTGTGAATCATGAATATGTATTTAAGTGAAAAAAAATATGGAATCAATGATCTAACACATTCCTAATATTCTTAGGCCAGCCTTGCTCCCTGAAATGTGTATCGAAAGATAACAATACTGAAATCACCAAAAGGGATTCTAATTAAGAAGAGAAAATTGCCTCAGAGGCAATTCAGATTCACATCTTACACAGCTTGATTTAAAATGCCATTTTAAAAAAAATTTTAAGTTTCTTGTACAGTAAAGAAGCAAAACCAAATTAATATAATATTGTAAGATATACTTTTAAATGATCTTTGGTATTATGCCATGTTGCATTTCTGTGGAACTAGCTGCCTTCCCAATTACTTGAAATATGTTCACATTATTCCATTATCTGTACATATAGTACCCATGGCACAAAACATTAGAGTCCAATATCCTAGTGTCTTTATCTAGGGTGAGAGGAGAATCCAACTTCAGATGGAGAAAGAGAAATGGATGGTAATACTATCACCGTGAAAACAAAAACTTTCCTAATGTTCCCCAGTCACTCGGAGTCCTGTCAGCACCTTACCAGCACCCCCCTTTTCTGTGCTCCTGCTGACAGTTAGATAGTGCCACTCATTTATGGTTCTGTCAGCCACTCAGAAAATCTTCATGTAGCAGTTCATGTCAGTTGCGGTGGCAGGTTCCTGGAATTTGCAGATGGACGCATGTGGAGACAGACCCATAATAACCAGATACTTCCAATAATATGTGGTATTGCAATAATATAGAAACACCACAAGGACAAGTAAGAGAGCAGTCATTCTAACACAGCTGGGCTTCGCAGGGTAGGGGGCAGGGTCTGTCCTCAAGGAGCCAGTGTCTGGCCCGAGTAGCAGAATAACATCTGAGTGTGCATCAACCAGTTGGTCATATTGACATGTTTTTCCTCCTTCCTAGAGCTCAGATTTATTCCCAGATCCTCCTGTCTTATTGCTACACATTCCTCCTGAAGTGGTGTCTTTGGTTCTGCTGGCCTTAATGCCAGCCCTACGCTAGTGATTTCCAGCTAGACATCTGAGGGCAGGTCTCTGCAGGGGGTTCCAAGGATTTTTCTGCCGATTAAGGAAAAAGATCCGACCACAAGGTGGCAGTAGCGCACACACACCTTTCTGGGAGTTGCTTTGACAGGTTCACAGGGACAGTCCCGCATGGCCAGGCTGCTGCTCGGAAGGGCAGGGGCAAGGGACCCCTGGGAGAGGGGCACCAGAGGGGACTTCCGTGTGGAGGCAGCGCTCAGTAGCACGGCAGGTGGTCTCTGGGTCAGAGAGTTCAGAGGGGCAGCACTGGCTTGGGGTCTATGGTTCAGGCCTTACTGCTAACAGATATGGGGTGAAATTTTTGCAGAAATATGCAACACAGGTCTGCTCTAAATGGCTAAAAAAAAATCTGCTTGTTTGGTCTATTTTAAAAATAGATGGAGGTATCAAAATTTGATTTTATCCCTGGTGGGCTTTTGAGGTCATGGGTCTCAGCCTGTAGTGAAGAAATAAATGACCTAGGGGCCAATACACACAGGCCATCTTTGGTTCATTTATGTAACAGCTTTACATCAAATGCTTATTTAACATCTCCATGGGGGGGTCAGATAAGCATCATGAAAGTAACCCGATTAAGACAGAACGCCTGGTGCCTCTCCAGTCCAACTTTCTCAGTAAACAGAACCAGCATCCAATATTTGAGGCACAGATCTCAGAGTCATACGTGGTTCCTCTCTTTCCAGTCCAAGCCATCACCACATTTTGTCATCTCTGACTCCTAAAAGCATCTCTCACACCCGCGTCTCTGTGCTACCACTGCCAGTATGCAAAGCTGCAGATCTCTCTCACTTCGATCGCTCATACTCTGCTAGGTTGTCTTCTTATTTGACTCACATTTCCTTTCCACAAGTTCTCCATAGAGCAACCAGGGTCATCTCCTGAAACGCACATCATGATGTGGCAGCCCCTTGTTTAGCTACCTTGCAAGTGTCTGACTCCAGATGGAGAATATCCAAATCAGAAAACCCTGTGGGACGTGACCAACACGTGCTCCTCCAAGCTCCTCTCCCACCACTCCCCTCCCTCCCTGCTCACCAGGGTCCAGTTACGGACCCAGTGCCCGGCACATGATCTTTTCCATGCCACGACCTCTGAACTGCTGTTCGTTCTGCATGGAAGGTGCTCCTATCCCAGCAGCTGGAGAGGCTGTTTCCTTTTTTCCCCCTCAGGCGTTGCTTAAATGTCACTTCCTCAGAGAGGCCTTCTATACCTGGCCTAACATAGCCGCCCCCCTCCCCACCAACCACCTTCTTTACTCTGTCTCAAGCTTTGCATTTATTTCTGGCATGACAGCTATCTCAGTTCATGGTTGTGATATTATGCGTTTTGTTTATTGTTTCAAACCCTCCGTAGACTGCAGGCTTCATGAAAACAGACTTTGTCTTGTTCACCTCTCTTTTGTTCTGGTTTGTGGTGTTTGTTTTTTTTACCCAGCCTCTCATGTAGTGCCTAGCACATAATAGAAACTAAATAAAGACTTGCTAATGAAATATATATACTCATACAGAGCAAATAAGCAGGCAAATGTGCAGGTGAGGAAGGTTTTTTCTCTTTTTTTTTAAGGCTAACAGTGTTATCACATTATGTTATGCAGTTAAACAATACAGAAAATTTATACCTTTCTTGATGAGGCAAAGGAATTAAATAACTGTGGGGAATATGTATCTTCCTTGGCCTAAAAAAATTGGCGAATTGCTGTTTACAATGAACAGTCTTGAAAATCCCTGAGTTAAGTCACTTGTGTTTCCCTAGCAAGGCTGGAGATTATTAAAAAGTAGATTGTAAACGGCTATTCACCAATTTTTTTAGGCCAAGGAAGATAAAAAAGGAGCAGTCTTCATCATTTGGTATTTAAAAGGTATAGGAAAGAAAACCTTCTAGCAGAAGTAAGAATAGAAGAAAAACTCTTTAGCAAGA